>NC_044008.1:22278275-22903275 GCF_900496995.4 Aquila chrysaetos chrysaetos | reverse complement strand
TCTGATGCTTATTGTTACAACAAACAGTGCTTCTCAGTAAGGTTGAGCTTCCCTTGAGGCAGGGAGAGGTGTGGAGCGTGCAAGGGATCCCACTGCTTTTGCTGCAGGGGGTTCTGACAGCTGCATGTGACATGGGAGCTCAGGTTGATTTTACAAACAGTGTCCTGACTTCAGAATCATAGGTAGAAGATGTATTACTGTAAAGTTGGTGGTTCTTCTACAGTAAATACCAACACTTTCTTTTCCCCCAAGCCCTTCCTTAGCGTTACCTAATGGAGGACTTAGGGTACATTCTCTTAGTTTTCTTACCGGACTAGTTTTACCTAAACGTGTTAAGTCCTTTCAGTCTGTGACATGTGAAAAGATACTTCTGCTAATTTAAGATTAAAAATACCTTTTAAAGAGTTTTCATACGTAAAATATGTATAGATTTGAACGATTGAAAGACTACATGTTGGAGAATATGCATACAGTAAAAATGGCGGTAAACAGGAAAAAAGGCTGGCTTGCATTTCTGAGAGGTACAAACCAGTCTTTTTTCCCTTTGGAAAAAATCATAGGATAACTTGGGTTGGAAGGGACCACTGGAGGTCATGTAGTCCAACACCCAGCTCAGATCAGGGCCAGTGAGATCAGGCTGCTCAGAACATACATGAAGTATTTAGCCGTCTGCTCTATATAGCTCAAAACTTAAGTATATGGTGGTGAGCTTCTCGGGATTTCTGAAAGGGAAAAAACTGAATTGTAATATGTCTCCTTTGTCTTCACCTTTCAGAAGAAAAAAAAAGAGGGAGGCTGAGGAAAGAAGCTTTTTACTATGCATTCCCTTTTATTTTTAGATGGAAATAAAAATTTCATCAGGCTAAACCTTACTTTCCATACTCAATTATTCCCCAGAAAGTTGAAATAAGTATAGATGTAGGCTTTTCAAGAATATGCCCCTAGAAGTTAATTTCTGAAGCGAAGGGAAACTGCAAAGTGACATTGCTTTTGCAAATTGAGCCTTAATAAAGGGCTTCATTTAGGCATCCATCCTTGAAAGTGGATGGTAAACTATGTAAGGGTTGGGAGGGAAAGGGGAAAAAAGGAGATGCAAGGGAATGATAGTAGATGAAAGTACAAGATAGTTTAAGTCCTTGGTTAATGCCCCTATTTGAAAGTAGCACTGGTTGATTTGGTCACCCAACCATTTGGCAGCTCAAAGTCAAATTCTTACCATAAAGTCTTCTTGCCACAGACTGGGCTTGAGTAAGTTTGTTATTGGTCTACCATTATCTGCGAGAAAAGTGGCCCCTCCAAGGCAGAGTTAGGATGCTTTGTAAATAACTTCCTAGTGCTTTGCGTGTCCTCAAGACATCTTAAGTTGAGAGGGCACGTGCGGTAGAGAAAAGCAGAGAATTATGCTTATCGATAAAGGCAGCTGTAATGAGTTTCCCTGTTTATACGGCTGTATCTCCAGCAGTCAGACAGTGTAAACATCCATCAGTGGGTCTTATATATGAAACGTTGCATCACTCCTGTGCTGAGGGAGCTGAGAGCCTGTTCTGTTGTTCCAGGTGAGAAGAGCGAGGGGGACAGCCCAGGGCTCAGTTCTGGAGCTCACCTGGTACCCGCTGGAGCACAGCTGAACAAGACTAAGCACTGACAGTGCCCAATCCCTCCTGAAGTCCCAGAAGAACTGGGTTCCCCTCTGCCAAGCTGTGGTGTGCACGCAGACATCTCATGTGAATTTTTTGGTTTTGGGTAAGCTCGCTTTTTCCTTTTTTTAATACATTAGAGTTTTCTAAATGAGAAATTATATTCTGTTTTTCTAGACAAATTTGTTGCTATTCATCAAGACTTTCAGACGTTGCTGGAACATATAATAAATGTTTATTGCTACTAATGGAGATAAAACTTCTAGGACCCAATCTTGCAAGAAGCATTAAAAATTAGCAAAGTAAAAAAAAAAAAGAACAGCTTGGCAGAGGTTCTGTATTCATAAACCTATTTATAGATGGTATGCTGGATAGGAGAGCAGGTTTGTGCCTCTGCCAGCAAGATGCTCCAGCCTACTGCTGTGGTAGTGCTTGCCCTAATTTTGCACTTACATTCTGAGTCTCCCAGGGGGATGCTGAGCAGATGTGTGATTGACCTGAATCTCAAAGGTGCATGGGTTTGACTGCGTCTCTGAGAATGATCGGAGAGATTCGATCAACTTCTTTTCCAGGACCTGTTCACGTTGATTAGCACGTGTTGGCTTGACAGGTTTCTCAGAAACCAGTTTGTGAAACCTTCCAACTAAGAATTTTCTTTATCCTCAAGTGGCCAGAGAGACCTGAAGCAAAGATTGACAGAGGGGTTGCACAAACATGGCTCTCGGTCTGTTCTTTAGCCGCAAAGTGATTTAAAACCATTTTGGCAGCTCGCTTGGTGCTGGCGACGCTCCTGGAAGCGCTGCTGTCGGGTGCGCTGGTTCCAGCCTGGTGTGAGCCTGGAGGGGAAGGCAAGGCATTTTGCTGGGATCGCCTGTGCTGCCTTCATCTTGGCTACCAGTAATAATTGTCCATAGACTGTACTTTTCGGAAGATAGCACTTAGCCTTTCCAGCAAGAGAAACATGTGTCTCCTGTTCGACACCAAAGAAAAATGAAACTGTGGGTGAGGAAAATAAAATTTACAAAGAGCTAAGTTAAGAAAACAAGTGTATTCTAGTGTTTAGCTAGTATCTGGCTGCATGCCAGTTTGGGAGGGGTTTTGTTTAGGTTTGGGGGGGAACTGAATGCTTCTGTGCATTCAGTTTTACTTCCCCTTAAAAACTAATGGGAAAGGCAGGGATAAAAATACAGTTTTGCCTGCATGTGAGCTGCAGAATGAATAAAAGTGAAGACAGCTGTTCTAAAATGAAGTACATTCCGCCTTTGCACATTCATTTGTGTACCTAAAATCATGATTTTTTGAAATGTAGGAAAAAGCATGAAAATAGCCGCCATTTAAGCTAATTTAGAAATACACATCAGGGAAGATGAGTATCACTAAGGAACAAAGGTGGGTCCTGTGGGGGATGTGAATGTAAGAGTGGACTCACTGAAAGCAAGTAATAGCAGAGTAATTCTGCTGTGGAATTTTAAACCAATTATGTGAATAACAGAGGATATGTTCTGAAAGTAGCCAGAACTGCTTTTCTGTGGGTATAGCTAACATGGCTTCAGAAAGTCTCTGCCTGGTCAGGGTTAGTACTCCCACAGCTGAGACAGCACTTAGTGCTCCTGTGTTTGGCTGTACATCGTCGCCTCGCTGCAAGTCAGCCTTTCTCAATCAGCCTGTCTTATGGTGAATCTTCAAAAAAATGCACAAAGGTGTGTCTTGTAATACCCAGTGCCTCAGCTTGTTTCTATGTCTAACTGGGAAGTTTGATGTTCAAAAGGTGCTTGGTCTTAGATTTTGCAATGATTAAATGTTTTGATAAATTGCATCAAGCTGCATCAAACTTTTACTGAAATTACTGCAAGTTTCACATAACTGGACTGATTAAAGGTAGTATTTCAAGAAGCCTTCACTGATCTAGTTTTTTCTTGAGCTCTATTCCTTTGAAGGGAAGATTAGCATCCTTGTGCTTTTTAATAAAACGAGCCAAGTACTAAAAATCCACTGTCAGCAATTTGGCTTGAACACCAGAGTATGTGGCTCATTGCTGTACAGAACATGGAGGATATTAAATGTGGATATGAATTTTGTTCATTCCTCCACCACAAAGAAAATAGAAATGCTCATACAGGAGGGGAAAACAGTTTATGGGATTCTTTAGCATTGCCTTTCGTAGTATGCAATTATGAGCTTTGATGAATACTAGATATAAAGCGTTTCCTGGTGTTAGATGCATGTAAATAAGTATAAATCAGCTTGGTTGTTTTTTGGGGTTTTTTTACAACCATTAAAGCACCTACATGGTAGCAATTAAAAAGAGAAACAAAAACTACGAGATCTCTACTAAACTTTCTTTTCTTTCTAGAAGCTTTCCTCAAACTTCATTAGTCTTCAGAGTTTTCCCTTTAAATGGGTGGCCAGTGTAAGCATTTCTGCAAATTCATTTCATGTGAAGATTTTGTCTCTAAAGTTGTTCAAGTAAGCGTAGCTGCAAATCTGATTCACTTGTGTGGCAATGAACTTCACATGTAAATCGAGCTTCTAATAAGTCCTTATTGTGCTAGAAGGTGCTAATGGCTGCCATCAATCAGAGAGCTGGTAAAAGTTGTTCTCCCTCTCTCCCCCAGACTAAATGAGACAGCAATTAAATGCCCTTTTGTTGAGTGATAGCTGAGACAATGGAAATCAATGTCCAACGCACAAACCAGAATGGCAAGTCTTAAGTATAAACTAAGCCATGTGTCCCAAGGGATTGGCATGTTGATTTGCTTACAGCTGAGAGGGTGTATGAAAGGAATAACTGGGATTGTAGACAGCAGGAGAAGCAGTAATGCTCCTTGGAGCGAAGCCAGAAGGGAGTATTTGCTGGGAAGACTTCTCAATGGGGCCATGCTGCCATCATCTTGCCTCCATGCAACCCAGGCTCAGCCAGCAGTACAAATTTGATCCAGAACAGGCCCTGGAGTAAGATCATGATCAGAAAATATGATACCAAGTTTGTTTGTGGTATGTTTTTATGTTGGCTGCTCGAGAACAGGCAGTATCTGATCTGGTGTGAAGCCTACTGATACAAACTTAGCCTTTCAGCTTTTCTGAAAGTGCATCAGCTGGCAGGGTGAGTTTATACTCAACCCGTGCTGTTACTGTAGTGGTTTAGATCCCTGGAACAGGATTTGCTGTGTTGTCAAGCTGCATCCTGAGAACATCCCCCCTCCCTAAATGCCATCACTTTGTTCCCAAATGCTTTACAGGTGCAAGACTTACTTTTGTGTCTCTCCTAAATAAAATTGCACTGTAAAAAAGCTCAGTTTGCTTATCTATTTCTTGTAGATAAAAACAATCCCTTGAGACCCTTAGTACTGGTTAACAATTTTTTCCAAAGGACGTGCAGTCACTTAGGTGGCTGAACGTGTTTTGCCTGTTGTCTTCTTTCCAGACCTTCTCCAAAGCTCATTATGTCAGTGGGACACTTCTTTTGACTCCAGCTCACAATTCTGCTTTAGCTTTATTGCCTTCCTCAAAGGGCCTTAAGTTACTCCTGTGCACAGGGCTGCATTGTCTCTAATCTGTGTGGGTTTTTTGTTTTTGTTGGGGGTGGTTTTTTCTGCTTTTGTGCAAAACTGTAAATGCATTGAGAACAACAAGCTATTGCATTTACTAATGGCAAGGCATACTGCTGTCATGCAGTTCATATGCCATTGGCAGAGACCGTGGCTATATGATGCTTGCAGCAGCTCAGCTAAATTGAGAGAAAGTCTTCTGCAAGTTTAAGGCTCCAAAGAAATGTTACAGTAAGGAAGTATTTTATTTTTGTGCCTGAAAATTATTGCACACAGATGACCAGAGTAATCTGAAATAATACTAGAATTTGACTAAAAGACAATACATCTGTTTAGAGAGTTCTGTATTGATTTTTTTCTGTGGCATGCTGTATCTGTCACAGCTCTTTTGGAGGCTTCAACAAAGAAAAAACAAAACTACCTGTATTGAAGTCCACAGAAATCAGCAGGCATTAGGAATGGACTCATACAAAATGCTCTAGCTGGTGTTCCTTGTCCTTATTGCTCAGTGATAAGACACTGTATTTTCCTTGTGTCCCCATGAAGGAGACACTCTCTTTTCAAACTCATGTTCTACTGCACTCACGTTTAGTCTTTGGTTTTATAGTATTGACAATTACTATGAATGACACACTTCACAATCCCACTGTCTTCGTATCAATTCAGGTGCTCACCTCTGATGTTCACTCTGGTTCTAGCCTTGACTTGCACCTCACTTCTGCATCAGGTTCTCTATCAAAGTAAAGCAGAGACCCAGGGAACCAGGAGAGACTCTGTGTGGGCACAGCAATACACTGCTATGTTACCAGCATGAGTATAATACTTTGAACCTTTCAATGAAGACCTTGAATGATTAATGTGATCTTCACTATTACCAATACTGATACCTTTTCTTAAACATTAAAGCATTCTTATCAATAAACATACAATAATAAATTCTACAATGTCACCAAGATGATCATAGGCATAGAGAGTGCAAAAGCTATTTGTACTGGTTTATATTTAATTATTCTTTGTGTAATTTTGAATAATCATGGATTAGGTTTTTTTAAGCATCTACTTCTATATTGCAAGCCTTCAGCAATCCAATAAAGCAGAGCCATTGACTGCTATTTGATGTGTCCATTACCTCCTGCAAATGCCTTGGAATACAATGGGGTAGCATGCAGACTTCAGAGCTGTCATGACAGGTATTAAGAATGTGTCAAATCGCAGTGATGACTGATAACATATCTGTCATTTGTGATGGGATTATTAGGAAGAGGAAAGCTACTAGGAGAAAGATACTCTAGGAAAAAAAAAAGGCGGGGGGGAGGAGACAGGAGGAGAGAGGATTTGCTGTTCTTCAGAGCTGCCTGGTTTAATTAAGCCTTGTCTAGTCCATAAACAAATCTATTAACTTTCTGAATGCTTTGGCAGCTTACGCACTTCAACGCTGCAGCAGTAATTCCATGGAATTTAGGTTTCTCTTTGGTGGGTAGTTGCACTATAGGTATTGTGGCTACGATGAAGGTTCTTGACCGGTACATGGAAACAGCTAGTGCAGTAGTACTTTTTCGTTTGTTTTGTTTTCTAATTGAGAGTTTAACGGAATACTGTGGAAGAAAGAATTCAGCAGGCACATAAGATGTTTTCTGCATGGAAGCTCTTTATAGAAATGAGAAAGGAGGACAGTCTGCCAGTGCCATTTGATTTGCATCTTTGGTTAGCAAAAGGATGTGAAGGATTGCTTTTTTTTTTCTAGTCTGGATGTTTATCTGATGTGAGTGTGGAAAGAAGGCTGAGCTTCATCTCACTTGTAGAACTAGGTTCTGCTGAAGGGCTCCAGTGTGCCTAGTACACAAACTGTTGCCTTTCAGGTGTTTTAGGCTGAGCCATAAAGACATCAAAGGTCTAAAAGCAGTTAAATATTAAGACAAAAGAAGTATCTTATTCTGCTGCCTTCTGGTACTCAGGCAATGCCAGGACAGAGGAGATGACCTGTGTGCTTCTTACTGTCAGCGTCTTTTTGGTGCAGGAGTTTCCCCAGGAGCAGTAGAACCAGCATAGCTATTTCATATGGCCCCTACACACAGAGCTCAATTTGGGGGGGCATATTAGATGTCAGGAGAGGGGGAGACTTGAAGTTCAGTGGGCTGAGACAACTATTTCTAGTCTTGTGCTCCCTTAAATCCCCTTTCAGCAGGATTCAGCAGCCTTTGAACAGAGACTGATAACGCTGTCCAGATTGTCCCTCTGCCCTTTCTGCCAATTTATCTGTTGGCTTTGTATGAAAAAGGACCTGGTCTTTATCTCTGCCCCTTCCACAGGCATGGCCAAGGTGCTTATGAGCACTCTCAGGGCCCCCAGTCCATCGGGGAAGGAAAGGTAGTGGAGGTCAGCGCAGTGCCCAGGTGGGCACGTGGGTGCCAATGGACTGTTGCTGGAGGGCAGCTGCCGTGCTGAATGTCTTCAGCCAGGGTGGCTGCCGGCTTGGATAACGCATCTGGTGGCCATCTGTGCTGGTTGATGGCTCAGGGAGGAGCAGCTGCTCTGAAGGTAAGCAGGAGGCCAAAGGACAGTCTCGGGTTTGGGGAGCAGAGGTGGAGAGCAGAGAGAGAGAAGACCTGCGTGAAGACCAAGCTGTAGCTGTCGCGGTGTGGAGTGAACAATGTTTGACTGATGTTTAAACGATCGTTGGTAGGTGGGAAGCACGCGGTGGCCTAGCCGAAAGCAAACGCCGTCGGGTGGCTTTGGACCCCGTTCCTCACAGCCAGCGACGGCAGATCAGCTGCCCCGAGCTGCCCGCGTCCACCCCGTGTCACGCAGCACAGGCAGGCCAAGCCCGCCCTGCTCCGGGTGAGCCCGCCGTTCTCCTCCAGTGGGGCGAGCTCCCCTCGCGGGCGAGGTGGCCCCGCGGCAGCCCCGCCGCGGGGCAGGGAGCGCTGGCAGGGCAGCGGGGCGGCCGGCCGGCCTCTCGCCCCCGCAGAAGGACGTGCCGGAGCACGTGGCGGTGGCTGCGCGGGCGCTGCGGGCGCGAGCGCAGGCTGCGAGCCGCGGGGTGAGCGGCGGCGGGGACGGGGCGGTAGCCGCCATGCGGTTGCTCGCAGCAGGGTACCTCGAGTGTCCCGTAGGGAAGGCCGTGCGGCGGGGCCGTTGCGGCATGCCCATGGGCTCACGGCCTTGCTTACCTCATGGAAACTCGCTCACCTGTCCCGGCCCTCGGGAAAGACCTTTTTTTTTCCCCCTGTCTCTAAATGCACGTTTACCCCACCCACAGAGGCTGGCTGAGCAAAGACTGAAGAGCAACCTGAAGCAGGGACGCCAGGTTTTGAATGTGATGTATTGCGGCTTAACTCATTTCCCAAGGTAGTTCTCTCAAGGGCCTTGTGGCAGCCGTCCCAAAACAACCAGTAATTTGGGTACCTCAACCCAAAGCTGGTTTAGCTTAAGAGTTGTTAAAGGAGCCTGATTATTTTTTTTGTTACTATTAATTTTTTTCCTCCAGAAGCTGAACTCAGCATTTCTTCAGAGTAACTTGAACTGTGCACTCAGAAATCGTTAATCATACTGTAAATCTTGGCTTCAACTTCCCCTTTATACGTAGGAGATTACCATACGGGTTGTTAACGTTGTGTCTTGCCGGCTGGCAGTACCTCAGTTCATACCGATTAAATATGGTTTTGTAAAGACGAAGGCCTGTGGAGAACAGCGCTGCAGCAAAAAGCCTTCCTCCACCAGTCACAGGTTTGCTTTTGGCCCCGGGTTAGATGCAACACAGATGTTCATGTATATTGATGATGGGCAGCCTACGGTGTGTGACTTTGCTCTTCAGTGGCTACCCGTTCGGGAGGAGGCACCAGCGCAAATAGGGACTGCTGGCAGCATTCGTAGCCTACTGCTTTTTTTTTTCCAGTGCTCTCATTGTCTTTCATCATCTCCCATATTTAGGAGTTTTACATGGTGAATGGGTTTTCTGTCCTAAGAAAGGACTACAGTAAAGCACACATGAGCTTGGAGTACTTCTCTGAGGGAAGCTATTCCTTCCCTGTACTCTCTCTCCCTTCCCCAATTCACTAGATTTTGTCAGTTAACAGAAGAAACAGGAACACTTGTCTGGGAGGTATTGCAGAAGTTGACTTGACACTCAGTTATTTCTTTTTTCATTTTGCTGTACGTGAGGTGTCCTGAGATAACACAGAAAATGATGAGGTTGAGCGAGTCATCTCTGAAGATCATTGAACTTTTAAGAAAATTCTTTTTAGGGTCCAAGATCAACACTGCCCTGCATGGTCTCAGTTCTGTTTCACATGTGCTCACACATAGCTGCAGTCCAGTTCTTGATTGATTGATTTATTTATTTGTTAGTGGTAGGATTAGAAGCAGCCTTTGAAAACCAAACCAAACCACCACTACCATCCAATTTAAATACACAAGGATATCTTTAACCTGAAAAAAAGAACAGCAAAGAAAATCCTTTGTACGTCTAACTCTTGAGTTCATTGCATATTTGAATGAAAACTGATTTCCATGTTTGTTTGGACAAAGCAAAACATTTCCAGAAATTAAAGAAATCAGCAGTGGTGGTGGTTGCTGTTTGGGGGAGGGGAGCTGGAATGTGAAATATTGCAAAATGACTTTTTGCTGATAACAAACAAAGCCCAGTGGGAGATTTCTGTTTTGAAAATATGTAACTGTTGACATGAGGATGTTTGTTAGAATATTTTTAGTGCTGATAAAGGAAAGCAACATTCATTGGAGTTTTGGTAATCTTGAACGAAAACAGATGTTAAGCTCTGGTTGCTCTGCTCTGGACGGTAGCATTACACGATGTGTAGGAAAGGTTTTTCTCAGCTAACAGTTTCCTCTATTGTTTCTATCTCTAAGCTTTTATACTGTATTCAGAGGAGAGGGAATGAGAGAGAGAAAGAGAGGTTTGGTTATAAGGTGATGAGTGTGGTACATGAGTGTCTCTGGTAAGACTTTAAAGGTGGTGTTTGCAAGTTGAAAGGTTGAAGCTAAGCCTAGGTAAAGCTAAAAAATATGTACTCATTTTAATTGTGGTGTAAAGCACCAGTATTATCATATGAAAAGCACCAGTGATGCCTTGACTTGCTTCATATAATAAGAATCTGTTCATGGTAATGACCGTTAACTCACTGACAGGATGATAAAGAGATTACAGGGTTCAGCTTCCCACTTAAAAAGAATTGGTTGGTGCACGTGCTATTCTGCTAGTCCCATCTCAGTGTATGTTGTGGAACAGTCATGGAAAACATTTTTAATATTTTTAATGTGCTACCTGACAGCGTGATCTCTATAGTATACAATTTTCTGTTCCTCTGACCTCTTACACACCAATTGTATTGGGAAAACATTAATTAAACAGGAACAATGTATTTATTGTGACTTGAAGTTGCTTTTATCGCGGTTGCTATTGTTCAGGTTCCTGAACAGGAATGAAAGAGCCTGCTTAAAGATGCTCTCCAAGCACTCTGTTTAAGGATGGCTCTTTGTTCATAACTGCCAAAAAGTAGCAGCAAACTATAAAAGGAAAAATTCCCTTCTTTGCGATTTCGATCCCTTGAGTCTTGGTGCAAAACAGTTTATATTAATTCACTTACAGATTTAGCTTGGTTTAATTTTAGCCTCAGTCATGGGCCACCCATGTGTTTTGCTGTTCTTTAAATGGACTATGCATCCCTTGGTAACACCTTGAAAAAATAGCAATTTTTGGAGTGATGCAGAGAAAGGTGGGACCTTGTGGAAATTCAGTGGGAGTCTTGTTTATACACTAACGTGTGATTTTTTTTTTTTTTTTTTTTTTTTTTCCCCATGATATGGTACATTGACAAAGAATACTTCAGCGCCCTGAACAGAGACCAGTGTCTGTAGAAGTCATAGTGCTGGTAGTGGCCATCATCTAAAGATCACAAGGCAGTTGGGAGACCGAGGATAAGATTTTTGAGTTTAGAGTCCAGAAAGTCATGTCTCTGAAAAGGCTTGGAGGCCCACTGCTTCTTACTTCCTTAATGATGTAATTTGGCTTGACAAAACCAGTTGTGTCTCTTCATAAGCCCTGCTTCTCTTACAGGCTATTACATGGTATGACATACAGCATCTTCAAATGGAAGACAAATCAATTCTCTTTTCTGTCCTATAGCCAAAAAAATAGTTTTGTATTAGCCAATATAGTTTTCCAGAAAGTTGCACTTGGGCAAGCCCTACTCAGCAGAAATGTTACTGCCCTGAAGTGCTCTATTAAATTCTTATCCATCCTATTCCTACCTTCTTACTGTTCCTGCCTTTCTCTTATAAAGTGCTGCCTTCTGATGTGTCAGGCTGATCGATTATGTATTATGCAGAAAGGCAGTTTGCTTTTCTTAACTTTCCTGTCCAGCTGTAACCAGTTCCCCTGTCACCCTTCTAAATATTCTCATGCCATTTTTGAGCATTGCCACAGCGTTTGCATTACTCTTAGTGGTGTGTGAAATCCCCCCTCCCTCTGGCTACATGCGTTCATATGAAGAAGAAATGTTGCCATACGGTACGGGATGGAGAGGATTGTGCTGAGAGAGAGTCTGGGAATGCCATCTCAAGCCTGTTAGTCCATAAAGAACTTAAATTATGAGATTTACAATGGGTGCACTAATTGATCTGAGGAGCTGGATGCTGCCTGCTGCTTCAAAAAGTTGGGGGACCTGTTGAGATCCTGCTAGTGCCAGAGAAGAACGTGTACCCTGAAAACAGGGTGGAAGTAACTAAGCTCTTAGGTTAAGTGTAAGTGTCGGAAGAGCTTTGCAGCTGCGCTGCTCTGGCTCCCCTGCTGCCAGTCTTCAGCTGGGCTTTAACCAAGACTGCTTGGAGTCAGGTGTTCACGTGTGTTGCAGTCATGTATCCTGATAGCAGCTCAGGTATGGTCTCAGTATTCACTCAGTTACTCCAGATCTACAGGCTTTTAAGAACATAAACCCTATTGGCTGTTTTAATGTGCCAGGGATATTTATCCCCATCCTTTTCTGCCAGAGTATCTATGAAAACATGGATTTATTTTTTTATGTAAAGAGCTTATCCCACCTGATTCTTTTCTTGATGTCCCTGCTCATTGTTTGCAATCTTACTTCTTTCTGGTGACAGTCATGCTGAAATTTGACTTTAGGCGTTGCAATATACACAGTTCAGGAGAAAACTAATTGAATTCTTTCTGTGTATGGAATACAGAATGCAGAAATATAATCCTGTAAATTGCTTAAGAAGCATTGTATGGTTTAAAACTTATTTGTTACCCTGCAGTTACCCGTAGGTCCGCTCTGGAGTCAGCCATCTGTATAGTTACTTATATCACTGCATGTTTCATATCCGGCACTCGAAAAATGTCGTTTATTCTTTTCTTCCTGATGTGAAAGCCATTCTCAGTCAATAAGCTGTCAAGCTACCCTTTTGTCATCATCGCTGCCTAGTTGTGTTCTTTCTCATCGAGTCTCCTACATCTTGCCGGACTAATGTGTTAAATTGTTTGACAAGAATGTTCCAGTTTTGGAGTGCTAAGAGCTTTGCTTGTTTTTCTTCATGAATGGAACAAAATGCTTCTTGGTGAAAATACAAATGCAGCAGATACTGAAAAATTTAGACTTTCTTTGTAATCAATAGAGGAAAAATGGACACTTCTGGACTGTTATCCACTGTAGCCCTTGAGCTGTCCACCTTGGAGAAGATTAATTGCATTCTCCAAGTGCCTGGTTTTCTCGGCTGATAAAGAGAGGTTAGTTGGCTCACTGCAAGAGCTATTTCCACACTGTTGCTACGGAATTCTAGGAAAGATGCGTTCTAGCATTTTGGTTTCAGCAATGAATAGGACAGCTAAGCAAGGACCTGTATCTCTTCTACTGTGTTTCTATTTAAAAATAAACAAAAAGGGCCCAGAACCTATTTTGCTTGTGCCTCCAGTTCACACGGCAAAGTTGATCTGTAAGGTCCTCTCTCCTCCCCCCCGCCCCTTTTTTTTTTTCCCTTGGAGGCAAGCTTGGCTACAAAAAGATTGCTTTAAAGTTTGAGTATTCAGACTGAAGCTGAATCTGGTGAAGTACTTCAAAAATAGGCTGTTTGTATCCCTTTTCTTAGAAGTATTGCACAGTAGTGCTGGGAAAGCTTTACTAAATACTGTAGTAAACAGATTATTCTTCTCTAACAGTAGCTGTTTCCCTGCTATGCTTGGGGAACTCCATCCAAACGGACTTTTTGAGACTATATTATATTTCACAATTTTATACTCGTGATAAAGCAGCAAATGGGATGCACTCTTTAAGGTCAAAATGATTTTGACTTCTGCCTTCCATGATTTGTATTTAGGACTGTGGGTGACCTTCTGAAAAATTGTTTGTCCTAGAGATGGTCTCAAGCTTTGCATAGAAGGCAAGGATGGAAAATATTTAGGACAGTAACAATTTCTGTATCTGTAATACATTACAAAGGATTTTTCCCTCCATATCAATGCAGTTGTCCACCTATGTTTAGTCTCATACAGCACTGTGTACTTTTTTTTATATGAAAATACGTGATATTCTGCAGAATGCATTAGGGAGCAGGGTGTGTATTAGGCTAAAGCCCCGTGTCCACTCCATGAACAGCTGAGGTGCTGGGGGACGTCAGTGTGGGCAGGCAGAGCTGGCAGGGCAGAATGGCTGAGCCATCCTCGTCCCTTTGGGGCCAGGTCTGCTGCCACCCAGGGTGATGCGAGCTGACCTGGATAACTCTTAGCAACCACGGTGCTCAAGGAGAATTAAAGTAAAAGGAGATACTTTGTTTGATAGAGCAAAGAAATGACCTTGTGGAAAAATGACGTGCGGGGCTTTTGTGTCCTTCCCACCCTGGCTGTGCTGGGTCAGGGTGGCGAGTGTTGGGGGGCGGTGGTAATATAGTACCACTCCAGCTACCCCTTGAAGAAAGAGCTTGTCCAAAGCCCCAGTGATACCTGTTTCAATCCTTTAAGTGGGTTGGTGCTTTTGTTTTAATTCCTGCTATCATTGTATGGGATTTTCTTCTAGCCACTAAATGTCCAGTCTTTGTTGTGTTGATTTACTGGCCTTGATGACTGTCAGTCACTTGTGCACTGTATTTTCTTTTCAAAATGCATTTTCTTTTATTAGTTTGCGGATTTTCACAAGGTGAATTGATGTGCTTGGGTCTGTATTGTTTATGATTTAATTTTATTCATTTTCTTTCTTGACTAAATATTCTTAGCCTTTTCAATTTTGTTTCATATGGAAGCTTTCCAGAGCTGCATTGCATGTGTTTGATTTTAATTAATTATGCATCAACAAGTGATATATATATATATAAAAATACATAAAGCAAATATCTTTATTTGTTCAGCACTGAAATGCACGTTTCCAAAGTGATAGGCCTATAATACATTATTTAAAGGGCTCTGACTCATGATTGCAGGCAGATTTTTTTGATACAGGGGACAGTAGCAGAAGTAGTAAGCTTTGGTCTGTTGCTTTTCAGTTCTGAAAGGAAACTGTTCCCTGGACTATCTGCATCCATTCCTTCTCTCAGGCTCTCGCTGGGTACTGGACAAGGTGAGAAGTTTTGGCACGTCTGCCCAAATGCATCCTCTGATGCAGCATCTCTGAAGGCAGGACTTTGTGGAGTGACAGCCCCCTGGACTCTGCCCCGGAGGGGAGCCCAGCAGGTCTGATGGGGTGGGCACCTGTACAGCTTTCCCCTTGAGAGTCTCATTTAGCAGCTGGCTGGAGTGAGTGGAAAAGTCTTTCCAATGACTGTCACTAATTCACTTGCGAAATTGTATTTTGCATTTAAGCAGAGGAAAAAGGGAGATATACGCCCATATATCAGACCAATCCGACTTGCTTATGGCCTCTTTATCAGATGGTGCAGCTTTTCCTATATGGGTGCTCCCAGCCAGCCACCTTGTTTCTCTGGAGGCACAGGGCAGTGTTTCTGAACTCGCCCAGCGCTCCCCTTCTCTCAAAGTGCCAGTGTCCTTTGATCTTCCCTCCCCAGGCTTGGCAAACAGCCCTGCTATCAGGGTCGGTGTGAGGAGTCCTTCAAAGCTATAAACCTGGCTAATTTGTTGGAAGGGAGGCTGCTGAGCGCCAGCCATTGCTTTACCTTTCCTGCCTCATTACCCAACGAGCCTTGTATGGCTTCCATGTGTGTTTGGGCGGGCAATGAAACAAAACAGGACAAGAAGATGCAGTGGTTGGAGGTTTTTTGTTTGTTTAAAAAAAAAATAAAATACAGAAACACAAATGCTTCCTTAGTTCAGCCCACGCCCATGTAGTTGTTTTCTTCCCTCTCAAAACCTATCTACATTTATATAGTAGGAAGATACCACTCGGCTTTATTTTAATGCCCTGCCCTGCCCTACCTCAAAGTCCAAATCTATTTGTCACTCTACCAAGTTACCTTTTTCCCATAGTTTCCAAACACCACCCAGGCATTTAAAAACAGAAATTATCACAGTATAGAAACAACAAGGTCTCTTGCTTAATTCATTTGTGTGTGTGTATTATCCGTGAGAATGCAACACATCGTAGTTACTTGTCTGGGTGGTTCTATTTTAATCTCCTCCTGCACGAGGGAAGTCCCATGATCATGGCCAACCAAAAAAGTTCTCCCTTTATGCATGGACTTCTTCCAGTTTAAACCACCCAGATGTGATGTCTAACTCCCTTTGAAGTTGATGGAAAAGATTTTTGCTCCATAAATACTCAGTATATGGCCTAAACACGCACTGTTCTGGCTCCTAGAATACTTTGCAGTGGTTAGGATTCCTGCAGTTTTTTGGGACTTGGCTACATTTTTGTTGTAAAGAAGTGGCTAAGCCCAGTATTTCAAATATGTCTTCACTGGACCCTGACACCACACGAGATCATTTCTTCTGATGTTATCATCTGGATTCCAACATGACTGGTGCTTCCAGATTTTTTGTTTCCCTTGCATTCCTCAGCATGAAGTTTACCACAGTGGAGAAAAGCTATGCTTCAGTGAAACCTGTAATGGATGCTAAGAAAAGTATATAAACGGTGTATCACTTCTAAGCTGTCAGGTGAATAGCTTCCCCCCACCTCTTCCCCTGTCACTTTTGCTATTAATAAGAAAATTTCATTGCTGTCTCCTCTGCCACTAATCCCATGGAAAAATTTCATTTTGGTCTTGAAAGGTAAAAATATCTTGCAGGTGATTCCAGAATGGCAAATAAGAGGTCAATTTTTTAGGTAAAACAAATGAAGAAAAACCCCAGGCTAAGAACTGAGATGATACTCTGGCAAAATCCTATTGACTATACAGGCCATTGGTTTGAATAATAATTAGTAAAAACATGATGTGGGACACCGTAGAGATGGCTGCCAACTGATTCCTGTGTTTCCCATTCTATACACGGTTGTATTTTCACATATTCTTTGTTTTATCTGCCTAAGACAGTAGTTTGTAATTCAGACAGCCAAGAGGCAGCTTCTTTGAGGGCAGCAGTATTAAAAATATTGCTTCTTTTTTGGCAAACTAGAAACATTCTTGTGTGTGTTTAAGAAAGATGGGCTGGATATTTTTGGACGCTCACTAATTCAGTTCAGCTGTCCTTATTGTTTTGTTTGCTTGGGCTTGGAAAATGAGAGCAAGGGAGAATATATAGAGTTATATGAAAAGTAGTTCTTTATGGAGCTGCAGACCACCTTGTTCATATCTTCTCCGTATATCAAGAAATTGATCATTTACTGTGTCTTAATTTGTAATTCAAAACATGTATCCTTGTAGTGGGCGGACCAATTCAGTTTTATCAAAGTAATCATCTGAGGGTAATATTCTTCTGTATAGCTACTGGTATACCAATTCTTGTATCTGCAGTGTCTGTTTATCTTTGATGTGTTTATGAATTTACTTACACAGCAAAAGGTAAGAAAGCTTATGGAGGGGAAAAAAAAAAAAAAATTGTGACAAGGCTTGTGGAAAACATTGCTGCAGAAACTCCCTTGAGGGACTGTACCCCAAACCCTGAAGCAACTGCATACTACAGAAGTAAAACCACATTATCATGAGCTGATGGATGGGCTTCCATGTGCAGGAAAAGAAAATGGGGATGGCTATGGGACAAGCTGGGGCTACTTTTCATTTTTACCCAGAGGCAGCTGCTCAGTTTGCTTCAACCAGTGAGGAGCAGAGGCAGGAGCAGACAGGGTGCCAACCTTGCACACAGTTATTAAAGGGTGAAATATGGTGCAGGAGGAGAAAAGGGAAAATGAAAGTCGGGGAAGCAAACGAAAGGCAGAAGGATAAAAAACTACTTGAGTTAGTGTGAAATCCGAGAAAATCTTTAGGCCTCCAAAGATAAGCGGATGCTATTCTTGGGCTTGTTTTTCTTTCTGGTGGTGCTCAGCATTTCACATCGTGTGTCCTTCTTTGTTACAAGTGAGTGAGAGAGGTTATCTCAGTTTTGAGAGGGCTCTTTCTTTTCCAGCCCGAGAGGTGATTACTCAGAAGACGGTTCTTAAAACCCCAATAAATCTTGGGATCCCAACAGATAGTCCCAATATATTTAACGTTTTAAGCTTTGCTTTAAGATGGTATGTTTCTATGGCTCCTGTAGCAAGGGATATACTTCTTTTTTTATGTTGCATCCGTTAGCAGTCAATAGCTCAACCAATGGCATTCCCAAAATCATAACAAAACCATGGGTTTAGTGTGCTTACGGGCACCTTGAGGTTCTTGACAGAACTGGATTATTTTAACTGACATAATGAAGTAAAAGTGCTGTACAAACGAGAGAGACTGTTTTCAGGTTGAGGTGCATTAGTTTGCCAGTAGTAAAACCTAAATTGCAATATATTATGCAGCCATCCCTAGAAGATGCGAGTTGGTATGGTTGCGCAACACATCCCTGCTCAGAACAGCATGCCCTGGTTTGCTACCTCCTTAAGCCTGCTGCTTCCCTCCGAGCACCCGGAGCAGCCGGATAAGTTTAGGGCACAGACCAGGGACTTTCCTGTATGTGGTTTACATTTATTAAGAAATAAGTACAAAGAGATCTGGGCTAAATTTGATTATGGTTTTACGGTGCATTCAGGATACCTTAGATGGAGAGGGAGGTTATGACGATCAAAACACTTTAAAAATTGGAGCCTGTGCTGACTTTTGAAGCTATGGAGTAAGTGCCTTTCTGCACGATTAGTTTAGGCTGTGGCATCAGAGTTGTGGATGATAAATACAACTGGCATAACCTGCTGGTTATGCTTCTGGGGTGTTGATTTTGAATACAGTTTTGTCTGTCAGGGGGAGTGTGTGGGTGAAGCTTCCTGGGGGTGACTGCAACTCTGAACACTTGCTCCGTAACTCCAAAATTGGAGCACAGCTGAGAGGCAGGAGGACTTTCAAGCATGTGTGTGATCCTGCCTGCTTTTAAAATGTATTTCCAAGGTTGTTAATGCACATAAATCACCTAGCCCTTCAGGGACAGCTGGGTTAGTTTTATACTTGCCATGTATGATCTAATGTCCGTGTAGAGTCAACAGTCTGTCTGCAGCAAGGGAGCTGGGAGGACTCTTGGGCCTGTGGCGGAACAGCCCTTGTGGGTGAGATGAAACCTACTTCAACACTGAATTAATATGTTTTGGATCAACTACATAGGTGTAAAAGAAAATAATATATGCAGAGAGGAGGCAGCTGGCTGGTCAGAAAGGGGCACTGCGGGGAATGCTGCCTGGGCAGGAGGCAAGCCCGTTCGGTGGGGTCTCTGTGCCAGCCACCCCCTGGACTGAGAGCCAGGCCACGGACAATCCCGACTGCCCACAGCTTCTATCTGGTGTTGGGGGACATGGAGGGAGAGATGGGAGAGGAGCCCAGGCGTGACTGGGGGTGGAGGAGACGCCTGCATGGGCATCATCAGGTGCCGGGGTCCTCCTGCAGCTGGGACAGGGCTTTCCCCTTCTCTGGGCTGCTGGGCTCTTCCTTGTAACCTCCTCCTGTGGGATCTTGTTACCCTGGCTCCTTTCCGCACCCTGGCCCTGCTCCCTCCACCCTCTTCCCTCTGGTTTTATTTTCATCTCTATCTGATCCTGGCCTAACTATCCCCCACCCCTGGGGTTGAGGGGTTTGCTGTCCTTGTGCTGTGTTCGCTCTCCTTGTGCCTCACTCCCTTTCTCTTTGCAATTCAGTAACCATATCTGTAACAGATGTAAATGCAACCTTACGCTGGTTTTTATATGAAGAGATCAGCCTAGTGTTGATGATAATTCATCACGGCTCTCGCTAGCTTCAGAACTGCATCTATTAAAGTGGGAGGTTGGGTGTGTTGGATGGGGGTTTTTTTAAAGCTGGTTATATTTAAATTTGATGAAGGGCCAACAAGTGGTTAAAAACAACTTCAGGTCACTGGCTCGCAAGGGCTTAAATAATATAAATACACAGGAATAATTTGAAAAGTGTCTCAGGTAATATGAAGATGTATGTATCTGCTAACTGCCTGGGCAAATTAGAGAATTAATTGAAAGGGAATGTTAGCTCGTTAGCTGAGCAAGCTAATGTCAAAAAAACCTGAAGCTTTCTTTTAAGACTTACAGTGATTTTTTCCAGAATAACCTATTAATGAAATGATGCTTTGGAAGGCAGCCTGGGAATGGAGGCAAGTGTTCAGATAAATTATCAGCTTCTGTATGTTTTTAATCTTTAATCTTACGCCATGAAGTGAGGTTCCTTCTGTCTCCCTGCCCCTCCACATTAGAGATTAAACATCATGCTTTAAAACACATTTTTGGATATGAAAAAAAAATATCTCATGTGTAAAAACATTATGAGCAGTCCTTAAAAGTGTGCAAGTGTTTACATATTGTTATATTTTCTATAAAATTACTAAAATATATTCAGTAAGAGTCCAGATGCTCATGGTCAAAAGGAGTACTCAAAAATGCTCAAAACAGAAAGGGCACCTTTGAATATATACTCCCATATAGGAAAGATGGGCATCTTTTGGCATTTTGGTAATGAAGCTGTTGTACCGTGCGAGAGGGAGGATAGCTGGGGCTGCAGTAGACATTCATAAGACTGAGCCCTGAGTAATAATACAGAGCCACCCTCCTGGAAAGAAACTACCCTGTATTAGTGTTTATTTGTTTCTGGTTTGGGGACCTTGGGGATCATTTACCACCTCTTCTGAAAACTACAAACTTCCTCCAGTAGAGCTGAAGGAGGGTTTCAGAAAAAGGGAGAGATGCTTGACATTCCTGTGATCCTGTTACTCCTGGAGCTGGGAATTTGCAAGATGTTGATGGAAACCAGGCAAGCAGAATGGTTGTTCCAAGTGGATTTGGATTTAGAACAGTAATCTGAATTCATGCCCAGCTCAAACTGAATGCATACCGTGAAAGTTAGCACTTTTTTAGAATTGTTTTTGCTTTGCTGGGAGAACAGAATACTCTAAAATAGCATGCTGCGATTCAGTGGCCTAAACCTGCTTTCAGGTGTCCTAATTCTAAGTTATAGTTTGTCTTCCAAGGACTGATAGAAACCTACTGCAATTGCTGATGTGAAAAGTAAGAACAGATTATCTCTAACAGTACTTGGAAGAGAAATGTGTAATGGCAGACACTTCAAAGCCAGCCTCATGATCATAGGTGTATGATTAAGTTGGAATACCTTTTTTTTTTTTGGTTATGAAATGTTACCGTGAGTATTTCTGCAAGTGGAAATAGTATTAAATATATATCAGAATTAACATACTGTGGTTTGATCATCACAGGTCAACTATAAATGTGCAACTTTCTTGAGCTGTAAACCACAGGCAGTGTAAGTGTTTTGGAATAAAATATTTATGCATTTAGTGTTCAGCACTGTTGTTAATTTAGACTAGTCATTGGAAAATGATGTTCTCTTTATTGTGTATTGTTAAAACATAAGTGCTGCCATTTGACTTTATAAACACTAATAAAAAAATGGTGGTTTTAATTCTTATTATTTTTCAAGAAATACACCAAAATACCTGTCAGTCTCTTCTAGTACGTGCTGCCCTGTGTGCAGGTACTTTTTGATTGAAATTAAAATTACCCTGAAATTAAAATTCTGAGTCTTAAGTAGGTAATTGCGGAAAAAAAGCCGTAAATTGCTTCTTCATTAGACAACTTGCAAGACTGAGAAGTCAAATGGGGGTTAGTATTTGGGTTTGGGTTTGGGTTTTTTTTGCTTAATTGGGCATGTGGAAAAGTAAAGATTTGGGAAAGTGAAGGTAAAAAAAAAATGTTTTGTCCAAGGTTAGTAAACTAATTTTACAATAGTCATCTATGTATTTGAACAGTACCTGCATTTTGCATATTTATTAAATGAAATGTGCAATATCTTTATTAGAGTACCCCTTGAGGGAGGACACCTTTTTGCTTTTCAGAAATATTATGATTTTATGCAGCATCTCAATGCATTACTTATTCCATTTTAGTCTCTTATTAATGCCTTTGGGGAACAAGGGGCTTTTTCCCTAAAACTCGCTAACTGTGAGCTCTCAGTATCAATCTCCTCTGTTTTTCACAGCTGCCTCACATCTCAGTGCTACCAGGGGATTTCCAGCTAGTTTTTGCCTATGCAAAATCATAATTCCCCTCTCTGCTGGTCTACTAACAAGAATACTGAACGGCTGGGAGAATATTTTCCTATCAACTCCTTGCTAATCAGTGGGGGAGATGCCGTGTTTCTACAGGAGAGGAGATACAAAAGCTGATGAATCCTCTCTAAAGAGAATCTAATTTAATGTCTGAAAGTTGCTTGACCAGATATTATAGGCTTGATGGATGACAGTCCCTCCGGAGCATATACAGATAAGCCGCCTTCATTATTTATGGGCATTCATTAAAGTAAGCAGCAAAAACCTTATTGATCTTCCAGATTCACCTCTGTGGAATTAGAGGAGTCTATTGTACTAGGTGAGAGTCCAGAAATATTTAGATGTTTTCTATGAGAATGTAATATCAAAATATGGTAACGTTATATGTTACAATACTCTTGCCTAGATGAACAGCCTTTTTCAAAGTATGCTTTCTCCATCAAAGTATGAATTTTATGGGTGACGAGGAAAAAAATTAGCTATCCAGGGATATAAGTTAGTCAAGAGTAAACATTTCACTTAAATAATTTTATGCCTACAATCCTCACTATATCACTTTGGGACATTAAATTAAACTATGCTGAAGAGCTGTGAATTGCTTTATCCAGGTTAGAGCTACCCTTGCCAATTTATGGTGCAACCAAAAGCTTATGTTTGCTAACTCCAGGCTCATAATTTGTGGAGCAGTCTATCCATGAGAGTATCAGGGTGGAAAACAAGCAAAAGCATTTTGTCTGCCACCTTTCTGTCAGTGGAAGGTATGCCAGGGAAAAATGGGAAATCTTTTGCCTGCAAGAGAAATGAACCTCACTTACTTAGAGTGATGTCTAATAGCTAGATTTGTAGATGCCAACTAGCTCTTTGGAAAGACCATTTCCAGTAAAATATACGGGGGGGGAGCGGGAGGCTACCAGAAGGCTGGAGCAAATTTTGGAGAATGCCAAGCCATGTGTCTCTCATCCTGTTCCCTTCACCTGAATTTCTTAGCTAGATTAGATTAGATATTTTGTAGAAGCTGGAAATAAACTAGTAAGTAAACAATACTCTAAATAGATAATTTTGTTCCATTTGCATCTAAAGTATATATAGCATAGCAGGTCTGACTGGGAAGGAAAGAGGGTGGTAAGTGCAGGCAATTTAAGCAAGTTGAGTTTTTCCTTTCCGACTTGAAGTATCTTTCCTCTTTTTTTTTCTTTTCCATATGTAGTGATTTATTATTTTTTTTAGTTGATGTCCATATGCTTCTCGTCATTGTACTATTCAAGTACCTCTTGTTCTAGATCTTCCTTCACCCCTCTTCTGCCTATTTTCTATCTTTATGCTCTTTTCTTTGAAATCACACATCCTGCTGGATAACATGTTGCTATAAACCAGCCGCACAGCCCTCATTCCTTTCGGAAAGGCAATGTCACAATGCTCCGGACAGGGACACTCTCTTTTATTTTCCTCTAGCAGGAAGAGTACAACTCCTACAGATGCAGGTTGATTCAAGAGTGAGAACATGAAGGTACTGGGTCTCAATGGCAGTACCAGCCCTGCTTGTTGGTGCTCCTTCAAATGCTGGGTGAAGCATGTAGCTGCTCAGTGCCCTCGAGTCACCTGGGAGGAGCCTTGCATCATGTTAATCAATTCCCTTTCGTTTGGCAGCCGCCTTCGCTGGAGTATGACCATACTGTGTCAGTCAACATAGCGTTATTAATAGCTAATGTTGAAATGGGTATACTCCAAGTCAAGTTAAGTACCTTTAATGCTTAATACTGAACATTGTAAAATGCCTTACCAGCAAAAACGTGCTGATCTCTTTTTTTCACATACGGCAATGCTGCTCTCCTGAATTGTGCTGAACATGCTACCGCTTAAATGATGCTATAGATCATTAAATAGTCAGACACAGTAGGGTGTCCAGGACCCTGGCCAGCCTTGGGTAGGGCTGAGGTTAGGACTCCCTGGTTTCTGGGATGAAGGACCTCATGGGGCAGGAAGGAAAGGAGGGCATAAAACACACACTGCCTGCCCAAATTTTTAATTCAGATAGCTAGGCATCTCCACAGCAGACGTGATACAGGGTATGTGGTAACCACATACCATATGTCAAGTTTGTTTGCAGTTTTAGATGCTGCTTTCACTTGTCAGATGGCTTTGAAACCTCTGTCTCTGCTGGAGCACCCTGTGCGAGGGTAGCCTTCATGCTCCTCTGTCAGTTCGTCTCCTTATTTTGTAGTTAACGGGAATTCCTCCCCATTTCTGCATCTGCCACTGGAAAAGTGCACAATAAGCTGCGTCCTCCTCATCCTGCTTGGTGTGCTCATGCCATGCTGTTGTGGATTTCACCCCTCCGCCAGGTAAGCATGCAGGAACTGCAGCTCCGAGAGCAATTTTGTCATCTCTCAGGCGTAAAGCCAGAAGGCAAACACCTTATCAGTATTTTCCCTATCCTTTAGCAACAGGATGCCCTTTCCCCTACCCTCCCATAACCAGTTCTGGCACCAGTTTCTCAAAGGGTGTGGTGGATGGGAACCTCTGGTAGAAGAAAACACACTGACTATCTAATCATAATTACATAGTAGCAGAGAACGTATATTTCACCTATAGATTGAGAAGCAAAATATACTATGATATTTAAAATAAACTGCATCTCATTTCAGTCAATTGAACAATCTCTTTTTAAATAAGCATTAAGTTTTCATGACTTTTAAGATGCATGAAGCATTGCAGTCAGTCATCTTAAATGGTTTTACTTTCCTCCCGGTCTTCTCTTCTTTGTAGGTATTAGCTTTTCTATGTGAAAACTGAGACTTTCTCAGCAGAAAGGTGCTGCATTGAAGTTCTTCAGCTGAAGTGTATGTTCTACTTGTCAGCTCCATTAAAATTTTTAAATGGTCAATGGGTTTATGATTAGATTTCAAATTACATTAATCATTCACTGACTCCAGAATGCAAACTGATCTGTATTTTTGTTGAGAGCTTGTGTAGCTACTGAAAACTTGTTTCCCAAACAGTTTTTAAGAGAAAAAGGCTATGTAGTGCAGTGTCTGCATCTCATAGGGGGATAGTTTTGCTTGAGGACAAAAGAAGGGGGGTTGTTTTTTTAAAAAGGTAGAGTGAATCAAGTATATCTCTTGATAAATGAGTCTCTTATATGTGTTAGATCTTGTATGTCCTGTATCTTAAAATGACATTGGGTATATTCTTGTTGTGTGGCTTTTTTGAGGTTTATTGGGATTTTTTTTCTTCTCTCTAATGAGAGCAGTACACTCTGTTTCTACAAATCCACAGTTAAACAGATTTCTTGCCAGAGCACCATGGAGAATAAAGATGATGGAGTAAAGAGCTACCCTTTAATCACAGCAGCAATGCAATACGTGGGTGGGGGATCCATGTCTCCTCCTCAATGCAAAGAGAGGCTGCAATCCGGTGGGAAATCTCAGCCACCCGTGAAATCGCAAAACCTCTGGCTGCACCCTCCGTTTCCTCGTTCCACCTCTTGAATCAACTTGTGACCTTGTCTCTGTAGAGCTGCTAGTTGTTGCTGTGCCCAGCTGTGCCTACAGCCTGCAAAGTCCCTCTGGGGCAGGGGGGTTAGTCTTGTCCTCCTCACTGGAGGACACGAATTGCTGAGGAAAGTCACTTTTGGTTGCATTCTTGGTAACGCACTATCTTCTTATTCAACTGTCTGGTCACATCTGACTTAGCACGGTGTTTTTATTTGGAAAAGGAAAGGGCTGAAGAACGTCACATAGTTTTCAGGTCCCTAGGTCTGTCTGTCACCCTGGCAAGTTTTCTTGGGTTTTTGGTTGGTTTTCTTTTTTTTTCTTTCATCTGTAAATTGTATTTGCTGACGGTCTAATGTAATCTGCAAGAGTTTTGTTTGTATTGTGCACAATAGGTAGAAAAGGAGCCTTATTTCAGAAGTGGATCCTCATTGTTGTGTATCTCATTAAGGTTAAAACATTTCTGCTTACAGAATAACTTTGTGGATTTGATTTATTCCCTTTCAACCATACTGAGAGACTTCGATCAGTGATGGAATCTCAGTACATTTGAACAATACTATTTTGTCTAAGTCTCTAAAATAGGCTTTTGGTAACTTTCACGCTTTCTAAGTAAAGCTTTTAATTTTTACTCTTGCTAGGCAATAAAACTTTGCAGAAGAATGTGAGGTAATTGCATGGATGGGTTGATTTGGAGCTAGATAATTTCATGGTTTGTTCACTTGGTTAGAGAGTAGGAGAGATGAGGATGAGAAAAACAGAGAGAAGGTGCTTTAAAATACACTTTTCGAATTTCTTGCCTAATAGTGGCTGGCACTGGTGTTTGAGTAGAGATACATAATTTGGATGTGCATAACTTTACTGCAGTGGTTTTGTAGACACTTCTGTTTTGGAAGATTTTTGTGTTTGATAGGTCTTTTCTGACAGTTTTCCTGACTTCTTTCTGATGCAGCTTCATTTGGAAGTTCCTTGTTTTCATTTTGGGCTTTTTCCCCCTAAAAATAATGTGGCAAGTAATAACCACAAAAAAGCTTCTTTTGAAAACCCTCCTCCTTGAGCTATTAAGAGTTTGAGTAATGTTGTTTATCACTTACATGAAACGCAAGATGGAAATTATATTTTTGTATCCAGGGATTGTTGCAGGAGTTTGTTTTTGAAACAGTTTGCTGCGGTCACTGCAGATGTTAAAAACTAAATCTGCCACCCTTTTCAACTCGGGTGATAAAGGTTCAAATTTTACTTGGTTGGAAACTCAATTGTTTTGATTCATGCCAGGGATGAAAACTCGTGCTGGGAAAGTGTGTCATTTCCTGTTTAAAAAAAGGCTTGGGTTAGCAAAAGGTCTTCCAGGCGAAGCTTAGAAATGTTGCGGTGTAGTTGTCAGTCAGGAGGAGGGGAATAATCGTGACTTCAGCCAGCTACATAGTATTGCTCTGACGTAGTTTTGGAGATCTTTAAGGGTGAAGTTGACTTGAAAAGAGCATCAGGACTTGTCAGGGCTGACATCTCAGCATGGCAGGCTGGGGCGGTGAGTTTGGGCAGGGATTATTCATGCCACTGAGCACTTAGACTCGCGTGAGCAGGCTCACCCTAAGGAATGAGAGTGACAGAAGCCAGAGCGGAGCAAGGGGTAGCCATGGCAGTGCTGGAAGCCTGAAGCTGCAGGAACCAAGCACGTGTGATGCTTTTTCTGCAGCCAGTGCTCTTACAACTCCAAAATAGACACCTCAAGATGTGTTTAGGTAGGCTGGATTTGCTCACATGTGTTGCACGTGGGATGTCTGAATGGCAGACTGCTGCCAGCACTGCATTTCACTTATTCTTCAGTTCAGCACAGAATTTTGAAGCTCTTTGATCCATGGTGATAGCGGAAAGGAATTGGTCCTTCTGTCGTGACAGTTTAAATTTTTTTGTTTAATAGTTCTATGTAGTATTACATAGCAAACCCTTCCCCCAGCCTCCTTCCCTCTGCTCCCCTGCCACCCAAACTATATTAGGAAAATTTTAAAAGAATACAGGGACTTTCGAGTTTGTCTAAATGTCTGCAGTAATAGTAATTTCATCTGAGCAGAGAGGAAAAAACGTGAATCTGCCAGTTTTCTAAACACCCTGAACAAACTCATTTGTCAGACTGAGAAAATGTGGAATACCCCTATGGCTGAGCAAAAAGTCAACAAGTTAATTCCTTAAGTAAGACAGGTGTGGGTATTTTTTTTTTTTCTTCATAGAACAACTATGCTGCCTACATTTATCCTCCAGCCATGGGCTGAATTCCTTTGTAATGAAGTGAAACTGCTCAGATCCTGTTTTACCTGTTCTTCAACTTCCTATTTCACTTTTCTTTTGCTCCTAATCTTTTTTTATGCATGTTTTACTCTTGTTCAGAACATGATAGTCACATAAGCAAATAAATCCCCTTAGTAAAAAAACTAGTGCACATGGTTTGTAGTTGTTGCTTTTAGCACAAATTTGCTGTCCTGAACTTCTGGTGGTTACTTCTGTTCTAGTAGTCACCCAGTTCAAGCTGTGTTTAGACTTAAAGCTACCTACAAAATGTTGCCATCAAACACTGTATTACCAAAATAGTTGAAATCAGCTGGAAAACTGTGACTCTTCAGGATATTCAGATCGGCATTCATGACATCTGTGCCACTTGTTTATGTTTCTTCTTTTTGTTGGTCTTTCAGACACCCTGCCTGGAGGGGTTCAAGTCACTGAGATGCACATCTTAGAATGGGGTTTTTGGAGAGTGTGTCCATATCTCTGTCCGTCCATGTGTGCGAGCATGTGTTTCAGGTTTCCAGCACTAGGATGCTATAATTGCTATAGTATTAATTGCTATATAATTGCTAGTATTTCTTTAGGCTTGCTGCAGTATTTCTTTATTGCGGTCCTTTGGCACTCATCTTTCCAAACTCTGTAAAATGGTCCCACTTCCTCCTCTGTACAGCAGCACAAGCTGTCAGGACAGGTTTTCTACTCTAGCATAGCAAAACCATGTAACCCGTACTGGGATACAGAGCAGGAGGAAGAGAAATGCAGTATTGGGAAGAAAGGGAGTTTCAGTCAAAGCCCTGGGCCCTGCTGAGTGTAGGAGTACAAGTCATTTTCATTTATTATTCATGTTGTTTGAGCTTTAGTTTTACTTCAGGCCTCGTTGATAAGAAATTTTGAATACGTGCACTTGTAAGTTAGGAAGTTTGTTGTCCTCCCAGATAGCCAGCAGCTAAAAGCGTCTCTTGCCTGGCTGAACTGATCCTTTAGGAATACATTTCCTAGAGCTGACCTCAGAAGTGGGCCTCCCAAATGATGTCATCATCATCTGCCCGCAGACAGGAATAACAGCAGGCAATCTTCTTGGGCTGCTGACAGGGCACCTACGATATATCTGTCTGAACAGCCAAGTCATCCATAAATTACTTCTGAGCTGCCTTAAACATGTGTAATGTGTGGGGGAGCAGGGGCAGAGAGGTGACTTGCCGGGTGCTTTCACACACCCCTGCTCCCTGCTGTTTGGGTTCCGTTGGTGACCTGAAAAGGCCTTTTCTCCTCCCGATTCTTGGGAGCACCCAGGACCCTTGCACCGCTCCCTTCGCCGTCTTGTCCCCAGCACGGGGAGGGACTATGAATGTCCCAGCTGTGGTGCCTGACCTGCTCAGGGGGTATCTTTTACAGCTTCTAACACCGCAACCTCTCCAAAACTGCTTGCTGTGCTTCTGCTCGCTCAGTCCACATGTTCCGAGAACGCTTTTGTTCACTCATCCTTCAGTATGCATTGGGATCAGCTTTTTCAAGTAAATCGAAGCCATAAGGACTAAAAATCAATCTTTGCTGAGTGAGCACTGTGGGTTGCCTGGCATGTGTGCCAGGGATCGAGCGTGCCCTTTAAGAAACACATGAAATATCCCTGTGCACTTGACAGTGCCAAACACTTCAGTGTCTGTCTCCGTTTTCCCTCCAGATCATCCTTCCAAATAGCTTGCTTGACACAAAAAAGGATGAAGTTAGCTTGAAGCCTGACTTGGAGTCAAAGTATATGTATCCTTCCATGTCTGGCGCCAGTGGGGCACATCAGTTGCTGCTCCGCCGATCCCCAAAATCTACAGCGTACAGAGTGGCAGCACCACCATCAGTGCCCCAACGTGGGCTCCTAGCTGCTGTTCCCAGACCTGTAATTTCTCCTCCGTCCACCATATCCACATAGCTACTCCCCTGGCCCATTTCCAGCCTGGATCACGCCAAGCTGGTCTGAGCTCCTTGGTGAAGTAATAGGTAAGGAATGTTACACACACTTGAGTTTCTTCTCCTGGCAGGGAGGCTCTCTTCGCTGTTTGTCGCTTGCCTATGAATTACCCAGCACACCTATACCTGCCTTTTTTTAAGCTCTGACTGTCACCACGTGGACTCTCCTACATTTTATGACCTGCTGCAGACTGAGTCAGCCAAGGATCCCAGCCAGCAGCAGAGCATTGCTCAAGCTTATGCTACAGCTGCCATTACCACAGCACATAGGAACCCCATAAGTCTCTCCTAGAAATGTCCGGCATCCCTCTAGCATTTTTACAAGCTTCCCCCTTAGGCAAAAAAGAAGTAGGATGATGCAGTAATGCTGAGCCGATAGACACAGCTGAGACAGGAAAGACAAGTTCAGCTTGCAACTCAACAGAGCAGTGGTTTTCACTTAGCATCTTGATTGGCATTACTGTAGTTGTATATTTACATCATATGTCAGTGGGATTTTGAACATGCTTGCCTTCAGACAGAAGTTCTCATTTGTTGATTGCCTGCTCTCCATGTTTTGGGACTGAAATATGTGCAGAGTTTTTGGAAAGAGAGATTGCCTGCTACAAGTGGATCTGTGTGCTTATTACACTGTCTGGAAGGGAGCTTAGTTGGATATTATTTTGAAATTAAAAACTGGTGGGTGGGGGGAGGAGAAAGATTTGTTTCTTTCTCCCTGCTCCATTCCTCCTGGTTCCCTAACATCTATCTACATCCTGGATTTCCAGCTTTTTTGGTTTTGAGTGTTCCTGCTATTCTGCTTTTCTTTAGTTTGCTTCTGTTTCATTGTAGAAACAGGTTTTTTCCCAAACTTTTTCTTCTTTTTATGTCACCTAACAAAACTAATTGTTGTGGGAGGATCTATGCAACAACTCCCAGATTTCTGCTACTATGCAGCATCATCCCTATGCTCTTTCACCACAAAAGGCAGGAAAAAAAATAGTGAACTAAACCAAAGGGAGGCTTGTAACTGAGAGACCAGAGTCTGAATTTGCAAACTAATGAGTAATCTCCCTAAGTACTTGCCTACTCCTAATTACATCTAGATGAGATTCTTGGATTGCTTGGGGCAGGCATATATTCTTTAAGTGCCTTGCACGGCTATGTTGTAAGAGAATAATTCCGAAATACGTGTAACTAGTGAGATGTATCTACCCAGAATTAAATTCGGCTTCTGTGTTCTGGTTTTGGGGGAGGCCACAACAGCTTGAAGATAATAGTCAACCTGAGGATACTGCAGATTTTTGCAGCAAAATCATCACATACTTTATTCCGCTTGCCCTCATGGAAAAGCTTCAAGGTCTCTGAGGCTCTTGGCTCTGCACTGTTCTGAACGTATATGTATTTAATCCAGGGCAAATGCTGTGCATGTCTCATTGGAGCCCTGTTAAAGTATTAAAGAATGAATGATGGTGGTGCTTTTTTTAAAGAAAGTCGGCATCAGTCCTTCTGTTAGCAAGTTTTTGCTGAGCCTATTCCCGCCTTCCTTAATTGTTACTGTGTCTGTATGGTAAGAGGCAGTCCCTCCTGAGCGCTCTCATACCCTGAGCGAACACATTTCTCCACCCAAAACTTGTTGTGACACATCTGGTTTATATTGAGACTGCTGGGTTTCTGTTAAGCCCTCCAGCATAGAGGAGTCTTTGAGACATTTATTCTACATTCCAGCTTAGAGCTATTTGCTAGGGGGAGAGAAAGCAATGCTGTGTCTTTCATTTAAGAAAAAAAAAAAGACCAAAAAAATAGACAAAGAAAAACTACCTTTCGGAATGCAGCTTGCCTTTTGTGGTAACCCACATGGAGGTGAAGGCTGTAAAGTTGACAGAGCCAGGGCTCAGCCTCCAGGATGGAATAACTGTGTTGCTGTGGTCAGCACGGTATCTTAGTATTTCTCCTACATCTTCCAAGGTAGTTTGTTTTCTAGTTAACACTCACTGCTCTATTTTCTGGGTTTGGTTTGGGTTTGGGTTTTTTTGTTTTGCTTCAAGGCCTGCCTTTGGCTGTGGTGGACTGTCTCTTAGAGTATAGATTTCCTATAGTATCACTGGAATATATAGTTCATATGTAACTCCTGAGGAGAGACCTCATGCATCGTTGTCACTCGCAAGGGCATTCTTACTTTGCAAAATAATTTTCTGGAGTTAATGAGAGGTGATGTGGCCCACTGGCACATCCTAGTTGGCTCTCCTAATGAAAAATGGATGTTTTAAGTGGTGACACAAATTCTAGCTAGGCGTTACCTTTCACTTTCTTTTACATATTGTTTTTCTTCAGTCTTATCAATCATGTAAGTACTATTGAAGATTTAACATATTTATCCTTCTGTTAGAGAAACAAACAAAAAGTACCCATTAAAGCAGTTCCAGTGAGAACTGATATTGTTATAGAATGTTTTGTTCCTAATTATTTTGTTGCAGGCTGCAAACACTAAAATACTTCCTGTTGAAATTTGTTACTAACTTAAAGTTCTCTTTAATATTTAGGAGTGCAATTCTTGGTAGCTTCTGACTTAACTAGGGCTAATTATCCTTCTTGCCAAACACTTTTTTTTCAGTCCTTTCTGTCCTGCCTTTAGATGATATGTCAGCAAAAACCTAGTAATATCATTTGAATTAAGCTTGCTGGAGGGGAGTAGAATGAGAAAGCAAATTTTTCATATAATTTCGTAGGGTTTTTTCCAAGAGTCATATTATGTGCAAAGTAATAAAATCACTAGCTTTTAATTAAATTAAAACAATAGTTTGCCTAAATTATAACTACATAATTTTAAAGTAGCTATATGTGTTAAGCTTCCCTTTTAATTACGAATCAATCCAGAACGCTTCCTGTAACATGGCAAACACTGACATAAATTCCTTCCATAAACACCTACAGCTGATGCAAATGGACTGTTTCTCCATTTCTGTTGTGTGCACTTTAGTTATATTTAATTCATTGTATTCTTAGATTACTGCTGTCTCTCAGCCCCTTCTGACTTGTTTGCACAATATTTCAAAATGTATTTGATAGTCTCCCTCAAAGGCAAGCAGCAGCCTCTGTGAGGTGTGGTGATGTTCCAGCTAGGAAAACCTTTCATAGGTAGGGGTCTAAGCACCAAAATAAAGTGGTCACATTAGACCTTCTTAATTTTAGCCCTCTTCTGATTCCTCAGTGTCTTTTCTTAATCAATATTAAATAGATACCTCTTCTCCTCACTTGTCATTTAAGCTCTTTGTTCTTCACTGTTTGCTTGAATTGGTCCTACATAAGGTCCAGATGAAAAATCTCACACCGCATTTGCCTTCCATGTGCTTACACTGCAATCACTTTTTCACACGGATATACATAAGAGCAAGCTTGTGAATGCAGAAAAAGGTAATCCTGCAAATTCTTTTTGTCAGATATTCTGTTCCTTCTGTCTTGTAGGGCATAACTGTCCTTTTGGCATGGTCTGGTGGATGAGCCCAGCTCGCTGGCTGGCCTGGCAGGCAAGGCGAAGGTGCCAGACACTGTGTAAAGCAGGGAGAAAAACTGTGGCAGAAACACCTGCTCCTTGAAGGCCCACCAAACGAGCACCCCAAAGACACCGGTCATTAATGAATAAGCTTGTTAACCCTCTTCCACCACTAAAGCTACCCTTCATGAAAGGTTTATAGCTGCTTTTTGAGAACATTGTTAAGCTAAGCTAAGTAAACTCCACGGAGTTGCATCTGAATGTCCTTGCTGAAAGTGGCATGTATCTGCAGTGCTCTTTCTTTCAGAGAGGATGCTTTGTTGCTCTTTGTCAAAGAAATTTCCATTAAAAAAAGAGTGGAAGGAATAAGGGAAGATCTTTAATCTACTGGGGGTTGTTTATAGATCTGAAAATAGTATAGGGGACTTAAATCCTAGGTCCAGGAGGAAGCACAAAAAACAGGAGGGTACGTTATTTCTTCTGCATGAGAGTAAGAACCTAAATCACTCTGTGCTCTTTCAGAAGTCTGGAGATATCTTTTATTTTAATGAGAAGCATATAGGCTTTTGTGTGTGCTCAAATGCGCAGAATAAATTGAAACTCGCTTTCTGTGTGCTGTCACACATTGCGCCTGGAATGTGGTTGTGCTTCTGGCCTGGTGAGATCAGGTTGAGGTTTTTTTTTTGTTCACACATAAGGGTAATTCATTCTTCATCGTCAATTGAACTCGAGCATTTTCAAGCCAGCTGCCAATTGTGATACGTGCGCAACTGGCTTTGTGATGTATTCTTTTGTCCCCATGGTAAGAAATTGTGAGTGCTAGTCTGGTGACCTTAACCTTTTTGGAGGTAAAAATGAGTCCCTTGTTTGTCTAGACTAAAGTTTTCACTAAAATTTTAAATTTTTGTTCTTACTTTCCTACTTTTTTCTGTTATCTGAGAGTAATGTCCTTCCTCTATGTGTATGAAATTTGTATAGCCTAGCAAAAGCAAGGAAATGCATTTATAGGTCTTGGTACCAGACACCAAAATTTTCTTGTTTCCTTTCACCAAGGAAAGGCCACCTTGTCATCCAATACGGTGGTGTGTTCATAGCAGCTTTCAGAGGGGAATATGAAAGGGAATGCATTCGTACCCAAGCCAGAAAAAGTCACTATTAAAAGACGACGTACTTGAGGGTTTCAGTTTTGCTCAGTGCCATCCTCCTTTGGGATTTTTTTCCTGCCTTATGAATTTTGACGGTAAGGAGGAGACTGTGCAATAACATCATTATCCTAAATGGGTAAGTGTGGGGTCTCCTTCTCTTTTTAAGAGCTTTAAAATGTCAAAAATGATTATTTTGATATATGGCTTAAATTCGTTGAGCATTGGCACTTCAAACTATCACTAAGAGTGAATCACCCTTATAACCAGTGTTGCATACTTTGAGGATAACAAAACGATTCATGGTGTTGTGAAATGTTTTAGGGGTCTCATTGTCTTACTTCTTTTCTGCATGTTCATGTGTGTTCCTCCTGTTCAGAAATGCTTCTTTCTGAGCTTCAGGTTGTGTTAGAGAAAATGGCTTGTGTCTGTTGTACTGAACTGCTGTATTGGAATGAAATATTTGGAAACAGCGTGGTTTGTTTCATTGACAAAACATGTTAAGAGAGAATCGCGGAGAAAGAGCTGGTGTACCCACTGTTACTTGGTTAGCTTTTCTTTCTTACAAAGTGGGCCAAAGCAGTTATTTTCAATTTGGGTAAATTTTGGATCCTTTGGTATGAGGCATGTTCCTGAAATCTTAAAAAGAGAAAGGGGGGTGGCAGAATGGAGGTTCTTGGCAGCTTCCCTCCATCCCTTTGTGGAACACTGAAGTGACCCACTTTTGCGTGTTACGGGGTGGAATGTATTGGGTCTGCATGGCAAGGTTTTGGTAGTGGGGTGGCTACAACTGTGGCTTCTGTGAGAAACTGCTAGAAGCTTCCCCTATGTCCGACAGAGCCAATGCCAGCTGGCTTCAAGACGGACTCACCACTGGCCAAGGCTGAGCCCATCAGTGACAGTGCTAGCGCCTCTGGGAGAACAGATTTAAGAAGAGGAAAAAAAACCTGCACAACAGAAACTGCAGTGGGAGAGAGGAGTGAGAATATCTGAGAGAAACAGCCCTGCAGACCCCCAGGTCAGTGAAGAAGGAGGGGGAGGAGGTGCTCCAGGTGCCGGAGCAGAGATTCCCCTGCAGCCTGTGATGAAGACCATGGTGAGGCAGGCTGTCCCCCTGCAGCTCATGGAGGTCCACGGTGGAGCAGATATCCACCTGCAGTCCGGGGAGGACCCCACACCGGAGCAGGTGGGTGCCTGAAGGAGGCTGTGACCCCGTGGGAAGCCCATGCTGGAGCAGGCTCCTGGCAGGACCTGTGGACCAGTGGAGAGAGGAGCCTGTGCTGGAGCAGGTTTTCTGGCTGGACTTGTGACCCTGTGGGGGACCCACGCTGGAGCAGTCTGTGCCTGAAGGACTGCAGCCCATGGAAAGGACGCATGCTGGAGTAGTTTGTGAAGAACTGCAGCCCGTGGGAAGGACTCACGTTAGAGAAGTTCATGGAGAACTGTCTCCCGTGGAAGGCACCCCACACTGGTGGAGCAGGGGAAGAGTGTGAGGAGTCCTGCCCCTGAGGAGGAAGGAGCAGCAGAGACAAGGTGTGATGAACTGACCCCAACCCCCGTTCCCTGTCCCCCTGTGCTGCTGGAGGGGAGGAGGTAGAGAATTCAGGAGTGAAGCTGTGCCCAGGAAGAAGGGCAGGTGGGGGGGAAGGTGTTTTAAGATTTGGTTTTATTTCTCATTACCCTACTGTGATTTGATTGGCAATAAATTAAACTAATTTCCCCAAGTTGAGTCTGTTTTGCCAGTAACGGTACTTGGCAAGTGATCTCTCCCTGTCCTTATCTTGACCCAGGAGCCCTTTGTTATATTTGCTCTCCCATGACCAACTGAGGAGGGGGAGTGAGTGAGCGGCTGCGTGGTGCTTAGTTGCTGGCTGGGGTTAGACCACAACAGTTGCAAACCCCAGTGATTCACGTTTATGCTTGAGCAATGTGAAACAAATGAGTATTGGCCTGGAGTTGCGTCTCACGGGGGGGCCTGCAATACCAGCCAGGATTGCTGATATTTATGGAGTTGGAGGTGTTGGTTAGGGCTTAATTTGGAATAGTTTTCTCTCACTGCATTATGTATTTAAATACGGGGATGGCGGCGGGGGGGGGGGGGGGGGGCGGCAGGCGGGAGTTGGTCAGAATTATTTTTTTCCTGTGGTTAAAGGGAGGGGCTAGTGTAGTATTCCAGCGTTGTGGTTTAGCTGTTACTGTTACACCACTGAATATACCCAAAGAAAGACAGTGTGAAACATAGGAACAGCTTGTCAAACTGCCTACCAAACCATTTTGAAATATACATCTGAAGTTTAGAATCTGTTTTATTATGCTCTGTTTGTAGCTACCAAATCTAGAAAGTTAGCAGACTTTCAAACGTTAAGAGAGTAAAATTGATATGTCCCAAGAATCTGAAGTCGGTGTTGCAGTACTAAAGGCCTAGCCAAAATACTGAGCTTTTTACATGACTATCAAAGATTTTTGTTGGTTTGGGATTCTATAAGTCTTTATTATTCCTTCTTCCATGGTATTCCATTATAGACTTCGGAGTGGGTTTTCTTCTGGAAATTGGACCGCCTTGTACTTTTCAAATATTTTTCTTTTTTTTTTCCCTCTGATATATTGCCTTGGTCACCAGGTGAGAATGGAATAGATGCTCATGTTAGTCTAGCATGAAAAGTTGACATCTCTTGGGCTTTAAAGCAGATTTCCAAGTAAACCATAGAAAATCTGTAATCCTAATAAGAGGATAAACTTGACATAATCACTACTTTTAATAAAATATTTTTTCTAATTTATTGGATGATAATTTAGTGGAACATGCCAAAAAAAGGGGGCTAAGGAAAATGTAATGGCTACATTAACAAGACAGGTGATAGCCAGCTTCGTTATTCTGATACGAATGGGTCTCGCAAATCTATAGTGTAATGCCCTGATCTGTGAGTGATACTGAAGACTGGAGTCAAATATGGAGAGTTTTCTTTCTTCCACATTGCCAGCATTTAGAAGGAATAGTAACCCAAATACCTCCAAGAATCTAGATGAAGAGCTGGACGAGGAAAGCGCTGAGAGATGAAAGTGCAGAGAATATGGAAAATACATGATCACCCTTGGAAGAACACCATTCTTGGCTGGTCCATAGGCAGCACCATGCTTGTGCACCCCGTGCGTGGGCTTCCCTCTGCAACTAGTAGAGGAGAGCGTATAGGATTCTGTGGGATCTAATAATAAAGTGGGGGATTGTAAACTTCCTTTCCTCCCTATCCTCCTAAACTTGTGGGCTCTTTACTCAATTTGGGGTATGGTAGAAGGAGATGTTATTCAAGTGGAGTGGCAATAATTGGGTAAGAATGGAACAAAAGGTATTCCTGAGGGTATTCATGCAAGGGTGCTGCTAGCTCTTGATGTTTGCCCAAGTCAATTATATATATTTCTATGTACTGAAAAACCTGCTTTAAAGGGAGAGGTTGGGATTTTCAAATCCTAGGTGTATTTTGAGATCTGCCACAGCAAAGTACTGAAAACTAGCTAGTATTAAAGATAGGCCCACAAATCTTGTTTTTCATCTTCTTTCACCTCTCCTGGAAGTGAGGAGCAGCTCCTTCTGACTACCTAACACCCTTTGAACAAGATTAATTTCACTCTAGTGTTTATGTAGTTTCCCATACACAAATGTGGACCACTCCCTGTGAAATGACATAGAGCCACAAGACGTTCTGATGAAGACTGTCAGTGGGATTGTAAACTTCCCACCTCTGATTTCTCCTTTTTTCACAGTTTCCTTTTGAAATGTTTCCTTCTTGGGAACTTTATGGTAAGTGTCTGAATGCATCAGCAGTGACTTTCATTTCACCTCCTCAAGTCTCTTCATATAGCAACATCTGGGAAATTCATTTAATTTACTTCAATGTGAAATTACTTTCAATTTGTCAGACACCAGCTTTTTACTTTAAGTGTTTGACTTCCAAGTGAAGCACATATCATTACTGATATTATTTCAAGAGTTAAAGTTTGTGTAACTAGTATTCTAAAACTCAGCCAAATCCAAATATTTTGATGACCATGCTTTAATAGATCCTCTGATTACTTTATGATAAAGAGAGATAAGTAGATAGTATATAACAGTGTTGATTTTTACAGCAACATTGTCTTTCTCAGTCAAAAAGCACTGTTGTAATAGAACTCAGGAAAAAGAAACTAGGCAGATCTGTTTAGTTTGCTTTGCATTTTCTACTGACAGGTTCTTAGTGCTTTGGAATGGGTTATAGGAGAGGTAACAGCAGGATGTGGCCTGTATGTAATTCCTGAACATTTTGCGTGTAGGCAATGCAAACACCCGTATAAGTCCTCCCAGGAAACTATCTGTCTTAATGTTATAGTATGCAGTTTCGTCTTCTGCTTCCTCTATTATTCCACCATTTTTTCCCCTATTATGCACATCACCATGGTACATGAGTATCTACTGCATAATCTTTTCCTCACCTGTCCTAGAAGTATGCATTCATAGAGTGGAAATTAATTTGGCATGAAATGCAAACAGTAAATAAGAATTAATGTTTGAGCTTACCTAAGCAGTGGAGGATATATACAATATAAAGTAGTACTGTCATCCTAACTGTACGTAGCAATGAGTAGTACCCTAACAGCAAAATAACCACTCTTGTGCATTACTCTTCACCAGTCAGATGTAGTCTCTGCTTACACCCTATAATACTGTGATTCTTTCCATAGAGCTCGGCCATTGTCAATTAGCAGCTGAGAGAGGGAGGGATTGGGAGATGATGAGACATTGATTTTTCCTCCCTGTTTTTGCTCCCATACCCATCTCCCCCACCCATACGAAAGAATGCAAAGCAAGGTGCTGGAGTGAAGCAGCCACATGTAGAAGGACCTGTGACTCCCAGGAAGGCAGGAGGCAGATGGGATTATACTCGATTACATCATCACACATACAAGGACGTCAGTGAAAAAGTAGAGGATTCAAATGCCCTAATTTTCACTGTATTGCTATATTACTATTGTGTGTGTGACAGACAGAAATCCCTCATGAACAGCTTTAAGCCCCATCCACAGAACCCTGAAATAGCACTGATTCTTGTCCAAGAGGTTTAATACTACATGGTGTCATGATACTTGTTTTCTTGATAATGACACTGGCAACGGGATATCTGTCGTCTTCACCCTTTCAAGGGGTGCTGTTCCCAAGTTTTGACCTTCTCTAACAGCTCAGCCAGTATTTTGGGTTTTCCCTCTGAAGAACCTCTCCTCTCTCCCTTCCAAACTAGAAAAGTAATAAGCCTCTTCGCCCAGACAGTGGATTAAAGCCACTTAAACCTTTACTGGCCTATCAAAGCAGTAAGGAATTTAGATGAAGGTTATCAATTTACATAAAACAGTGCTGTATTTATTAATATATATATGTGTTTGTATGTGTGTATAATTAAGTGAGCCAATGCAATACATGAGAAGTGAATGAGAAGGTGCTCCATAACAAGGGTGTCGGTGATTGTTGAATATGTGCGGTGAAACAGGAGCACTTTGAACATGCCTGGAATTTGGAAAGTACATATCCACTCAGGAGTGTTAGTTGCATCATTGTGTTTAGATTACTTGTTTAATTTAGAGGTAATTATTGAATTCATGTTGAAAAAGTCTGCTCATCTGCTGCTCCTCAAAGTCTCAGAGAGGTTGAGTAAGTACAAAACAGCCATTTTGAGGAGTGATACTGAAGTGAAGGTAATCTTCTTACCTTTTAGCTCCTTCGTGGTAAGTACTGCTTATCCTTCAAGCAGGTGCACCAGAAGGTACTGCCAGTAAATGCTGATGAGTTCTTCAAGGAGGGAAGTGTTGAATGGAAGATACAGTTATAACTACATAACCATTTAAAAATCTCTTTCTTCCAATTATGCTATGTGCAACAAGGATTGTAAGCATCCACTGAAGATAAAATTTTCTGAGTTGCAGGGATTTATCAATTTATTGTGTTTTTCTCCACTCCATGGAATCAGTGGGGAGGGTTAACTTTCACTTAGACTCAGCCATCATTTTTCACCAGTGCCATCACCCCCATTCTCCATCCAAATGTACTGCTGAAATGTGGCAGGTGGTTTTGCAAGTAATTGCATGCTACTTCATTCCATTTTAAATGAGAGTACAGTGGCCTTCCTTTCTCATCACCGGCATACTTCACAGCCGTGCGGTATTGACTGAGAAAAGGCAGAAGAGTGGGCTCCCCTTTAAATTGCAAAGATGTGTTATCTTGCTGTATGTTCCCTTAGGAGCCAGTAACTTGATTTCTGGGCAATAAGCTTCTGACTCCAGCATTCTTTTCATGACAAAGAAAAAAACCAATATTTTTTTTTAAATGTCTACAATATTTTTTTTTAGTGGTAAAAGAAACTGAACATGGTTTTGAGTATTTAAAGTTAGCAGTGGCTATTCTGTGGATCGTAGGCAAGTTTCTATTATGGTATAAATACGCTTGATCTCGTTCTGAAGCTGGTAACCATACTCTGGTAAAGGTGGCTTTTCTTTGGCCCCAGCTGTGCTAAATGCTATTATAATTAGCACGATGGTTAACTTAATCAGAGCACTTGGCTCGGGAGAGAGGTGTTACAGAGTGCACCATAATTAGCATTTTTATTCCTTTGATCCTGAGTGTGCTCTTTATTGACAGAAGTATCAAGAGCTGTTTTTTTTTTCTTTTAACACTTCAGGAGGTGGAAATATACGTGGCTGGTGAGATTACGAATTTATTAGTGAGGTTTTTTTAAAAAAATACAACCCTCCCAAAGGAAGTAGAAGGGAAAATGATCTGCATGTGTGGAAAAAATGGTTTCAGGCCTCAGTCTTCAGCACTGCAGCATTTGGGCAGGTATACAGCCAGGAAACACCTCCTGGCAGCCCTTTGCAGTTGCGTTGGACAATGTTAACAGCATCCTAACCATTTCCAGCATGCTGCTGTGACCACATGGCTGTTGTTTGGTTCTGTAGAAAAAGTGCCGTTTCCTTAAAGTGAGAAAGGGGAATGCTGAAAGTGTGATCTGTTTGGCAAAAAAAAACCCCAAAGGTTTGGATAATACTATAGCATCTAAAGCTTTACATACGTGCCAGCTCTGGTCACTGAAACACAAGCATCCCACCCTACATGCCCAATATAAGCAGGTGGCAAAAGTGTGCAGCGGAGCAGATGACTGGTTTGGTTCATGAAAAAACATAACATTTATGCTGTCAGACAAAATGCTGAAGACTTCCAAACTTGCATCTGGCATCACCGCCCTGATTGCAGGGGAGGAGAGTCAAGACGCCAGGGAGGCTCTTCTCATTACACACCACCGAGCAGAGTGGTTGCTCACACTGCCAACAAACCCAGGATATTAAAGATCAGGGACTTTTGGTAGATGAAGCCGCTGTCTGCCTTCCTGGGATAGCCTTCATTAGTCTTGATAAACATGCTGTCCTCTTTGCCTACATTGCAGTGGGATACCTGTAACGTTTTGTGTCTCTAGCACATCCATGCTGAATTGGGTGTAGTTTGTCTCAGTTGGTTTTCAGCACTTGTTCGGCAATCTGGAACAAGTTTTTTATGCACTTGTTTTTATTGACTTTGGGATGAGGTTAGCTCAGGAAGTGGTAGACACATCGTCCATATTCAACTTCTATATGGCCTCTGTAATTTTTACTGTTGGTTTTAAAAAGAAAGTATAGCAATGTTTATAATGAAAAAACTGGGGAAAAAATAGTTGAGGTTCCCCTTGAAAGAGATCTTTGCAGGTTTTCACTCTTCCTTTATGTGTATCTGTCTCTTTGCAGTCCTTTACAAAGAGGAAGAGCTATCCCACGCCTGTGTTCTTGCAGTTCATTTGTATCTGCTTTGCCAGCAGAAAAATCATATGCTAATAGAGGCTGCAGAGAATGCAGCCATCATTAAGGGACTTCCTATGTTATCCTTGACTTCACTAGATTACTTTTATCTACTCAAGATGCATAAGTAATTTTTAAAACATTTATGTAACTAGGTTTTAGGTCAATAGCAGGTTAAACGGTTTATTTAAGTAATCTTTCCTGGCAGAAAGTATGTGGAAAGACCCTCTCTCAGTATTTTTACAAGATTATTTTCATATCAGCATTAAAGCAGCAAGCAGTCTCCTTGACAGTAGACTTGGAAGATACCCATTATTTGAGAGACATGATAAAAACAGTATAATCTTTTCCAATACCCACACAAAGCCAGCAATTGTCTGTTTCTGCCATTCCAGTTATTTATGTAATTATACTTAATGCCACACAGATTTGAGAAGAAAAAGAAATTGTTGCTGCTGTTTCTGATTAATATTTTTCCATCCTGAGATCATAAAAACAGTAAATGCTCTTATGGTGGCAGAGAGAAGAAAGGACTATGGATTTGCAAACAATTCAGCAGAGGAGCTGAACCAGAGGGGAGAATGTGCCTTTTTTGAGTCTGTCTCCTGTCCACATAAAGGCATCATTCCTAAAGTTCACAGACTGCTAAGAAATGCTGCCATCACATAATATCACTCCTGAGATGTTAATACCTTTATTAAACTAATGTGTGCAGTAAATTTGCAGGGGATTTCCAAAGTATAGGATTTAATTAGCTTAAACCTGGATATATCCAGGTTATCCTGTTTTGCCCAGTTCTTCTGTGTCGCACTCCTGGTGAAACTATTTACCTGTTCGATGGCCAACAAGTGTTTAAATACCAAAATACCTCCTGTACTGTCCTGCTTAGCCTAACTGGGTTGGCCAGGGTCAAGGAACTCTAGCTGGTAAGCCGCTGCCCTCCATCTAATCGCACATGCTGGAACGATCCAAGGTTGCTGGGAAACGCCCCTGGAAGGCACGCCAGTGCTTTCAGGCTCCTGGATTAGAGGAGCTGCTTGGAAGCTTACAGACGTCTTCTTGTCTTCAAATTCACTGCATTCACTTGCGCTAAGTCTCAGGTATTTGGGTTCCTTCTTCTCAGTGTCTGAAGAGAAGGAAACTGGACATGTATCACTTCTACAGCAGAAGGCTGAAGTTAGAAGTTCAGATTGGGTTCAGCAAAGCTGGTGTATTTATTTAAAGCAGATACAGGAAAAATTGGATTTTGTAGGCCCGCTCAAGAAATAAATATATGCTCATGGGTTTTACAATGTTTTGATCACCTAGGTTGCTCAGCTGTAGTATTATACACTTGTACAAATTCACCACTTTACTCAGCCTGCAAGTTCTGCTTGAGCTAGATAATATCGTTTTAAAAAGACATCCAATCCCAATTTTTTTGAAGACTTTAGGTGGCAGCAAATTTACTGCCTGTAAATGTAAAAGGCTCCAGTGACTTAATTGCATTCATTTCTAACACCTCCCCCTCATTTTTAGCCTGAATTTTGCCTCAAAGTTCCATTTTTCAGCTCTGTATCTTGTTATGCCCTTTATTAAATGTCTCTCACTAATATAAGTATTTATGGACTGTGATCAAGCCATTCTGAACTTTCTTTTTGTGAAAATAAATAGACTGAACTACTTCTGGCTCTTGCTTTAGGGCATCTTTTCCTGACTCTGAATCCTTCTTGCAGCTCCATCCTGAATCCTTCCCAATTTGTCAACATCTTTTGTGCAGTATGGATGCCAGACATGGCCAGGTATGCTTGTAATCATTTCAGTAATGCTGTACGAAGTGACAGAACCAGTCCCAGGCATCTCAGCAGTGTAAGAGAAACTGAATTTTTGCTGCTCCAGTACTGAGGGTCGAATGAGTTCACCCTGAAGATCCGGGCTTGCTACCCCGACTGCGGAAGAGGGAAGAGAGCGAGCGTGGCCGGGGCTAGGAGGAGCTGGTTCCCGCATCTCCTCCCACCACCACTTCTGCCAGCAGTAACAGGAGGAAGGAAGCAAGCTTGGCTTCGGCATAGGCAAAGCAAGCAGCAGGTCTATGACTACCACTTAGCATTGTTTTGCTTACTACCCCATTGCCCTGGATAACCTCAACTTCGTCTGTTCCTAGTAATGCTCCTCTGAAGTGCTACAATGATGTTTTCTGCTTTGTGTCTTCCCCTAGCTCATGTATTGAAAGATCTCATTAATCGTCTTAGCCACTGCATCCCTGCCAGAGTTTTAGCTGCGGCACACTGTGGCCCTGAAGTCATTCTTCAAGTCTCTGCTTTCCAGATTAGTTCACCACCTTACAAGTTTAACCTGTATTTGAAGAAGCATGACCTTGCATTCTGTGACTGCTATAAGTAATGTCATTCAAAGAGCCCCATAGAGCATATTTTTCAGCTCACTCCGAACAGACTTGCCCTTAGTCTGGCTGCTCTACCATTAGTTATATCACTTTCACCTTGACTACCACAATGCTATTTTCTTCCACATCACTTAAGACTATAGATTAGAGAAGGACCAAGATCTCTCTATACACATATCAACCAGAAGTTTAATTTGGTTCTGGGAGTCCCATCTTTCTGAATTCTCTCCTATTTAATTGCTTCACTTATATTTTGTGGGATGCATGTCTCCAATTTACACTCCTCTCTGAGTGGAAGAATTGAAAAGGCAAGTCATCTTTCATCTTATGGTTCTTGGGTTGTGCATGGGGTTCCTACTACTGCAATGCAGTTTAAGATACTGCAGAAGGATATTTAAATTCAAGCCAAAAAAAAAAAAAAAGCCTAATTAAAGTGAGGAAAAAATTATGAATGCATTTCTATTTTTAGGATTCGTGAAACTTGCCTTAACAGAACCTTTGGGCTTAAATTAGTAGACATTCCATTTTTAATTGGAGCATTTTGCTGCATACAATGGTTTAAAATAAAGGGTGAGTTAATTAGGCATTTATTTGAAAAGTAAAACATTCAGGGAAGCCAGTGTGCGGTTTTGGATATGGTATTGACTGTGTAGATAAAGGGTCTGGGGAAGGGAGGCAGGTGAGCAACAGACAAATGACACTGTTGGGCATCTTAGTTAGCTGTGCTTTCTGGGTGCTATTCTTGAGCAACCAGGGCGAGACAAAGATATCACAAAACATACCAAAATGATTCAAAATAATATTTTTTCTCCCTGCAAGCTGTACGTTCATATGTGTGTCAGGAGTTGCAGAATCTCTCAAGAGTTTTGCTTTGTTTATACCCCCTCCCATAAATGAGCTTCAAGGTTGTTGTATTTGTGCTTTTTGCTGCTACCCATATTATGCGTGCACTAAAATAAATGGGGTTTGCTACCCAGGGAGTAATGTCAGCTAGCTAAGGTTTTTTGTGGCAGCCAGCAAAAATAACAAGGGAAAAGGGAAAGTCAAGGAAGGCTCTGTGGTAGATGGTGCTCGATGGGCAGCATCCTGCTGACCGGCAGGAACACAGCTCCCAGGGACAGCACTGGCAGATCAGGTCTGCTGCTGAGTCCAGGTGATTTTGATTCCAGAAAGCTAGTCCTTTTCGCAGTATGCCGGATCTCAAAGGAGTTACAAGTTACATCTGCACGTTGCTGGTGGTTACCATGCTAGAGGCTGCTTAAAGGAAGAGGAAAGGAGCATTTTAGTGTGCAAGACTCATGTGTTTTCAAGTCACTGATGCAGAGCAACCACTGCTCTTACTGCTGCTTAGTCATACCATCCTAAAAACTGCTAAAGAAGTGAAAAATTTTCAAATATCAGCAGATTGGGCTTCTGTTTTCTGAGTGAGAGTGTCTTCTTAGAAAAACTGGATTGTACTTTTTTCAGAAAGTGAGTGACTGGTCACAATGCAGTGCTTTGTTCCTGTCCTGGATGTTATCTTGAGCCATGAGAGCAGGGCTGTTGCTTAGTGTTTTCATGTGCTGCATGACCTCCCTGCAAATGCCGGAGCCATCAGAGAACCATTATTGCCTCCTGTACATGCTGGCAATCTTAATTACCGTATCGGCCCGAGAATAAATATAGAGCTAATCAAACATGACAATGAGATAGGCAGACTAGCAGGACTATGATAAAAATGTCCAATGGGTAAAGCTTTCCTGGTGCATTGCTTGGAACCAAGCAAAGTCTAGCTCTTCCAAACACTGTATAGCCATTTAGGTCAGATTCAGCCCTGTTGTGTTTAGGAAGCACGTCCATCAATCTGAATGACTTTTTTCCACAAGTGATTATCCTTTCAGTTGGGATGTGGTGATGGGGGGAAATTCTCCCATTTTTCCCCCATAGCAAGTCTTTAAAGCATGCTTCTGACCATTGCAGCATTGCAAAGTGATGTTGTCTTACTTTACCAAGCACAAGCATACATTTGAATTTGATAGCTGCAAAAATTGCTTATCAAGGCTCAGAAAGGATACAATATTTTACTAAACATTGAACATTAGCATTAAAGCAGTGACTACCTGGATCATGGCATTGTAGAATTTGGAGAAGAATGCTTTTTTTTTGATCTAGTCTAAAAATCCTACTTCCAAGTTGTACTGACTTCCACATTTTCTTAAAAATGGACAAGTTCTACTTTTGATATAATGCTAGTTGTGCTAAAGTAGCTTATGTCTCCCTCCTCAGAGAACACTCTGCCCCTGCTATGTTTCCAGTCTTTCTAAAGCATAGCTAGAATGGGTTGACTTTATCCTTGAAGCGGCAACATAGAAACAGTGATATCGCATCAACAGTCACTTTGTTCCATTGTTCTTAATGGCGGTGGAGGATCTTGATGGTCCAATACAGAGAGAAAAAAGGAACGGATGTCTCGAGCCTAGTGCTCTAATCTTTTAAATAGAAATGCTGAGGTGTTAATTTTCAAAGAGACATAATACAGTACAACAGCACAAGCTTCCCTGGTTTGAGGGAGGCTCCTTGTTACCGTAGAAGACTAGTTAAGTTTCCATTTACAATTTTTTTTTCCCCTTTTCATAGCCATCCTTCTTAGTGCTATATTGTAAGCATATTTTGAAAACAATCATCTCCTTCTCCTCCTTTTCCTTTTTTTTTTTTAAATTTTTATTTTGAACTACTCGATCATTTTAGAGATACCATCACAATGACCTTTCCTTTCCTAACAACTCTGCCAGGAGGAAATCAAATTGAATGTTTCATTATTAGCCCTGCACCATTCAGACAATCAAGGAGTGATTTTTTTTTTTTAAAAAATAATTCCAAGTTCAGAGTGAAATCTTGGAAAATTATTAAAATTACTCATGTTTAAAAAATGAGATAACTTTTAAATGCAAATTGATATGATAATGCTGAAACTTAGAGGTATAATTTATTCTACAAATATGCAAAAATGAATTTTAAGTATATATTTTTGAAAAGTTCAAACTTATGTTGCAGTTCTTGCAAACTTGAAATTCATTGTCTTTGTGGCGTGGTCTTATAAAAAATTAAATATTATGTTGGCTAAATGGTAACAAATGAGCCAGTGTTTACCATGGTAAGCAGTACATTGGGGACATAACCATTAGACAAGGGTAATTTAGTTTTAGCATTATCAGTTAGAAATACTGCAGTTGAGTGGAATATTTTATTACATGAAAACATCTGTAACCAATATATCCCTTGGGAAGCTTACGTGACCTGTGATCTGTTTGGAAAAAAATGTTTCGGTTTTACGAGACTGTTCAAAAGCAAGTATGTGCAGCAGGCCGTGTCCCAACGAATCTGGAAAGGGCTCCCTCCTCTTTGTGTACCTCCTGGAAATTTCTGGGAGCCGTAGCAATGTTTCTGCATTCCAGGCTGTAGTTTTCAAACTCACTCCGTAACCTGTGGCACTGAAAAAGATCTGGGAAATGTGTACAACCGTGCACGCTACCTTTATTTGTGCCACACAGCGTTTACACAGAATTGTCCTTGCTATGAGGTATCCTAAAACTACTGCGATCATAGTAAGGTTCGGATCAAAAAGCACGATGCAGACATCTGAAAGTATATTTACGTTCTGTTAAAGAGTGCCAGTGATACAGGACAAATAACATCCTTAATATATTTCTCAGGCCTTGCTGTGTACCTTTTCATGGCTGCTTTTTTTCCCTCTCTCCTTCAGTGAAGCCAGAATATGTCATCCCAAGTTAAATTTGCGAAGCAGTCGCCTGTGCTCAGGCCTTCACAGTGCTTTGGCAGGAAAACAAAGTACCCAGCTGCCGAGGACCGTCAGTCAAGGCCTGGGAACTTGGGGAGCTGGGAAGACCGGCAGATAGACAGCCTGAACTTGACAGCCCATTAGGTACCTGACCTTCTGCTAAATGACTATTGAATTCTTGAAGATGTGGATTAATGCTTTCTTTTGTTCCATGAGTTCAGAGGTGAGATCGGCAGATAGGCATGCCAATTAGAGACAGTTTGCCATGGGGTGCTCTGTGTCCTACAGCACAAGGCTGTACCGCGAGCAGTGTCTTAGCACGCTGTTTTTACAGAGAGGAACTACTGAGAAAAACCGTGACTTCTTTACAGTGGGGGGAAAAACCATCACATTCACCCAGGATCTCACTGCACTATAATACTCCATAATTACAGGCAGAACTACTTGTTTCTAGTTACTTGGTTACTGCCTACACCCAGCAATCAAAATCGGCCAGTTTATGACCATAGGCTATACAGGCACATTCTAGACCATAATATGTCAAACACTTTTTCAGCATAGGCTACAAAAGTAATAGGTTTCATGCTAGTAAGACCACGGCATTGCCTTTCTGGCATCACTTTCAGTTCGCGCTTACTACATGCAGCTCTGCAACCACTGAGGCCCAAATGCAGCAGAGTAGAGGGCATTTCTCAGTCAAAAGATCATTTTTTCCCGTAGAGTAGAGTGACCTAGGGCTGCTGTTTAAAAAGTCTGCCTTGTTTGGGGAGTATTTAAGCTACAGTGTTGCCCATTAAGTACTTTGTCAGTACAAAGGCAGAGCAAACCTATAGGGGTATATGAAGCAGATCTGTGGGCTCTTTTGTCCGTGGTGCTAACACTGTGCCTGGGATTGGGCTGACTGTGAAACCGAGTGTAATTCATCCCAAAACTTCCATCTGTTCAAAAGGTATGAAAAATATGTGCTAACGGGTTGGTGGCAGTACATGTTGGTGGAAGGCATAGAATTAGGAAAAGCGCGAAAGTCTGTTTTGAACCAGCAAGCAGAGGTGCTGTAAGGAAGGCAGGTCATTCCCAGGATGGCAAATCCTTCATTTCCAGTACCCTAAGAGGTACTTCCTGCCCTGTAAAGTGAACCCCTGTGAGACAACAATGCTCCCTTTATGTAAGGAGAGAAACAAATGTGAAGATCCAGAGAGTGAAACCATGTGCATCTCAGGATTTTACCTCTTACTGCAAAGAGGTCAGGATTTTATCCTAGCCCTGCAAATGACATGTCTGGCAAGACTGTATGTAAATTCTCAGCAAAACATTCTCAGCAAAACAAATGAAGCTAACCTGGGAGGCTGGACCTGTATAAATGTGATTTCCCATTTTTACATGGTGCAGAACATAAGCCTGTTCTTAGCCACTGGTGAGTGACTGGCCTCGGGAACCGGCTACCCTGCCTTGCGGTCATACTCAGCAGGATGGGTCTGGCTGCTCATGCCAGGTGTGAACGGGAGCCCTTTTTCTCTAAGGCTGTCCACAGTGTACCCTGTGGTGTGGGGCAGATAGATACTCCCAGGTTAGCAGCAACAAACTGCTTCTGTAAGCCATGTAACTGTTTTATATTAGCCCAGAGGCAGGGGCGATTAGCCATTAAACAATACTAGGCAAATGGTACTCTTCTGGGACTCTCTGTGCAGAGCCACAGTTGCCCTCAGAACTGAAGATGAGTTTCATGGCTGTACTTTATCCATGTACGAGACAGTCCTAGGCAAGGCAAGGCAGGCTTTGTGCGACACAGTTGGCTAAGCTTTGTTTGGAGGAAATCACATCGTTTATCATTTGTGACCAGAAAGGGTTTCAATTCTGAGATCAGTGCACAGACAATGTCTAGAAATGGGACAGCTTGTTTTGTCTACTTTTTGAGGCCGCTAATGTCAGGATGTAGAAAGTTCAAGTCTAATGTTACTGGCTGCACTCGCTATGTTTTCAGCAGACAGGACATAGAGAAGGCTATGGGGAAAAGCACCAAAAGAAGGGCAGCGTGAGTAATGTAATGAGGGAAGCAGAAGGTATGTTGTGTGTTGAGGGGGGCAGGTGAGCCTCCCATTTGGAGAAATGTGTTGCAAAATCAGTGTTTTCATAGTGTGAAAATATCCCCATTGTTGCCTCATGCAGAGGAGCCAGTAACAGAGCATGCAGGAAGCTCTTTGATAAAACACCTACCTCATTTCTTAACTTCTCTGCTGTAATTCAGCGTTTAAAAGGCAATAAATGTTCTCCCACCGTGGGTACTTTTTTAATCTCCAACATTCCTTTGTAGTGATACTCTGAGAAAAACAAACGTACAAATCCAACTTTTTCTTTGAAATGGTGTAAAGGTTTAGCTGGAGATAAATGGTTAAGCAGGATGAAATTGGAGTAGCGTCAGAGCGGCACATGACAGCGACTGTTTGCTTGTGGTTTACTCCACTGATTCCCACCCACTCCAACCCAAATAATTGAGTTCAGGAATGTTATAAATTAACACATGCTAAGTTTTTAGTTATGCAGCAATGAATGATTTACACTATTCTTCCCTTGACATCAACTTATGTCACTGGAGCACTGCTTAACAAGAGGTATGTAGTTCTGGTAATCCCCAGGAAATCTGCGCATTGTTTACCAAACCCCACTGTTTTTTAAAGAAGAAATGTGCTATGCCAAGGGACCTGTAGCATGTCAGACTAGAAAAATGCTTCTTTCGGTAGCTGAGAGGAAAAAATGCGTGCATGGATATAAAAGCACATGCCTTCGTGGTAAGCATGTGGAGGTAATTGGCCAAGCCATGGTGTTTTACTTCCAGAAACAGGAGGGCAGTCAGGCCAGCTGCTTTCATGAATCTTACTCGCAGGTCTGAAGATAGAGGTTTCAGAGAAGCACCTCACTTTTTACAGCCGATGAAAGATCTTGCTGCTTACCTACAGCAAACAAGCCTAAGAGGCAGCTCTGCTTTTCTTTTCTTTCCTCTGGTGTTTCATCCAGATGGACAAAATTGTGGGTTTTAGTTTGTTCTGAACCTAATATTGCAGGGGTTGTTCTTGCCCTGCAAACTTTCCATTTAAACAGTTTAGTGATCATAAATGTGTAATGATCTCTGTTAGCTCTGTGATCCACTCCTATTAATGACTTTTTCTTTTGTGCTGCTCGGTGCACGAGGTGAAACAAATGAAGAGCTGTATTAATTATTCATCAGCCGATGAATTTCTTTTGCTGTAACTATGTTTCAGGTCTGTAGATCTCTTTGCATAAACTAATTGATTTTAATCATAATATTCCAAGTGGTTTTAATTAATAATTTAAATATAATTGGTTTTGGAAGTTCTTTAGCCTTATTCTGGGCAGCTGGCACTTGAAAACAGAATTTGGCAATGATTTAACTTCAAAAATATGGAGTTAGTTTTCTGCAGCTGTTATCAAATGAAATTAGTAACTCAAAAGTGCAGGATTTTCTTTGGATGAAAGGTTAATCAAGTCCAAATTCAATTGTGTTCTAATCTAAAATTAAACATGAAAAAAAATGCAAAGTAGGGACAGGGAGTTTCCTAGGCCTTTCACACCTCAGCATGGCTGAGGAGGGGAGGGAAGGAGGAGGGAGAAGTTAGTGCCAAAGCAATCACGTCTTTTATCTCAAGAACTATTTTCAGCAAGGTATGCTGATCTTATTTTCCATCCTCCCACGCTTTGGATAGGAGTTTCGGGAAAACTTCATTCTTCCTTTGCTGGGTATGGATCTAATAGAGGTTTCAATACCAGGGGAGTACCGACCTTTCAGGCAGACTACTGGTTTGACTCACCACAGAAGAAATTAAGATATTTCAGTTCAAATAAGAAGCTGATTTACTGTGAATTGTCAGAAAAATCTCTCTGCTTCCTACGGTAGTGTTGCAGACTTTCACCACTGTGTGTGGAGGGAAACACTGCTTGTGGGATACGGTTTTCCCATGGATGAGAGAGGTTTTTAACACTGCAGCGCTACAACCCCGTGGGCTTGCGGTGGCAGAGCTTTATAACACAGGGAGCAGGGCATGGGCTGGAAACAGGGCGAGAGCAAATGCTCCTCCAGACCGGAGCAGCATCCCCTCCGCAGAGGTCCCACGCTGGCTTGCGCAGGTCACTGGCGGCACAGGCTGCGGGGAGCTGCTGGCTCTCTGTCCATCTCCTGACGCACATCTCCGTGTCCTTTAAAACCCCTGCTGCTCTCCCAGCCAGCGGGGTCCATCCCGTCGGCAGCGACACGGCGTGCCGCAGCAAGGATGAGGACGAGGACGAGGCCGAGGCCGAGGCCTCCCGGTGTCTCTGCCGCCCTGCCCGGCCTGCGCCGTGGCGGCCGCCCCCGGACGGGGCACGGGGCGCTTCCCAGCCTCCCGTGGAGCCAGCTTCAGCGGCTTTAATTACATCTGCGGTTTGGATCGCTTTGCTTGGCCATTAAAATCCATTTCACAAAGAGTAGTATTGAATGTAGCAAGGAATATTTGTGGCGGCTGTGGATTTCCTTCAGGCCTACAGGAAGAGTAAATTAGTTACTGAAAACTTGACAGTTTGTCCCGAGTGCTTAACTCTTTCCTCTCTGGAAGCTGCCTTTTTGGAGGCAAGTGACTTTAAAAGGAAATAATACGCTCGATGCTTTTTTACACCCCCCCGCCTCCTCTTTACAGTAGGGCTGTAATTGCAAAACCAGCCAGGAGTGATTTGTTTGAAGAGGAAGTGTGGGAACTTCCTTTATAAATATTGCTTTTCCCTTCGTGTGGATCCAAATGCGGTTTCCTCTGCTGGCGGAAAAAAAAAGCTCTTGAATTGAACAACAAACACTTTTTCCCGTAGCCCATGCCCCATGTAAACATGAAAGAAAGAGGTTTCATGGAGAAAAAAAAAAAAAAAAAAAAAGAAAAAAGGAAGAGCAAGTTGTTAGCCAGGGAAGGACTGAAGTTGGTTGGACCATCGGATCAGCTGGGTTTTTGCCCAGCCGTTCCCTGTTGATGCCATCAGCTGTGAACACAGGCGTCCTCTGCTCGGGACCGCCGGGTGAGTTAAGATCCCATAGAGGGGGGTAAAATCAGTGTTTGCAGAGCCTGTGATTACAGAACCCGCTGTGACTTGCTCTGCAAGATAGGGCAGTATTAGCCCGAGCCCAGCTCCTATCACAGTTTGGAATGGTTTCTTTTTTTAAAAAAAAAAACCAACATATGTATCTTTCCTAGTGAAGGAGAAACAATAAGCCTGCACCCTTCCCCCAGCCTAGAAATACCTTTGAATTATTTGCAGAAGAAGGGTTCGCTCACCAGAAGCGCAGCTACACCCAGGGAAGTATTGTGCTCGGCAGCAGCAGGTAGGTTAAGCTCACAGGGCAGGGAGCAAGTTTTAACCTGGCAGGCAAAGCTGTGCTGGACTATTGTGCTTTTTTGGGTTTGGTTTTGGTTTTTGTTTTTGTTTGGTTTTTTTTTTTTTAAAAAGGGCGCTGTATCAGAGTGTATGGGCTCCTTGGGTTTGCAGGCGGCCAGCTGGCCTGGCTTGCTAACGTAAATTGGTGCAGATGATGGGAATCAAGGCAGGGGGTGCGGTTCCCAGCTCTGAAGGATTCCAGATTAGGAAGACAGCTCTTGGAGGAAGCAAGGGGGGGTGGGGAGGGATCAGGCTGATTCCCTGAGAGGTACTGAAGACGAGAAGAGCCCTTCTGCCTGATTTGAAGGAGGGCAGTGTTCTTCTATTGCTGATAATTGGGCAGAGTTGCCTTGTTCCTTGGTTTTGATGGACAAATAAGACATCCCTGGTATTTAAACTTGGCTTGATGAGATGCTTTCTGATCTGGCCAGCAAGAGGCACAGCCAGGCCACTGTTGTATTAATGAGAAGGTTCTGATTTTTCCACGTTTCTCAGTGGGGAAGATGAAATTTCACTCAGGCTTCAAACCAGGCTTTGCAGTGATTCCTTTTTGCTCTTCTAGAAACAAACAAAAGAAATAAAATTTGCAGTGTGATGGGCTATCCTGGGAAAAATCAGTCGCAATTGAAGGAGACACCCAAAACTTCACCGCTCCTGTCTGGGCTCTGGCAAGGCTTGCCTGGCTCACCGTGCCAGGAGTCCTCACAGCATCTCATATTCTGCTCCAGAGGAATTGACATCCTAGTGGGGGATGAAAAAGGAGTGGAACATGAACCTAGGGTGATTTTTACTTTTTAAATAAAAACTGAAAATAAAGCTCTTGGCTCTCCACTCCAATTTGCTATCTCTAACTGTTCCTCCTGCACTTTCTTCTCTGTTCAATGTCTTGCAAATGCATTTAAAGCCCTACAGTATTCAGGATAAGCTCTCCATTCTTTTATGCTTTTCCTCTTGTTTTCCACACCATCTTTTGCCACTATCTCCTTATATCACTTACTCTCTCTCATCCATGGCGCATTCCCTGTTTAACGATCTTTTTTCCTTTTTACCTTCCTACGCTTAGCATTTTTTCCTCTCCTTTTTCACACTTCCACTGTCATGCCTGCTCCTTTTTCCAATAAGGCAGACCGCATTTTGTAATTTAGGGAGTAAACCTTCAAATTCTTGTGTGAGTACTCCCACTGACTACGTGATGAAGAGACTGCAGGACTGGGCTGTAGCTTGGCAGATGTATGGGGAAAGGTAGTGAAGCCAATTTTAAAGCAGTCTTAATTACCTTGGTGGTTTGGATCGCTTTGCTTGACTATTAAAATGCATATTTCTAAGGCGAGGTGTGCACCAGTGGCATTGTATAAATAATAAATAATTTCAAGAGCTTGATATAAAAGACTTTATAGAGGTAATATATTACTTCCAGTCGAGGGAAATGGAGGACACTTTAAAATCAGTTTTACTAGCACATTGTGTTTAAAAAAAAGCTTCTTTTTCTTTTTGTTTAACCTCCTGTGCAAGCCTGGGCATGTTTGAGGCTCCCAGGATCCAATTTCATGTAGTATCCTATTTCAAATCCAGGCCAGAGCAGATCGATTGAAAATCAGTGCTCTTAGAAATAAAACTGCCTGTGGAATGCCTTCAATGACATGAGGTGAAAGGGGGAATGTAATATAATAGATACTGATTTTCTTCTTTGAGGTGGGAGGCTCTGAAGCAGTGTCCTTGGATGTCGCACAATTTACCTTGATTGAACAGTAATGGTTGTAGGACAATTTTGGTGAATTTTTGTGTTCTTCAGTTAGTAGTTAACAGCTGTGTTTTGTGAAGGCGGGGTGGTTGGTGTTGCTGGGGTTGTTTTAAGCCAAAGCAGCAGCTGTAGAGTATTTTACGGCAAGCGCAAAGCTACCTTTAAGTCTGCACATTACCAGAATAACATGACATTCCTCATAATTCTTGTCAGTGAAATACTTATTGGTATTTTGAAATGATTGAGCTACTTCAGGACTTTGAAAACTGCTGGTGAATGCAAACTAGTCTAACTGATCTGTGTTTATACTGTTTTTTACAGTCAGCACAAACATAGGTGGCAGTCTGCTTCATTTTCCAGTATACCTCTCTCTATGCCTCTTCTCTTCCTTGGCACTCAGAAGCCAAAGGAAAAAAAAAAAAAAGGAGGATTATCTGAGAATTGAGAACAAAGGGAAACAGCAATCTCATTTTAGGACTTTGAAGGAATAGGAAAGTGAAGGGAAAACAACTTGTAAGCTTTGGGTAATTTTGAATTTTGGGTAATTTAAAAATTTGGCTGTGCCAGTAATATGTTGAATTCCTGGAAAACTAAGAATAAACTTTGTTCTGCTGTGTAGTGGTGCTCTCTCTCCTGTCACCTGCACTAGGTGATGCTCGTGACGTGGGGAGCATCTTGCATTGCTGGGAGACCACCGGCTTGCACAAATAGGCCCCTTGCATGGAGACAGCGTGTCACAGCGGCTGGCCTTGGCCCTGTTTGCTGTCAGAGCAAGGGGAGAGGCTTCAGAGAAAAATTCAGTCTCCTCGCATGCTGCAAAAGTGCTGTCTAAAGCTAACCAAGAGAGTAACAGTAAGCACAAAGAGCATTTGAATTTATTTTACACTCTGCCCCTTGGACAATAAAGGCTTGTCTCTTTGGGACCTTGAGCATGGTGTGCTCTTCAAAGGTAGATAAGTATAAATGTATTTTAACTGAGCAAGGCTACTTAAATACACAGGCTCATCAAAGTGGAAGTGTGAGTGGTTTCTGGCTTTGCATAAGAGCATGTTGGCGGCTCCTGTAGCCTTTTCCTATGTGAACACATTAACGCACACATGCGTGTTAAGGACAGCAATTCTGGCCTTGTGGAAACTCTCACTTCAAGTGACTGTAGGATTTCACCTTTGGTCTCCAAAGTAGCACATGTTTTGTAAACTACTTGATGATTAACCTTCAGCTAGAATGTAAGTGGCAAGTGTTTAGTTAATAGTCAGAGATTGGGTTCCTGCTTTCAGGCAGCCTTTATTAGTCGGGAAGCTCTGCGAGTTAGAAATGAAAGATCTGCCTCGGCAACTTTTCAGGAAGTCCACTCTGGTCTCCTGGCACATGTGGAGAAAGTAAAGTGCTTGATGAAAAGGCTAATAAGATGGCTGTTGAAAGTCTGCATGTGGTCATCTTAAGGACTGAAAAGACCCTGCTAAGCTACTAAAGAGAGGTTATTTACTGTCTCTCTATGTTTATGCAGCGTATATCAGAGCAAAGTCATTGATGAGTCTTTCACTAACTTCTGAGTCTTTTTTAGCCAGAGGGAACAAAACTAAGAAAATGTTATTCCATTACATAATGAGGATATTAACTTTAACAAATCAGACTCCTAACATGAGCAACTGGCATGCCTCTCTAGCCAACAGTAAGAGAAAGAAACCCAGTTTCCATTGCCTTCTGGAAGAGCCTACCTTCTTGCTTTGGCTGTACTGCGTACAGTGAAACTACTGGGTTTGATGAGACACCTACACCATGTCTCATCTCCTGTAAATCTCCTGTATTGTGATATAAGTTACTTCTCACAGCATTCATTTTGAAATAATTTGCCAAATGGCATTTGAAAAGTCATGGGCATAGATTGTACTGTTTATGATTTTGCATTTATCACCTTAACTCCCTGGAACTCAAGTTGGAGATAAAAAATTAATATATGTAGATGTCTCTAATGTGTATTGGTTCACCTAACATGTAGAAAAATTCTGGTCTTCTCTGAGTTGCATATGTTTTTGAGCTTGTCGCAGAGACTAGCCAGGGTCACTGCAGGTGTGCTTAAACTAAAGACAACCTGGAGTTCATTTTTACACCCGATTTGTAAAGTTTCATTTTCATGATGAAAAAAAATGTACAACCATTACTGTGCTAAAAGTCTGCCTCTCCGATTTGCTATTTTAGCATTCACAGGTAACCAGTATAGTTAAAATTACTGTGTAGCATGGCTATTATGATATGAGTTTAGGACAATGGTGTTAATTTGCAACCAAAATAACCATGAGTTACGCTGGCCATCCCCAGTGTGTGCCAGTAAAATTCTTTGTATTACAGCTCACTATCAGGCATCATGTTTATGCTTCATAATTGAGGACCTTTCTAAAATAGCTTTTTCTGCAAAGGCTTAAAACTTGTAGATATGATTTCTTGGTATCCTTACCCTTGTAACGTTACCAAGCTAAATATGGTGTTGGAAGATGAGGAAGTGAGGTTTAAGGGGTTCTCAAATAGCTTTTGAGAAATTGGGGTTGCTTCTCTGTTGCTTTGCATTGGATTAAATCCTTATGCCAGACAGCTTGACAAGTATGTATCAGCATTCGCACCTTGCTGATCAGAGAGGAGTCCTGTTGCCTTATGTGCAACATAAGTGACAAGGCAGGGAACAATTTTGTCCAGTATCTTGTAAGGTTTGATAAATAACAATCTGAAGAGGCTGGAAAAAGTGCTACTCACCACTCTTCCACTGATGCTTGCTTTGATTCTTGCCCGAATACATGAGATGCTGGATCTCAACCTGTTGAGAGTTCACAGGGTAACGTTCTTCCTGTTTGATCTTTGCAGTGAAATACTGTTGAAAGAGCAGGTAGGATTTCTAGAATGGTCAGAAGGGACAGCAGAGAAAGAAGTACTTTGTGGTTAGTGTATTTAATTCTGTAGTTAAGAAATCTCTCTGGAAAAGTCTATAAAGAGATAAGGTATTTAGTCTCCTTAGACTAAAGTGAAGGATATTCAGAAAGGGTAAAGGAGCACAAATTACCTGGTTTCAGTTTTGGGTTATGCTGGGTTTTGTTCTTATAGCATATCTGTAAAACTCAGATTTTTGTCTGAGTCTCTTAAATTTTAAGAACAGAAAACTTGGGCATATATGGGTTTTTTCCTTTTTTTTTTTTTTTTTTCCTTTTTGTCCCACAAACTACAGGAAGAGCAAAATGAAAGGGCTGAGTGAAAGCAGTTGTTCTTTTGAGGTATATCTGGCAATATTAAACACTTCCATTATTATTTTAATATTCTGTTAATTTTTGCACAGGTTTAGTCAAGGTCTTTTCATAGTGCATAAAATTGAGGTCAAAAGGACATGGGGTTGACTGGAAACCAAAGCAAAAAAAAAAAAAAGAGTTTAAGCAGTATGAGATTTAAGTGTATCAAAGGTAGAGCTATGTTGAGCAGCTTCAAGACAACAAGGATACTAAGCCTGAGGTAGCCAAGCAGAGCAGACAGAAAGGAAGTCAGTAATAAAACTCTCAAGTTCATGTACTAGAAGCGGAGCGGGTGTCTCTGAGGTCAAGGAGGTGGAGAGGGCAAGAATAGAGATGACCAAGAGCAACGTAAGCTGGAGAGCTGGAGGTGAGGGAAGATACAGCATGGGCCAGATATTGGAGTGTAGTAGTGTGACACAGAGTTAATTAGAGATGTAAATACACTGCAATGTTTAGAGTCTTAAGCTGACATTTGATATCACCCTGAAGTTTTAATAGTAAATTCTGTATCCTGTTTCCATATGGACATGATCTCAGTGTTGTAATGTAGCCTTCCCAGCACTGAAATGAGAAGATCCATTTTCAAAATTAAGCTCAAAAAAGCAGTATGTAGTGTTATCCTACATGCTCCATCCTATCAAGTGCACCATGCTCGTTAGCTCAACAGCCGGATAAAAGTTCCATGGGTGTACAAAAGCATATATGAACAGTATCTGCTGCATATGTTACATATAGCTGAAGGCTCAGGGGAATAAGGACTGTGTCTGGGAACCGGATAGTACAACTTTCTATCCCTGACCCAGTGCCTGCCCTTTCTAACAAACAAACAAAAGCCTCCCTTAAAGAAATGTGTTTTATGATCTGTTTTTAGCTCTAGAAGCAAACAGAAAAAAAAAAAAAAAAAAAAAGCACTCAATGTGTTCTTACTCATACTTATGGCTGTGTCAGCTTTAGGTGCCCCAGGACGAGTGCTGCACTTTATTCCTTGCAGCTTTCGGAAGCCACGATCCCCCCGGCAGCTGCAGTGCTGGGCAGCACATTATCCACTTGCAAAATTTTGCACTTGGACATGACTGATCAGCCTGAGTTTATCACCTTTTTGAAATGACAGTATCTGAGACATTCACCCTAAATACAGAGGCACAGCTGCCTGATGAGAGGGCACTTGCAGGATGGGGAGGTTGTTTATGGTTGTCCTGTCTCTGCTGAGTTATTGACCTGTCCTGATGGTCTTAACTGCATGAAACGTCCATGGTGGTCTTTGTCCTCTCATCCTAAAGGAGTATTTTGATTTGAAAGGCAGAAATTGTGTCATATGAAAGGTGGGAGCAGTTAAGTGCATTCAGATTGGGTGGGACACGGTAAGAGCTAAATGTAGTCTAATGGCAGTAATCTCCCTGCTGTCCCTTGCGGGTTATGGAGGGGAGTGGGAGTCTCATCCAAAAAACAGCTCAGGGAAGATTGATTCCTCCTTCAGAAGGTGATCCATGGCAGGACCCTCTCTGTCGAGGCAGTGGAGAGAGAAGAAACAGGAAGATCAACCTTGTTAGACTGAAGTTAGGTTGTGTGAGCATCCCCCTACCTAGTTGCTCTGTTTGTGCTCATAGTTTCTGTCACCTTTAAAGAACAACTCCCCTGTGTCATCTAAGTACTTTTAACTTTAGGTCAATCTGCAAGAGCTTCCAACTGTCAGAGGAGCTCTGATAGCAATGTGCATTTTAGTTCCTTTAGTTTAAGCAGTCCATTTTGACTGGCCAGCTGGCCAAATCCATACCATGAAAGACCAGTTCCTCATGGTGTTCCAGTGTAAGATGCTGAAAAAGAGCTTTTGTGCTACGAGCAGGAGGTAAAAGGAAAAACCAAAACCAAACAAGACCAGGAAGCTTTGCGGCAGGTGGTACCACCTGTGTCCATCTAAACCTAGCCAAAGCAGCATGCCATTTGCGTGGAGGAACCTGGAAAATCTGATGACTCAGTCTGAATAAATAGGGAGACAGTGAGTGAGATTTTGACTTGTGTCCCAAGCATCTTATGAAAAAGGCTTCCTATTTTATAATACAGAAAATTGATTACAGTTTGGTAACATCATTCTCTGGCACAGCTGATTACCAACTACAGACTAAAATGCCTGGTGTACCCACGTGAGAAGTGACACATAAGTAGCCCGATGACTCTCTGCCAGTTCCTGGGTTATGGTTGAACCTGTTTTCTCAATAATAAATTTCTGATGTTACTAGCAGGGGACATACCTTTATTACTGGGGGTATAACTGGATGGACACAACAGTCGGGCTGACAGCGTTCAATTTCTTTTCCAGGCTCAGCCAAATACTAATTTCCACGCACTTCAGTTGTTGCATCTGCAAAGTTGAGATGTGAACTGTGCAAGATGTGCCTAAATCACTATTCAGCAATGCTCGCAAAAATGGTCTAAAGGAGAGTGGCAACATGGATGTATAAAGGGAACTCCTCAGCCAGATGAAGTCTTGTTTCCTTGCTGACTAGCTCCACCTCCTTCCTTCTTGGCTGTTGTTGACAGTATCATGATCTTTCACATCCCTTTGCACTTCCTTTTACTTCTGTATTTCCTTTGCTTTTATATGTTTAAGTTGCACCAGATCTGTTTTTCGCTTTGTCAGTAAGACATAGAAAAAAATCTGCCCTTTCCCTTGGTCTTAAAGTCTAAAGTTTTTGTCTGTCTCTTGGGTTGGCTGCTTTACTTACACTCCCCTCGTATGACTTCCCTCAGTCCCAATCCAAGCCTACACTCTCCAGTTAGGCCGTATCATGCAGCTGTGGTCTAAATATCTCACCCAGCTCCTCTCCCATGTCCCTTATCTCACGATTTTTCTGAGTATCCATGTTCATCCTCCACCCAGTTAGGGTGCAGATTCTCTCAAACAGCTTTTCCCTGGGAAGAGATGAATGTACATAGTCTTAAAGAATTTGTTACCACAGCAACTAGATATGGGGAATGCAAACAAGAAATTAAATCCCATCGAACATTAACAAAATAAACTTGGTTTAGTACTGGACAGCCTCAAGGAACACGAAGGAAAAAGAAAAGCCCTGCTGATGTTTGTGTCTTACCTCCCTGGGGAGCCAGTGTTACACAAGTCTCCAAGTCAGGTTCAGCTGAGATGAGATGGCTCTGGAGAAAAGGTGGTGGATTTTGCCAGGTGTTTGGGTCTCTCTTCCCTAGGAACTGCCATGCGGTGATCTTTTAGAGTGTGCATTGGCATTCGCTGCAAACTGTTTGAGTGAGCATCGCATGCTTTGCTAAAAAGTAACTGAGAAATAACGGTATGTAAGAAACAGGTTGGGGCATTCAGCACTCACTACGTCTATTGACTAGGATATTTTTTCAAGGACAGTTGTCATCTTCACATTCATGTTGAACAATCTACGTGAACCCTTTTTTATCACTTTTTGGCATATACAGTGATGTTAAAGAATATCAGATGGTATTTTATCCTTCCCTAGAGGGACAGACACTGTTTCTCTTCCATTCTTAAATGTTTGATCGTGGGAGGTGCTGAGTACTGCCATTGATAAGAGTGTGTTCAAGCTCTAGCTAGAAGAGTGCCAAATCATACAATACCCCATCTGTAATGCCAGGCATTCTTTCTGGTAATATATCAGTTGAGCTCTCAGTTCTTCAGTAATTAGTTATACATCTGTGAGCAGCTGTCCATCTGATTTATAATCTGAGCAGCTATGGAAATACAGAACATTGCCCCATTTAGCCTCAGGATTGAAAGTTATGGTGTGCTAAAGTTGTGTTTAAAATGTAATAAAATTGACTTTATATAAACAAATTACCAGTTTATGGGACACTATAGATGATCTTAAATCAATATTTTAAAGTTCATAAATTCAAGGTGATTGAGCATAGCTTAATGCATATGAATATATTTTTAATTGCTGCCTTCTTTTATTTAGTAAGAAGATTTAACACTGTCCTGGAAAATAACTTGATTGTAGTGAAGAAGACTTAGTAGAAAAGTGAATGTAAGTATTTCACAGCATATGTCAATTATTTATGTTTGCAAACCACTGACATTGGTGATATTATAAATCATGCTAAACTGACAGGCTAATTTACCAAAAAGACCACTTTTAACATGGCAAGAATGCTGAATCTGATCATTGTGCATAGGTGTTCAGGTATAAAATGTCTGTTACGTAGTTTTCTGCATGGGGCTGTACAGTATACGTACCTAAATGCTTTTAATAGGGCCACATGCTATTAGTTATTTGCATGCTTAAGAACTGTTCACAGGAAAAATGTCAACACGAAGTTGTCACTAAGTGCCCTTAAATGGAAAAAAAAAAAACCACTACCCCTGTATAAATACCCATGAGGATCTTTAAATTCTGTAATGCGGACATATTTTCCATTTCCAGAGGAATTTAGTCTAACTTGGAATAATGCAGCCAGTATATAGTATTTTTCTGTATACTTGCCACAAAGATGTGAGTTTATAGTAGAAGAAGATTGCACTGTGGATTGACAATTCAATTTAGAGTGAAATACAGCGGCTGCAAGTTCCAGGCTAAGTGCATCATTGCTCACTTGAGGTCACTTTTTCAAACCTGGAGTCAATAGTTCTCTAACAATAAGAGCTTTGGTTCATTTTCTAGACCCTTTTGAAACTGTTACTTTGCTGGTGAATACCCCTTTATTTTTCTTAAAGTAATTGCTTTCCCTAGCTGTATTTCATAACAATGTTCACTCCCTAACTGTGTGCATGCACATGTGTATATGTACGTACATATTTGTGTGTGAAGCAAAGCCATATCTCTGCAAATCATACCCCAGGAGGCTTTGAGTGGCTCTGGTGTGCAGGGTAGTGATAGTCATGAACTTCTAGTTGCTACGGATTCATTCCAGTATTTTTTCGTACTACATTTTTCCCACGATCTCACCTTCCATTTCCCAGAGTCTGCCTGATGAGTTTGGAAGCAGTCAACTAAGCCTTTCCAAATGCTGCATAAAGTACAGAATTCATGACTTGGATGTCAAATAGGACAGTGATCCTGTCTTAAATGTCTAACAAGCTGGGACAGTTTTAATTTTAGCCTTTGGGCTTTTATAAACTTGTCTTCTAAAATTACTAACTGACCAATAGTACTGAAACAGTGAGATACTGCAGGAACATTGCAAAATGCTGTCTGGTTTATATGGAGTTGTCTACTGATACAGGGTTGCTTGAAATGAAGATCCTCAGATTTGACGACATTGTACCGAAGCTAAAGATTTAGAGGCTAGGCTGTGCATTTACTGTCTACATTACTGGTATCTGGCCCAGTTTGAAACCTATATAGGCTTATAAGATATAAAATCAAATCCTTCTGGTGTGTATTGAACAAAACAAAACAAACTTTGAAGGCATTTACTGGGATCAGTCACTTGAGTTGCTTCAGAGTCCTAAAAGTACATCTCGAGTGACCTTGTTCAGGCCAGTGGCACTTCTTAAACAATTCCATGTGTGTGTGTCAAGTTTGTACATGTAAAAGTTTTTCTTGAGTTATTTTCACATTATTTTCACCAACTCAATCTTCAGCTGTTTCTCCTAGTAAACTTGGAAAGAGGTACTGTTATCTTCAGTTCCCATTTTTTGTGAAATAAGCAGAATTTGTGTTTTGTTTGTAGTTTTTTAAGTGCCTGTTTAGCAGGAGAGCACCATTCGAGTATGGGTTGAATTGTAAAAGATATCTGCCCAGTTCAAATGTCATTTCATATATGTATGTATGTGAAAACAAATAAAAGACATGAAGTAGGGCTGTATTTCAGGAAGTTGAGTAGTGGACTATTGACAACGTGATTATTAGCTGGTCATGAAACTGGCATAGGAATAAACATATCCTTGTGGAGAGATGGATGCTAGCATATTGTCCTTGATGTAAAAATAAATATAATCTCAAATAGATCTTATTTTTCTGATCTTTTAATTTTGTGCATGTGTAGACTGAGCTCCTAAATGGAAACCACCTTCTTGATTTGGCTCTTGCAGCTATCTGACATTAAAATTATAGATGTATCCTTCTTAACGTGAATAATTTTCAAAAATTAATTGGCCTCACGTTGGCTGGGATTTTTGCAGTAACACCAAATTAACAAGTTGATGTGGAGAGGAGAAAATACCTTTTCATATCTATTTTTGGGTTTGTATCACAGAAGTGGCTATGGAGACATTCTCATATAAAAAGTCAGCAGAGCCCAAGAGAGGGAACAAAGCACTTAACAGGAACCAAGAGGAGCAGTGACTTTGCCTGGAGTCACTCACAAACTGGAGGTAGAGCCCTGAAACTATGAAATCCAGCACCTCCTCTTACAATCATCCATTTTGATGTGTAGTGCATGCAGAGATATTTACTAAAAAATTTTATTTTAGTCAAAATTGAAAATTAAATCTGAAACTTGTGTTTGAATACATTATAATGGTTTGGTAGGATAGCTGGTAGGATTTTGGCTTCGGTTACCCATAAAGCCAGAAAATGGAATAAACTTGCAGTAACTTCCTCTTCCTCATTCTCTTCCAATGAACTTCTGGACTGACCTTTCATAGAGCTGAAAGCCAAAGTTGGCATGCTGGAGGAATCCAGTGAAAAATTGGCTTGCTGTGTTTCTTCACCTAGTGAAGAGGCGAGGGGAGATGGGGAGAGTGAGGGGGGGGTTCCCCCTTAAAAAATAGGGGAAGGCTAGGAAAAATGTAAAATGGACTGGAGGGGATGATAAGCTGTGAATTGTATTGCTTTATACTGATGATACATCAAAATAATCTTGAGACAGTGACTGCAAGGAGAAGGATGGGGAGTGTGTACCTTAGGGAATCAGGAGCAGGCACATTCAAGTAGAGCACAGGCAAGAAAGTGCACAGAGTGGGGGGGAAGAACACCCAGCCCTAACTGGATACCAAAATTAGTCCTCACTGCACATCTTGCAATCTGAGATCCCTTGAACAAGTTCTTAATGTAGCATTGAGTGTTTTGTTCACTGTTCTCAACAGTATTTCTTAAGTAAAATGTATGCACTGGCACCGTAAATAGCCTGGTTCAAACACCCTCGTGAAGGGTGAGGACCACATCATGTCATGTGCTGTTACTAAGCTCTGCTTGCTGATAGGCAGGTTCTTTCTGGAAAGTCTACGGAGATGATTTTTAGACTTCTAGGATTATAAAGTAGTTGCTCAAAAATAGTGCCCATCCCAAAAATGTCCACCTTAGTTTCTGGATCCAGCTGGGTATAGTAAAATTAATTGTTGTTTATAAGAACTTGGCTCCTATATCATAAATGCTATAAATAATTCTCAGCAGCATTTGGATAGCATGGTAAATAAGGCATAGAGCCTCACTGGATAATGAGGAGAAAAATAAATATTGAAGAGTTGCTAGTTCATTAAATAATGTCTATGCTGTGCATGAAATGAGGCAGGAGAACAGGGGAGAAAGTCTCCCATCATAAAGACTATTGTGAAGGATTCACATAAGGAACTTTAATTCTAGTATTTTCTAGATATGACAATCAATCAGACTTGAGTCCTCAGAATCACCTCCAAGACTAATCTTTAGATCCATAGGACTTAAGTCACCGAAACATCGGGTAACATTTGTTCAGTATCTTCTGCATTTCTTGGACAGCGGGCGAGCATGAGATGGGGGCTTTGCAAAACATTCTCACAGATTTTCTGCTGTCATCACCCTGAGACCCTAAAGGGCATTAGGGGGGACTACACAGGGGTTGCATCTATCTTCATGCATGCGCTTTCTGGCATCTCTTCCAATACCTGTGTCCCATCTTTTTTTCTTTCCCTTCCGCTCTGTCTTCCCTGTGTTGCCTGGCTGACAGTAAGGAAAATACTGCAGCTCCAGGAGAAATGATGTCTCTGCACCACCAGCACGAGTAGCCGGTGACACCAGGTCAGGCTGTAACCACCAGCAGTAGCAACCACAGGAAAGCCCTGCATAATGATCTCTCTGGGGTGTGCAGAGCAGCTTATTCGGAGACTTATGCTGCTGTTTTCCCATATGCTATCAAGTACAATCTTTTATTTCCCTCTAATCTGGGTTTATATTCACTGGGCCATGTAGAGGCCAAATGTCATGCCTTTGCTGCTAGATCTTTGCGACAAGAGTGCCCATGGTGAAAGTCCTGCCCTTATTATCGAGCGCGGAGTGGCTGGGGGAGAGCTGGCTCCACAGGCAAGCCTTGGCTCTCCATCTTTCTCTGGCAGCAGCCTACATGGGTGACCCATCTAATAAAAGCATCGTGCAGCTTTCAACGTATTTCATATCACTGGCTACAGATGAAACTGTAATAGAGTTTTGCCTATATGTTGGCACCTTTCCCTCTATGGAGAAATGAGGCCATGCTTTACGAGTAGATGCAGTACTTGAATGTCTGCAATGTGTTATGAACTCTCATACTTTACTTTGAGACCTGCTTGTAAAAAATACTAGTAGGTTAGTTGTAAAAAGGTGGTTTATTGCGGGGTGGGGGTGTCCTTTCTCCCTACATTCAGTAACATTTGACCTAAGTCTACAGGTCTGGTTAAAAGACCCACAGGAGAGAAGATTCTTGCAACAAAACACAGCTTTTTATTTAGAGGTATCCATTCATCTTCCTTGAAACATAGATCCGCATGTCAGTCTTTCTTTCTCATATTTCTCTGAAATAATCTCCTGGGGAATACATAGAAAAGCAAACAGTAGATTCTTTACCATTTTAGGAGAGGGACGGAGACAAATTCAACTTCAAAATACTAGCTATTTTAAATGCAAAATGATCCTTCCTTAATTAATACTTGGCAAAGCATTTTAAAGATCAAAGTGTCAATATTAGCTAATTCTCATGACACACCTGTCAGGTAAGTAAAAATTATATCCATTTATAGCCCAGGAAGCTGAAATACTGTCTAACATCAGCATTTTCACAGTTGCTACCTAGTTAATTTACTGAAATGAGTAGTCTAATTCTCAGAGGTTCTTCATATTCTTAGTTGTCCTAAATTATACTTGGAGCTCAAGAGTATTCACACTTTTGAAACTGAGTGCAAGTATTTTGGTACAGAAATGTGGGTATGGCAGCTGAACCTGAGGCGTCCACACTTAAGGCTTTCTCCAAACTTAAGCATCCCTAAAAAGTCTGGAGCTGGAACTTGCATGTTGTCAATTCCCAGGCTGGACTCGGGCTCCTGCACTGCCCAGCTCTCACAGTTTAAGGCAAACGGTTGTTTCTCAGTGGAGCTGCAAAAGGTATGAGGTATAGATGGGCTTGGGAGGGTCAGTCTTTAAGAGATTTTATTTGCAGGAAGGTGTGTATAGAAGGAGTGTTTAGAGAGGGAGAGGGTGCTTGAAGTGGAAAGAAAAATGGTGTATGGTGGCAGTTAATTTTTCTGCCTCCTGCTGTTGCTTCCATTAGAGATGCAGGTTACCTTGTTATTTCTGTCATGGCTCTTTCTCCTTTTGTTACAGCATCAGCGGAGTGGTATAATTGGGCTGGAGGACAAATTTTTTGCTGCCCTGTTGAGCAACGACCAAAAAGGAGAGGGGATTTTGAACAAGTGCTGTCTCCCCTTCAGTATGCAGTGCAACTTGTTTCCAAGTGGTGTTTTAGTTGGAGCGGTAGTGGTGTTCAAGTGCCTTGCTTTGTCTGTGAAAACAGTTTTTCTAACCTGTTTGCTCCGTTCGGTGTGGCAATGCCCAGTCCTGAATGAGGCACAAAACTTAAGGATGGCGTCACTCCATCCCAGTCTGTTCTCCCTCTTGCCAGGAGCAGGTGGGAACGGACAAAACCCCAGCCAAAGGCCGTCGATGGGTTGGCACTTAAAGGAGGGAAAAGCCTGGGCTACAAAAAGGGGTCTCAAGGGATTGAACAGCCTGGAGCAGGCGTGCAGGGCTGAATTAGGAGTTGGAATTGTTTGGCTTTCATATTCAGAGGACTTGTTTGCTGTCTTGGCCCTGCTCAAAGTGAATAAGTGCTACTGCTAATAACAAAGCCCGAAACAGAGGAGGAGTGAAGGATTAAAACCAGAAAATGATGACTCACCCTCCCCTGTCCCCCCTCCCCAGTTTCAGTCCCCACTAAACCATTTTACCTCACCAAAGCCCTGGTGGCTTTTCATTTATAAATAATCATGTGTTTGAAATGTTAAAATGTGTGGGCAGGGATTAAAAGGATATGTGATGCTACAGCATTAAAAGAGTGCAGACCTCTGCAAGGGAATTGTGAAGGAAAATGAAAATGGAGTTATTTTTGGCAAGGGCTGCTGCATCCTGGGGACATCAAGAGAAAGCAAAAAGCAGTTTACCCAAGCCTAGCGAAACCAAGCAGAAAAGCTGGGTGCAGTAAAATAGGGCTTCGCATCAGTTCTTTGTCCTACTAAAGCCGAATTTGAAGTTTTGGGGTTATCTCAGTTTTGGGGGGATGCAGGGAGGAGATTCACTGACAAATTTCTGTTGAAGGTATCAGCCTAAACTGTCCTCCTTTTCCTCCTGTAAACATTGGTGAATACAACTGCTTGGTTATCATCCACATTGTAACAGGTTTCTTCCTTCTCCTAATCCACAGTGGGACTGAGAGGTGGATGGATGCCTGTAACGCTCTCAACTCAGTGTGTCAGCCCACAGGATTTTACAGAATAAGCAGGTTGTGATGCCTGTTTGGAGTATCATTCTGTATTCTCACAGAAGTAAGAACATTGGCACCAGGTTTCTTGTTGTGTCTGGCAATGAAAATTGAGAATTGTCCCCACTTAGAAAAAGAAATGCCTTACGGACTTAGAGGGAACTGTTGCAAATCAGTTCTCAGTGTTGACTCCTGCGCTGATTCTAGAGTTTGAATATAATTTTTAGTGTCGTTCTTGGATGCTACGTTAGCTTTGTCTCCATAAACCTTTGATTCCTGGCCAAAGTGAGCCATGTTGGAGTTGGTGAAGTCTGCTTCCTCACCCCCCCTCTTTTTAATTTTAGGCGAGTGAACGATACCAGTGTGAACAATACCAGCACGAACAGGCACAGATAAGGGCACTGTTCTGCTGCTTTTCTTGCTCATGATCTTGCTGCTGTCTCCTTGTTGGAGAAGGGGGGGAAGCCTCTGAATGCTATGCTTGTAGCAACTGTGCAATTACTAATAAACGAGCAATTTTATGAGGCCCCATTCACTCCAGGTTTAATTAATTTTTGACACGCACTCTGAGCCTACAGAACCCAGGGAGTAGGGCTTTGAGGGGGATCTCCCTGGGGGAGGCAGGGCAGTGCCACCCTCCTCACCTCAGCTGCCCTACGGCTCCCTTCTGCCCCACAGGCTGGAGTGGTAGCCCCTGCTGCTCCCAACTCCCTGCACGGGGCTACCACTCCATGGCTTTCAGACCAGGGCTTCTGCAAAAGTCCATTTGAAGCCTTAATGCTGCTGATCCCACTTGGTTTGGTGCTGGAACAGCCTGGCTGCAGGGGCGTTACAGGTCTCTTCATAGCTAGCAGTTTGAGGACTTCTGCTCCGTTCGTGCCCTGTATCCTCTCGCTTTATGATAGCAGTGATGTTGTTTAAGGAATTGTCCTAGGTGAACTGGTATGTATTATGGTTTGCATTAGCGTGTTGATTTGTATGGAATACACCACCTTCACTGCTCTTAACCTTTGCTGTTACTTTTGTGCTAGCAAACGTGAAAAAATGCCCTGTGCTCTCAGGATGTTACTTTCTTAATGCTGTTTATATGAATCTGTTTATAAGCCTGGCTTGTATTCTTGTTTTGTTTTTCTCCCTGCTTTAATGCATTTAGATGTATTAGTTGAGAAAAATCTCCATAATAATCTTTAGTTCAATTAATGCTATATTTAATTAAAGGATTTTAAAAGGATAAAACTAAGAATTAAATACTTGTCTGCTTAATAAATTTTTAGGGCTAAATTCAAGGCAAGCCTCAACCTTATTTGATTCAGTTAATGCAGTACATGCAAAAGACATTATATTTAAAAATAGCTGTTCCTTTGGACAGCTAGACAATATTCTAGTGTCCTGTTACTGCAGCACTCAATTTGATCAAGCACAATGTCATGAAGTAATGTCAAGACGTAAAAATATCTAGTTTTAGGTAGGAAATTTCTCATTGCCAGTCAGTAAGCCAATGACTTTGTAAACAGAAGTCTTCTAGGGATACACGAAATACAGTCTTGTTTATTCTTGCTGGTTTTCCTTAAAATTGCATCAGTTTAATTTGTGACTAGTTAAATGGATCGTATTAAATTACAGTTCCTGGGAACTTCTGAGTTTGCGAAACATTGCAACTCTTGTGTTTATACACAGCTAGTATTTTTTTTAAAATGTGTCTGGAAATTTCCAGACAACTGAAGGTATCTGCCACAGTTTTCTTCAAAGCTAGACCTATGATTTCAAAAAGCATGTTTTTTAGAGCTTGTTCTTTCTTTCTTTTTTTTTGGTTTTTTTTTTTGAACCTGGAGGAAGAATGATGGTGCTGGTTGCACTTAGGAGGCAGAAGGTGTGCATTGCTTTGAGAGCTCTGGCTGGTTATTTTTCATATATAAACACAGAGCTGTGTTTAACTTTATTTCTAAAAAAAATATTTTTTTTCCCCTTCTGTGGAAATGATGACTTCACAAATTATGGTACCTGTTATGGGGATTTATACTCTGACACCCTCTTCTTACCTTCCGTTCTTGAGGTGTTTTCCAATGAGATCTTCTTACTGCGTGTTAGAGAAGTCCTGAGGACACTGCAGGGAATGCCGGGAGACCCTCACTGAGAACAGAAAGCTGGGTCACAGTTTTGACTTTGGCATCCTCTGCATCAGTTCCACGTACAAAAATCTCTACCATAGGCTGTTGGCTATTTGGCTCTTCAGGGTACTTACAGAGGGGGAAAAAAGGGTCACAATACCCTTTCCATTGTAATGAACAGAAACATACAGTACAGCTGATGTCAGGAGTGGTGGAGCAGATTCCTGAAGTCCTTTTGCACTTCTTACAACCAGCATCTTTAGAAAGCATAAGCTTTATCATTCTGTGCACGAGAAACTGGAATAGTTTGGTCTCTGCTCTGCGGTGACATTGATTGCCAGTGCTTCATCAGAAGTCTCCAGAAATGGAATGACTGTAGAGAGGTCTGCTTGGTCGCAAAGCCAAGGAGATCCTGTTCAAAGGCCAAGATGGAGCTAGGAGGGGAAGGTGTGTGGTCAGTAACCCAGGGGTGAGCTGATTCGTTGCATTCCCAGGTTTTTCATACCCTTAGGTGAACTCAGATCAGACTGTCCATCCATATGTGAATTCTTTGGTTGATTGACTTGAAAGATATATTGGATAGTGTTTGTTTATAGTGGTCTAAGCTGCAGGAATATGGATTTTATCTGGCATATAAATATTTGTGGTGCTACCGTGTGTTTGCTTTGCAGGATGTGTATGCTTCCTTTTTGGGCTGCACCATGTGGGAACGTTCTACCTGTTTGCATGATTACAGATGTTGCCTAAAGGAGCTCTATGCAAAGAAGTTATCTCTCCTAAGGGAGGTATATGTGAGCAAAGCTTTTACAGCTGGGGGGCAAGCTATGCTGAGAGAAATTGTTCTTTGAAAATATGTCTTTGAAGTATATATAGGACCAGGAGGAAAAGAACAATTAAATGATGTAGATGGGGAACAGAAACAAAAAACTAAAGAAAGAAGAATGTTCCCAATACATCTATTTTGCACAACTTGGACAAAATTGAATATGCTAACATTATTGTAAGCAAATGCGGTACCCTGAAAATAGTCACCTTACACAAAAGCAGGCGTTTATTCTCACAAAAGAGGAATGAGCAGAGATAACATCCTCTCCCAGCAAGCCTGTGTGTCTGTTGTCTTTGACAAGGTGAGAGGCAGCATTTCTTTCTCCAGTTGTAGGAAACCTACTGAAGGTGTTTTACTCAAATTGTGTCAGGACATGTTTATACAGTCACTTTATTGGGTACCAGTCCATGCTGTTGCCGAACAAGGTAGGTTGGTACTCCCATCTCCCCTAGCTGCTTGTTTCTGCCACTTCCATGGGTGGCATAAGTATGGGTGCAACCAAACCTCATGCCTAAGCAAGAGCTGAAAACTAACCTGGCCAGGAGCTGAAAAATGGGTAGTTCCTGCTGGAGCAGCTCCATGAGTGTCTTCTCACCACCTCTTCCATGCCAGTACCAGCCCAAAGCAGAGCCTTCCTTTCAGAGCATTGATTGACTCTCATTTAGTATTGTTTCTGGACTATGGCATATCTGACATGGCCCAGATTTTGAATTTTGGTGTCTTTTCTTGCTGGTTTATATCTGTGTGTATGGCCACTATAACACAGTGCTTTTGTAGGGTAGGCATGAAAGCACCATACAACAGGTTTCTCAATCATATATTGAGATCGTACATCACTTGACAGAGTGTTGCTTTCACATTCACACAAATGTAATTCCCTTTTGTTGAGAATGCAGTAAGAGAGTAGAACTACCATAAGGACCAACAGATGATGTATTTGGTGAAAAATGAAATTGCTAAAATACTTAAGAATTGTTGTATTAACTGTTTTCATGGAATAATGAAATGTAATGTTCTAAAAACTAAGTGTCCGATTTTGGTTATCTAGCGATCTGTTGCTGCTCTACTGTGTTACATTATTACAGGCATCTCTATCTTTTTATCTGCTTGGTTATCCCTTGTCCTTTATCCGTACTGCACAAATCAGGATTTTTGCAGTACAGAGGCTGAGGATTTACCCTGTGCCAAATAGTGACCCATGAGCTGAGACAGGGTTAGAAATTCTCGGGCTTATTCCATAGTCCATCCAGGTTTAGAGTTGGGACTATGAAGACTGCACTTCTTTCCTAAAGACCACTCAGTTCTAAAAATAACTATTTTCTGAAAGCTTCCATATGAAAGTGTGTATGTATGCTTATTACACGTAATTTCCCTGTTGCTTTTGCTTGGGTGTCATTTCTTTGTCCTGCTTTGGTTCCCTCTGAATTTTGAGCTGAGCTCTCGGGGGATGAGCGTGCTGGAGATCACCATGGCAACACTCTGAAAAATGCACACTGCAGGCGCCAGGCTTTGCCGCCTTTATCCCTGCAAGAGCTCTGATGATCTGTGGACTTGTGGACTTATTCAGGAGCTGTGAGAGGGATGGAGTCGGTGGCTGAGAACTGGGGGTACCATGCCTATTAAAAACATTACCTGTGTAAATTGAGGAGCGCTGGATATTGTTCGCTGATGTACAGCACTAGCATCCAGCATTTTCATAGCTTACTGCTGAGATTTCCCTCAGCAGGCTGTAAACCCTCTTTATTTATTTCACATAATTCTAATATTAGTCTCTTCATCTTGGCTCTGCCCACTTTCACTCAAGACTACTGTGGGAGCCATTGCAAAGGCAAGGTTGTTACCCTGGTAAAAGCTTAAAGATGGTTGATGATAAAACATGTCATAAAGATTATGATGCAGAGTTTAAAAGAGGTGAGTGCTCGTATCCCTGCTGTTCCCAAATCCTTTTTCAGGAGAAAAAGAAAACATTCAAGGAAGAGTTATTTTATAGATGAGTATTTCACAGCAGTGGTTGGGAGAGAATAGGTTCTCTCCAGCAGCAGGAAATAATGGAAACTGGGTAAAAGTGTATTGCCATCTGAGACAAGAATTAGGGGCTCTAGGTTGTGTTCTGACAGGGGAAGTGTGACATTGGAGTTTTGGTTTATATTACTGAAGTAAGAAGTACAGCATATCCCAGTACATGGCGGGGGGGGGGGTGTCTTTCTTTTTTTCCCTTTTTTTTTTTTTTTTTTTTAATTACTATCTCAGCCCATCAGCCGTAAGGCTACACCACCAGAAAGACATGGGCTTGTAATGCTCAGACCAGTGACTAATTCAAGTGTGATCAGCAGCCTTGAATAAGGTGCCTCCGCTTCCAGTTTTTGCATGGGGAGCACTAAGCCCATGAGGGCAAAATTCATGAACAAGCAGGATGCAGAGCAGGAATGCCCAAAATAGTTGGCAAGGAATGCTTAGGAGAAAAATGTATTTGAAACCTTCCTTTCAAGGGGTTTTTCCCAGTCCCATTTGTGGATGTGTAGAGGTCAATACCAGTGTTAAACTGAGGGGAGCTCAGATTCCTGCTCTGAAAATGGGTTATACATTTTGCATTCATCACTGGGTAAAATGCACAAGCTGGTCCTGCGCCAAGAGCTCAGATCACCCACGCAACTCAGTGCTCTAGAAGTCAGGTTTCCCTCAATCTGTTCCTATAAATGTACAAGTATTTCTTGTACAGCACTGGATCAAGGAGCTCTGCTTCGGGCAAAGGCATCTGGCAGCAAAGCGTCAGAGAGATGGGTGTGGATGCACTCAACAGCCTGAATCGAGATTTCCCAATTCCTAAAAAAAGCGTTCTCGCTACAGAGCTACTGTACAAACACTGCAGCACTATCTGCGTGCTCCCACCCTCCACTCCCTCCAGCCAAGGGCGTGCGTTTCTTCTTGAATGTAGGTGGCTCTGGCAGCTAAGTGCAGAGATTTCCACTGCTGTGTTTAAGTGCACAAAATGTGGATTGAGCTTCTACTGGAGATAAATATAATAATGTTTAGTCTGAGGTTCCCAGACAGGCTTGATCATGCAAAAAAGAGCAGAACCGCTGAGTGCTGACAAGGTGAAAGTAGTTCAACTTCTGTAGAATCCAGAATTTGGGGAAAAAAGGTAGAAAACTAATGGTATACATAGTCAGAAGTTATGACAACAGCACTCTGGTATGACATATAAACCTTAGGAAATGCTGCTTTCATTTTTTGTCATTATAGGGCTAAGAATGGTTTATTTCAACATGGAACCATTAATTTGGAATAAATTGGGCAATTTCCTTCTAAGGCCAATTAATTAAATAAATTCACACATGCCTCTTTGAAAGAAGCAGTAAAATTATAAGTGATGCCACATATTTTAACCCATTTATAGAGAATAGAACTTCAGCAGATCAAGAGGTGTTGAACATTCCTGTAAATGCTGGCCAAACAGTCCAGCACTCTTTAAGAGACTAACTGAAGAGAAACAAAGTTCATGGGTTATTTTAATTTCCTGTTTGTCTATTTAAAGTTCATATTTTTAAAACAGAACTGAAAAAACATATTTGTGCATTTTGGAAGACTCTCATTCCCAAGATTTCATCAAGATAAGACTTTTTAAAACTTAATGTTAAAAAGAGTACTTATTGGTGGTGATGTGGTTCTAGGCAACCCCTGAACTCCAAATGCAGTTGACAGGGATGCCATAAGTCAAAAAATGTTGTACCTGAGCCCTGTTTTTTAACTAACTCTAAGAGAAAAATGTGGAGGTTATGTGGGTCACCACTCTGCCAGAATGCATAATGTAAACAGGATAAAACGACTGGGAGCTCATGGAATCTCAGCATGAACAAAGTTTTCAGAAGTGCTGACTTCCTACTACAACTTCTACCATCAGCATTAATCAAATCCAGTGTATTTAACTTCCTTTGCCATTCTCACTAAAATTAGATTGTTTACATTTTTGAGCACGCTAATGGCACAGTTATTTACTGCTTACCTCTACTAGGTGGAAGAAACCTAGTAGAGAATCAACCTGCTCCTTTCACCTCTATAAACACAATTATTACAATAATGCTGAGACTATTGTGCTTTATAGAAAAGTTTCTCCTAGATGAGAAAGTGAGAGGTTTAGCTCAAAGAGGCTTATGATTCCTTTCCTGTGCTGAGATGGTATGAAATACCTGAGCTCTTGAGGTATGAAATATTTGATTCTGCCAGTTCCTGAGGGCTCTGCAGAGAAAGGAGGGCAAAAAGATTTTCAGAAGCTTTCCCAGAAAACCAGTTTTTGGTGCTGACCAGCGTTAATACCCAGTATTGTTTGTTACAAGCCCGTTTGTTCCTAAAAATGTAAATGTCTTATCCTGGAGGTTCTTGCATTAACTCATTATTTGAATGTGTCTTGACTTTGATGTGGAAAAGCAATTTCTGCTGTGTATAAAATGTTATTGGGAAAAATACATTTTGCTGCTCATATAGTGAAAGAATTCTTCGATTCAGCCCCATTTCCCTACTTCAGCCCTGTTGTTTCTAATGGTGCTTTCACCTAGCAAATTCAGGCCTTGAAGAGAATAATGCAGTAGGTAACACTTTTAATCAATATAGGAAATACGAAACAGCAGGGAATGAATTTCCAACTGTGCAAACAAGAAAAAAAAAGGAAAAATGTGAAAGCTGGTTTTGTCATTTCTTTCTCCTTAGATTGGTCTTGCCCATGGGGCTTTTATGGTGCCACAGTTGCATACTTATCAATAATTGTTTCCTAATTCTGCTCCATTTCTGCGCTGAAGTAGTATAAAATGTTGAGCTCCATGCAGCCAGTCAATTTTCAAGATCCCATGTGGACAACAGAAACCAGTGTACTGTTAGTAATCTGTTAAAAGGATAATTTTCCTCTTGTATCGGTGTTTAATTGGATGGAATCTCAAATCTTAATAGTACCTACATCGCTTAAATACTGTTCTCGTCGAGATGTGACAATGGACAGGGAAAGGCTGCTCGTTTGAACAAGAAGCTTCTCTCTAATTAGTCCAAACCATATCTGAGTGGGGGAGAAAGAAGTTTACCAAAATCATTTCAAGAGTCAGAACTGGATAATTTCTTGTGGCAGCTGTTCATTTATACTGGGGTGTTATTAAACAAAGTGTAAACTGAATGTGTGTTTGAGGAGGGCTCACACCAAGGGGCATTTCAGCAGGGACAAGGAATGTGGCGGTTACTTGTCAGTCACGAGCAAGCTGGGTTAGACTGCACACCTCGGCATCAGGCTGTGTCTGTCCGTGTTCTGAATCCCACTGGGGCCTGTGGGTCTTATCGTGATATAAAAACGGTGGTTGTCTGAAGCTGCATAGCCCAGGGCTGGAGTGAAGGCCAGCACCCGGCTGAAGCAAGGGCTGCAGGACAGGCATGGTGTGCTTGCAGCAGCTTCCATCTTTTCTTTGCCTTGTTTTTTGTTTGATTGATTTTTTTTTTCCCCCAGCATGAGTTACAAAAAATTAAAAATCTTACATATTTGTGTTCGGTGTACAAGGAGGAAGTTTTGTTAGAGGGGGCAGGGAGAGTTAAACCCTCGGAGGCAACTGGAAGACTGGAAGCACAGGGTCAGTGAGCAGTTTTTTGAACAGCTAGGGGTGGGAAAAACAGGTGGAGCATCTGTGCTGTGGGTCAGGGAGGCTATTGTAAACAAGGAAGCATCATTCAAAATGCACCCCAGATGGAGTTCTGTGTCCAGCTCTGGGGTCCCCAGTACAGAAAGACATGGACCTGTTGGAGTAAGTCCAGAGGAGGGCCATGAAAATGGTCAAAGGACTGGAACACCTCTCCTATGAAGACAGGCTGAGACAGTTAGGATTGTTCAGCCTGGAGAAGAAGAGAAGGCTCCTGGGAGACCTTATTGCAGCCTTTCAGTACATAAAGGGGGGATATAAGAAAGATGGAGAAAGACTTTTTACCAAGGCCTGTAGTGACAGGACAAGCGGCAATGGTTTTAAAGTGAAAGAGGGTAGATCTGGATTGGACATATAAAGAAATTCTTCTGTGACAGTGGTGAAACACTGGAACAGGTTGCCCAGAGAAGTTGTTGATGCTGCATCTCTGGAAGCATCCTAGGTCAGGTTGGATGGGGCTTTGAGCAACCTGATCTAGTAGAAGATGCCCCAGTCCATGACGGGGGGTTGGAACTAGATGATCTTTGAAGGTCCCTTCCACCCCAAACCATTCTGTGATTCTATAAAGCTGGCGTCCTGTCCAAATAAAGAAAATTAGAAGAGATTTTTAACTCCAGCAGGTTGAATATAAAAGTTTCAGTGCAGTTAGGCAGGCAAAAAAAAAAATGCTTTTGAAGAATGACTTACCAGAATAGGCTAAACTAATACCCAGGCCTCCTTTAGACATGCCAGGAACAAAAAGCTCAGTGTAGGGCCAACTGGTGGCTGGGATTTGAAAGGACACTCAGAGAGGATGAGGCCCTTAGAAATATTTCATTCATTCTTGCTGCATCCTGTTCCCTCTGGAAGAGGTCAGGGATTTTTTGCGGTGAAGTCCTTTGGGTGGGTGGGACAGGCGAGTGCTGGTACAGGCTCGCTTGAGAACCTGTCTCAGTGGGAAATGACCATGTGATAGATCTCATGTTTATACAGGAAAAAAAAATAGTTTAAATACACAAAAAGGAAAGGTCTTTGAGTATCCAGCTCTACACAGAAGAGCTAAGATCTTTTTCTTCCCTCTGCTGTCATTGGGCTCTGGCATCAAGGCTTTGCCATGCAGGAATGTAGTTTTTCTAGTAATTGTCATGGAGCCATTAGGAGGTCACTTAATTTCTAAGTTATCTCTTGCTATTATTCTCAGTCCTCTTTCTTCCTACTCTGTCTTCCATTAAAAAAAAAGCCTCTGGCAAATAAATCAGGGACAGTGAAAAACAATTTAAATCCTTCCATAAGAAATGGGATTTGGCCATTCCCCAGGTTGGAAGGAAAAAAGATGATGTGAAAGTAGCAGCACAGTCCTGATTCCTTATTTACCTATTCTTGGTTCAAATAAATAGGGTCCAGTTAAGATATAGGTGATTAGGGCTAAAAAGGAGCAGGTTAGAAAGCCATTTATTTCCAAAGATCTTTTTGAAAGAAGCAGTCTCACCCAAGACCTCATGACCGTCACCCGCTGTGGTATGAAGGGAGCACCATACGCTTGGATGTTTCATTGCTGGATGCAGTACAGTGCAAAGCTCTTGAAAGCTTCCAGTCATTAAACTTTGCTAAACAACATAAAGCTTTTTTCAAAGAATGGTACTCCTGCTTCACTGAGCTGGCCACCGTCCAGCCCTAATAATTACCTTCTGCCTATCTAAATTGCTCTGTTTATTTAATTGGACAAGGTCATATGTCAAAAGATGTTATTGGGTAGGGTTGGTGATGCTAGGACAATAGGTACTGTGTCACCCGACTCATTCAGGGCTGGCTGAAGCAATTCCTATGTGCAGATCATAGTGATTTTGTGCAAATCACTCTGAAGCTTGCAAAGGACTTCATAAATCAAATAGCAGTTCCAGTAAGTTTAAACAAAGCATTATTAATAAAAGTGCTGATCCCTGTCCACTGTGGGAGTTGTATATGGATGTTGTTATAGTACTCCAGAATGTATAAAAGAGAGAGGCCTGGCTTGTACTAGAAATGAAGAAGTTTGTCCATATGCATCTACAACAGGTTTATGGCCATCCCATAGTGATGCAGTGCTGGAGGGTATAAGGACCATTGATTCTTCTAGACAAAGGTGGTTGTCTCTTCCAAGTAGATTTTTTTTTTTCCCTGTCACACTGCTGCTTAAAGGCTAATACAAACCTTAATAAAACATTACATTTGTGTCATCAGTAAGATACCCAGTGCACTTCCTCAAGCTCTGTTAACCGTGCTTGCTCTGCGGGAGGGATGCAGCTGTCAGATTGAGACCCTGGTGTTCCAGGTGCCTAGTACAGTGAAATCAGCCATCTAAGTATGGCAGACTGCTTTCTCAGCAGTTCTTAAACTTCCTAGACTGGAAGGACATGAGAAAGACATTACAAGTTGAGGAACTTTTTCAAATAAGCAAACAACGGTCCTGCTGAGCAAAGCTATTTTTGAGGGGGGAGGTGTTTGTTTAATCACCTAATGGAGCTGGTGCGTTTTTTCCAGATGTACTCAGATCGAGCAGTGGACTCTGAAATCAGTGGTGCAGTTGTCTTGTTGATTTTTTTTTTTCTTTTGCATACAGAGGTAGGGATCCGTCCCCCTCCCCTAGCTGTTTCTGTGGCAGTGAACGCTTTGAACTTTATATTAAGTTCATATGCTTTAATATTAAACCACTGCCTCTCTTGCTGAAGGCACTGTGCAGTCGGAGTAGAGACAGTTTAAATCCATTGCCAGAAAGCAAGAAAGACTTCATTAAAGTCTGGAGTATTTGAATCCCACCAGTGTTACTATCTTTAGCATCTGGGATCAATTATTTCAATGAAATAACAAATGCACCCAACACAGGCAATTCTTATCCCCATTCCACTTCATAGGTAGTTTCCCTATAGCTGTGTCTTCTGGGTGGTTGTACAGGGGGGAGGGATGTCCCAGAGGTTGGGCAGTTTCTCAAGAGAGTTAAAAAGTAAATTACTTCTTCTCACCATGTTCTTGTTTCATTCTTTTCTGCAAATCTTTGTGCACTATTAATGCTTTTACTTTTCAAAGGCTTGTCTGAATTCCCAAGTTGGTTTAATGTTACTGAATGATTATATCAATTTAGCTGAATACTCTATTTGACACAAGCCTAACTGTCTAAATAAATATTTATACTCAGTCTAAACAAATCTAAATGTTAAGTATTGACTTAAAAATATTTGAGTGCCTTATTTCAAAACCTTATTTAGAAACCAAATGAGACAAGTAAGTATAGGTAAAGTTGAAACCTAAACAAGCATGCTCATATAACTATGTACTTTTACAGCCTGCTAGATACCACACCACAGGAAAAGCAGTGCAAATCTATGACACTGGGGCTAAAAATGTGTTGCCCTTTTTTCTCTAAAGGCAGTTTAGTGCTTTCTCTAAAATCAGTGGGTGAGACCGTATGAGAATTTCTTGGCATTTTGGTGACAGAGGGTGCTTTCAAACATCAAGTTAGCAGGGAGAGTAGGGTGGCTGGGCATATACTGGCCAACGTGGACTAATTTGCATGATAGTTTCCCTACTGCACAACTGTAGTTCTTCCTAAATGCATGGAAGTAGTGCTCTTGTTTACCATTTTTTAATGACTGTGTGTGGTTAGACCTGAGGCCAAGAGGCCATTGTTAAAAACCATTGTTTTGCCTGCATAGGAATCCTGCCCACCATGTTACTGTGAAGGAAACGTGGTGGCAATGGAGACCAGAGCAAGTGGCAGCGTCCTGGCTCCATCTTCCTCCCCATGAGGTAGCAGAGCTGGAGACAATGGTGGTGGACTTCAGGCCTTCCCTTAGTCACTGTGAGCAGGGACCAGCCAAAGGGCAGTGGCTGTCCTTTATAGACACTCCGGTTTGAAAACTAAGTGGAGAGACACATTTCTGTCTGAAATCTATATGAATTTTCTGCCTGAAGATGTTTACCCAAAACTTTAAGGAAAGTTTAATACTGCGGCTAATTTTAGCAATGTACTGGAGCCCTCTGGGTGCTTGTTTTGGTTTTTTGAATCTTGCCATGAGATGAGTTCTCATTTTATGTAATGTTTTTCACCTATGTGTCACACATTCTTTGCAACTGAATAAAAACACTGTACGCCAGTGTTGCAACTTGGAGACCGAAGCATTGAGACGTCAACTTGCTCAGATTTGTGGTGGAGTAGCCTCCTTGCTCAAGCCCCTTGTCCAGCATGGTTCCATCTTTTGGCACCAACCCTTTTCCGTGCCATCTTTCTTTGAATCAATATTAGGAGTTCACTTGCCAGTCACATTGACTATATCAAATTGCAGTGGACTCAGCCTGAATGAACTCCAGCTTTTTGCAGGTGCTGATACAGAACTAGTCCAGAGACAAAGCCTTGATGAATTGCTGTTACTTGAATTCTCAGAGCAAGCAAACATGGATTTCAGAGATACTCAAAGAATGATCTTCATCATCTCAGACATCCTCACATTTCAGTACTTTAGTAACTAATTTCTGAATATCTCTGTCAGTTACAATTCATGCCTGCTCTTCTCCTATCAAACAAATGGACAATAGTAGGTTTGAGTTTCCTACTGGCTTTTCTTTATGTCATTGTTTAAGTCCTACAGAAAGCTAGTGAGAGAAATCTGTGCTCAGATACACATGTGCAACCCTGCTGTTTTCTGTGGGAGATGGTGCATAGTTATTTGATGGTAGATTGTATTAACAAAATCATTTGCAAAGCAACATAGGATATACAAGTCATTTATGTCTCGGAGTGAAGTTTCCTCTGATGTGACTCCACAGGCTCTGTACATGTGCAGCAAAAACCTGTTAGAAATTTGTCTCTTGTTTAGCACTCAGTCATACGGCGATTTCCAGGTGTTGAAATGGGATTCCTGGCCTGTGGGACTGTTTTCCAGCTTTGTTTTGGAAGGGCAAATGCTTCCATGGGGGAGTTTCCAATGCTTCAAAGCCTTCCTGTGCCCAGCAGGTTCTAGCCTCGCAAGTTTAACAAACCTCCATGGTTATCCTACTGTCATGAGCTTGATGGTAGGCATATTTAAAGCTTGGAGATATGATGTTTCTGATGGCAGTCATAAATGCACAAAATATTAGCATCTGAATGTCTTTAGAAATTCACGTTGAAAAGACCAGGCCAAGGGGCAGGAATTTTTAGTCTTGTGCTAGCACTCTGTCATGGCTACAGATTGCTGGTACATCACATCCCGGGCGTGCAGCATGAACAGACAAATGCCTCTCTACTATGATGTGACTGATAATACTTTGCAAGCGTCATACATTTCCACTAATTGGATCCTATTACTACCTGGTGTGTAGGTCATTGCTCCTAATTAAGGGCCAAGAAGGTACTTAGTAGGTTACAAGATGCAGATGAAGACAGATGTCTGCTTGGGAAATTAAAATATACCAGTTTGAGGATTTTATATAAAAACAGATCAACTATACAAATCTGATATCTAGCCCGATCCTAATAAACCTGATGAAAATTAGAGAAATTAGATCCACTTAAAGCTAATAAGATGTGATAGAAATGTTCAAAGTTGTCTGCAAAAATACTTTCAGGCAGAAGGATTAGCATTAAGCATATTTTTACAAGGATTAGGGACAATGTTTTACAGGGTAAACTAGCCCATAAAATTGTTCCTTTTTACTTGAGTCTATAGAAGGACTTCTCTCATGAAATACGCAACCTGAACAAAAACTCACAGTCTTCAGCATTGCACTAATAGTTTGTTCTTTCCGTATGCACCATACAGGAAATCAGAAGTGCTCCTGAAACAACTGAGCTATGCATTCTGGTTACTTGGAAATAAGACTATCCAAACAAATGCTTTAAAATATATATATATATTAAACACTTTAATTCTGACTGTCCTTCAGTTGTTTGCAGAGGAATGCAGGTTCTGCTTTCAATGATGTCATGCTTTGAGGCATATTTCCTATTATCCCTACACATCAGTGCTATAAACTTTATGTCTTAATGTACCCCTGTAAATATTCAGCTTATTTGCTTTCAAACAGTTAAAAGTGTTTATGCATGGTGATCATGTTTGAAGACTTTCCTAGATATATATTCTCCTGTAGAAAGTATACAGGCTGTGTTTGAATTTAGACTTTATCTACTGTACAAAATTTCTAAATACATTGAGCGGCCACTGTAAATTCAAATTTGAAATATATATATACTGAAGTACCCCACGTACAAAGCAAACATTGTAAAATATACTTGAATTAGACCTTTTAACCACATCAGTGGGTGCCATAAAAGAAACATTTAGCCTAAGAGCTTGGAAGATGCATGATGAAAGCTGCCCAAAAGAAGTCTTTGGAGGCTGCCTGAATAATTAGGGTTGTGGGATGAAACTGGTCATGCAAGGAGGAGGATTTACACTGCTCTCTATTCACCTCGTATAATGTAGCTGGCCCTTATTGGCTCTACTAACTCATGTGTCCAAATGTGCTTACCAGTGAGAAGAAAAATGTTCCCACCAACTGCCAAGCAGCCTTGCAGTGGCCTCTCCGTCCTACTACAAACACACAGAAGAAACTCATCTTGTTGCAACCAGAATTCAGCCGTGCTCTGCAGCAGCAGAGGCTACAACACTGGGGAGGAGGTGGCCTTGGTCTTGTCACTGGGACCATACCTGACATTTTGTGTCAGGTCTGTGGGAAGCCAGTAGTTTTGGTGGAGACCTCTTTTCCATTTGTTAGCATTGGCTGTTTCACGGGGCATACTTTTGTGTTTATTCAAACATCAAACCGAGATGGGGTCAAGAAATGGGGTCGCCATAGGCAGGACTGTGTGTGAGGCAAATGCTGTACCCTACATGTCCTGTGGCTCCTCTGGTAAGAAAGTAGTAAGAGTTTGCATGGCTTTACTTGTGGGTTTGCATCTTTCGTCATGTTTTTTTTTTCATAGGGATGCTTTGGCAGCACTTATTTAAGCAATAGGTTAAAGATGCACTGTGCTGCCAGAAGCGTGAAAAATGCCGCTCCTTTATTTGAGCATGGTTAGCCCAGTTCATCAATCAAGGACAGACAGGGTTTAGAGTTACCAACTCTTAGGAAGAGTCAACTCTAAGTGTTAGGAAACCGAAACCAGATGCTCTATTTACAGCGCAAACAGTGCTTCCGCCCACCCCCCCTTTTTTTTTTTTTCTTTAAAGATACGTTTCTGAGTCTTGCAGTTGTTTTAGGTTAAAATACTATTTGAGAATGGTTTGACTGCAAGATCAGCAGGCAGATAAATAAATCCCCCAAACCATGGGTTGTTATTGGTAGGAGTGGAAGGGCTGGTCTGCTTGTCTGTCGCTATTTACTTCCATGCATCTCAAATTGCATGCTCTGATCTTTAAGAGCACTACTTGTGGTTCTTGAAAGCCTTTAAGGAGACAGGAGAAAATTGTAAATCTGGGACAAGTAATTATAGGGACAAATTCTGGGACTTAGGCCTATGGTTTTTTTCAGGGCAGAGAGGAAAAGACCATACATGTATGTGCACTTACTGGACAGCAGCATTTCCAAGTAAAAATTGAACCCTGCATAGGGGGGCCCTGTTCAATACTTAAAGGGAGCTTATAAGAAAGATGGAGAGAGGCTTTTTACCAGGGCCTGTAGTGACAGGTCAAGGTGCAATGGTTTTATACTGAAAGAGGGTAGGTTTAGACTGGACATAAGAAAGAAATTCTTTATGATGAGGGTAGTGAGACACTGCAACAGGTTGCCCAGAGCAGCTATGGATGCCCCATCACTGGAAGATTTCATGGTCAGTTTGGATAAGGTTTTAAGCAACCTGATCTAGGAGAAGATGTCCCTGCCCACGGCAGGGGGATTGGACTAGATGATCTTCAAAGGTCCCTTCCAACACAAACTATTCTATGATTCTCTGCAAGTTTATGCATCCCCTAAATCCTGCTAGAGCCTTTAGTGCTGGCCATAAACAGTTCCTGGCCTGGTTGGCAGGTTCAGCTGGAGTGGGTCCTGAGGCCGCCTATGCAAATTGGCTGGTTTTATTCACGTCTGTCCCACATGTGTTAGAGCTGCTCTGCGGAGACTGTAGCATTGTGTTCAGCATGGCTGAAGACTTGTAATTTTGAAGGAAGGACCTCTGTGTTGGAGGGGTTAGGCAGGGACTGGTGTGAAATGGCCAGTAATATATTTTCATCATGCGTTGTATCATGCTCCTTTTTTGAAATAAAGTGATCCTGGAGATTAAAACGTGTTGGACAGTTCTGAAGCTAGGAAAACACATTTTATGACTGTGTTATGCATCCATAAAAAGGGGATTTTATAGTGCTTTTGCTGACAGGCCCTTAAATAGACAGGCACAGGTAGGTGCTGCTGTCAGGTCTGTGCAAATTACTGGTTAACTGGCTATATAAATTTGGAGTGAAATATAATGAATAGAAACATAGAAGTGCACGCAGTGTCTGTCCAGGCAGATTGGATAAGCGCAAGCCAGCACTGTTCTGTTAGAACCAGGGACACTCATTCATTTAGATGGGCCTCACGTGTTTAATAAAGAAGGAAAAGAAAACAAACAAACAAAAAACAAACAGGAAAAGGTAAACACAAGTCAAAACATTGCAATTCTGGTTTGTCTTTTCTTGCCTGCAGCAGCCGAAAGCCACAATGGATAAATAAGTGCAATCAAATGCGACTTGCTAACACACAGCCTGTTCTGTATTTGTTTGCGTCTCCAGTGCTTAACCCTTTATAATGTGTATGGTATTTCTTTTAGCACGTTCAATTTCCTGCAAGCCCTCTTTCTTGTGGATTCTATTTCACTCATCTCCCCACTACCTTAAAAGCCTCTCGGAATATTTACCACGTGCCCTTTCTTGCTACGCTTCTCTTCTGCTTGTCCAAGCTGTTTCTGCCCTGTCATGTGTCTCCCCATCTTCTCCTGGCTCCCTTCTCAGCTGCAAGAGTTACCTGTCTGTAAGTAGAAGCAGACCCCCAAGTTTGTTGTTTCTGCTGTGCTGCTTCACCTGCACCATATACCACTACCTCTTCTTGGCTCCCTGAAGCAGGACACCAGTTCACCCAGCACCGTCTATTCTGCGCATATGTTCCTTCCTCCTCCCCAAGCTGGAGTGAACACTGAGTATGTAAAACCAGCAGGTGCCATGAAGTTAAGTATGTCTCACTGTATTTTTCTTTTCTCTGAAAAAGCAGGAGGAAAAAAAAGAGGAGGAACAAGCAGTCAAGAAACAAAAGAGGTGTTTCCAGATAAGGCTTGAAAAGAGATGGGAAGTCAGTGAGGCCGTATGTCTGAGCTCCCCATCGAGGTCTGAAAATCACCTGAGATTCTTGTTCTTTTTTTCCCCACCCTTTTTTTTCTTTCTACCTCCTGCTTTGTCATCAGAGACTTTCCACAAGAGTATTCAAGCTGTAGTAGTAGCAGCAGCTGCAGGAGAGGAAAACTTGGAGGCTGTGCCTAAGAAGAAAAGAAAAGAAGAAGGTGGGGGGAGGAGGAGCTGTAAGAAGATGTGAAAAGATGTGTAAGGCAGGAAAAATAAAAGGGCTTTATAAAAACTGTCATGAACATTAATTTGAAGGGCAGAGAGAAAAATACCACACTTTAATCTCAGAGCAATCAAAATGAGCAACACCACTGTGGACATAAAAATGGTCCAAATGAAAGTTTAAAGAATTTCAAGAAAGACAAACCAGACAAACCCTTGCAATTTATCTCCAGCAGCAGAAGCCAGGAAAATTCTCCATTCCTCAGCTATGTGTTTCTTGGCTCCCAACATTCCATAAACTTTCCGTTTCAAGGATTTTTCCCATCCTCCTCTGCCTCTCTCTCTTTGTGGCTTGCATTATCAGCTGCGTAAGTACAATATATATTGTAGTACTCCATTTAGTGCAGTTGACAGATTCCCATTTTTGTAGAGCTGCTGTCCCACCTCTCAGAAGTTCTGGATAAATCGCTGGCACAGCCAGATAACTACATTAGAGTGAAGAACGCAGGAATCCATTAAACCCAAATGGGAACACAAAATCGGGAGAAACAAAGAATAAGAAGACAGCATGATGATGAGACAGGGAATCATACAGCAAACACCACTAAGTGAGAGGTAGAATTAGAGGGAAAGGATTTTGTTGCATGGGACTTTATGAATTACTCGCCATATTTGCATTTCATTGATTTATGGGTTAAAATTTATTTATCCCACTGATTGATAGGATAAATTTCATACAGCCTTATCATTACAGCTTATATGTGATTCTTCTATTAAGTTCTTTAACATTATAATGTAACAGGAAGAAAAAAATTATGGCTCTGCCTCCTGCCCAAATGCTGCTTAGCTTTGAAAGTCTGTGTGCTGTCCTGTACAGCCGTACTGCAGTTGGGAAACCCCTGGCTGTTTCCAGCTCTCCTCTTGCTGTGCTCAAGCCAGCAAAGGGTATGTGCTGGTTCAAGCTGCAGCCGAAGCGGGCTGGTGCTGCCGCGAAAGGCTGCAGCTGCACTGGACATCCGTAGTGTGGTTTGGTGCTTCTGTTTTGAGGGGGAGGGTGAGATGGATCGCCTCCCTGTGACCCCTCGAGTCTCATTTGTGTAATCTGTAGGGAAAGGAAAGCTTCGCACATGCTGGAAATGTCCTTTTGATTTGATTAGTTTGTGTGTGTGCGATTAATGGTTAATTACGAGGAAGAACTGGTTCTGGCAAGGAAGGAGCCGGAATAGTTTGTGTTTGTTTCCACATGGTCATGCTCAGATTCCCCCACACTGGAAAAAAATCCGCCTCCTTTCTTGTTTCTTCCAGGGGAAGTCCAAAACCAGTCCTTGAAGATGACCTTAGGACTGAAAACAAGCAATTCGTTGTTGTGGTGTGGAGCTGGTGACACAGAGTCCTTTTACTATCAGTATAAATGCATTTTTTTCCTTGTGCCGTAATACTCTTACTAGCGTAGGGAAAGCCAGCAAATTAAAACTATCCTAACTCCATGGGTTTTCCTTCCCATGCTCCAGGCTCTCTCTCATTTTCTGCTGGTCCCTCAGATAAAAGAAAACAAAAAAGTTTTCCCAAGTTGTAGAAGGGTAAAATAACCCAGGGCTTGCACAGAGCTGGCGGACGGGCATGGGGCGGTCCCTGGCTTCTGCCGGGCTTCTGTGGCCACCTTGCACAGCAGTTACTGCAGGGAGCTCTCCCCCCTCGAAGCTCAGGCACCTCAGATGCTGTGACGGGTATTTACACTTAGGGCCAAATTAGATTTGGCCATTTGCAGGATCAGGGAGCATAGAAGTGTCTCTAAGTGACTTCTGGAGTGTCTGGAGGGGCCCATGGTCCTGTGCCAACTGCAGACTGATGCAGCTCAGTATTGGTCCATATGGCGTCCCTGGGCTTAGCACTCAATGAGGTTCAGAAAAAAAATAAAAACCCAAATTTTTGTTAGTTGGGAGACCTCGCGGTTTTAACAAAACCAGGAAGCGAGTCAAAGAGGAGATTCTGTGGGTTCAGATTCCTGCCGAGTCAGCTGCCTTCTATTAAACACGTCACTTGGCTGCTTTTCTTGCAGATCAACTACATCTTTGTAACGCTGAGAAAGCAAGGCCTCATTTAAATGGGCACTTCATTTCTACTAAAAGAATGCAAAAAAAGATGGAGGGATGAATGCAGAAGCCCAAACTGAAAGGGAGGTGTGGTCCAGGAGGGCAGGAATGCAGGCCTTCTCATGCAGCGTTTCTCTTCCCTGTGTGTGCTCCTCTGGATTGTGTATATGCAGCCCTTTTATGTGAGGTGCTAATCTGAACACTTGTCTTCATAATAAAAATTACAATAATAAAAACTAGGATTTGAAGAGACCTTTCTGGCATAAGCTACCTGTGTCTCAGACTGGTTTATACTCCATAATTGCTGGTAGCTAATGCTGTGGAATGAGGTCTTTCCACAGCAGCTATTTCTATTGACTTTTTTTTAAGCTACTTGGCACTGTGAACTCTTGAAGATACTTTCACTTAAGAGAATTTTTGTTTTGATTCCTAAGAGCAGCAAAAATGCACCTTGGACTATGACAGAATCCATGGTATAAAAGATTTTCAAAATCAAAATGCTGCCAGGTCTGGCTGTAATAAACCAGGGAATTCATTAAAGTTCAGCTTTGTGTAGCATGGCTCTGCTTCTAAGAGTCCATATAAATTTGCAAAGTGCTACTCTTCTTTTTTGTTTACCTGCTGATGTTGCAGAGACAGCACATTATTGGAAATTCTTGAGTGCGATCGCAAAATACATAAGTATGCATTTTCTGAGTCTCATTACCTGTTGTTAATGCTCTTTTGAGTGATTCCTAGTTGAAAAATTAAGACTCACGTTGTTCCCTCTTGCTCTGAATTTGGATCTGGATCAGAATATTAAATACTTTGGAGTTCAAGTGTGCACGGATGAAAGGTTTTGATTCAGACTACTAATAGTGTTATTAATTTAGCTTGAAGCTAATGACATAATTATTAATGTGAACTCTGAATTTGCTAGCTGTTTGCCTCGCTTAAACTTTTGACTCAACCCTGCCGATTTTGCATGAAGTTCATGAGAGTCCTTGGTGTGGAGATGCTGGGATGCTGGTGAATACAGGACCTACTGTGAAAAGCAGTTGTGGTCCTCAGCTGTTAATTCAATTGCAATGCCTGGAGAAACCTTTTCCATGTTGGGACGGGAAAACATTTCTATTTGGGTTGCTGGCCTGTTTGTATGTGGCAATACTGTTTTACTGGCGTTGCCAGAGATATTAGAGCTGGATGAGATCCCCTCTTTAATCCCCTCCCTGGCCCCTTGGAGATTGTGAGGCACGAGGAAGGTTTGGTGATCTTTGGTAAATAACTGGAAGTACAGATTCTCAAAATTCATTTTCAGCCTTTGTGGGAAGCTTGATGGGGATGACCTTGTAAGTAAAGGTCAAGAGAAGTCCTTAAAATTCTCTTTGGGTGGCCTTGCTCATGCAACACTGCTTCATCCTTTCAAACACGTCCCTTTGCCCTTGAGCTCCCCGCTAGCCAGGCTGTGGGATGCCTCAGTGTCCTCTCGGGTTAACGGGCTTTCTTAGGGTGTGAGTTATCTGAGCTCTTTTTGCTGCTGATACCTCAGATCTTCTGAAAGATGAGAGTCTCCAGAGTAATGAAAGGATCTTCTTGCCTCTGCCCCTTTCCCAGGGGAAACGTCCAGCACACGCTTTCCTCTCCCATGCATTGCTGGCCTCTGCTGATGGTGCAGGTGCAAGAGAGAGATTTACTCCTCTTTGGGCCCCAGAGTACAGCTCATTCTTGCCAGATGAAACCATGGTATAGGTGTATTGGGTTTGCATAGCAAGGTTTCGGTAGCACGGGAGGCTACAAGGGTGGCTTCTGCTAGAAGCTTCCCCTATGTCCAACAGAGCCAATGCCAGCCGGCTCCAACACCGATCCACTGCTGGCCAAGGCCGAGCCCATCAGTGACAGTGCTAGCGCCTCTGGGAGAGCAGATTTAAGAAGAGGAAAAAAAACCTGCACAACAGAAACTGCAGTGGGAGAGAGGAGTGAGAATATCTGAGAGAAACAGCCCTGCAGACCCCCAGGTCAGTGAAGAAGGAGGGGAGGAGGTGCTCCAGGTGCCGGAGCAGAGATTCCCCTGCAGCCTGTGATGAAGACCATGGTGAGGCAGGCTGTCCCCCTGCAGCCCAGGGAGGTCCACGGTGGAGCAGATCTCCACCTGCAGCCCAGGGAGGACCCCACGCCGGAGCAGGTGGCTGCGCCCAAAGAAGGCTGTGACTCCATGGGAAAGCCCCCGCTGGAGCAGGCTCCTGGCCAGACCTGTGGACCCGTGGAGACAGAGGAGCCCATGCTGGAGCAGGTCTGCTGACAGGACTTGTGACCCCGTGGGGGACCCACGCTGGAGCAGTTCATGAAGAACTGCAGCCTCTGGGAAGGACTCACGTTGGAGAAGTTCACAGAGGACTGTTTCCTGTGGGAGGGACCCAGCACTGGTGGAGCAGGGGAAGAGTGTGAGGAGTCCTCCCCCTGAAGAGGAAGGAGCAGCAGAGACAACATGTGATGAAATGATCGCAACCCCCATTCCCTGTCCCCCTGCGCCGCTTGCAGGGAGGAGTTAGAGAATTTGGGAGTGAACTTGAGCCCAGGAAGAAGGGAGGGGTGGGGGGAAGGTGTTTTAAGATTTGGTTTTATTTCTCCTTATCCTACTCTGATTTGATTGGCAATAAATTAAATTAATTTCCCCAAGTTGAGTCTGTTTTGCCCGTGATGGTAATTGGTGAGTGATCTCTCCCTGTCCTTATCTCAACCCACGAGCCTTATGAAAGCAACCAAAACTTTTGTTTTCCACATCAGGAGTAGAGTCAGTAATATAAGTACTTGTCCATTTTTTGTCACTTTTCCAGCATTTTGACCAGATGGGATGGTTTGTTCCATACGAAGACGCCCTGCATCTTAGCAAATTGTGTTTTGAGGAGCAGTGAAAGAGAAGGAAAATGGCTCCTTCTATGTTTGAGCAGTACAGGCTATCACAACTTTTAATGAAATGGATATTGGTTTTTCGTTCTCTACAAAGTGACCTCCTGCAGCTCACTGACCCACAGGTCCCATCTGCTAACAGCAGTCACAGCTAAAGGGTTGGACACCCGTCACAGCGATCACTATTCTCAGTGGTTCTACTAAACCAATTTTGGACCTATGCCATAGTCTACAAAAGAAGTTGTTGTTCTCTCTCCAAAGCCTTTCCAGCATGTTGCCGTGCTCTTAGGAAACAGGTTTGAATCCTGCAGTGTTTTTCCAGGTGATTCCTTCTCTGAATGAGCGAGCTCCATCATTCATTTGGTGTAGGAAATAGTAATAAAAGTTGTAGCTGTGGAGGAGAGTGCTCACGTTTACCTACAGTTCTCACAGAAGTAGAAGCTTTGAAATCCAAACTGAAAATCTGCTCATCCTGTGCCTTACACCCATTCTCCAGTTTCTGTTCTGAATTCCTTTGAGCTTAAAAATGAAAGCAGAATTCTTTTGGACTTGTGAAAAACCTATCAGAAGCTAAAAGCAAAGTTACTCAAAATGAGGGAGAAGAGAAATTGCTTTTCATTCCTCTTTCCCAAATATCTATGCCATTTGGGTGCATTCTTTGGATTTTTACCTTTTTTATGTTGCAATTTTGGGGTCTTTTAAACAATTTTTTCCCAATTTTAGGGTCTTTGAGATCTTTTGGGGTCTCTCTGATTAGGGGAAAGTTTGTAGGGAGAACCGCAGTTCTCTGCATTGCTTATTGTTAAAGCATATCAGTATCTGCCTCTCTTGGCAGAAGCGTTTGTCTCTAGACCCAGAATTTCAAGTAACGAAACTTTGTCTGGATGAGATAAGGTAACAGAGTTTAATTCGGTATATATGTACGGTTAGTGAAGAACAACTCTGCAAAAACACCACAGAAGCTAAACTGGTGAGATTATTCCTTCAGTGAAGACTTTCTTGTCCATCATTTTGGGGAATAACAGTTGTTATAGTTCTCAGTTATTCCAATTTCAGGCAAAATTTGGTATTCTTTCACTTCAGCTGAAATTAATGTTAGAAATTAAGTAACATAAAGCTAAAGTTATATTGAAGGCTAAAGAAAAGTGTCTGGGGATGGCTGAAAAATTGAAGGTTCCCAAATACAGGTACAGCAGAGGATTGTGCAGTGAAGGAGGAAAGCACCTGCCACATCTGTGTCAGCATGTTGCTAGTGCTAATTCTTAAGGGTATTTATAATAGTGTGAAATCAATTTGAAACTCACGTTGTGCTTGTAGATTATAGATGCTCTTTTTTTCTGCATGTCTTTTGAAGAATTGACTGTTACTTAAGGTTATTGGTCTTGCTTGGGTAGAAAGACATAAAGTTATGGGTACTTAAATTAAAATTGATCTAGCAGTAGGGCAGATGTCTGGTAGCTGTGTCATTCCAACACAGTGACACTTTATGGCAGTTGGCCTGTATGAAGTGTTCTCCTGGGTGCTCTATGTTTTCTGCACATAACTTCTAGAGTTTCATATTTCTTGTAAGTGGCAAGACACTTTTTTTCAGTGGGTTTCTTTTAAAGTGCTTGCTGCCATCCCGCTTTCCTTGTCACCTGTCAAGTCTCTGGGAGACTGGGAAGGGGCTGTATGTTATCCACACTTTCTTTTTCATTAATATGCATGTTTTTATAATAAATCTTTTCTACTTTGGGAGTGTGTTTATTATTACTGCCATCCCTCTAGGATACTCACTGAAATCATGTTCAGTTGTCTGTAAGGTATATGAATCAGAAGAGGAGTATGTTTTGACATGGGTCAAGGGATAGGGAAGGCAATGATGAAAAAGGGAGGAATCCAAAAAGGAAATTACTTTGCAATTCAGGTAATCTTGATGGGAGAGTGATAAAGGTGATTCTAATGATATCATGGGGGGTGGGGAGCAAGAGGCAGGGTGGAGACAAGACAGAGTTAAAAATGATGTGGTCAACTGCTCTGTTGGGCTTCTTTTATCCTGAGTCTGCTAAGGGCTTAAAACTAAGTGCAGACTGAGGTCAGAGGGTGTATGTCAGCTCTCAGGACCAGGGCATGACTTTGAGTAAGCCACACAGGCCCACGTGTATTTAAAGTATGAGATTAAGCCATTGGAAATACAGTTGTCATGCTGAACATCTCAAATTCCATGCTCCAGCCTGGGCTTCTTACTCTTTTTCTTTTGGTTTTCTGTGGCTTGTTCATTTAAAACAGAAGTTTTTCACAGGAGGAAACTGTCCCTTGATACATTTCCATAGCACCTAACTCAGTAGGGCATCTGTGTTAATAGCAGCCCTGTCTTTCCTACCACATCAGCTGGTTATAGGAGGATTCTGCCACCTGCTACTTCCCAATTAAGTTAAGATCAGGTGAGAATGAGCTGTGGTTATAGTGCATCTCATTTCATTTTGTTTGCTTTTTTCTTTCCTTAAGCCTGGTATTTGAGAAGTGCATGGGAATTTCATTCTGGATCTTTTCCATAGTGTATTTGATTTTTGTTTACTGTTTGCTTTGAAGGGGTGGCAGGAAATGAAACTAATAGGTACAGAGAATGAAGAACTGTTACATTGCATGGAGGTCTGAGATAATCTAACAGTGTTTGGCATGAGACCGGGGTGGCAGAGTGTAAATAAGAAAAAAAAAGGGGGGGGAAAGGCAAAATGGATGGGGAATGCATGTAGTTCTGAATAATATAAGTCAAAAATTTGATAAGTAAACAAGGCAGAAAATAGTAGGGAGGAAGCATTACCCATTTTTGTACAGAGAGATTAATTACTCCTGGTAAGAGTCTGGTTTAGAGGTGCAAAATGTATTTTTACTTAAATCCTGGCTCTGGCATGAACCAGCAAGACTCTTTGTGAGACTAAGGCAGGTGTATTGCAAGTGCAGCCTCTGTGTCCTGGGTGCCACAAATGGACAAAATGGTTTTTTAATCCACTGAAATAAATGGACATGGAGGTGAACCGAGTACAGAAATTAAGGTACAATAAATTGTAAGCTGGGATCAAAGCTTGTTTGGAAAATTGAGGTCCTTGGAAGTGGGAAGAAGAGTTTCTGACAAATAATATGAGAATTCTTCTGGGGTCCTTAGAGCGGGTCTGAGGTTGTTGTAGAGAAGTCCAAGACTTCATTATGCTGCAAGTCAGGTGCTGAAGTCTGTATGTCTGAAGAATGGGTTATAATTCTTAACCTTTTCTTGGTCACTGTCATATGAGGTAAACCTGTCATTAGAAAGTCAGGCTTGTGCTGTCAGTAATGTACTGTCGCTTCTTTGACCTCATTTTACAGTTAGCTACTCAGTTTGTACGTAAAAGCTTTAGCAAAACAAGATTGAAGTTAGCCTTTTATTTTGTCTTCATTACTATCCTGAGTTACATTTAGTAGGGTTTTGGGTTTTTAGAAGTTAGAATCACTCTGCTTTCAGAAAAGCTGTTCTCACCATTGCACACGTGTTTTCTCCATACAGGAGCAAAATGCAGTCAATATTAGAGGGCAGGAGTTGACTTTCTGCATTGCTGGCAATGCCAGGGTGGTTTGGGGACCTGGCAGATGGCTTGTGCTCACAACAAGAGTCCTTCCCTCACTGCTCACTTTTGCAGCCCAGTTGTTGACGTTTAACCTTAGTTACCCAGTATAAATGATGATTCAGGCAATTCTCTTTCACACCACACCACAGTCTATTGCTGCTACCAAAACAGAAGTTATAGCTGACACAGGAGCATGGTTCCTTTATTATTAATTTTACTATTTTTCTTTTATTTTTTTCAGTTCCTCGTTTTGGCATTCTATGCTGTTTTCCTCCTCCTACAAGGCTTTTGCCTGTTAGATTACTTTGTTAAATGTTTCTCTTGTCTTTTCTGGGGTTTTGTTTTTTCCTTTCTATTCACTGTTCCAGATATTTTCAGATTTAGCTTGAGATTCCCTGTAAGTCTACAGGTTCTTTCCTCATCAGACTATGGAGTCACATGGGTAACTTTGAAAATGAAAATACTGTGGATCATATTTGTTTTTCAGTACTTCCTCCAAACAGTATTTATCTTTTCCCCCTAACATCAGTGTGTCCAAGCATGCCACCTTCTGTTTTCTGCTCTCAGAACTAAACACTTGCAGAAAACATTGACAACATGTTCTGTGCTTAGGAAGCCAGTTGGGACTTGCCTCCTTATTTAACTCTTCAGGTTAAAATTAGACCCCTTCTTACAAGTTTCAGGAGGTCTTTCTCTAATTCCAAACAGCCAGGTGATCTGCTTGGGAAGTAAAAATTCTGGGAAAAAAAAAACAAAACAGTAACAGAATCTTAATCCCATAAAACTCTAAGACAGATTTGTTCTTAAGACAGATTTGAAACTATTAAGTTGCAGTGCTCTAGTGAATTGAAGTGTTGGGCTGTAATGCATACCAGCAGTCAAAGGCTCTACCATCTTCCAGCTTTACATTGAAGAAGGATTCGTGTAATGCCTTCTTGAAAAGCATCAGTAGCCAGATCCAGACTTGTAGTCAATGGAAGGTTTTTTTCCTTTCTGGGGAAAGTCCTGCAACACCAAATGTCTCAGACACTTTTATGTAAATTCTCCCCCTCTATTAAGGAGGAGCCACCCAAAACACTGGGATCCTCCAGCTTATTTTTAAAATTTCGGCAGTAAATAATTCACACAGTATGAAGCCGCCTGGAGAAGCACTACCACTTCTTGGCACTCTATGTTGTTTCATTTGTCTGTTGTTCTCATTGTGCTTTAGCACAGGACTGATTATCTAATTGGTTATATGATAATCATTTAGACATATGACCTTGTTTAATCCTTCCCCAACATATTAAATTGCTAGGCAATTAACAGGATTTGAGGCTTTCCATAATCTTCATAATGTCTACACATGCATAAGGATAAGTGTATTTGTGTCTGAAATCATGAAAGAAAAAAACCTTCACGTTGCTGAATTTTGTGTAAATTTTATTTTTCAGTATGTTTCATGTTCTTCTTTTCTTTCCCTTTTTAGGTATTACATAGAAATGGCTTTATGGATCTGGACACTGAGTGTTTTGAGCTGTTTTTGCATCACCTTATCCAGAAATGAGGAACTGAAATTTTTTCGGAGTACTACAGAGCTAAATCATCTAACAGTGGATAATGACACTGGGATAATCTATTTGGGAGTGGTAAATGCTCTGTATCAACTTACAGAAAACTTGGATGTAATAAGGTCTGTAGAAACAGGTCCAAGAAAGGACAACAAAAAGTGCACACCTCCCATTGATGAAAATCAATGTAAAGAGGCAGTACTGACTGACAATTACAACAAATTATTGTTGCTGAACAAGGCGGACAAAACAATTGTGGTGTGTGGAAGCCTTTTTAAGGGAATCTGTGCCATCAGAGATCTAGAAGACATTAGCAATGAGAAGTATTATGTAGACAGTAGCGGAGAAAAGTCCTTTGTAGCAAGCAATGATGAGAGTGTATCAACTGTGGGATTGATCACTTCCTTGAATAATGACCGCGTGCTGTTTGTTGGGAAAGGGAATGGACCAAATGATAATGGGATAATAATCAGCACTCGGCAGCTCTACGAAAGGGATGGGAAAGACATTTTTGAAATGTATACAGACTCAGCAGCTGTTAAATCAGCTTATCACTCATCAAGCACACAACAATTTGTGGCAGTCTTTGAGGATAAAAACTATGTTTATTTTATTTTTAATCAGCAAGAGAAACAGCCCGTCAATAACCGCACACTGATTGCACGTCTGTGCAAAGATGATGCCCATTATTATTCCTACTTTGAAATGGACTTTGGTTGCAAAGATGATGATGGTGCCTATGACCACTGTCATTCTGCTTATGTCACTATCCCGGGAGAAGAGCTGGCTGAGAGCATGGCTCAGCAGAGACAAACTACGGCTGCTCTCTCAGATGACAAAGTTCTTCTTGCACTCTTCAGCAAAGTAAACAAAGATAACGGCTCTCTAAAATCTGCCATGTGTGTGTTTTCCTTGCGGCACATCAATGAAAAGATGGAAAAAAACCGGAACGATTGCTACACTAAAAAGAATACCAGCTCATTTTACAAACTTTTTGCAGCAGAAAACCCGTGTGCATCACATGGACTGGTAATATCAGTATCAGTTTTAGAATCTGTGTTAGAATTAGTGGAAAATACACAACTGCATGTTTTGAGGTGGCTTTGAGCTAAACTATAGTGAGATCAGATGACTGAAAACTCAATAGCTGGATTCACCATAGAAATGGAATGTGGTTGGGGGGTCACAGAGCATGTCAAGCTAGAAGTGGCAAGATAGTAATACTTTTGAGTCTTTTAAAAAAGATCTGATGTCTTCTGAAAGATAAATATTGGTATTATGAATGCATTTGTTTTAAAGGGTTCCTTCTGGTATGGAAATTACTGAGTCAAATGCAGTGATTTGTTACGTGTATGATCAGCTTCCAGATGATCGCTGTAGACAGTTCTGGTCTCAACCAACATATTTATAATGTTTTTAAATGGTATTAAGAATCTTGTAGGTGATATCTGGAGTTCAGTGTTGTTTCTCACTTGGACTTGAATTTTCAGATAACTGGAAATATGCATGTTTCTTATATTCAGGTGGTGTTCATGTTTTGCTCAGGCTCAAAATACTTCCACAGCATGATGGACATCTTCTTTTTATGGCTTTTCATTACCTCAGCTATACGGTTTTTGGAGAGCACTGTTACTTACACCCCTCCAGATACTGTTCTTCAATTTACGACTATGTCTCTGAGAGGCAGTTTTCAGCATCTCTGTTGACTTTATGATGTTTTTGCCCAAGCCACCCTATTCCCAAGCCCTACTCGTGCATGCTATTTGTTACTGCAGCCAACACTAAACTGGGCTGAGGAATTGACTCATCTTAAAAAAACCTCAGCCAGCTTTTAGGAGGATGTCTTAATTCCCCCACCTGAGCAAGGTACACACTTGCATAAGCAGCTGTTTGAGCACAGCTTGAGAAGTGGTGTGCTACAGTCCAGGAGTAGGAGTGAACAGCTGAAGAGATGGGGCATGGGAATACCTTATGTTGGTATTGACCCATAATCCTTCATCTCATGAAACCACAGCCCTCTCCCACACAGTAGGTCACTAGCACTGATAAAAAGCCAAAAGAACACTTTTTGCTTCCAAACACCAGTGTTACTCACTGCAGTACCCTGCATCTGAGGTGAGCATCAAACACAGAAATTCTGAGTGTGACAAGTGGAGCGGCCGTGGCTTCTGGCAAAAAGAAGGTGTGGATTTCAGATCAGAAAGACAGTCTTGTTACCAAATATAGCAGGAAAGGCAAGGTGCGAATGAACTTCCTTCTGGTGGAACTCCCTGCAGCTCAGATTAAAGTGTAGTGAGGAGGGAATGTGTTGAAGTTCACGAGATGGTTGCCAGTGGGTTGCTTTTCTATGGATAGCAGCAAATTAAGAAACAAAACAGCATTAAAAAAACAGCCTTCAACACAAAATTGGTCAACCCAGTCTATATGACATGTTCATTTTAATTAAACAAACGGGTTACTTTTTAGACTGTGCTGCTATAATGAAATAGAAACAGAAAATTTTATCTCCCCATGTCTCCTGGAAAGTGAAAGCATTGAAGCAGTTTGCAATTAGCAGGCTGTTTTCTGATTGCTGCCTGTTGGCTGGGGGAAAATGGCCAGACAATCCATTTCTCTCTTTCCACTCTTCTATGTCTGAGGGATATTATACTGTCTGGCAATAGGGTTGCACTTCATTCTTAACTAGGAATTAGTGATCTGAATGTTTAACATCTCTCTGTATTGCTATTCCTTATTAGAATGCAAGCAAAAATTTCCCCTGTGGCTCTGAACACTTGCCGTACCTTTTGGGAAGTAAGAATGGTGTTATAGAGAAACCAGTACTGCAAAAAGAAGGGATGAATCTCACAGCCGTCACTGTGGCTGTGGAGAATGGACATACTGTGGCCTTTCTGGGAACGTCGGATGGTAAAATTCTTAAGGTAACAAACTGGACTTAAAAGACTGGAAGGTGTTTAAAAGGTTGTGAACTGTAGTGATAGCATACTTCTACTCTAAAAGTAAATGGGATTTATAAGACAGCATACCAGCAGCAAATTCGCTTGGTATTTTTAATTTCAAAGAAAAACCACATTATTTCTGATGTACCTCAGCTATCCGATACACAGATTGAATTAGCATCACCTGAATTACACTTCTCCTGAAGGATTAGATACCTACTGAGAGCCCTATATAAACAGCCTTAGGTAATCTAACAGCTGCTCTAGCCTTATCTCTATTCAAGCCTATACTAGTTTAAGAGCAACTTTTCATTTTGTAATTACTCTGGCCATTAAGTGAATAGATGTGGCAATACAAAGCCCAAGCTGGAGCTCTGCTAAATTCTGATTGTGTGCTGTGGGGCTCAAGGGTTCACATGTTTGTGGTGTTAAAATGTCAAGACTGCAACGCCAAACACTGTATTTTGCTTGAAGGGGAGTGATGGCCATGTGCCATTACGTGGTTTGAAGTTTGAAGCTGAAACTGTTGGTTACCGTAAGGGAAGACAACAAATTTGAACACCTTCAAGTGCAATGGCTCTGAGTTGAGAATTTTAATTTTACAGCACTAATATAAATCAGTATTTACAAAAAAAGATACAAATACTAGCTATTGTGAGCAGTGAGCAATTTTTTTCATTACTTTTATGGTTTACTTGCTGCTTTTGATGCCATATACTTCAAACTGAAATGTTTTCCCTCATGTGAGTTTGTGAACTTGAGTAAACACAGGATTTTCATTAATCATAGAATCATTTAGGTTGGAAAAGACCTTTAAGATCATTGAGTCCAACCACAAACCTAACACTGCCAAATCCCACCAAACAATGTCCCAAAGTGCCACATCTACATGTCTTTTAAATATCTCCAGGGATGGTGACTCAACCACTTCCCTGGGCAGCCTGTTCCGGTGCTTGATAACCCTTTTGGTGAAGAAATATTTCCTAATATCCAATCTAAATGTCCCCTGGTGCAACTTGAGGCCGTTTCTTCTCATCTTATCACTTGCTACTTGGGAAAAGAGACCAGTACCCACCTGGCTACAACCTCCTTTCAGGTAGTTGTAGATAGCGATAAGGTCTGCCCTCAGCCTCCTTTTCTCCAGGCTAAACAACCCCAGTTCCCTCAGCTGCTTCTCATAAGTCTTGTTCTCTAGACCTTTCACCAGCTTCATTGCCCTTCTTTGGATACGCTCCAGCACCTCAATGTCTTTCTTGTAGTGGGGGGCCCAAAACTGAACACAGTACTCAAGGTGCAGCCTTGCCAGTGCCAAGCACAAAGGGATGATCACTTCCCTGCTCCTGCTGGCCACACTATTTCTGATACAGGCCAGGATGCCGTTGGCCTTCTTGGCCACCTGGGCACACTGCTGGCTCATATTCAGCCGGCTGTCGACCAACACCCCCAGGTCCTTTTCCGCTAGACAGCTTTCCAGCCACTCTTCCCCAAGCCTGTAGCGCTGCATGGGGTTGTTGTGACCCAAGTGCAGGACCTGGCACTTGGCGTTGTTGAACCTCATACAATTGGCCTCGGCCCATTGATCCAGCCTGTCCAGATCCCTCCGTAGAGCCTTCCTACCCTCAAGTAGATCAAAACTCCTGCCCAACTTGGTGACATCTGCAAGTTTACTGTGGATGCACTCGATCCCGTCGTCCAGATCATTGATAAAGACTTTAAACAGAACTGGCCCCAATACTGAGCTCTGGGGAACACCGCTTGTGGCCAGCCACCAACTGGATTTAACTCCATTCACCACAACTCTTCGGGCCCGACCATACAGTTTTTTACCCAGCGAAGAGTATGCCTGTCCAAGCCATGAGCAGCCAGTTTTTCAGGAGAATGCTGTGAGAAATGGTGTCAAAGGCTTTACTAAAGTCTAGGTCATCCACAACAATATCCACAGCCTTTCCCTCATCCACTAAGCAGGTCACCTTGTTATAGAAGGATATCAGGTTAGTCAAGCAGGACCTGCCTTTCATAAACCCATGCTGACTGGGCCTGATCACCTGGTTGTCCTGTATGTGCCACGTGATGGCACTCAAGATGATCTGCTCCATAACCTTCCCCAGCACCGAGGTCAGACTGACAGGCCTGTAGTTGCCCGGATCCACCTTCTGGCCCTTCTTGTAGATGGACATCACAAGCGCTAACCTCCAGTCAACTGGGACCTCCCCAGTTAGCCAGGACTGCTGATGAATGATGGAAAGTGACTTGGTGAGCACTTCCACCAGCTTCCTCAGTACCCTTGGGTGGATCCCCTCCGGCCCCATAGACTTGTGTGTGTCTAAGTGGTGTAGCAGGTCGCTAACCATTTCCTCTTGGATTATGGGGGCTTCATTCTGCTCCCTGTCCCTGTCTTCCAGCTCAGGGGGCTGGGTACCCTGAGAACAACTGGTCTTTCTATTAAAGACTGAGGCAAAGGCAGCATTAAGTACCTCAGCCTTTTCCTCATCCTTTGTCACTATGTTTCCCCCCGCATTCAATAAAGGATGGAGATTCTCCTTAGCCCTCCTTTTGTTGCTAATGTATTTATAGAAACATTTTTTATTGTCTTTTATGGCAGTAGCCAGATATAATGATTTTCGGGAAAAAAAAGCAACATTAACCACCTATCTTTCTTCCATGAAATAGGTGTTCCTGTCATCCACTGCAACCGAGTACAGCTCTCTTACTATTGAACTAAACAAACCCATAAAGAATGACCTGGTCCTTGACCAAACACAAGAAAATCTGTACGTGATGACCACAGACAAGGTAATGTGTCCTGCTTGTGTTAAGGACCAGGTCCACTTCCACTTTCTCTGCAACTTTACCTGAGACTTGTACGTTTCTCAGTTGTTCCTGGAAGTGGCCTCATTTGGTGGGGCTCCCCCCAGCCCTGTGTCTGTAGAGACCTTTCTCAAGTCTAAGCTGATGCGTTTGATTGTTGTGACTTAGAGAACATTATATCCATGATGCTTAGTGATTGGGAATGGGAAGTGAGTTCACCTCTAAAGCTCTCTTACGTAGTCTGTGAGAAGGATGAAGTTGAGATGTTTGGCACCAGCACACCACGGGGTCAGGCAGCCCTAGCACTCGGTGTGGTGTCCGTGGGGTACTGGTGGATGCTCTAGCTGCCATCAGTCCTTTTCAAGAGTACTTCAGGATTTAGGATGCTGGCGGCTGACATAATAGCATTTACACATCTGTAAAGCTGCCAGGAGTTTTTGTGGGTCTTGCTGTCAAAAACTAAGCAGCAATGGAGAGAATTACAACTTTGGGATACGCTTTTGTTCAAGCGTCTGCTACAGCCAAGCGAGTGCAGCAGGAAAGGTTGGACTTTGCTACAGAAGGCACAGGCAATCTCTTCTAGGTTCCCCTTCTCTGTGCTGGCAGGTGAGGCACAATGGAGGTTTGTAAAGAAAGGAGGAAAAAAAAGCAAGTAGGAGATGAGAGGGATACTAGATTTCTCCTTCACCTCCAGCTGTAACCCTCTTCTGACACTTCTCTTTGTGGTGGCTGGAGCTGTCAGCCTCAAATGTGTGGTTCAGCAGCTCTCCAGAACAGGGTGGGTGACAGGCTGCGACCATCTGCAGCACTGACAGTGACACGGAATGGGACATGGGAAATGCTCCAGCAGCAGTAGCATGGGGAGAATGAGGGGGTCTGTGAAAAAAGAGTATTTGGGGAAAACACTGCGAGAAGAATGTTCACTCTCTGTTTTATAAAAGGATTAATATAAATTCCTGCTGCGGGAATGTTATATTCTAGCTGAATGTTTTCAGGCTAGAAGCCACATTGGAAAAAGTGCCAGATAAGCGACTGATAAAGCATTTAAAAATATGACAGTGTGTGAGAGAGGTTACTTCTTTTTTTTTTTTTTTTTTTTTTTTTGAGTAGTTGATGCTTCTGATTTGGCTTCTGTTCAGATTTGGAACAGAACTCCAAACTTCAACGTTGTCCACAAAAGCCTGGGTGGCCTGGCACCCTGTTTGACAAGCTGGCATGTTGCTGAAAAGCCCTGAGGTCCCCACCAGGCTATGGCGTGAGCTGCTGAGCAGCATAAGGGAATGGCAGCAACTTTGAAAGACAAGTTTTCTGGTGACAGTCTGCTTGAACTGGTAGAATTTAGGAAGGCCACAGACAAATTTTTCAGAGAAAATTTGCAAAAAAAAAAATTCCATCTCTACAAAACATTTAAATTTAGAAAGCAGCAAATTTCTGCCAAAGAAAGGATTTCAGTTTAATCTTTTCCAAGTAGTTCTTATAGACACTGCAGTTTCTGAATAATTCCAATAATAGTTTTCTTTTACAAAACCTGTTCAGCTTAAATATGAATAACTAAAGTTGGGAGCTCTATAATGGCATTACATTACTGTCATCTCCAGGAGTTAATTACAATGAGCAGTCCCACCCACTTTTAGAAGCAGATAGGCAGGAGGAGAATGGAGGCCTTTGGAGCTAGGAGAAACAAAGCGACATAAGCAAGGGGAGAAGAATAAATGCTGAAACGTGCCCTTCTGGGTTAAGCATGGCTGGGATTTGTGGGAACAGACACATCAGAACCCTACCCTGGGAGTTAAAATGGTTTAAAGTTATTATAAATAAGGTAAACAATAAAGGGCAGGCTAGCTGCGCCGATAGGCACGCTTACTGCTAAGCTACCTGGCAGATGCTGCGTGCCTCAGCATTTGGAAATGAATTGCTTGGGCTCTGTAAGCACTTGAGCAAAGTGAAAGTGATGATGTGGTGGATGATAACTTGAAGCAGATAACTTTAAAAAGAAATCAGATCGAGAGAAATACAAGGAAGAACGATACAGAGGCTAAGAGCCATAGTGAGAAATAAGCTCCTGCTTTCCTGTTTCACTTCTCCTCCCCCTTCTCCTCCCAGCTTCTGCTGCTGTGTCAATAGCAGTGGGTGGTTTGGAGCAAATGCTTTCAAAAGGCAGCCCCCTCCTCCCTGCTCTGCTCCCAGAGCTTGGGCAGAGAGCAGGAGAAACCCCTTGCAGCTTCTTGGGGGACTTGGAAAGGAGCATACCACCCCTGCCGTGCTCACTCTGGTTGATTACAATTGAATATCACTGGTGGGATCCCAAATTCCTAATGGTACATACCATACTGGGAGGAAAGCAGAAGCCTGTGGCAGTCACTTACCACGATCACTAGCTTGTTTGCTTGGTTTAGTTTTTACCGCTCTCTTTGATTACGAGTGCCAGTTAGAAAATCTCTAAAATTAGTTTCTCTGCATTTTGAAGTTGGCTGTAAATGGAGCTGCTTTTTTTTTTTTTTTAATCCATTAAGTTTACATAAAACTTGCAGAGATGGCAATCTCTAGGGCTTGTTTCTGCCTGCCAGAATTATGAAATAAATACTTTGTCATAAAAAAGCCATTCACTGGATATTAAATTACTCATGGGTACCAGTTAGTGAAAGAGAGTGCCAGTAACTCAGCTCCAGTTAGATAAGAATCTAAGGAAGAAGGGAATGATGGAAAGGTAAACCTCTGTATTAATAAATGCAAGAAAACTACCCAATATTGACATTTTCCTTAACTGAGTCAGACTGAACTCTCCAAATGTGAAAGAAAAGGCCAAACTCAGACTTTCAAAGTAGCTTTGTAATTGCCTGTTGTATTAAATGAGAGGATAAGGTAGAAAAAAGAAAGCTTACATCTCAGAGTTACTGTTGCTAGACTTTGTGCACTCTTTAAAAGTAAAACATAGTCATCGACAGGAAGACATATGTCTTGTTCTCCTCTTGCATCATTTCAACAGCATAACTAAAAGGGATGGTCGTGTGCGGGCTCCTTTTTCTGTGCACCAAAGAAAGACAAAGTTATTTATTCTCAGCACCAAAGGAAATCAAAACCAGAAGCCGTATATTTACTGGGGGACTGAGACATGAGAACTGATGATGCTCTTTTCCCTGCTGCTTCCTGTCATAATTATTTCCATTTTCTTTCATGAGTGTATTGCGTGGTGGAGGGTTATGCATGGAGAAGTGCAGTAACCCGAAGCGCCCTGGCTCTCTCACACTTGCAGACTTTCTGAAATGCCTTCTGGCTAAAAGTGCCACTGATGTTTGCATTTCCAAATGATTTTATCTCTGTGCTAGTGATATGGAAGGGAGGATATTCTGTTTAAAAAATGATCTAGCCAGTACCAAGTTAGCCTTTTGAAAGTATCCGTCCTGCAGTAGCTGTTTCTTGAATTCAGAGCATTGTTGATGCAGTTTCTGTCCTGCTGTGGCTGCTATAATGCAGATTTCCAGAAGTAACATAACTGGAGGAACTGAAAAGCTCAGTTTTTGTAAGACTTGCTCATGATTCTCGATTATAACAATGTCCTATGTTACTTTGAAGAGAGATTAGAGAATACTGGAGTGAAAAAAAGCAGGAAAAGTGTGTGAATTTGGACTTCGTTAAGGGGGAAATAACCAGACTCTGGTTTTGTATGTATTTTCTTAAAATCAACCTGACCTCTGACATAATAATACAGAGTCAAGTCTTCTGCTGCCACAGGCAACAGCACTGTACAACCCTGTCCACAAACATTTCCATCTCCTTGTGCCTTCTTCAGATTCGTTACAGTTTGCCTTACTTTTGGTTCTCCAGGTGCATCGGTTGCCTGTGCAGGACTGCCACAAATATTCGGACTGTGAGAAGTGTACTCAAGCAAGGGATCCGTACTGCGGCTGGTGTGTGAGAGAGGGCAGGTGAGTGCTGCTGGTGTTTTCTTGGGTGCAGGCAGTGGAATAGCTCAAATTTTGACATGTGCTGTGGGTTACTGTTCAGCGTAGTGATCCCAGCTCTTTGTGCTCAGCCTTACACTTCTGATAGTGATTTAATTTTATCACACAGACATTGATATCAATCTTCTGTGCTCACAAATAAGTCCCCGTTGACTTCTGCAGATTTGATTAGTTTGGGAAAATATATACTTTTCTGCTGGTACTGCTGGTACTGCTGGAAAATCAGGTTACATCTTCTAACTGCATTTTTTATCACTCTCTGAACTGTACAGTCAAATGTTCTCCCAGAAATTAAAAGGGTACTCCCTATTTAAAATTCAGAAAATATAGCCTATTTTTTAAGTAGAGCAGGAAAGTGTCAAAAAGAACATAAAAGAAAAAACTGTTCATGTCTGAAATAAAGTATATAGCTCAAATGCTGTTTTTATATAAATGTCATCTATCAAGACGTGTAGCTACACTGAACCCTCACCTAACTGTAGGAGAGCAGAAAGTGGCATTTGGCTGACTATCTGCACAGGTTAACTGAATTAATATTCAAACACATGTAAACTAGGACAGCACTGAACAGCTCTGGAATGTCTCTTCTTTGCACTCTGCATTGATTGGAGCTGCAAGTGGAAAGAGCGGTCCTGCAGCTCTCTTTTTGACTACTAAGTTAATTAACCCCTTGGCATGAGCAGTTGGGAATTTGTGATTCTACGTACTTGCTGTTGGAACAAAGGGGCTATTTAATTATAGTATGCAGATGAATTTCAGGCTTCTAGCTTCCTGTCTGAAAATGTGAACTATCACATTAAGTTACCTATCAGCCTGATGTGTAGCATAGTATGGAGCACTGCAGAGAAACTTACGCAGTGCGTACAGGTTTATGTTATATACTGTAACTCTTCCAGCCTGGGTTTAGGTTGCTGTGGATGAAACCTGGGGATTTGGAATATACACCTCAAACTCCTCCTGGTCTGCTGGGAGCTGAAGGCCATGTCATACATCATACAAAAGGCAATTTGCCCTAGATTTCCCTTTACGTTTCTGATATGACCACTGACCTCAATATTTCAAAACATTAATGGTCTCTGAGAACAGGCAAACATGAATTTTTATATTTGCTAGTATTTATTTCCAATGGGGAGAAAAAAGTGTCTAATTTCTAATATTTTTCTCATCTGCAGCAAGTTCTGTCTCATGATCACACAGAGCACTTAATAGTGTGTTTAGGGATATGTTATATGCACGTAGACTCTGTATGTAAATGATATATTTGAGGGTAGGGTTGACAGAACTGTGCAGCTACTGCACTGTGTTAAAGCCCCTGACAAATGAATAGTCTTCTGCTACAGCAGCCAGAGATCCTACAGCATTTTCTCCTGGACCTTGCACAGAATGGGAAGAATATGCATGAGACTGTCCCCACACACACACACTTCAACAAGCTTTTGTGGCCATATATGCAGCTTCTGCACTGCAGCATCTCTTCTTTCTGTCCTTCCTGTACTTAAGTTGGGAAAATCTCCCAGTATTTTTGGTGAGGCTGCACACCTGCTGTTGTCTTCCCATAATGGTAATGGTGCCCTGGCAGAGAGAGGTCTTAAATAGTGGCAGGAATTAATGAAAACATTCACTATGAAAGTAACATTCCTAGTGCTATGGTTTCACAGGGCCTCTCCACAAGCCTGTGTGCCCCCAGCAATACTTCTCTATTGCATTTTACTCTCATGAGTAGAGTGACTTATTACTGGCAACACAGAGGTGTCTGCCATTTGACCTGCAGAAAAAACAGGCTGTGCCCACTCATTCAGGACTTTGTTATATATTACAATAAAGATTAATCAGCCTAGTTTCAGATGATCAGGCAATGACGCCATTGCATGATGGCTCCTGTGCTAAATATTACTGCCTCTGCATTGATTTGGGTTGTCTAATCCAAGGTGGTGTCCAAAATAGTATAGGCATGTTTCCCACTTGCTTTTGACATCTCAAACCATCAGTACTTATTCCACCACTTATTCTATTAAAAATTCTCTAATAGCAACCTGAATAGCCAATATTAAAGCAAATTCCCAGTCATCTTGTGTTGTAATTTCATGCTCTAATCCTGAAATTGTTGCATAGTTCAGAGAAAGCAGGGTCCAGCTATAATATTGCTTTACTTTGGTTTTTGTTCCTGTTTTGTCAGGTGTACAAAGAAGGCAGACTGTGGAACAGCTGATAAGGAGAACCACTGGCTGTGGAGTCCAAGTGGCACGTGCATGACTATCATTAGTGCAGACCCTCTAAATATGAGCTGCAGAGCCCCTGCTAAGGTATGACAAGAAAACGACTACCCAGGAAGATGAGTATCTGCATTTCTTTATGCACAGTGGAGACTAGGAATAGGATAGTGTTTTGGGTATCTCAGTCTCTGGCATTTCTTACAGTGCTCTTTCTTGCCTGCTGTTTTTGCAGGTTGCAGTTCATATTTTCTTCTAAGAAATGCTCTTTTTGACCTCTGTAAACCAAAACGATGCACTAGTATGGCTGATAAAGCACTTACACTTACTGAATATTATGAAAGTGTTGCACAGTGTTGTATAACCCATAAAAAGTGATTGATAGGGGAGATTTCATGCTGTCCTTTCAGCTTACTTGAGCATAAACTTAAGTAAGCAGTGAAGCCATAAGCTGTTGCTTTAAAATCAGTAGTGTATTTGCCTACACAGCGAAGTCTGTCTGGGTACATGGCAAGGTAAATTCAGCATGCAAAACGACTCTGGCAACAAAACTGAGTGTTGAGAGTGTGACCAGGGTGTCATAGCTTGCTCTAACTCCAAATGGAGCATGCCAGTGCAGACTGAGGTCTTCCTGGGGGTGCTCCACAAGTAAAATCAGTAAAATGGATTTTAATCCCTCTTAATCAGAAAGAAAGAGACTTTCATTCAAGTCACATTAATTCCATTCCTAAATGATGTAAACAGCATTGTGTTAAGGCCATTTCTATGTCGAATAAAGATGTTAGTAGAGCGTAACTAGTCCACTTAAAGTCCATGCATTTTCTTAGTTCAGATCTTGTCAACTTGTGTTGACAAGTCTCCGGTGTCTCGTATCAGCATCTGAGGCCAAAATACCTAAAACCCAAAACCAAACCCAACTTCAAATGAGCATTTACATTCTGCCTGTAACATCACTAATGCCACTGTCTCCTCATGATTCATTTACTCACCAAAAAATGTTGCAGCTCATAACATAGTAGACCAGTTTCAGTGAGAAAGGGATGATTGTCATTTCTACTGGCAATACAAAATGGAAAAAGTAAAACTGTATCATTAACACACCTGAAGCATTAAACCAAGGACGGCATCCAAAATTTCATTTCAATTTTTTCCTCTTTCCTTGCTAATTTTTCCCATTTTATTTTGCTTTTAGTTTCTCACATGCACTCTGTATTGAAAATTTCCTCGAGGAGATTAAGATCTCACCGTCACTCAGAAATCTTTTTTCAGCAGTAATGATAAATCTCAGTGGGTTTCTTGCATGTGCATTGAGTCTTGAGGAAGCCACTTTTTCTGTTCAGCCCTTTGAAACTCCAGCTTTTCCAGCCCATCCAGCCTTGGTTTCATTATTCTCTATTAAAGCCTAAGGTTAATGTAATTTTAATTAAGTGTGTCAGGATTTAAGTGTTAACCACTCTGTTTACTGTTGCTAAACTGGATGCTGAGGACAAGAATAAAAGGGTTTGGATGTGTCTGTACAGACATTTTTGTTCTGATCTAATGCGTTGACAGGACAAGGTGTGTTTGTACCAGTCTAGTTCATCATAGACTCAGCTGGGAAAAATTGGTCAAGATGTAAGAAGAAAAGATTAGCAGATGGGAAGAAATAAAAATTGAAAAGGACAACCATCTTCTATGATACTAGCCAAAATATCACTGCTTGCCAAAAAAAAAAAAAAGAGCAGTTGAAATTCTCTGGCCATAAATCTTACTGGGTCTTGGCTCATTTCTTTCAAATATTTTACACTTTTTAAATTTTGTTTCCAGGTGGAACTGACTGTAAGTCCATTGCCAACTTTGACTGAGAGTGACCAGGTTTTGTGTACATTTGGTGAAACAACCCATTCCGCTCAATTAAAAGAAGGGGTTATTATCTGTGATCCCCCCGATATAATTCCTCCAACGCCGAAAGGTCAAGGTAAAGAAATATTGCTACCTTCCATGTATAATAACAGGAAAAAATATAGCCTGCTGCTGCTTCTAATGTGATGCTCTTATATGAGCTGCATACAAGTTTTTTTATCTCTTCCAGTCCCCTTTCCCCAAATAGTCTATTGCTGAACTTTGTCCATTCAAACATTTAAAAAAAAAAGTTTTCTCAAACTTTTTCCATTGCTATATTTACAAGCTGTAGCATTCCCAGTATTTCTACCAGGAACCTGAAACAGGAGCTTGGCAGAGGTGTAGACATGGAGCCAGAGAGGTGCTATTCTGTGTCCCAAACAAAAAAAACCCAGCTACTCTGATCTTGCCCTAATCACTCTGAGTTGTGGGGCCAGAAGAGCCACATACGCACTTCAGATGGGAAGTTTTTCATCTCTGATGCCTTAATTTTGCTCTAGTCAGCTGTAGTTCAGTGGCTTGTTTTCAGGTCCATGTTACAAGGCTGTCCTTTCTCTCATAAAGCCGCCTGCCTCTTCTACTATGTGCCCTCCAGCTTCTGCAATAGTAAGTCCAGTGGAAAAATATGTGATCATATAATTAAAGGCTGTATCATTGTTCTGAACCACTGATTATGTGCTTAAGGTCTGTTGCCAACTGTAATTCTTGTGCTATTTCCTAGATAGTGCTTTATTCATGCTTTAAGTTCATACATCTTGATGCATAAACACATGGAATAAAACTGGTTACACAGCACTGTTTATTATGTATCCAGTTAAAAAAAAAAAAAAAAAGAAAAACAAAACAAAACAAAAACAACAAAAAAACCCAGGTGCTTTTGCACCTTGCAGAGGTACCCTGGAGGATAACCCTTTTATATGTATCACAACAGCCATGAACTGTCAGAGAGGTACGTAGAAGCACTTTTTAAGATTCTCTTAAGACTGAAACAGGTCAAAATCCAGTTTTAGTTGCAGGAAGAGTAATGATGTTAAAATCTCACTCTTAAGTTTTAAAGTAGCTGGGGTGTGTCACAGTATCAGATTATGCTAAGTGTTAAAGCAGCACTCCATTATTTAGGGCCAATTCACATTCCCTAAATATTTTGTAAAGCAGGACATGAAGTTAATAAACATGACATCTTGATGTCTTCCAGCATAAAATCTAAGACTAGAAGCCTATCAGGGATGGCATTATAGTAACCAAGTCACCTAGAAATAATACGCCTCTCTGAGCTGGTTGCACAGGGATCCATCTGAAAGGATGTTCAAAAGTAATATAAAGATGCTCAGAAGCTTGGCAATGAGTTCAGCAGAAGGCAGACGGTTATGAGCACAGGCAGTGATTCCTGGCAGCATGTGACAAAAAGTCCTGAGCCGTCCACTTACTGTTAAGAAACCCTATTGAGTTTGGAAAAGTCTGGGTTACTTTAGTTGTGGTTGGTTTCAAAGGGAATAGGACATTTCTAGAGAGGAAGGATGCTTTTTCACAGTCCCCGTTGTTAGGAAATCCCCTGGTATTCCTACCAGTCTGAAATATTCAAGGGGACCCAGTGAAGGCAAAGGTGACTTCCAGCCAAAGAGCTGATGGTCTTCCAAGAACCTGTTCAAGGAAAGCAGAGTTTGAAATTGCTCAATAGCTTGTGAAATAGCTTGTCACAAGGGCTTAATCATTTCTGCAAAAGGTATTTCAAACAGCTTCACTGAGGAATGCACCAGTTTCTGAAGATAAATTTTCCACTCTTAATTCCGTAATAATCCAGACAAGAAGTACATTTGTGGAGAAATCATGTACGGCAAACTGAAGATCACAAGTGCCTGTGGTAACTTAGCGTTGCAGGCACTGTTGGGCATTAACCACAAAGATCACTTGCTTTAATTCACATGACAATGACAGTTTTAATCCACAAATGAAAGAAGTAATTTTACATGCAGACATATTCATATTTAAGAAAAATGTTTTATTTAAAATTATTGTTCTCCTGCCAGTTTTCATCTGTGTTCAATTATCTCCTTATTCAGTTTTCCTTGTTCTCCTAGACTCTAAAATTCTAGCATGATGATAGCACCACCAAGAAACGCTTCCATAAAACAAAGTTATTCTGTAATTTTGTTTCTTCCCTTTATCCCATCTCTGCTTTTCTTCTGACAACCACGGGCTGAAAATTTTGTAAAGCTTAAAAAGACAAAACAGAGCTTTAGCTCTAAAGTATAACAGGTCATGAGATCCAGAGTGTCAACAGTATCGTTAAATATTTGCTTATGTCCTGTAAAATAATAGAATTATTATCATTGTATCATTCAGCTCAAGAGCTAAAGAATTCAACAACCACTCAGATAATTTTTTTTCTTTTGTGATAGATCATGTTTCAGTTCCACTTCAGTTAACCTTTGGACAGAACAAGATATTTTTTGCGTCACATACTTACCCTTTTTATGACTGTGAAGAAGCAATGAATCTTTTTGAAAATCAGCCGTAAGTGTTTCAGCTTCTTAACTTAGGTGTTTAGATCCTGTAGCATGGTGTTTCAGGTAACTGGGAGCTGGGTTACTCAATCATTTCATAATTAAGCCTTTTGCACTCTCAAAATTTGCCAGTGTCCAAATCCTTTTTCTTACATTTTAATGGAGTTTAAAAATGGTTGAAGGGCACCAGGTGAACTGGTAACATAAAACCCATGGAATAGGAATATTCATGGCATGTATAATTAAAGGCCAGTTCTTTGGGTTGCCATTTCTGTAGCTGCTAATGTATCTGCAGGTGAGCTCTGTGGACTCCTGCTTACCTACTTGTTCCCTCAAATGATAGATTGGTGCTTTGGGTTGCAGTGCATTCAAATAGGACAGTCAAATCTGACTCTGCCCCCATCATCTGCCCTGCTCGAGATGTTGCTGCCCCAGGGCAGGCGCAGCCAACCCAAACCCCACTTTGTTCATCCTTATGTATGAGGGTTGATCAGGGTCATTTCCAGTCCTCTCAGACTTGATCTCAAAGTTTCTGCTAGATGCTGTGGTTTTCTGATCCTTGCTCAAATATTTAAGGGAGAAAATGGCTTTTGGGGGTTCTTGAACTGTTCTTACTATGAAGTTTTCAGCTTAATAGAGTAAGGGCACTATAACGGATAGATCTACCCTCCGTGAATACAGATGGAATCTCATTTACTTTTTTTGTCAATGGGGGAAAAAGCCTGACAGTTTGTCATGACTATCATGTTATATTTGTAGATGCTATTCCTGTGCAAGCAATAGATGGAATTGCCAGTGGGACTGGAAGAGACATATCTGTGAAGAGTCCTCTTCAACACAGGATGTGATTAAACAAAATATGGTAATGTCTAAAAATAATATTATTAGGTTTTTATTAGAACACTTCAATATTTTCTTTGCTTTTTCTCTCATATCAGTTGGTCGAATTAGGGGTTTAAAAATGATTCTAAAGTTAACTCCAGAAGTGTAAGGTATTTTTTTTTTAGTGACAGTGCGGGGGTGGGAATTTAAGGGTGTAATTGAGGAGGGGCAATGAGACTGAATAACTCCTGAAAGGGTATTTTTGTTCCTTTTACTATTTTGCTTCAATGGGAGGAACAAGATTTCAAGGCTGGGAAAGATAATCACCCACAGCTTTGACATATGCTGCAGTCATTTTTAGCATGTCTAATTTGAAAGGGTGTAATCAAATCTGTCACTGTATTTTAAGCATGAAGTTCTTCAGAACAATCATTCCATTGTCCGAAGGCCACTGGAGCTTGTTGTGATAAGACTTTTTATTTGGAATAACATATAAAATGTTTCTCTCCCCAGGAAGAAGAATGCCCACAGTTTCTAAACCCTGACCCTCCAATAATACCTATGGAGTACCGAACAAGGGTGTATTTTGAGGGGAGACATCTAGCTTATTACCGGGTAAGTAGATTAATTCAAAGCTAGCTGTCATTTGAATTCCACTTAACTTAAACTGCAGCCACACCCCTCAACTAAACCATTACTTTGTGTTCCTTGGAGATCCTGCTCATAACTGTTTTTAAAGAAGGAGAAGAGCTACACATTCAAGTTTGATATAATATAGGTTACTGTGGTAGAGTCATCACCAAGACAGAATCAGAGCTGGACAAAATATTTTAACTACTAGATGTGGAGGGGTTTTTTAAAGAATGTTAAGTTGGACCTGCTGAAACACATGACAATTATTTTTCATCTAATGAAATGAGAGGAGATTTAGGAATTATGAATGTTTCGTATCTTTTTTTCTAATTAAATACTCGCTCTTTTTTTTGCTCTAGAATGACATCACTCTGTGTGCTTAATTCAGTTGTCACTTTTTGAACAAAAAAATGCACTCAGAAATTAAATGTTTCTTATTTTGGATAAAACAATCTTTTGGGGGTTTTTTTTGTGTGTCTGTGACCATCAAACTAGAAGATCAGGTATTTTCTCAGCTCTAGCAAAGGCTTGTCTTTGTTGGTACTTGCTTCCAGAAAGTAAATTACAAAGCTTCTAGGAAGACAGAGTTTAACCCCAAGCTTTTAATTGTTTTATATCCTAGACAATGCATAAAATGTTATTGTTAGTTTGGTAGAAATGAAGCTTAAAAACTGCTTCTTTAGGTGATAGCTCAAGTATTGTTCTTAGATTCTATTGTTTGTTTTTGTGTTGTCTTTGTGTAAATGTGAATTGATGATAGATATGCTGGAGATTGCATCGATTGCTTACCAGCCATCTATCAAGGGAAAGAAGGCTCATGTTTTTTCAGGTTTTTTTTCATTTGCCAAATTGAAGTACTGTATAGCTTACAAAGTCCTTCTATCACCTCTGCTATGCCTGCCAAGGGATGGAGAAGGGTAAACAGGTCTGGAGAGTAACAATGTGAGAAGGGTATTCAGAGAAGGGCAAAAAGCAACCCATAAGCACTACAACCATATGAAGACCATGCTGTCTAGCACTCCACTATACATATATCAAGACCATGCTATACAAACATACGTTCAAAAATAAACATTTTTGCTTGAAGGCCTTAAAATATATGTAAACAAAGAAAAGCAATATGCTGGATTTAGTCTGTTCTCCGAGATGCCAGGACTGGTCCCTGGTAGGATGTCTGGCTGTGTGCAAGATGTGGCACATAACACTTGTCTTAAAGGCCACAGCTCCCTTTGCTAAAAATGGAAAAGTATTCCAGTGAATTTACTCACATTTCTTTTGTTTAACATTGTGAAGAGCTGGTTTTCTGCACAAGAGGAAAATCTTTCCCTGCTCCCTTGATATAAGTGGAAGAGCCCATTCTCTCTTGAGAACAAATTCAGGGCAGATACATAATCTAGATGTGCTGAATTTGACTTCTAGAGGACCTTTTTCCTCCAAGGAGGAGAAACAGCAGCAGGAACCCAAAACCTCCTTCATCTAGTTTATCATTCTGTGAATAAGCACTTTAATCTTTCTGAACTACTAGTGGAGAAAAGGGAATGAAAAAGCTTCTGCCTTTTTTTTTTTTTCTGTGAGGTATCAATTACATTTAACAAAGGCACACCGTCTGGATTGAATGCTTTGTCATGGGTAGCAATGTTTAACAGTTTGCCTACAGCCCAAACCTAGTATGTATTTATTTAACTTGGAACTGGAAAGGCTTACATGGAATTCAGGTGTCTGTAAGAAATAAGATGAATGCGTAGGCCATAGGCTGGAGAGATGCTGGAGAGCAATGAGTGTCAAATGATGTCAAAATAATTTTTCTTAGGTGAGGGCCATGTGAGAATGTCATCTCTGTCATGGGAGCAGCTCCATATATCCTGGTACAGGGGTGCATTTTTAAGCCAAAATAGTAATGCCTTCAGTGCCAGGACTTGAATAGGCACACACAGTGACTCCAGCTGTATACACAGACCTCTAAGTATATGTGAAAACAGACAAATAAGGCATGAAATAGTTAGTTCATTTGAGTCAGGGCATAACCTACACTCAGCCTTTGATAAACATCTCATGGAGGGCAGGGTGCTCAGAAGAACCTGTGGATGGATATTTTGTAGGGGTTGGCTCACAGCCCAAATGCAAAATAGCATGTGGCTTCTCATGTGGAATGATTTTGCCACAGGATATGCTGGGCATTACAGTGTGTTTGGAGCTAGCAATCATGCAGCTATGAGCACATTTAAGGTCTTTATTGGTTAGGGCATTGGTATATATCCATTTTGCTCTTATTTTCCTTGCCTAAATTCTTGCTTAGAAAAAGCAAAAATGAATGTTCTGTCGTCGCTTTGAACTACTGGCTCTATTCTCTTGGTTTAATCTGTGCTTTGCTTAAAAGGGTGATGCACAGCCTGCCTTATCATGGGTGCCTAAGTACAGTAGCCAACATTGTGCATATAAGCATCTCTGTTTCTAGGTGGAGATTAGCAGTGAAGGTTTGGGCTTACTCAGTGAGTAGGAGAGGTGAATGGCCTCTAAAACTGCTATCGCAGAACTGAGGGGGGAGAATATGCTCACACGTTTTGTATGCATCTCTCGTATGCACTTGTGAACACTTACAGTACAATGAATAAATCTCCTCATGAGGCCTTCCACTGGAGGGAAATAGACTAAAAGAGGAGAAGCTGTTGACTGTTTTTCTGCCTCTCCTTCCTCTGAAAGAGTTTCAGTAAGAAGCAGAAGTAAATCCAAGCTGTTGTCATTCTTTCGGGAATAGTCTCATCCAGGACAAGCAGTTGAGAGGAAAGTTTAGTACTGATCAGTCATATTGCTTGCAACTTCTGAGAGGCATTCTCCAGCTGAGTCCTTGAAGGATTGGCACAGTAGAAGAGACAGATGTACCAGCATCAAGATAACCTTATTAGCCCTCCAAAGATTTTCGTTAAAAGTAATTTCCCATTTGGATTTGTCTTTGTTATGTGTGTCTGATGTGTAACCCACTTCCTAGTGTTAGCTACATGTCTCTTCTTGCACCCAGACTGCTGAATGTGAGCTCTGTGACCTTCTGCTCAAGAGCCTGGTATAGCAACTCCTGATTTCAATTCACTCCAGGTAGCAGCTGTCACACACGCTGAAGCTCCCCTCCTCTCCCAGTGCCTTCTGTTAAGCATGTTGGAAAGCCTTACACAGCAGCAGCATAATTTGAACACTTTTGAAAAATACATGATATTTTGAAATACGTGGAGTAGGGAAAGTGAGGCAGCGTTCCTCAGAAAAGAGATTTGTAAGGTGCTTTAAAACTTGGAGTATGTAGACATTTTCTGTAAGGCAGAATGGGCTGTAAAACTTGCTGTAAAACTTTCAGAAAAGGCTTTTCAGAGCTCAGTCAGTAGTTTATATTCTGTATGCAGCTTCTGAGAAGGAAAAAGTAAAAGGTCTGTTCCCCTCTATAGCATAAACCTCTCAGACACTAGAGTCAGGCCTTTTACCTGGTTAAAAGCATGTGCTCCTCCTCAGTTCCAAACCTTGGTGGGCTCCTGTGTCCGCTGCCCAACCTGTCACAGTGAAGGTCCAATATGAAAGGTTTCCACTGCACTAATTAGATAAACCTACTGGCCCATGAGTTACCAGTGATTCCAGCATTGAAGAAGTAGCTACAAATAAATAGGATAAGACCCTCATACGTGAGGCTTAGATGACAGCAAGAGACAACTTTCTAACCCTCAGAGCAGGAAAGAGGAGTCAAGTAACCATTATTTTTTTGCCATGTACTCCAAGACTGAAGTGGTTCTGGGCAAAAGCAGGGACTAGTTCTTTACATCCATAGAAGGCATCAAAGCAAAGTTCTCATAAAGTTCAACAAGGCCACTGGCAAGGTCCTGCACCTGGGTTGGGGCAATCCCCAATATCAATACAGTCTGGGGGATGAATGGATTGAGAGTAGTCCTGTGGAGAATTACTTGGGGATACTGGTGGATGTGCTTACAGCCCAGAAAGCCAATGGTATCCTGGGCTGTGTAAAAAGCAGTGTGGCCAGCTGGTCAGGGGAGGTGATTCTGCCCCTCTACTCCGCTCTCATGAGACCCCACCTGCAGTACTGTGTTCAGCTCTGGGGCCCCCAACATAAGAAGGACATGGACCTGCTCAAGTGGGTCCAGAGGAGGTCTACGAAGATGATCAGGGGGCTGGAGCATCTCCCCTGTGAGGACAGGCTGAGAGAGTTGTGGGTGTTTAGCCTGGAGAAGAGAAGGCTCCCAGGAGACCTTACAGCAGCCTTCCAGTACTTAAAGGGGGTCTACAGGAAAGATGGGGAGGGACTCTTTAGCAGGGAGGGTAGTGATAGAACAAGAAGTAAGTTTTAAACTGAAAGAGGGTAAATTTAGATTAGATATTACGAAGAAATTCTTACTGTGAGGGTGGTGAGACACTGGAACAGGTTGCCCAGAGAAGCTGTGGATGCCCTCCCATCCTTGGAAGTGTTCAAGGTCAGTTTGGATGGGGCTTTGAGCAACCTGATCTAGTAGATGTCCCAGTCCGTGACAGGAGGGTTGGAACTAGATGATGTTTGAAGGTCCCTTCCAACCCAAGGCATTTTATGATTCTATAAAGGTGAAGGTGATCTTGTCACCCAGTGGGTTCTGATTTCATAAGTCTTTACCAACAATACTGTCTGAAAATATCCTTGCTACTTATTTCTTTCTCTGGTTCTTCTGGCAAAGCTGTTTGCGCAGCTGTCCTGTGGTCCAGAGCAGGAGAATGACCAGCACAGAAACAGTGTCATGGGGTGATGTGTTTGGTTTTTAGCCAGCTCAGTTCCTCAATTGAATCACAGGCCAGCCAAGCTGAGATTTTTGCCAGTGCAGCGCAGGTCAGTATGTGCTGCAGCCTAAAGGCAGGAATGAATGGATTTAGGGCCTAGGGAGAAGAGAGGGGGAAGAAGGTGTCTAGGAGGCAGGAATACCCTTAAGCTGGTGCTGCCATCAAAGACTGTTCTGTGAAAACACAGCTGGAGTCGTGGTGAGGCAGGAGAAACAAAGCCAGCAAGATTGGAGAGATGTTCATTCCAGTTTCCCATGCAATGCTTGCATTCCTGCTCTGCCCAGGATCCCTACAGAGAAAATCTTAAAGGGCGGAACTCGCACAGCTCTGCTAATAACACATCTGATGTGTGAAGCCATCCAGTATTCACATCTCTTGGCTTTTTATTATTGCTCCCTAAAATGAGTGCTAGATATTTTCTTGCTTTATTTGTACTTCTTGGTGCTTCCACCTTTAACGAATGTTGGGGAAGTGCAGCAAAGTAGCAGATTGCACTGGCTCAATGTTTCACTAGCTTTGTTTTAGAAGATTACTTTAACTGGTTAGCCTTCTCCATTTGGTCTTATTACTTCAAGTGCTGAATAGAATATTGCCTGGTGATATTTTATTACACTTGGTGATGCTATATGAATTCTAAGCTGAACTTTTCTCTTCCATAGGATAAAAAATTTAAGGTTGGAAATAGCCAATTTGAATTTGAAGCTCCTGTTGATGAATCAGATGAAGGAAAATTTTCATTCATGAGTGAAGAGGTAAATGCAAAAATATGATTTGCGTACCAAACATATTCAGTTCTTATAGTCCTGTTCCAGTGTCCACATGTGTCCAGAAATATTCAGGTAATACCGGTTTCCCTCAGAGAAGAAAGTCACCTCTGATGGAGACTCTCTTTGGTAGTAGCAGTCAAAGGCAGCAGCTTTGGCTCAGAGTTCCTGGGGTCTCCCCTCAAAGCCCTTGATCTTTCTTCTTGATTTCTCTGTCTATGCAATCCATGGATTCATTGAACTGTCCCTGGAGGAATTTGGGACCATTGCTTTTTTATTCCTCACTTTTTATGCAATCTGGTGAAATCATTGAGGATAAAAGATGAGAATTTGAGAGCTCTCCCTCTCCCCACTCCAATTCATGTTCTTTCCCTTTTTACATCTATAAAAATGGGAATGGTAACAGTATGTTGTTGTTTGGCTACTTACTAGCTATGCTTCCTTCACTCTGGTTTATTTTACAGGGAAAGGAAATAATATTAAAAAAATAACCTATTTACCAAGGTCAAAGCTGGACTCAAATGTTATGCTGACTTTAACCTTTATGTCTTATAAGCTTACTAACAGAGTAGTTTTGAGAACTAATTAGCATTTATGCAGCATTTGAGCCTAGCACAAAGCATTTGCATTGTATTTTTCTTTGCTCTTTTTCCTTCCCGCCAGTTGTTATTGCTGCTGTCTTTCAATATGCTCGTGTCTTGGAGCATGTGAACCTTGTGCTTTAGCTATAACAAGGGGGTTGTACTGCAAAAGATGCAAGAGATTTCCCCTCCATGTGGTGCGAGTCTGCCGTGTCCACAGAAGTAATGGGGCCAGATGGTGTGGGAAGGGAGAACTCAGCAGGGTCAGCAGTTACACTTACTGACTATGAACAGTACCTTTGCTACTTGGATACTTATAACCAAATGTAAATTAAATCAATGAAAAGTGAGTATTCAGATATTGTTGTCCTTTGGTACTTAAAAATTCTGATTGTGAAGGATTAGGTTCATTAAAACATTTTTCTATAAATGTGTTTGGCCAAAATGAAAGAAAGAGCATAAGGTTTGGGATAGTTTCTAAAACCTTCACAGCTCTGATTATTGAGAATCATAGAAAATGCATGAAATTAACCTTGCCAAATGAAGGTATAAATATCTCTATTGTGTCATCTTTTCCAGTTCTCCTATAGTGCAAATGAGACCCTACGACTTCACTTATCCATAAGAACAGATGAGGTCAAGATTGACAGCAAACTGATGGGTAAGTATGAAATATGGGATTAAAGGGAGGTTAATTACAGTAAACAGGAATCTATTCCTTCATAATTTGGAGTCATGTGAATAAGAATGTTACCTTTGTAGGTTTTACTGGTTTGGGTGAAACAATTAAATCTGACAGATCGAAAGTTATTAATACCAAACTCATGAATTAAACATCACTGTTTTATACATTAAAGGCTGATTTAAATATGCTACCATTATTTTGCTACCACTATATGCCTCACCTCTGTGCCTGGGAAGATCATGGAGCAGAACCTCCTAGAAGCTATGCTAAGGCACATGGAGGACATGTGATTTGAGACAGCCAGCATGGCTTCACCACGGGCAAGTCCTGCCTGACCAACCTAGTGGCCTTCTATGATGGAGCAACTACATCAGTGGACAAGGGAAGAGCTATGGATGTCATCTATCTGGACTTCTGTACGGCCTTTGACACAGTCCCCCACAACATTCTTCTCTCTAAATTGGAGAGAGATTGATTTGATGGGTGGACTGTTCTGTGGATGAGGAATTGGTTGGATGGTTGCATGCAGAGGGTAGTGGTCAACAGCTCAATGTCCAGATTGAGATTGGTGACAAGTGGTGTCCTTCAGGGGGCCGAATTGGGACCAATACTGTTTAATATCTTCATCAAGGACACGGCGGGATCAAGTGCACCCTCAGCAAGTTTGCAGATGACACCAAGCTGAGTGGTGCGGTTGACACGCCTGAGGGATGGGATGCCATCCAGAGGGACCTGGACAGGCTTGAGAGGTGGGTTCATGTGAACCTCATGAAGTTCAACAAGGCCAAGTGCAAGGTCCTGCACCTGTGTCAGGGCAACCCCTGGTATCAACACAGGCTGGAGGGTGAAGGGATTGAGAGCAGCCCTGCGGAGAAGGACTTGGGGGTACTGGTGGATGAAAAGCTGGACATGACCCAGCAATGTGCGCTCGCAGCCCAGAAGACCAACGGTATCCTGGGCTGCATCAAAAAGCAGCGTGGCCAGCAGGTTGACGGAAGCGATTCTGCCCCTCTACTCCACTCTCGTGAGACCCCACCTGCAGTACTGCGTTCAGCTCTGGGGTCCTCAATACAAGAAAGACATGGACCTGTTGGAGCAGAGGAGGGCCACAAAAATGATCAGAGGGATGGAACAGCTCTCCTATGAAGAGAGGCTGAGAGAGTTGGGGTTGTTCAGCCTGCAGAAGAGAAGGCTCCAAGAAGACCTTATTGTGGCCTTTCAATACTTAAAGGGGGCTTACAAGAAAGATGGGGACAAACTTTTTAGCAGGGACTGTTGTGATAGGACGAGGGGTAGTGGTTTTAAACTGGAAGAGGGTAGATTTAGACTAGATATAAGGAAGACATTTTTTACAGTGAGGGTGGTGAAACACTGGCACAGGTTGCCCAGAGTGGTGGTAGATGCCCCATCCCTGGAAACATTCAAGGTCAGGTTGGACGGGGCTCTGAGCAAGCTGATCTAGTAGAAGGTGTCCCTGCTCATTGCGGGGGAGTTGGACTAGATGATCTTTGAAGGTCCGTTCCAACACAAACTATTCTGTGATTCTATGATTTTCAAATTCACTTTTGCTCTGGAGGGCAATCCTAATAGTGCAGCTTCACAGTTCAAATGTACTTAAGTAGTTTGATTTTTTTGTTTCCATGGCCATTTCCCTTCCCCAATGAACTCTCCCCCTCCAGCAGCAGAAAGGGGATCCTTCTCACTGCCTCTCATATGGACTTTACCTGAAATCTCAGCTTTCAGCTGTGTCTCAGCTCAGACAGGTTCTGCAGTCTTTATGTCTGCTAGCTATCAGCAATACACAGAAACATTCATTGTGCTTTAAGCTCATTACTTTATTCATTTATTTCTACAGGAAAAAAAAATGTGTGTTTTATAGCGCAAAGACTTGGTCTTTGATATAAATTCCTTTCTAAATATAAATTTCTTTATTTCTTTCCACATACAATGATGAAGCAATTATGTCTGTGAGCCTATCAAAATCAGTGGAGCAGTATCTGGGAGCTGGGACCTACCTTACACTCCTTTGAACTGAAGTTTAAGGCATAATATTGCAAAAAATGCGAGGCAACATGCTTGTTACTTGTGTGATGAGTCAACATCAGGAAAACTAATACTTCCCCCAAGTAATTTCCCCTGCAGATTAATTCTTCAGACCATATTTTTCTATCTGTACAATATTTAAATTTATTCCCTTACTTATTGGCAGAATAGAAGTATGTTTTTAGAAGATTGTCCCTATGGCTCTGTGTGCAGTGTTGAAAGCACTTAAAAGAGGACCTGGCATGAGTGTTACGGGGAGGTCATATTACAATCTCACACTGTCTTAATTCCATTTCAAAGGCTGTGGTGTTTAAAACTGCAGAATTTTGACCAAATATTCCCAACATCTTTTTTCCAAGTCTGGGAAAAACATCAAAAAAAAAAAGTAGCTAAATTATTTATCATTCAAATTGAAATATAGAACCCTTGCAAGAGGGCAAATTGAAAAATTATCAACAAATGTCTATTTTCATTATAAAAGGGATTTTTTTAATCCAAATTCTCTGCTGCTTTTAAATTTCCTTGCCATATGAAATCCCGAGCATGATGTTTTCTGTGCATCTTGAAAAGAATTGGCTTTGGGTATATGGCTGCTGCTGAGAAGCACCTTTGAACCTGCCAGTGAAAGAACCCTTTCTTTGTATAACACTTAGTGAATGCTAAGTTACGATAGCGTTTTTACATCTCAAGCCATCAGGGGTTCTGAACAGTATGAAATCCAATATATCCCTTTTATCCTTTGTCCTTTTTATCAATGATTTCACAGCTGGTATCTCAAGGTGATGGATAAGAGTCTGAATCTAATGAGTGGCTTGCTGCTGGTACATTTAATGAGCTGATCAGTGAACAGGGGGAGCGTTTAATGCTTTGAGGCCGTAGCTTTCTCCGTTGCATTTATGCAACTGGATGTGAGGGACGTCAAGACGTTGCAGTGCTGACATTGTTTACTGAGTGATGGGATGAAAATCCCTCTCCAGCCAATGAAGGATAACAAAGTAATTCAGTAAGCGTATTGCCGTGCCATACCAGGTGGCCATGTGGCAGTGTGGGTGGGAAATGCAGGGTTTAGGAAGGCAAGGGGAAGATTCATTTAACAATATTACCTGCTCAAATCCCTGTGCAGTAGCAACCTTTCAGAGTGCTGGATTAAGAAAGCAATCTGGTTCCTGCAAAAGCAATTCACAGCATAGATGTGAGGAACCTTCCTTGCCGCTGCCCGCACCGTCTCTTCTGCTTATAAAAGCAAACAGCAACATACTAGGGCTGTCAGTCTGGTGCTTTTCCCCAGCACTACGTTCACATCCAACATACAGAGTGAATAGTTAACACACAAAGTGTTGAAAATATTGCTTGGGTTATGTTTGTTGCTCGGTGACTTCTGTATTGATGTGCTCAGTATATGAAGCAAATGATACTACTCCTGCTTTGTGCTCATCGATTCTTGAGAATTCAAGATAGGGGTTGAATAAAATGGATGTTCTTTCTCATTGATTCATTGTTACAAATGCTGAAGTCCCTTGGCTTTGCATACACCTCCAATGATGTCTCAACTGAGTTTGTGCTGGTAAAGCTACTTGAAATCAAGTGGATATGATGATTAGATGTAAGAAGGGTTAAAACCAGGCTTCATCATTGCATTAACTCTTCAGTGTAAGGGCAAGAATAAAAACATGTTATTCTATTAAAGACTAGCTGTGAAACTGAATGCTGAGGTTTTAAATATGCAGCATTTAGAGAAAAACTGCTCTTATGAGCTAATATACTCTCATGCAAGTGGCAGAGAGACTGTAGCCAAGTTTTGGACATCTGTAATATTGTTCATGCCTAGCAGGGGGATAAGAGCACTGCTGAAAAATAATGGAAAACCAGCATTCTCATTTTACTTTTTCATTTCAGTAGAAATCTGACATGGTACCCTCTTGAAATTAGATTTTAAAAGTTACTGCTGCTGCTGTTATCTAGGAAGTTATCAAGTGCATTGAAATGTTAGTGACTGGAGGGTGGTTTTGCCAGTGTCCTTCCTACAGTCCTGCTCCTCTGAGAATAAAAGTTTTATTTAAATAGACATTTTTGATGGCCTTACCATATGCAATCTCAAAGGGATTTATCCTAGTCTCTCTTACCCACATCTGATCACTTCTGTTTACTCTGCTTTGCTTCTTGCATCTTTAAGGATGAACGCCCTTTGAAAAAAACCCAGTGTCACTAAGGGTACGGTTTCTTGAGACTTAATGAGCACATAAAAGAGCTCATCACTACTGGAAAGGGGAGATGTTGAGTCTCTGTCTTGTACTCACCACTCCCATCTGTGAGCACATTTAACTCTTGAAAGAGCACAGGAGGAAACCTGGATAGTTTTCTGCTGTTCTGGTAAGTTAAGTTGATTTACAAGAAGACTCAACAAGTGCCAGAGCCTCAGTGGCAGAGGGTGAGAAGCTGTGTGGCCAGAAAAAAGGAGCAGCAAAGAGTAAAGAGAAGCAGGGATGAAGGGAAGGAGCAGAAAAGGAGGGAGCAAGACGTTTCCCTCTTTACAATAATCAGCTCACCTTCCCAGGGAAGCAGAGCACTCACACACTGAGTAATCTGTGGAACTTGCATGCTTCCCCTAGAGAAACATGTGGCATCTTTTCAGTCCATTTTCTTCTGGGCTAGCTCTCAAGTGCATCTCCAAATGTTTTCTTGCAAGCCCAGGCTTTCTGTATGGTGCTGAACCACCCAGCTATGTCTCAAGGTTTTGCATCTATTTGGAAAAATTAATTTTGTTCAGTGACTCTGCATCATGACAGAGATTGACAGTGGCCAAAACAAGCTTACTGTCTGGGACAATTGGTGCATGGTTCCTCAGTAAGAGAGGCATGACTGTCAGACCTCATTCTTGGCTCAGAAAAACTAGAATTAAACCCCACTACAGAAAGAATAAGGCATACATCAGGACAGTAATTCAAGAAAAAAGGAAAAACAAAAGCAAGAAAATAGAGAAGAATGGAGAAATGAAGAGGTATTAACTTGAATAACAATTCATTAAGTGTTAACTTTCTATTCAGTTCATGCTTTAGCGATGATTTTGGAAAGGCCCAGATTTCCTGGAAACGGCCTACAAAGGCAGCTCTCTTCCTTTAAATATGCGACTGGCAGAGGTCCCATGCCAGCTGATGACTGTCCCTACCGACACCCATGCAGAGTTTATACCCTTCCACATCTGACTCCTGGGACACCAGGAGGACCTGTTTGTTTGAACTAGTTTTTGAACAGTTGTATAGGCAGGTTCATTGAGGATAGTCAAAGAAAGGACTTTGTACTTAAACGTTTTGACATGCCTGAGTGACAAAAATGTATTTGGGTTCTACTTGATAGTTTATTCGTACTGTGCACATGGATAGATTTCAGGTTTTTCCATGCAGCGAAAAATACAGTTCTCTCTCAGCATCATTCGGGGTTAAGTACAGAGTGTGCATATTCTTCACACAACTCAACTGAGCTTTGTACATAGGATTAGTTTTCCTTCCTATAACGCACTCAATATCCTTAAAACAGAGGAAAATGTCTAAGTACATTTACCATTCACATTTCAGTGACTCTGTACAACTGCTCTTATGGACGAAGCGACTGCAGCTTATGCCTCGCGGCCCATCATGACTATAAGTGTGTCTGGTGTGAAGAAGATGGCAAGCCCAGCAAGTGTGTTTATGAAAAACTCTGTCACGCTCCTCCCACCGACACGTGTCCTCATCCAGAAATCACTCGTGTAAGATTGCTTTTTTCTCTCCCTACCAGTGTATTATTTTTCAGGAGAAAGCATCCAAGCAAGCTCATACTGAAAGGCAGTTTTTTTCCTAGGATGTTAAGTAAGCCTCTGAAATAGCTGCAAGGAAATAATGCCAGTAGTGATGTGTGTGAGAGATTTGTAAAGACTCAAAATAAGAGACTGAATGGACTCTTTGAGACTCCTTGTTTTTCAAGCCTTGTCCTCACTGTGCCAGAAGCCAGGCTAGCAGTGTACGCTTAAATGTGGCACTTGATTCTTGGGAATTAGCATGGATTTTTTTCTGTCCTGAAGTCCTTTCTACCTGAAATAAGTCTATAAGAGAGGTTCACTGCTCCTGGAACTACAAGCACTTAGCAGGCTCATTAACAGGCTTCAAACTAGGCTTTTAAATAGTATTTAATAAGGGAGCAAGTTGTTTCTGGATCACAATGTGTTTTCCAGGTGTCAGTGATACTTTCCAGCCCACACTGGCATTAAACTCAAGGCTGTACAAGTTGAACATAAAAAGTCAGAGAGGCCAAATGCGCACCCCTGACTTACTCTGTGGTTGGAGCATTAACGCAGGGCAAGGGAAGAATGTTGTCCACCTTGGTGGACCAGTAGCCAAAGCAAGAAGTGATAAATCCTTGTCTTTTTCAGCCACAAGCCAAATGCTGTTTTTCTGGGCATAACTGTCAAGAAAAGAGTGGTATGTACTTCCACTGGGCAAATCTAAATTGCTGTGACAGTGGTATCAGTACTTTGAAACTCAGACACACCATTTGATGAGAACATATCGCAAGCTATCATAAAATGCAGTAACTCTATTGACAGAGGTTGAGTCGTAACAGGGATGTTTCACTCAGTAGGAACTGTTTAATTCTGAAACCTGGGCTCAAACTGGTAGAGACACTGAATCTCCTGAGGCTGCATAGTTAGAGGTGCAGTGTGGGTACAGGCAGACCAGCAGCACGCTGGATAAGGTTGGCCATGATGGTGTATTTAAGAAGAAATGGCAGGTAAACAGTTGAAGTTTGCCAAGGAAGGCAAATACCCTGAAATCTTGACAGAAAGTGTGGAGAAGAATACTTGTGTGATAGCTTTGCCCAGATAAAGATGATTTGAGTGGGAAGGGAAGATTAAGAAAAATAAATGTGTTTTCACCTGGGATACTGTTTTGTACATGATTGTGGATTAAATACTAAATACTAAAATATTAGTTTTTTCAAAAATTTTGTTAGCTCCAGATTTGAACAAAATATTTGGAAACATCTACACAAACTGTGGAGTAATTTTTCCGGTAGTTTATTTATGGATGGAGTGAAGAGGGATGGCCAGTGGGCAGAAGTTTTAGGGAGTTGAACCAGTGGGAAAACAGAGCAAGTGATTCGGGAGGTGGGCTGCGCAGCAGGCAGCAGCAGCCATGTCTCTGTGCTCAGGTGTAAGAAACTCTGATTTTGATGGAGCAGACATTAAAGTCCAGATTTTCAGAAGCTATATTTGTTTGGCTTCCAATTACTGCATTTGGGACTGTGCAACCTCCCTCTTCTTGATAGTAAACTTGCAGCCCTCCAAAGCTAAAGACCTGAAAAGGTCTCGCTGGAGGTGCTCCAAATATTACATAGGAAAGCAGGTTAGTCTCCCAACAAATATTCAGGATTCAAGTGCCTGTTCAGGCCATATTTCAACCTGAGAAGTCCACTGCAACTGCAGGATTTTCTCAGTCCTCATTTTAATTGCAAATTATTTAATTAGCATCAGCCCATATACTGCAGCATCCTACCATTCGATGCAGTAAGGAACATAGGGGACTAGAGGAACTTTTGAAGACACTATGTGGGGCAGCAGCGTGTGTTAGGAAGGTGCACTGTTCTGATGTGAACCTAAAAGGAGAAAATCATGGCAAAAAAAAATGCTGGAAAAGCTCCACGGAATGATTGTGAGAGGAGCCCGATCCATTTGCTTTTCAAAATCACAGTGCTTTAGTGGAAGAAGCAAACTCTGTTCTGAGTAAACACTAGGCAAGAGTTTTGTACATAACAGTCTGCCACAGGAGACACGAGATCTGCAGCTGATGAATACTGGTTCTGAGCTAACAGATGATTAATTAACATTAAAAAGTTACATAGCGTGGTTTTGTGTGGGTCCTACAAGAAACGTCTTTTGCTTTTCAAGTGTGGGTAAGTCAAAGTAGCTTCAAATAATATGGAAGAGCAACACGGTCACTGCAGTATTTAATTTTGCGTTTTTTTACTCATGCAAACACAGATTGAGCCAAAAACTGGACCACTAAGTGGTGGAATTCTTTTGACCATAATGGGATCTAATTTGGGAATAAAAGCAGAAGATGTAAAAAATATAACGGTGGCAGACAAGGAATGTCTTTTCAAAGAGGAATTCTACTCTGTTTCCACAAGGTAATTGCTGGATATTTTTCACAAGATTTTAGAAGAAAAAAGGAACTTCTGTACATTTTTGGGAGAAGATGATCTTCCTGTGGTAATAAAAGGTTATCAATAGAAGAAAGAACTAGTGCAATATACCTGCAATATTTCATAGTAACATGTCTGAGTATTTAAAATTGTTGTAGATTCTAATACACCAACAAATTTACAATAGCGTACTACCATCCTACTTTTGATTGATTGATATGTTTTTCCTCATTTGTCTGAAAAGCTTTCATAAACTATTACTGCAGATATCTCAAGACTATTTATTTGTTTTTAAATTAAAGGCATCATAGGTGTGCATCTAGTCATTAAAATCTTTGCTAAATCTGAACCACAGTGCAGCCAAACATACAAGGTTTATGGGAAAGTAAACAAAGCAAGAGGAAGCTTAAATCTTTTTGTTTTAGTCCAGCCACAAAGTTACTTTCCTGGGGGCAGGGAGGGAGCCCGGAGTTTTGCTTTAGCTTTAGATGAGTAAGTTTCATCACAGAGCCAACAAGTCCATGGATGCTGAATTGCCTAAGCAGGTTGGTAGATGTTTTGCGGATTACTTGTCACACTCTTAAGCAATGCCAAAAATTAAAACAAAGTGCCTAAATTCTTCTAGGTATCTAGGTGTTTACTACAGATTATATCAAGCATCTAATTTCAAGAGGGAAATACCCTTCTGATATTAGCTGATAAAAAGCATAGCATAAAGTTTCAGTAGTAATATTATGAGTAATGACATATTTTAAGCAGTGTGATTTTTCTTTCATTCAGTTTTGATATTTAAAGGTGCAGTTGAAACCTTGGCTTTCTTTCCCTTCAGTTAATTTAAAGTGTAATACAGTGACTTTTTGCTATTTCTGTGGCATGTTTTGAAAGGGATTTTGAAGATACCTAAGTGATTTTTTTAGCTTTTGAAAAATGTTTAGCTTTAGTCAGTTAGTGGGTCAGGCATTTAGAAGCTTCACAGGCCCCTAGGATTTATGAATATGTATTTAGCTGTATATCTCTTACTGCTTCCCAAATCCATTGCCATCACTCTTGCGTTTACATGTGCATCACCATCCACAAAATGCCCAACTCTTTTACAGTCATCTTTTCTCATTCCCTATTTTCAGTGTTTGCAAAAGCTGCACTGAATTGCAGCATAGCCTTGCAAGAATTTCCCCAGCCTCTTGGCTTTTTCTAAAGCTTTTTGATATTTTTAAATACATGGAAAGGAGCCAGAACTGACATGACTGGTTCCTTGCATCATAGCAACATTACTGGTTTCCTAAGCTCTGCCAGTGTGGTAATGGGTGAGAACAAATGCAACGTGCATAATGGCATTTATCAACAAATTAGGGGGTTTTGAAGGATGTTCTCCATTAGAGAAGCCTTGAAAAAGAAGTTATTCAAAATCTCCAAATAGATATTTGTAATTTTCTGTCTTTATCTTCCTCCATTCTTTTGTTTTATTATTACCTTCTTCTATTTAATTTAATTTAAAAAAAAAAAAAAAGTAAGTGCCTAGTCTTGCTCCCCTATCCTTCTGCAATAAAAAGCTAGTCATTTTTAGGAGACAGTTGCTCCCATGGGCAGGAGAGCAGCAAGATTTAAGGCACTTAAGGGTGCTTTCTGGCTCTGTGGTGATTTAATTGTTGGCCTTGGAGAAGTCATGTTCTCATTCTTTGTAGTTTTCCATTTGTAACATGGGGGAAGGGAGGCAATGCCTTCGCTGGGGAGGGGAGGGAGGGGACTTTTCTCAATTAAAATCCCTGCTAACCACTCTACGGCGTTTCCTCCACGCACACCCCCCAGCCCTGGCCCCTGACTGCTTTCCCTAGCTTGACATATGGTAGAAATTTTTCCAAAGGCACCATTTCCTGTTTCTGCCTGACAAGAAGATACAACTTCCAAGAATACAGTAGAGAGATGATGAGGAACAGACTCAGGCAGCCATACACATGCCAGGACATGCAAGAATTTAGAGAATTTTGTCCATTTGCCAGTACCCAGGCACAAAAGTCTGGAGTGATCTGCAGAGGGACTTGACAATCCTTTTATTATAAGTCCCGATTTAAGTAGATTATACCCAGTAATTTGGGGTTGTTGTGGTGGGTTTTTTTCTGTTTGAGGGTTTTTTTTAAGCAGTCGTGCACTGCTTGAGGAAGAATAGCAATAATCCCGGAGAGAAAGAGCGGAGGAAATGAGCAGTGATCCTCGGGGTGTGTCCTATATGAAACTGTCTGCCTGCACAGGCTGCAAACATTATATACCTCCTTATCTAACTGTATTATCAGCTCTCCATTAAGCATTTGTCCCAGTTTTCAAGTGTGTCAAATCCTTATTGCATTTTCATGCTTGTATTCTGTGGATCACCTGTTTGAAATAAAAGTATAAACATACTAGCTATCACTCAGCAGCAGTGTTAGTTAAGGCAGTGTTTTTTCAGCCAGTGTTCCTTGACCTCTGATTTTGCGTGGGTTATCTGAGGATTTATTTTCAGAGAACAGTAATTCTAAAGCGATTTTGATCGTAGGTGTGAAAATACAGTAGTTTAAAGCTGAAAGATAGCAGGATGCCCAACAAAAGTATCAGCAGCTAAAACACAAAGTTATAAGATAGCTGATGGTCTGACTCTTACATCAGGGGGCATGGCGGGGGTCCTTCATTTTTTTAACATCATAAGGTCCAGTGAAAACCTTGTGTAGGAAAAGTTAATCTCTGACTTCTGGGCTGAATTTGAGTATTCTGTAGAAAGCACCTCTACTAATGGACTGCTAAAGTAGCTGTTGTGTACAGTGTTCAGGTTTCAGTACTTTAGATAGGAGATTAAACTATTGTTGGGTGTTTTTGCTGGGAATCTGAGGCAGCGTTCAAGTACCTTGTGTAGGTTACAGCGAAGCTAGTGCTTTTGCTGGCAGTGTGTGGTAGCTCACATTCATTGCACTGGTATTGCAGCTGCTACTTCTAACAGATAAACTTATGTTCTTTCTTGCTAGGATTGTATGTCAAGTTGGATCGATGAATGAACCAAAACAAGGTCAAGTTGAAGTTAACATCAACGGAAAATTAGGTAAATCACCAAGTGAAGTGCTGTTTACATACCAGGTAAGTGCATTTTTTTCAGAGACCTGTTTTATACCTTGTGCATGACTTAAGTTAGAAGTTTACCTGTTAAGCACAGAGTAGATTATGTTTGCCTTACAAACTTTGTTTCATCAATAGCACTGTCATTTAAGTACGTTAGAAAACACTTAACTTGTGCATTTCTTTATACAAAGGGTGTACCAAAAATCTGTTCTGATCAATAGATCCAGAGTCTCAAAATAGGATGATGTTGTTTGCAATTCAAGTTACAAAGATATGGTAGAAAAGAAACTGTAATAAACTTATTCAGTAGTCACATAATATCTCTTAAGCATCACTATTGAATAAAAAAAATCAGCACTGCAAAAGATTAGGTATTATTTAGACACACAGTTGGTGCACTATTTTAATCACAGTGTTTAGTCTAGCCAATGTTCTTAATTACAAGAATGGATGCAGAACAGCTGAAGAATATGTAATGAAGGTACATTAATTTTTTAATAATTTATTTCATTCAGAATTACAGCATGCAGAGTCACAGACAGTGTGATGTGTGTTCATATTACACATGTGCTTTGTTTTCAGTGTCACTATGAAGGAGAATTTCGTTTGTGTCTTAATTGCTTTACCCTAAATGTGACCCTAGGTTATAGCTGGTCTAGCCTGTGGTTTTAGCAGCAAGTAGCTTTATGTGTATCTATGAGGTCTTCAAAATTTGTAAAAGCCTGTGATAGTTGAGAGGTTTAAATAATATCTGTCCTCATATTGATACTTAAAATTACACCTATAAACTGTAAACCTGTAAAACATTAAGGGTGGGTTAGGCTTTTATCTTCTCCTGTATTTAAATTTCTGTCTCATTGATTCTTGATATCTTGTGAGAAGGAAAGGAAAGGAGTTGGCAGTAAACTGTGGAATAAGTCAAGAATGACATTCAACTGAGAAGAGACTGTTCTTGGTTTTGCAAAACAGGCCAGAAGTGTTTTTTCTATAATTTCCAATCAAATACCTCCTCTCCCTGGTGATATCTCTGCAAAACCCACCCTTTTTGCTTGAAAATGTCCTCTGTTCCTTTGTGGAAATGTAGGTTGTAATTAAGTCTTTCTTCGCCAATCTCATTCATCTTAACCAGAGAACAACAATATAATCTCCTGTGTTTATGTGTTTGTGGTCTCTAGGACAGAGGTCTCTAGGACGGAGGCTATGACAGTAAACCCTACATGAGATGAGATTTTGACATGAACCCATTGCGTTAGGTACATTTACACCAGTTCTCCTATGCTTCTCCTGTGTGTAAAGATTCTCCCATGGTTTGCATGAAAACCACATGAAGATGTTATGGAGTGTGTTGAAATGTAATCTGAAGCCCCCGTGTAGGCTTGGAAGCCTGTCTGTGAACTTGTTCTGTTGTGATTCCTGCTCAGCCCATCTGGGAGACGAGATAAGCAGCCACCGCATTTGGCTACTTAAGGGAAAGATTCTTGATCGCCCATCAGTGAGGTGCTAGGAGAAGCCACTCTGCACAGGCGTCATCCAGGTGGATGTTTTCCTGCAAGTCCAAGATTCCCTCTGTGCCAATCTCTGCCTGCATTGAGGTTACTGAAATATCAGATTGTCGCGTCCCAAAGTTGGAGCGACTCAGGTTCGCGGATTTCCTTTGTCAGAATTAAGGTGAAACGACACCAGGGGAGTTCAAACAACAATCAACATTTATTCAACCTAGATAACCTTGCCCAAGTACAAGTGAACTTATCAATATGAACCTTGCAACATGTCATTAAGCCGCTGTTTGAGAAGGGAGGTGTAGAAAAAGAAATGGAAAAAGGAACATGAAATGTATCAGAAGGAGAGCCCTCCCATTGAGTCACGAGGTTCAGAGCAGACCCCCTTGCTTTCTGGATTCCTTCTCAAAGAGGAGCCCAGGGGCAGCTGGATCCACTCCTAGTCTCAGACTTGGTCAATGGTTTATGTTTAAAAGGATGAGGTGTAGGGACTGTGGAAAAGAGAGAATGAAAAGAGGGAGAGAGAGAAAGAGAGAAAGAGAGAAAGAAAGAAAGAAAGAAAGAAAGAAAGAAAGAAAGAAAGAGAAGGAAAGGGTTTCACCAGTCCTGGGTCCAGCATTGGTCCAGCCAGCGTAGAGATCCAGTTCCAAAGGGTGCGCACTGAGAACTCGTTCTCCCTTCTTTTATAGCGTGTTAGTCGATGGTCTCGACATGCGCAGTCCCATTCCCGGGGTTCTCTGGAATCGGTCGGAGAGCTTTGGGGGAGGTTCATCGCAGAGTTGCCTCTCTTTTTCTGCTGGCATGACCGCTTAAGATAGAAGCACAGTCCCATCCTCCGTGGGGCCTCCTCTTCCAGGCGCATATGCTGTACTCCTTCTCCTGGTCACTTAAGATAAGGAATTGTGGCTTTGGAGAAGCGCGGTCCCACCCTCCGGGGGGCCCTCTCCTCCGGCCACATTGTCCTGTTCACAAAACTCCAGCACTTTTACAGAGGCCATTTTCTCCACCAAAGTTCTTTAACGAATGCTTGAGACATTGACTATAATTTGTCAGACCGTCACACAGATACCTAAGCTAACTGCTGATAAAGAGCATTTTTATTTACTACAAAAATCTTTCCATGGGGACTCTATTTACAAAATGCAAATCAATGGCAAGTAATACAGTTTATGCCTTAAACTGGTGAAATTGGTTTCTATTTTCATTTCTCTCTGTTCCACGAGAAAATGAAACCAACTGTTGACTGCAGCACGATTAAAGTCAGTACAGGGGCATTGCGTTCACGCGCACCTCTACAAGTGTAACACGAGAGCTTTTAGCATGAGAACAGACAGTCAGAGCAGACAACCGTGTCAGCTGATGTTGTCTTAAAAGCTACGGTCTTGTTTCACTGCTGTTTTCAGGCAGTTCTTTGGTGACTTCTTTCAGCAGACATGCGAAATCTGTGCTTTAAAACCTCGCCTATTCAGTATATATAAAGGAAAGAAAATACTCTTCTTTCCAAGAGCCTTCTTAAAATACATTTTCTGTTATGTATTTCCCCCTTTCTTTGGCACATTGTCTGGCTACCCTTCTGCTGGTAATTATCACTGTTTTTGCAGGGTGTGGCAGCACAGGGCACAAGTGCAAAGCAGTGCACAAGGAGACAGTGCAGCTGCTCAGCCTGGTGTGTCTGTGGACACTGGAGGTGTCACCATACTCCCCACTGTCTCAGCCGCGTACATGTGACTAGCGTCTATCACCAAAAGCACATAGTTATCAAGTAGATTGGACATAAGAAAGAATTTTTTTAGGAGGGTGGTGAGACACTGGAACAGGTTGCCCAGAGAAGTTATGGCTGCCCCATTATTGGAAGTGTCCAAGGCCAGGTTGGATGGGGCTTTGAGCAACCTGGTCTAGTGAAAGATGTCCCTGCCCATGGCAGGGGGTTGGACTAGATGATCTTTGAAGGTCGCTTCCAACCCAAAGGATTCCATGATTCTATAAGTACTACTACATTTGGTCTCAACAATAAGATGCATTTTTAAAGCTGGATTGATGAGTATCAGCAGTCAGCACAACTTGGGGCTCAGACTCGTGCTTCTGCCCTGTCTGCCAGCACAGCACATTTCTAAGCTGAGGAATACATGAGACCTTCATTAAATGGGTCGAAAGTCAAGTTAAAAGGGAAGCCATAGTTTCAATTTAAAATGAGTTCTGAACTAAAATGCCCTGGTCCACAAGAGTCTGTGCTGTGCAGTAAACATCTCATCTATATTTTCTGCGTAACAGGGGAGGAAAGCGCTATTTCTCCCTACCCATCACGATTTCTCTATCCAACCTGAGTGCTGTTTAAGTCCAGCCATTCCAGTGAAATGAAATTCTGGTAACCCAGTCCTCCTCTACTGACATTTCTGTTGTTTCACTATAAGCAGGAGCAGACAATAACCATTCTCCTGTTTAGTGAAATAGAAATGAAATGATGCTAAATTTTAATATCCAGCTATGCAGTACATCTGGAGCACTGACAGCTTGCTGGTCTCTAAGCAGGTGGAGCAGTAACATGGCTAAAGGCCAGTCCTGCTTTTTCGTTTGTTGTTAACTTTATCTGATTTGCTTGTTACTATGACAGGGAGAAGCAGTATCAAAGGAAGGAGTTAAGCTTTTCGTAGGTACCTGGCCCAGATTTGCTGATCCCACACAAGCGTGATTCCTTTCTCAGAATACCTCGTCTTCAGACTCGAGCCACCAGAACAAGAGTTTGCAGCTGGTTCTGGGATCTCCAACATCTATTTGCAAGAGCAATTCTCTGAGTTTTAGGCTGTGCAGGTTGAAAAAACTATATTGTTTCAGAAAGCTCAAATTCATGTAAGATGGTGAAATTAGAGGTAGAACTTTGCAAAGTGTAATACATTTCTGAGGTGCTGAAGGTAGTTGTCCTGGTTTCAGCTGGGATAGAGTTAATTGTCTTCCTAGTAGCTGGTGCTATGTTTTGAGTTCAGTATGCGAAGAATGTTGATAGCACTGATGTTTTCAGTTGTTGCTCAGTAGTGTTTAGCCTAAAGTCAAGGATTTTTCAGCTTCTCATGCCCAGCCAGCGAGAAAGCTGGAGGGGCACAAGAAGTTGGCACAGGACAGATCCAGGGCAGCTGACCCAAACTGGCCAACGGGGTATTCCATACTGTGTGACACCACATCTAGTATAGGAACTGGGGGGAGTGGGGGCAGGGGATCACCACTTGAGGACTAACTGGGTGTCGGTTGGCGGGTGGTGAGCGATTGCACTGCGCATCATTTGTACATTCCAATCCTTTTATTATTACTGTTGTCATTTTATTAGTGTTATCATCATCATTATTAGTTTCTTCTTTTCTGTTCTATTAAACCATTCTTATCTCAACCCACGAGTTTTACTTCTTTTCCCAATTTTCTCCCCCATCCCACTGGGTTGGGGGGAGTGAGTGAGCAGCTGCGTGGTGCTTACTTGCTGGCTGGGGTTAAACCACAACAGTATTTCAGGGACTGGCTTGGAAATAATGACTTTTAGTAAATCAGGAAGTCTGTTTACCTAAACAAGATGAGATGAATAACCAAAAAGAGGAAGAGTCTGATCTGAAAACAAACATGAACTTGACTATTGACCATACTGGAAGTTTGAAGGTGAACCTGAACAGCACAGTTAGATTTAACAAGGTGCACTCTTCCACCTTAATCTAATCCCAACAGTTTCCTCATACCTCCATCCATCCCCTGCTTTCCTTCTTGATGTTTGAAGCAATTGCTTTGGGAGCTCTCACCAGTGCAGTGCCATTAGTGCCACAAGGCTTTTGTGGAGGGTTTTAGCTCACTCTTTGATTTTTCTCCCTGAATCTTTACCTCAACATATGCATTTTACACTGTAGTTGGGGGGTTTGGGTGGGTTTGGGGGGGGGGGGGGGGTATGACATGCTTGTTGCCATTACAATTGATGCTGATAAACCACACATCCACAGCAGTCTGGAGTTGCTTCCAGAGGATCTTATTTTATTCCTGAGTCCTGGAGCACATCTTGTTTATGTGTCAGCCTGCATAGGGGCCAGGAGAACTCCTGGGTAGCTGAGAGTTTCAGTGAAGTTGGCCTTTCCTCGTGTGGATATTATTAGACTTAATTCTCTATCATCTGAGCTATGCATTTACATAAGTTTCCCACAATCCAGTGCTCATTGTTCTGCTTGAAAGCTGCCAGTGAACACTGGCTGTATGATAACGCAGACTTTCCAGTCATGCATGCTTCCATTTCTCCATCAAACCTGTCAGCAAGGCTCTGTGGTCTTTTCAGAAAATCATGTGTTGTCTGCCTCATGATAAAAAGATGTTGCTTGCAGTCCAAAAAATTAGTTGTTTAAAGTACCAACGCTTTGCACAAGCATCCCATCCACAGCAGACAGCACACAACATGCATTGCCAGGCAAATGCTCTGCCTGGACACCTGGAGTGGCTGGAAGCATTTGACCAGCTCACATGGTGTAAGGTTTCGACAAAGCAGCCCCAGAAAGGCAGGACTCCACTCACTTCTCTGCTGTTGCAGAAATAACCCAGGAACTGAAGCCTGGCTTTTGTTAATGGCTGCTGTGACGAGGCGAGCTGGTGGGTCAGGTCAGCCACTGCGGTGAACACCAGGCTGCCAAGAGTGCGCAATGGAAATTCTCTGGTTGAATATCCTGTGAGTGGGTGGCTTGTCTGAAGAAACAAGAGGCAGGCTCCCTTGAGTCTGAGAAAGGAGGGAAATGGAGGGGGAAAGAGCAGTTCCTAATGAGTTGTGTGCCCCATTCAGAAGCCTAATTTAGTTCCTGCAGTTACCTTTATAGTCCATGAAATGATATTTTGACCTCCAAGAAGGTGGCCAGTGTCTACAGCACTTCATGGGCTATGCCTTTAATGCCTTTAATTTTTGTGTGCTTTATATGCAAGGGTTGGCAGAATAATTAGGCTTTCAGTGCAGGGCAGATAATTCTGGTAACAAATTAGTTGTTTTACAGACCTGCTTCAAGAGCCAAAACTTATTGCAGCTGGGACCGGGATGGGGAAAGGGAAAGGTTGCTTGTGGAGGAAAGGATGGATGAGGTAAATGCAGAGCAATAACGTGATCTGTACATTTGTGAAAATCTTATCCACGTGTGTGTGCATTGCTGTCAGGTCCTTGACACAGCATCCCTGTGCTCTTGTTGTGTGGAAGCACAAAAGCCCATTCCTACTTGTGAATATGTGCACTTGCATTAAAGGCAAACCCCCAGTCGGAGGTCACCACCTACAGGAGCTGGCAGAAGGGTGCTTAGGTGGCTTTGCCATTTGCTGCCCATTATGTCCATTTGAACACATCCATCTGTTGCTGGCTTCCCCTTGTTCTGCAGCTGGCATCTCTCACAGCATCACGGGGATATACTCTGCCACCATCCTCTTTTCCCTCCCCAGTTGTCTCTCTGCTTGTGGTCTGGCATGGTTGCATTTTCTCCAGCATCCCCCTCGGAAGCATAGACTTCATGCCAAGGTTTCTTTGCATCTCGGTTAGGCTCCCCTCCTCAGTTGCCTTCCAACTGTTCCTGAATTTCTGGCCCCTCTTGTGATCCACCGGTAGCCTCCTTGGTGTTTGGTTTCTCTCTTCCATTTTCGGCATTAGTGAACCATTTTTATCTCAGTGGTGTAGTTCTTGGGCTAGAAACTGCCTACCAAAGATGAATCTTATAGTAGATAGTATCCCTATTTACAGACTCATGCCCAGGAATATAAGAAGTTGAGGATGTGCTTGGTAACAGACAAGTGGAAAAGTAGAGAAATGGAAAAAGAAGACATGTAGACCCTAGGTGGTGCTCCATAGGAGTGCACTCCTCTTGTTATTGAATGCTGTGCAAGGGACCAGAAGTGAGCTGGCTGGACATGACAGTGTAAACCAGGAAAGCTGCAAAGCAAACAAACCAAGTGAAAAAGGGCATGAATCAGCCTGACAGATCAGATCACAAATGCAAGTCGAGTCAGTGAAAAAGGGACTGGGGGAATGGCCCTGTTTTGCACCTTCATATCTTTAATGGGAAAATTGCGAAGAAGCTGGATAAAAAAAGAAAAGGAGAATAGAAGTAACCCCACTGTTAGCCAGGTAAAAGTTGTGTTTTGATTTGACACCAGCAGACCACAGAGATCTAAAATGCTGGGAGCTCTCTGAAAGCATTTTCAGCCTGTAAAAGGTATCTTTTACTAAAACGGTAATCAGAAACCCAAAGAACTAAGAAATCACCTTCCTAACTGTGCAAAAAGACTAACTGCAAGTCATAAAATATTAAAGATTAAAAAGTTCATTCTAGATTAATAAACAGGATGAAAAAGTCTAAGAGCTGAAATGCAAATGCTCAGAGGGTCTGCAGTAGCTGTGTAAGAGCAGCAGTCATGTACATTGCTAATAACTAAGTTCACATCTAAATGTGATTATAAGTGGAGCAGACATGGAAATAATTTACCCTCTGGCACACAGAAAGTATGAAACTACAATGAAAAATATATCAGCATTTCTGTGAACAGATCTGTAAGTAGGAGGCAAAGGATACAAACAGACCAAGCAAAGGAAAGACTTCTGTCTGCAATGGAGAAAACAGGACACTGGAAAATGGCCTGAATATGAAGTTATGTACATACTTGGGCCAGTGCAGGCTGGTTTGCTAGTTTTTTTTTTTTTTTTCTGGTACCTCTGCGCTGACAAAGCACAGAGCACCTCAGAGGACAGACTGTTGCAAGACTGTGACATTACTATGAGGCGAAACCAAAAAACATAATTTGTGAAGCTCAGCTTAGTCCCTGATGCAAAGATAGGGCAGTGGCATACAGGAATGCAAACACCATGTAAGGGAATTCATTGGTATTACAAAGAGACTAAATTAATTTGCTACCAAACAAACTAGCACATGTGGAACATGATGTACCACAAGCAATGTACAAGGACTTAGAAACTGTCATTGTCTCATTATTTCAAATTGGAGCAGATAACCGCTGCTTTCAGGTAAACTGTATCAATAGGATGGGCACCGACCACGGTCATAAAACAGAAGAGGTAACCTATTCGTAGTGTTATTATCCTTCCAGCAAAGCTGCCTAATGGTTATCAAAGCACTGGGAAAACTGCTTATCAGTTCAGGAGTACTAACCCAGCAGTCTGGTACAACACAGGAAAGTTGGGTTGCAGGTGGACTTTGAGACCTCTAGCTCAACATTATTACACCTAAGTAGGATTTAAGGAAGGTTTGTATGTAAGATACATAAAATGTTCATATTTCCCATGACTGACAAGCTACAGTCTGCTCAGACATACAAGCAAGAAACCCTGTCGAGATCAAATTACTTTATTTTTTCAGGATAAACCATGCAGTAGAGAGCAAGCTACACCTATTGACAATTTGGACTACATGATCGTTATAGGTCCCTTCCAACTGAACTCAACTCCTCTTCTCCTCTTCTTCTCTTCTCTTCTCTTCTCTTCTCTTCTCTTCTCTTCTCTTCTCTTCTCTTCTCTTCTCTTCTCTTCTCTTTTCTCTTCTCTATAGCATAGCTGTGGATGTGCATATGTTTTACCAAAACTGGAAATCCACTTCCTACAAACACAGGGCATGATCGTGAGAGTGTAAGGCAGTGGGGAGTCCCGGCAGTGGGAATTCCCTCTGCTGGGAGATAGCTTACCAGACTTGGCAAGAAACAGGCCACTGAACAACTGACAGACGTCGGAACAGGCTTTTTTAACTAGGCTATCAAAAAACCCACATAACAAGGTAACCTGTTGTTGCAGAAAATATTTGTGCTCAAACATTAAACTAGCTGGAAGGCATGAACACTATTTGCCCAGTGACAAAAGGAGTAGTAGAGAGCACTGAAACCTGAAAGAACATTCCTCCAGTTCAAGCAAAATAGGAAAAAGACTGAAATATATATGAATTATGATTTTCTAGACTTTAAGGAATTATAAAACAAGGGTTAAATTAATGTTTGCAGGGTTGTTTAAATTTTACTGTGTCCATGAGAAAAGAAGTATTGCCAAGTCCTCACAAGGGCTGACGTTTTCCAGAAGAATTATTACAAGACTGCTACAAATTCCATATAGGACACATAATCAAGTGTTCTGCTTACCATCATAATTACACTGAGCACTGCAGTGTGATGTTATAGTGGTGCACTCTGCTGCAATGTTATAGAAAGTGTGACATCCCCCAGGCACCTTCTGACTGAGTGAACAAAGATCCCAAGGTGCAGAGGGCTGAAAATGAAAGCAGGGTATTTATTATGAAGGCAGGCGTACTTCTGATTCAGAGTCTGAAATGAGAAAAGGGCAGAAACAAGGAGAGAAAAAATCCTTAAGGGGATTTTGAAAAGATGACATCACTGATCTCACAGCACTTGAGGTCCTGGATTTATCAGTGCTGTTTGTAATGATTGAACATTCAGTATTGCTTGGAGTTGAGTCCGAATTAAAGGGTTTGGTAAAAGCAGCATGTTTATTATACATCAAACAGGGTTTGCCATGAAGGATTTACCCTTTGCCCCTCATTTTCCTCTGCAAGGAGAAGGAATCTCATGCAAGGCTGTGGTAAACAACATAGAGCTGTGGGTTAGGTGCAGCTCTGCTAGACTGTGTAAGATAAGACTGTGTAAGATAAGACTAGACCTGGCAGCTTCCAAGGGTCTGAACCTCTCTGTCCCACTGGTGAGTGCCATGTCAGCTGTGGGAAGTGGCTGCCTTCTCCTTAGGTAACACAATTCCTGTTGAAGGCTTGTACCACCACTGGTGGTAGTTTTACAAATTATCTTGCATTCAGCAAAATATCATTCTCCAGCTGATCCTGTCTACCTAATTGTATTTTTGAAAAATGCTTTCTGATTGAGCATTTGGATAAACTAATTTTTAATTTATTGGTACTCTTAAGAAGACCGCCAGGTGGGCCAGTGTAGCTTTGCTCTTTGAGCTATCCATTAATATTTTAGAAGAGCACTAAAACTTGCTCATAGCACATTGGTTTTGGAATAAAATGGTTATTAAAATTGTGAAAATTCTTGATAATTTAACTTAACTTAGTTTTTCTGGCACATCCTTAAGAGGAAGGGAAAGGGGGAAAACGTGAAACAGAAAATAGCAAGTTAAAATTAATCAAATCATTTTCCTGACAAGTTTACACTAACAAACTCTTACTATACAATGCTTTGTCTTAGCAGTCATACTGAAGCATTCCTCTGCACACAGACCACAGTTCAGCTTCTCCTTATTAGATCATCTTTATGAAGCGTCCACATTATTTGGTCTCTGGAGAGCTCTTGGTATTTGCAAAATTACTTTAAATATGTTAAATATGAATACTTTGAATTAAGCTGTTTTAAAATACTCCTTTGAGGAACTGCTGCAAGACCAGTGATTAAAGAGAAAAGAAGGGTTAAAGTACTCCACCTGTTCCGTAGCTGCTACCTGCCTTCACTCCCAGAGTGGTTCTTGACCTCGGTTTTCCATTCAGCGTGAAATGCAGCCGAGATGTGCCGAGTCCGTGGTGCGGCTGTGCCGTGGATAGGGTGAGGTGTGGGTGGCACGTTCTCTCATCCGGCGTAGCTGTGCGTTAACTTCCAGCAGAGTCAGATTCTTGCTAAGACAAAAAAAAGTTCTGGGGAAAACAGAACAGATACTTGTTTCACTTCCCATTGCTGCCGTTATTCAGAGATAACTTTGCTATTTGGTTACCTATATAACCCTATTCCTAGGGAGGCAAACGTAGGCCACCACTAAAAGGTCCCCCACAGAAAATGGTGCTGGATAGTTCTGCTTCAAGTTCGTGGCTCGCTTGGTATTTACTGATTGTTAGCGACAGAGCCAGCTGACACCCTGCCAAAGTTATCCATCAGATAACCCAGCAGAGCTTTAACAGGGCAATTATTTCACATTTTTGAAGGAAGAAAGGAATACCGCTGTCTAGCAGAAGTTCTTAGCAAGCTTCCTTTCATTTTTTATGCTGAGGTTACAGAGAACAGTGATGTGTGATGCTTCAGAAACCTTTTCTTGTTCCTTTCCTTCCTAAGTTTCTGATTAAAGGCTTGGCTTTAAGTGGTTTCTTGCTCCTTTCCTTCCTAAGTCCATCCTTAGGGGCTAGGCTTTCAGTGGAGGTAGTATTTAGGGAAAAGGGTACAAGTTTTAAAGAGTTTTTCTGAGGTTCAGAGGTAATGAATTTGTCCATACTGATTTTTTAGTGGTTCTTGGGGGATACTTTCATCTGAAAGCTATCCCAGGTGTGTTATGCAGCTAATCATTGCTGGGAATTTTTACCGCGGATGATGCAGTAGTCCAACATGCTTAATAATGTATAGCAATTAAGATTTAATTTGAAGTCAATAAAAGGTGTGGTTTTCTGTCCATGTGGTAAGGTTACACTTAAAGTATTTGATACATTTTTATAAGCAATTTATTGACTGTGTATTTTATATACGATTTTGATTGTCATTGTTTAGCAACAAAATTGTGTTACAAAAAAGCACAAATAAGCTTTTCTGTGAAGCGCATGTCTAGACTTGTGTTAATGCAAACTTCATGTGTGATTTTTTTAAAACTGACCCCCTCTAACTTTTTATTTACCCTGGTGTGGCATATTTCAATTTAGCTTAAATCAGCAAGCAATTAAATCCAAAGAAGAGTATGCACAGAGAGGGTTGTATAGACCTAAGTGAGCAAGTTTTAGTCAACTCTGTTATATTGAATCAAGGCTCCTTTTTGCTTACAAAATGCTTTAAAATGACTTTGAGTCACTTCCCTACATAAAATCTAGTAACCCAAGTGATGTATTAAATTAAAACAAAATCAAAGGTTAGCACATGAGAGCAGTCATATGCTGCAGCAACGTACATCTTGAGGATTGAAGGGTTTACAAACAGATTTCTCTCAGGGAAGAAAAGCAATTGACACCCAATTAGTGTTAAAGCATATTCCTAAAGCTCAATGACTTGAGAGCAAATTACAGTTGTCATTGTGGATTTGTGAAGTGTGCTGAAGCATGATGCATTCCTTCAGAGAGAAGTTGCTTAGACATGAAAGTATAAAACAAGCACAGCAAGTATGAGTTCTCCACGTTTCTATAATATCTGTGCTTCAACAAAACAAATTTGTAAAGTAACCATGAGGTCCGTTGGATGCATTTTTACAATTCCTGCTGCTTGTTAAAAACCTGTCGATGGCTCACCGAGCTTTGAACCGAACTGTGGTATACATCAGTGCCCCTCCTCCCTGCCATTCGTGGGCTCTTGGTTTTGTAGCTGTAAGCTGACACAGAGATGGCAATCTGTGCCTGAGCAAAACAACACGGGGGAAAGGTTTTGCTGCATGACTAGTAAGGTGTGGGCTTGTTGCTCTCTTTTTCTGAGCAGGGCTTTTCCTCCTTAGAATGGGAGATCGGTGCAGTGTGATGGTGATCAGGGAAACCCTCATGAGCAAGGGAAGTTTTCAGACTTCTTTGCTCTTCCTTTATTTGCATATGCTTCGGACAGAATAGCCCCAAGCCTGGACTTTATTATCAGTCAACCATTTTAGCAAGATTATGCAAGAGGAGGAGGAGAGCAGATGTCATTTACAAATATACATGAGATTGGGAAATAAGCTTATTGCTTATTTGACTCACTTAAGGAAAGCTTGTGTTTGAATATGGATGAAGAAGCACAGTTATACATCAGAAAAGGCATTACCTATTCACAGCCTCCTTAAGCTTTTGATCTGGTATGCTTTAGCAAAAGCAGGGTCCCTCTTAGCAGTGCCCCTGCCGCATGCTTGGACCTGGCATCCTACCTGTGTGCGCAGCGCACGTGGCAGCTGGCTGCGTGGGACCACCTTGCTGCCCGCATGCACAACAGCTACCGCCCCGGTGCGAGGGCTGCAGCCCGTCTGCAGGCACGGCCAGGCCACGGCATCGGCAGGCAGCGCTCGCCTGGAGCCGGCCGGTAACCCGTCTCACGCAGCTTGCGCGGCTTCGGTCATCCCCTTGATTCAGCAGCCTCAGTGCTGTCCTGAATAAGGATGCTTTTCTCAACTGGAAGCAGGGACTACTTAGCGATGAAGTAATTAAGTCATACTGTTCATGAAAAGCCCTCACTGTTAATTTACAGTATTTGTCATAGCTCCTAGGCTACAATCATGGAAACAAAGACTGAATTGAAAACAAAAGGAGGGAACTTATTTGAGAAATTTAAATATCCTACAAATTTTGTAACAATTTGAAGCGTGTCTGCTTGTTTCAATTGGTTTTAAGAAATCTGCTCCAAGGTTCTAGGTGCATAAAGAAAAGTTTAGCGTTTTCTGATTTTCTTTCTTTGCAAGCTCATTGCTCACTAATAGGATAACGATTTTATCGCAATTAAGAGCCTTACAAGATAAAGGGAATCTTCATATTCTTTCTGTTTGGTACCAGTTTTGAAAACTTTGCTCTGTCTCTCCTGTAAATGATGCAGAATGTAGGAAAGGATAAGGAAAGGCCATAAGAAAGAGAGAAATCTTGAAATAAGTATGAAAACAGGAAGTCCAGCAGGAAGCTCTCACAAACTTAATGGCAGCTAACTCTACATTTTATAAGTAGGGAATTGAAATTCACGTAAAGCCTCATAACATACAGTATGGAAAAAATATAAGTACATTCACATCATCTGTTACTTCTTCCTTCAGCGTGAATAATGAAAGATTTTGTGTTATTTTAGAAGAATCATCTGACATTATTTTAATTTTATATTTTTTCAGGTAGTAATATTAAACTTCTATTAGCTATTATACCAATTCATACTGGTGTAAATTTTATTTTACTTTTCTTAATTAGTTTGACTATTTCCTCTTTGCAGAAACCTCATCCTTCTCGAATAAGACCTGAAAGTGGTCCACAAGCGGGTGGAACCACACTTACCATCACTGGTACAAACCTGGCCACTGGTTCCAAGAAGGATGTTCAAGTTTCAGTCGGTAGCCAGCCTTGCAATGTGTATGTACCCTGAGTAATTAACAATACAGAGCTGTACCCTAACAAAGCATCAACCTTTTCTGGCCTTTAGAAATTAAACAAATCCATTGTCTATCTCTTTGTGACTCATGCCAGGCAATGGAGCTCTGCACGTAATGTTCACACAGAAACTCACTCAGAGGCTCCAGCTGGAAGAAGCAGCTGTAAAAACAACCAAAGTGGGAGAACTCAGATATCCAAAGATTCTTCCAGTTTCAGCTTTCTCTGCTTGACTGACTGCTCCAAACCCACCCATGCTTTCACTCAGCATCTCTTCAGTGGTTCCATATAAAATCTTAATCTTATAGTGCCCCTTGGCTTGTTCCTCTCACTTCTTTTTGCTTTTATGAATTGCTGCCTTTCTCTTCCCTCCCAAAAAAGAATGACATGAAGTGTGCTGACATTGCATTGTTCTTGTGTTTGTACACTATTACTTTGCATATCCTACATCTTTTTTAAAGACCCTAAGTGATCTGAAGAAAGTGTTGTCTCCTCTCATAACTACTCAGTGCCCAGCAAAAATAGAGCCCTGTTTTTGTTGCTTCTGGGGTACTACAGTAAAGAATACAAATCACAATAATGTTAATAACTGAAGCTGTTTCCTCATTTTTTCTTCTCCAATCTAGCACTGAATTTGGAGACGAGATCGTTTGCGTTACAGGACCTAATAGCAAGGTCGAACATGTTCAAGTCACAATGGACTATGGGGGCACGGCAATTAGTGTACCACAGCTATTTTCATACAGTGAGAATCCTACTGTCACCAAGTTCCTGCCAGTAAATAGCTTCAGCAGGTAATGAAATGTTTGTCATAACTTCGTCTACAATTGGCTTAAAATATGTGTGATATGTAATAAACCTATTACATAGAGAACTGTTTGAAATAAAAACTCATGTACTCTAGCCATGCACACATTTAGATATGTAGGGTTTGTGATCTTTCTTAACTGCAGCTGATGTTTGAAAGTATTCTGTTTACCTCCAAACTTTAATCCCCACTTCAAAGGTAAATCCTGAAACCAGAAAAGGTAATGAGCTTCTTTTAAATGAAGATGCCTCAAAGAAAGAGATCTGAAGCATTTCAGCATGATGTCAGATAATATGATCTTTGTGTTACTTACAAATCCTTGTCCTATAAGGATAACCTATATAAAAGGTTTCTAATGAAAAGGTTTCTAACAGTTCTTCTATTCAGCTTTTAATAAGTAGGTTGGAAACAGAGGAAGGTTATGGCTTGTCATCTCTTTGTCCCATGAGGAAAAAAAAAATCTTTTTAGGAAATCTAGATTGGGGTTCAATAATGCTTTTATAAAAGGTATGCTCTCTTCTGTGGTGCTACTCACTAACACCCCATCTGGTAGCTGTTCCTTCTGGAAGAAAGTTCACCTAGTACTAATTATGAAACCAAAGGAATATATGCCTCTCTTACATTTGTAACAATATGGCAATCTGTATAAAAGTCCTTGTAGCATACCTCTGGTTTTGAAAGTCCTTCTGTGACCAATACAGGGACAAACTTGCGACCTTGATTCACGTTGGTCTGTGTTGTTCCCTAATATTCTGGTCTTTCTGCTTAGTGGGGTACAGTTGGCAGAGAGAGATCATGATGTTTCCACTTTTATTTCAGTAAAAAGACGTGTAACATCGTGACCTTACAAATAGGACATTAAAAATAAAATTGGCTGTGACTTCTCTTGGAGAAATTGGTACCTGCCTCCTTGAATATTGAGTGGTTACTTATGTAGAATAGGATTTGGTTTTAATATTTGCTTTTGATTTTTGGTTTGGGGGTTTTGGGGCCTGGAGGGGTTTTTTGGTAGATCAATAGTGATTTACCCCAGGGATTTAAGACTTCTTTTTTTCCTCTATATAAACTGAAGGTTACGTTAATGGATTGCTTTGAGGATTGCTATCCCTCTAAATCCATGTTACTTCGATGACTTTAATTCCCACTGGCAACTTGCATGCATTCTTCTTCTTATGCGAATGCATTATTTTTTAAACAGTGTGTTGCAAATGAAAGGGAATAGAGAAGCCAGGTCCCTACAGACCTGTGGAAAATACACTCTCATCTTTGTCTCTGTGCGTGTGGTAGGTGAAGTGATTTTAACAAAAACATTGGAGAAGTGAAGCACACAAAGATAAGCATCAATGAAAAGCCACAAATACTGACAAAGCAATTTGTACTTTTTTTATTCTGCTGGTTTAAAATGAGTTTGAAGTTGACATTGCTGCTTTTAAATGCTGTGGTCATCAATAGCTTTAACAGAAGTCCCTTGTGTAGGATATCTAATTGTCATATAGGCATTATATAGCTGTTTTCAATGGAAGTAGTAACAGTGCAGGATAAAGCAGTCTATAGGTGTGGTAGTTTGCCAATGATTTGACTTCTTTTTTAATTCTGCCTTTCAGTGGAGGGAGAAATATTACAGTAACTGGAACCGGTTTTGAGCTCATCCAGAGTTTCTCGTTGGTGGTATATGCAGAGCGTCCAGAAGCAGGGAAAATGAATCTCAAAAGGGTAATTTTCTTTCTTTCCCCCCAAAGGCATCACACTGGATGCATAACATATAATCTGTTCAAAAAATGCATTTAAGTTTGCCCACTGGACTTCACTGGGCTTGGAGTGGAATAAGGTTTGAACAGATTTCTGGGTCTGTTCAGGGTTTCCATGGAAGAAGAGCCTACTTCTACCACCTTGACTTACATTCACTTGTACCTTGCAATCTTCTGCTTTAAAATTATTTTCATTCAGTATGAATAAGGATAGAAGAATTAAGCTTCAAGTGGTAAAGTGGATGTATTTCAGAATTTGAAAGTGTTTATTTTTTCTTTATCTTTCTCCTTCTTCTCGCCCTGCAAGCTTTACAGATTTGCCTGAAACAGGACCCAAATCCAGACAATGCTGAGTACTCAGCTTTGAGTTAGTGCCTTTTATTTTCTCACAACTCAAGGAACCAAGTCTCCTTTTCTTTCTTGCTTCAGGCATATTCCACCTATAGTATGTTCACAAAAAGTTGTAAAAAGTAACATTAAAAAAAAACCAAACCCTTCTTGCATTTCATGTTAAGAAGAACTGACATTACCAATAGTCTCAATTTCCCACTCTTCTAATGAAGATCACAATTCAATGCAATGGTTGAGGACTTAAAAGTGATCTTCCAGTAAGAACATTATAAGACCTTTTCTAAAGCTGGTTATTCAATTTAAGACTGTCTTGTGATCCATACAGAGTTGGTAATGTGCATGTTTTGTATTATATGCATGATTCAACTATGCCAAAGCCAGCTGGATTTGGGTCCATCAAAACCCTATCCTTAAAATATTTTAAGAGGAAAACTGCCTACGTTTCTTAGTTCATAAACTGCAAGATGTAATTATCTTGATAACCTTAAATCCCAGGACAATCTTAAAGTCTATTTAGCATTCTTAACATTTTTTATCAACATTTCTTGCCCCGCTTCTTATATACGCTCAGCATCTTCTCAGCACATTAGCTTAAGTCGGCATTACATACAGCATACATTCTTGGTTAAGACTAGAAACTTTTCTCATCTTTGTTTTGCTTCCACTTACATGGCAATATCAGAATGTGGGGGAGAAGCTATCAAATTGCATTTCTCAAAGTGAGAAACCAAGGTGGTGATAGAAGAAGTGTTGAGAGTTCCTATTAATGTTGTTGGCTGTGGTCGATGCTACTGAATGACTGAAGTTGTTTCTAGGATAAAAACATTTGTGTAATTGGGGATGGAGGACAGGTTAACTGAGTTGTTACCTTGAGTAGTTGATTGACAATTGGTAAATTTTATTCTGAAATTTCACTCAGTAATTGTATTGAATTTCAGCAAGGTATTTTACAGGGTCAGTAGAAAAGAATCTACGTGAGATACTTAATGGTACAGAAGATGATCTGGATTAAAGCTGCCATGTTAACCTCTTAATCTTAGAGCAATTTAATGATATCAGCCAAGTGTGGTCCAGAGCCACAGGATTTGGAGTCAATGGAAACTGATCTGTAGCCTAAAATTTTTCTGCAGGCAGCTGGTAGAACATAATGAATCAACAATTTATTCCCATCAACAAACTTGTTTCTTTTTTTTTTTTTTTCCTTCCGGAAAATACCTCATACTATGTTATTTCTGCTAAATGGAGAGAATATAAATCCAGTGGTTTTATTTCTACAGTCTAAAGCTATGAACAGTTATGTACAGGAACAAGTCAAACTCTAAAATGTGCATGTTCTTCTTGTCTTGTTTCTTACAGTTTGATGGAAAGCTTGTTACAAGACTCAATGAAACCACGGTGGTTTTTTCTTCCCCACCAATACTGGAAGACCCAGAAAACTATAACATTACCACTATTATTCTAATGGATCATTATCATTTGGTTGTAAAAAATGAGAGCCACTCCTTTGCCTATGTTGCGGACCCAACCTTTGAGAACTTCACAGATGGCATCAAAAAACAAGTCAACAAACTTATTAATGCAAAGGTGAACTTGTCAGGAGATGGTGGTTGCTCATTTTGTCCTTGAAGCATGTATGGAATTTTTCCTTCCTTTCTTGAACCCTTAACAGCTGTTTGGTACCATACCCAAAATGCTTGGTAGAGTCCCTTACCTCTGCTAGATGATTAACATCGTCAGCTCCCCTTTCCTCCCCCCTCCCATTCTCAGAGATAGTTGCTATCTTCTTAGCCATACTTTGGGTTTCCCGGGGATGCCTCCTCCTGCTGAGCCTGACATTTGGAAATGCCCTCTGCCATAGAGCTCCCAAGGACTGGAGGGGACATGTCTTCTTGCACCAGGAAGGAAAGGAGAGGAATTGCATAATTCCCAACCACTCTGCTGTTCTGCACACTGCAGTCCAAATCACATCTGCTGCTAAAAATGACCCAAATGGAAAGTTGCAACTCAGGACTTCTTGTCTCCCAAGACTTTGTGTTGATGACTGAGCCTTGTATTTTCTGTCTAGGGCAGTAACCTGAACAAAGCCATGACGATAGATGAGGCCCAGGCTTTTGTGGGTGACGAGCCTTGCAACATAAAAACACTAACTGAAACAGACTTATATTGTGAGCCGCCAGAAGTACAGCCTCAACCAAAGAAACGGCAGAAGAGAGATACCATCAATAACCTTCCTGAATTCATTGTAGGTTACCTTTTCAATAGAATTTAATATCATGTGTGACACTGATATAGTGCTTCTTAATTGAAGTAATTTGTTCTCCAAAGTTGTTGTAGTACCGTGAAGAAACTCCTTGCAGTTCTTTCTTCTTCCAGCTTCTGCCTGCTGTCTAGAAGACGTCACACTTAAAAGAGCAGTCCCAAGCTGGCAAATGCCTTCTACCTTCGTTACATAGCAATGTAAAATTGTAGCTAGACAGGCTGGGGATTTTTCTTCCTCTGCTAAGCAAAATAAAATTACTTCATGGAATAAAGTGCTAGTGACCTAAATTCAGTATATAATATTCAGAAATGTTTCCTTTGTTTGACGGTTTGAGCTAGAAATTCACTTAGTAAGAATTACTAATTTAGAATTTAGAGCACAACTGAGAAGTGAACCACTGTCCATTTGCACTTTTTGAGATGAATATCTCTGCTTATCTAATTAGGTGAAATTTGGACTCCGGGAATGGATCCTCGGAAGGGTGGAATATGATACACGTGTGAGTGACATCCCACTGAATCTTATTTTACCACTGGTACTTATTCCTATGATAGCAATCATCGTCATTTCTATCATCTGTTACAGGTGAGTTCCTTTAATTAGGTGTTTCTGCTGTCCTAAAGCTTTCAAGGTACTACCTGATCGTTTTCAGCTCAGCTTACAGAAATTACCTTCATCTTTTTTATGAGCTGCAGAGTTAAGAAAGGCAGTAACAGCTGGAAATATGTATGAGCACCAATTTATTCCTCTCACGCACACCAAATTCCTTGGTGTCAGTCAGCCCAGTCCGTCCTTTATACATAAACACAACAATTGGTCCCAGACTTGCCAACCGCACAATTGCAAACTGAGTTGCACGCATACATTCTTGAAATGGCAGCTAAAGTGCCTCTCGTGAAGGAGATAGCTTATTCTGTATACATATCCATCAGCGTTTATGCTGCCTCAGTCAGCACTGTAGGTCTGAGCTGGATGGATTTGGCTAAGGGGTCATTTTGGCCTTTCCAGCTGAGATAAGTGTTACCCACACACAAATTTCATGGTTAATGGTGAAATTCATGCTTCACAAAGGGCCAGAACAATGTCTGTATTTCACTTAAGACCTACTTAGCCTAATTTTAAGGTTATTAATGAGGGCCTCATACTGTCCCTCAGGAGGGGGTGGCTTTCACTCTTATGGTGGATATCAATATAGCTGAAGCAATGCTGAAGTATGTGCTGTACAGCACTGATGATGTCGTGGAAGTCCTGCAACCTTCTCAGTTCAGTCCCAGACACACTCCCGGGTGGCTCAGAGCCAGTGCAGGACATGTTGCAAGCAATCTTTGTTCAGTGCATACAAACTGAGTTTCTGTACTTAATATGTGATTGAAAGCATTTGTAGCTACTGCTTATTGGATTTTAAATCACTGGCCCAAGTGTGCTTTGAAGCAGCAGGCCCGCAATGGTGCCAGGTTGATTTACACGGAATGAAGACTTGGTCCACTGTTGCTGTTCTCCTCTATTCTCTTTCTGCTGCCAGTATTTAAAAAGAAATAAAAGCCATGGAAATGTCCTCCGGTCCTTTGGCTTCCCACACAGAGCTGTCGCAAATTATTTACTTTTGAAGTTTGTAACTTTTTAAAAATCTTACCTCTATTCCATAAAGACGCAAGAGCCAACAAGCAGAACGAGAGTATGAAAAAATTAAATCACAACTTGAAGGCCTGGAGGAGAGTGTCAGAGACCGGTGCAAGAAGGAATTCACAGGTATGACAGATATTTAGACTCCCGTGGGTCCTCTCGAGCAGTCAGAAGATGGGCTAGAGCAATGGTGCTAGCTTGCTAAAACTGTCTTCTGGGAACAAATAAGTAGTAGATCTTAGTAGTCTTGATTACTGACATTGACATACAGCAGATATTTTGCTATTATATGTGAAAGCTGTAAATAAAATAAAATAGGGAGCTGAGGTTATTGAAGGAAATGCATAGTTTTAGTCTAAAGGAAGCACAGAGTTAGCAACTGGGAAATAGAAACTAGTTGAGATTGGGGTTACTTATAGCCATTAATGTGAGTGACCATTGATATGGAGGTAAGAATATTTTATAGTGACTAACAGTGCACATAGTATTTAGCACAATGGCTGTATGTGCCAAGTATGCACATTAAAAACTGTTTTCAGAGCTGCAAAATTTATTTACAGCAATCAGCATACAAAGGGATAATTTGGCAAGTTCACAGGAAAGAAATAGCATTTTGCCCTGTTTATCATGGGAAAACCTTAAGCTTGATTCGAGGAGCTAGCTAATTGTTCTGTCTAAATGTAGCAGCATCATCCTAGGGAAGGCAGCAGGAGGTGTGAAGGCTCAGCATTTCTACATGTTGAGCTACTCATTGCAATGCTTAAATTAGGCATCTGAGAGCAAATATTGGCCTAAATGATTACCATGAAATGTCACCTCGTTATCTGAATTATGCTTGCTGTTGGGTCATGTTGAAATAATCTCTACTAAAAAAAGACCCACGTTTTCTTTCTAAAGAGAAATAGATTATTTCATATTGACAGCAGCTAAAAAGCAGGATTGAATTAAACAGCAATTTCAGGTTAGAGTTTGAAATTAATTTAAGAAGCTCGGGGTTTCTCAAAGATTTTGGCCGTGCTGGAAGCCTCTCCCAGTCTTGTTTTTCTGGCATTTCTGGGACAGGATATTCTTTTCTTGTACCAGCTTGTTTTCTCTGGAAAACCAAGTCCTTCCAGGTTCTGGACACAAACCAGAAGCAAATGTTTGAATCAAGAACTATTCCCAAATGGGCTTCATTTCAAACTGCATTTTGAACTGTGCGAGGATCAATCAAGGTTAACAGCCCTCCCTCTCGCCACCTTTCCCATGGAGCTTCATACCTGTTTCTGAAAGAAGTTGCCTTTCTCTTGCTGACATTCCTAGTAGGGGGCTATAGACTCCTGCTGCCTGTTGGGTTGAAGGTTTCCTCTCTGCTCCACCGAGCACAAACACTGGGGAAGTAGAATGCACGTCCACGGAGTAATCCAGTTCCTAAACGGCATCCACCTTGGCTGACAGTAAAATGAAACACTGAAGTCAAAACACATTCTGGATCCATACTGTGAAGCTGTAATGTCAACATCACAAAGTGCAGACAGTCTAAAATTCATGGGACCAAAGATAGCCAAGGAAAGGGACATTAGGGAGGAAGTACAAATACCCCAAAGCTGGAAACCACAATATGCTTTCTCCTTCAGCTTTGCTGAATGCTATAAAACGAAGAGGAAAATGAATGAACAAGAGCAATAAAATTGCTGAGCCAATAGGTCACTATATTAATTAACATGGTATTCTAGTCAATCAGCAATATTGGGTAATTGGAAAGCCTTCAGCTAGAATAGCTGCTCCAAAGGATAATTCCCTAATTGTTGTCCCTTTTAAGAACTTCAGGGCTTTTGAGTCCCACAGAAACATTTCCATCAATTTCAATGAACGATTTCACTTTCTTCCTTCCTGCCATCCCCTTGCAATTAAATTAGTGTGCTTTACACTTTAAACCTTTCTTTCCTTGGCTGCTATGTGTTTTTTAAAAGAACTCTTATTACTAGCTAGAATCAGAGGGAATAGAATATGCATTGGGAAAAAAAAAAAAAAAACAAACCAAAAACAACAAGAAAATAATATTGCAGTGTCTTTTTTTGGCTCTGTGCTACAATCCTCCATTCATGTACATGAACTCACCCAGATGTCCATTAAGGCCCCTTTTCGGATAGGCAACAACAAGGAAACTATCTGTGCTAAAGGCAGTTATCCTCATGTCACTGTAGGATTAGCTGTGGTCGTAGTTAACAGGTTAATTGGTAAAAACAGCAAGAGAAAATGTGAGGTGAAATAGAGTTTTTGGTTTTGAGTTGCTTTTTCCCCATTACCAGGCACCCAAAGAGATCATGTTGCCTAAAAAAGCCGCAGGCTTTTTTTAAATGAACCTTTAAACTGTGTTGCATATTTCAGATCTAATGATAGAGATGGAGGATCAGACAAATGATATCAATGAAGCTGGAATTCCAGTACTGGACTACAAAACCTACACGGACAGAGTCTTCTTCTTGCCCTCCAAAGATGGAGAGAAAGACGTGATGATTACAGGGAAGCTGGATATTCCCGAGGCCAGGCGGCAGACTGTGGAGCAGACTTTGAACCAGTTCTCCAACCTCCTCAATAGCAAATCATTTCTCATTAATGTGAGTACTGAAGTAGATTCACCTGTCTGTTAGCTAGGCATACCTGTGTGTGCAAGACAGGTATGAACCAAAATTATTACAAATAAGTGATTTTTGTACAGTTCTGGTTCTACAGTAACCACTGCAGATATGTAGCATCACAGCCAGAGCTTCCTGGTGGGTCGGAGAGGCGAGATAATATTTCTGTGCCAGGTCACATAGTATGGAGTTAGTCAATATTGCAGTGGCTGTAGGAAAACAGATATTACCCAATCTGGCATAAAAACTGCTGTTACAAGTTTGTTTTAGCCTTTTAAGAAACGTGACCGGAGAATGCCGATTTCCTCCTCGTTCATCATGGGAGTCACCTGCGGGCAGCCATCTGCTGGATCTCTGTCCCAGAGAGGCAGAGGCTCCTCAAGTGGCCTATTCATCAAGACTGATGAGTGCTCACAGCATCTCTGAAGAGAATTATAATTGCTCACTCTCAAAAACTGAGGCTGATTGTCAGACACTTAAGTATAGATTTAGGCTTCTAACTTTTTCTCCTTTCTTAAATGAGGCTCCAGTGCTGAGCTAGTTAATGGTAGCATTACAGTTTATGGCAGATGAGAGCACATTCCCAGGCGTACTTAGATTAGTGTCTCTGTAATTTGATGTGAAAGGACTGGGAATTTGGGGGAGAGGGGAGTTGATTTTCTCTTTTAAAAAATTGTCACAGAACACCTTTTTTCATTTAATTGAAGCATTCTTTTAGGTAAGGCTTCAGTTAAAGTATATAAGCATTCCTTGGGTTAGTCCGGTACACCATGTGTGTATCTAAAAACAAATTATAGGCAACGTTTTCTTATAAGTAGTTTTTTTCAAACTTCTGAAAACTTTTCCATTCTGTGCTTAGAAGATTAGTATTAAAATAATACTGCTTGTCTTCTTAGTGCAGGCAAGTGTTGAAGTTCTTCAGAAACCTGTCATCTGACTTGATTTTACATTTGTTTTCTGTTTCAGTTTATTCACACGCTGGAAAACCAAAGGGAGTTCTCTGCTCGAGCTAAAGTGTATTTTGCATCTTTACTGACAGTTGCTTTACATGGAAAACTAGAATACTATACTGACATCATGAGGACGCTGTTCTTAGAACTGATGGAGCAGTATGTTGTGGCCAAAAACCCAAAGCTGATGCTAAGAAGGTTTGAATGAATGTCATAGTCATATTTTCTGTAGTTCTCTGTTTTTCTGTAAATGTATTTCTTTTGCAATGTGACTGTATTAAAATGCCAACTATCTGTGAAAGTCAGAAATAGCCTGGCCCAAGCATATTAGGAAGACAAGCTCTCCAGGAACAGCTGTGGAAGGCAGAGGCAGGACGGCTGGCAAGATTTCCTTATTCAAGTACTGTAGTGTAGAATCTGCATGGAGATTACTGAAACATCTACCTTCAAAATACAATACTGAACATTTCATTTACTTTTTAATCTAATTTTATTCCAAATGATCTAGCATTTATACCACACATCATCTCCATAATGAGCACACATAATCAGCTTGCTTTGTGCATTCAGTGAGGGCTTGCTCTAGTGTTTTTAACCCTGTTGTTATCCCAAATAAACTACAAAAGACCTTGCTCTGTGTATGTTGTAGCTTTGTAATCTGTAGGTTATTTCCTGGTAACTGCACAACTGGGTTAATTTTTTAGCTCTTACAGCATAGACCCAATTTAAGATTTTGCATAAAGGATGTGTGCTTTTCGGTAATGAGCTGAAGGTACTCGGGCATGATGAGCAATACAAAGCACTTATCGTAAAGCAAGTACATGCTCTCAAGACTCTATAGGGAAATCATTGCATTAGGAGAGTGCATGCAGTTAAGCATGTAAAAATATTATATTTCAAGCAAGCAATCTTTTTCTTTAAAAGTTTGTTATTAAGTACCCTTACCATACTCAGGGTTGGTTTCTTTTTCAGATCTGAAACGGTTGTTGAGAGAATGTTGTCTAACTGGATGTCTATTTGTTTATATCAGTACCTCAAGGTAAGAGTTGAAGTCTGTTGCCTGTGGGTTTTATCAATAATACTTAAACATACTGCGTTGAGTATATAGTTTGGTTTTGCTTTATTTCATTTCCTTTCCTTTAAACAGGACAATGCCGGGGAGCCTCTTTATAAATTGTTCAAGGCTATCAAACACCAGGTAGAAAAAGGCCCAGTGGATGCTGTACTAAAGAAAGCCAAGTATACATTGAATGACACAGGCTTACTGGGAGATGATGTAGAGTACACACAGTTGGTAAGTCAAGCATGATTAATATATTATAAAATCATTTTTTCTTTTAAAATTAAGTCCTGTAGTGTTAAGTCTGTACATACTTTTCTGGACTACTGTGATCTGCATAGAAATTCTGGTCATGGGCAGGGCTGTCAATAGTTTGACCAAAGCAAGTCTCCAAGCAGGAAAATAGAATTATAAAGTATCTTCTAAGCATTAAATCCAAGTCCTGCCACTGTGGAATCCGTTTCAGTAAATCCCTTTCATAATTTTCAAAGTCTGTCTGAACAGTGGTTGGGGTGTTCGACTCCTTCCCTTTTCCCATCTAAATTAACTGGCAATTGATTTTTGCAGAGTTCTTGCACTAACATTACACTTGAAATTCGGGTTGTCTTTCTCCCTTGTGATTGCTGCTCGTCAGCATATCAAAGGTCATTTTAGAGATCATTTTATTAGTATACCAGGATGAGCTCCTCTGTAGTCCTGTGAGATGGCTCTGCAATCTCCAAAACACTTTATGAACCTATTTCTGCACTTGTTCCTCTATGAGTCAAACTCTCCTGAACACAGGCAGCCCAACCAGCATTGAAATGGGTTTATTTCCACCTAAGGAAATAATTCCCTACAGTGATGAGGGGAAGCTGCCTCTACAGGCAGTTCTGGAGACTCATGTTAGATGCTTCAAGTGAGATGTAGTGGACATCCCTGCTGCAGGAATTCCCCATCTGAGCTCCACCAACCCCTGAATCTGATCACCAGTGCCATGATCCAGTTCTCTTCTATTATGAATTCTGCTTTGACTTAATTCCGTTCACTGCCACAAATTTCCACTACTTTTTCAACCAGACTCCAGCACACGGATTCACTGTCTTTTTAAAAAACCGAAGCAGCCCACTCTTTAGCTGTTTAGGGAGCATAAATTCCAGTTTTACTCTTTCTCACAGTCTTGCTGGCTTTCTTCAGGATACAGTGTAATGAATATCAAAGATGCATAGACTGTCCTTCAAAGACCAACACAGGATTTTTTTTTCCCTCTCTGATTTCTCTTTTTATTGACATGTTAGGAGCCATTTGTGGTTGTCTCCAACTGAGAAAGATGCAGTGACATATCTGCAGTGTGGAAAGGGAAACTTAATAAAAAGCTTTATTAGGTCCTGGTTAAAAAAAATGACCATTTTGTATATTCTGAAGGGATGCTGATGTGAGGAGATTGCTGTAGGACTTTCACTCACAGAATCACCAGACTGTGACCTAGGCTGCCTGGAGGAAAAGGGTTTGCTGGGCAAGAAGAAATATTTTAAGTTCAATTGATATTTTGGACATTAGTTGAATTGTTATCTTCATATCTGAGCTGAAAGTGTGGTTTCTATGGGTGCCATTGACTGGAAATGCTCATTATATTTCCTCTTGTGCATGGAGAACAAAATTTACTTGCAATGTACATTGTGTAAGACTTAATGGCAATAATTCTTTATTCAGTCTGTTTCTTTTCACAAAAAAGCCAATGCCTGCAATTAAGCTAAATGAATGCAGTTGAAAGCAGAAAATTTGTATATGCAATCAGATGTGGGCACAACAAGCATACTAGCTAGATATTAAACATTTTAACATTGTACCATAGCAGTATTTGGTCCAGATTTTCAGATTTCCCATCAAACAAAGATTTTGTGTGTGCATGCATAGAAGATGATGAGATATATGTGTGTATATATATATGTATGATGAAAGATTGTGAAGGGCGTTACTATTGCTATAAATTATTGGGATCTTTGGCACGATGATGACATTGTTGTGGTAACTGTGAACAGTTAGGGAGCATTTGTGCACCAGGGTAGGTTAAAGCATGGGTTAATTAGTTCACTTCTGCCTGAAAGTGAGACACGGTGGGAAAATATGGTATAGAGCAGTTGTCTGCTCTCTAATTGTTCTTATTTAAAAGATGAATCTGTTTTGCATCACTGGTTACACTGACATGCTGCATACTGAACCAGCAGCAAAATCATGTCTAATTACCATAAAGCTAATAGGAAAAGGAAGGTGAAATCTCATGATTAGTTTGAGAGTTCTGTCAAGGGACAGTGCAATCATGTTTAATTTGACTGCCGTATGGCGCAGCTTTTCTTCACTGTTTAAAAATACCAGCCATGCAAGTTTATTTCTGAGGTTTGAGATGATAAATTCAGGCATTATGGTTGGCAGGACCGTATGTATCCGAGAGCTGCAATGCTTCGGATGTGCCTGGCCTCCAAAGCTACCTGACTGGCAAAAGATCCACGAGAGCTCTGAGCTGTTGTACTGATTCAGCTAGTGAAAGAAAGAGGCTTTTCATTTGGATTTGATGGCTTTTTTCCTTCTGGGGAAGTTTCCTGGCCATCATTTTCTCGTTTGCTTTTGTCTGTATTAAAACTGACACTTATATAGCGAAGCTACTTTTAAAAAAATCACTCTAGATTTAGCAAATTACAGGCTTTCAAGAAATTCTCTTTAACATTAAAAAACCACATGTCAATACTATCAGAAAACAGTAATATTTTAGAACTAGCATAAACTACCTAGGTATATTTCCTGGAGCTATTAGAGTTATTGTGACGACAGTAAGCAGCAAATGAAGTCTTCAAACACCAAAGATGATATAAATGGCTTTTATATATACATATATATGTGTGTGCACGTACGTGTGTATTTATATGTATCTAATGAACAGCTGGTCACAGGAGGTAAAGTTACGGGAGCTGAACAAGTCACTGCTCATCAGCTGAGCCATATTAAATCACCATATGTACAGACCTAGTCCGCTCAACTTGAGAAGTAAAACCACAACCATGAAGACAGCGTAAAGGAAGGCAAAAGCACACAATATTCTAGGAGTTCAGCAAAGTGCAGCTCAAATGATTATTGGGAACTCGTTAAGTTTGGGCATTGCTTTACTTTTGCTTTTCTATGGTCCAGGTTAGCAGGTTATATGAGAAGCATGTAACTAGGCAGTGGTTCAGCTGTTTTGTTCTTGTGTGTCTCTAATAAATTCCCAAGACTCAATAATAGTAGCTTATTAGACATGAGTAAATCTATTCTGCATCTTTTCTGTTTTGTCATAGTGGGAGGAATTAGCTGGAATTTATGATAGCTGGTTGGCTGCATAACAGCAAAGGATCCCTCAAATAATCCATACTCCCATTGCAAATATGTGCTGCTGTGCAATAATCATTGCACAGTGAATTTTAGATATTGTTTGCATTTAAATCACCCAGAAAAACAGATTCAGAGGTAATTCAGAGGTGATTTGTGTTAATAACCATGTACTTTCTTCTTTTTACAGACAGTAAATGTATATGTACAAGATGGAGGAACCGATTCCATACCTGTGAAAGTGCTGAACTGTGATACTATATCACAAGTAAAGGAAAAGATAATAGACCAAGTCTATCGAAATCTGCCATGTTCTCAATGGCCAAAAGCTGAGAGTGTAGTTCTCGGTAGGTAGCTACTTGTGATACTATATTGAGCAGGTGAATGATGTTGTGTGATTTTGTATTTTCCCCAAAAATGTCTATAAAAGCAATTTTTTTGGTTTAAAAAAAAAAAAAGTTGAATTTGTGTTCAGCTGGATGCAAAAATACAGCATTTTGCAACAATCTTAATATGCATTAAAAATTAATGCTTTCTTACAGAGTTCTTTTTCCTGACTCTTAAAGTTTTGGTATACTGTCATTAGTGTGCAAAAAGCCTGTTAATCACTGTTAGCACAAATGTATTCCATGTCTGACAGAGTCAATCTCAGGTACTAATTAATGTGATAATGACAGCATGGACAATTAGCTGATGGAGAAGTAATGATGCAGTTTCAGAAACTGGTACTGATTTTGACTTGCCTTTAAGGTAGTTACTCAAAAGAATTATAACTTAGAGGAGCTGCACTTGTAGGAGATGATGAGCCACCCAGACTCTGAAAATCATCCTCCTTGAAGGCTTTCAAAATTACTGTTCTCTTCTTGGAGGAAAAAAAGAAGTTGACGTAACTTAAAAGGCCTAATAATCACATAATAAAAACTCAATTAATAATTTTGCAATATCTTCATTACGGCCTTAATCTGAAAGTAGAGGATGCAATTCTTGCTCTTCAGAAAATCCTAGTAAATTCCCTAAAAATGCCTTTTTTATTCCATATAAAGTCCTACTTTGTTCTGGACTGATAGCAGTTCTTATTACATATATTTGTAGTATTCTAAGCAAAGGAATTTAACTTTCTATGGAAAGTAATCAGAAGTCATGTGCATGGTTAGGGAATAGCTCGTGCAAACTTCTGTAATAAAGACCAAACTATTAAGCAATAAAAAACGCACATCGTGGCATGTGCCAAATTACTTCTTTTAATGTTCCACAATGCGTCAGTGCGTCGTCTAAACTGAAACATTCTTGGAGTAGTTATTTTTGCCCATGGTTAAAAACTGTTTTTTCTCATTTTAATTACCCCTTAGAGTGGCGTCCAGGTTCTACTGCACAGATCCTCTCAGACTTGGATTTAACATCCCAAAGAGATGGCAGATGGAAACGTATCAACACACTAATGCATTATAATGTAAGGAGGTGTTTCAGAGCAGTTGTTCGCATCTGTTAACTGTTCTCTAGTAATAAATAAAATCTTTATTTGTTTTTAGAGAAACTTCTGTGCTACATAAAGAGTCAAAAAAAACCCTAGCTCTGGGTCTAGGCAGTAAAAGCTTGGGAGCGTGAAAGGCTAGGTCTGGACATTCTGCCTAAACTTCTTACCAAAAACACACTACCTAAATGCCAGCACTTTGGTTTCCTCATCATTGCAGTGTCCAAATCCAAATTCCCCTTTGAACATTCACAAGCTCCTTTTGCTAGGTCTTGTATTCATCTGTTCTTTTCTCTACCACTTCCTACCCCTGAGAATTGTCTTTGTCCTTGCTCTGCTGCTAAATAGATTTTGGGTTGGTCTGGTTTGTTCAACAGCCCAGTCAGGAGAGCAGATGTTGACATTTTTGTACCGTCTGTTTTAGGTTTCGTACTATGCTTCTGGTTTAGGTTTCATACTATGCACTCTACCAAGCACTTGCAATCCACTTATCTTCCCTTTGTATGCTATTTATTGCTTTCTAACAACAGATACCCTGATTAGGAAAGATAGAAGTTAGTTTTCCCTCAGAAAACAGACAGGTCCGATTCTTCGTGATAAACCCCATTTTTGTACAACAGGTGCCCACACCAGGTTGAGGAACCACTTAAGTCTTGGAGATGCTTCTGGCATTTTCAGTGATCTCAGAGGAGGTGCTCCTGGGATCTCTTATTAAAGGAGGGGGAGGGACTGTGTTCTGAATTGCAGAGCCCGTTGCCCGAGAAGCTTTGAAGGGCAGCATTAATCATAGGTCTAGATTCCCTGCAAAAGGTTACAGAAACCACAGTTTAGGTTTTAAGAAAGAGGTTCAGTGGTGCATAATTCTTTTGAATAACATCCCTGTGTTTGTATTTTCAAAGGTCCGAGATGGTGCCACGCTCATCTTATCGAAAATGGGAATTTCCCAGCAGCCGGAGGATAATCAGCAAGATGTTCCAGGGGAAAGTAAGTATCTTGTGGCTTCCCTACCTCCCAAAATGACTAGAAGTCAAAACCCACACAGAGAGAGTGACAATGCTGTCTTGATCTTGTTTATCAAGCATGTCTGTGGAGCTAGATATTCCCCACCAGACTATATAGGGCTTATTTGTTGTGTCTTAACCACTGTACACTTGCAGTGGTTTTCTTTGTCCTCATTATAAAAGCATTAAATAACGGGGCTTTAGCCATAATAGCTGTGAGTCCATACCGCAGCTTAATAGAAAGCACTCTCAGCAAACATTTCCTTGCATATTTTGTTTCTTAATCCCACTACATCTGTAGTCAAACTGTATGTTCCATCTTTCCAAAGCTTTATCTCTTTTTCTCCTTCCTTCACTTACTTTCTGCTCCAAATTTCTTCCACTTCTTACTAGACTGAAAATTGAATGCAGTGTTCTAGATGAACCACAGTAGAGATCAGCTCCCCTCTGTGAAATAATGGATCTGATGTAATTTTTTATTGCATTTCTTACAACTATGTTATCTTGCAAACTCATCTCTGCACGTTCATATTTTGTGTCTCCCTCCCTCTGATGTTTCACCAGCTATGCTAGCTTGGTTTTTCCAGGGTTTGTTGATTGGCTTCATTCATTCCATACATGTTATCTCTTTAGATGCAGTGTTTTCCACAATTCCTTTGTTCTTTTTAAGGTTTGCAATCCACTGTAAGTTAGTATCAAGAATTTCCTTATAATGTTTCCTCTCTTTCACATTACTAATGCAGCTGTTGCATAATTCTTGTACTGCTGTCTGCTACAGTATGCTGGACTTCTCAACATGGAAAACAACCTGTTAGCTTGCAACCCATCTTTTAAAGCTTTTGCTTCTACATGTTAGTATTCTGTCCAGACCAATTTCCTTTATCTCAAAACCTCTTGAGACACAACATCCATTACAACCTAAAATGTACTCAGATTTTTATGGAAATATTTATTTGTAAATTTATGTTCTTTGTCACTTGTGTTTCCCTTACATATCAGATGTTCAGTTTCTCTTTTTTTTTTTTTTTATCCTTATATTCAGTTATTTTACACAGGATAGAAGTTAGATTTAGGGAATGATAATTGTTGAGATCATTCTTCCTGCTATAAACTCATTTGATATACTTTTCTGTCTAGCACTGATTGCAAAAGCCATTGCTTCACCTAATAGTTTCATTCCCTTAAACAGATTTACTGGTTTAGATTTAATAGATTTTCAAGGGCTGGACAGTCAAACAGATTGGAAATAATATGCCAGAAATGTACTTTTTTCGAGAAGATGGGTGTCAGCTCATAGGTCTGACATATATTGCTATTTAACAAAAATGTGCAGACTTCCATTTCATTTATGTTTAGTGTTAGCCAGGAAATTGGGACAGGCAGAGTTACTTGCCATTTACTTTTTACTCTGCCCTCCTGGATGCTTTCTGTTGAGACTTTTTCCAGCATCCGTGAAGGGCCTTCTAATGGTCATGGCTACACCTTTGCTGCTATCTTCTAACCCCTTTACTGCAAGTGCCTGCCATAGTTGGCCAAGTGGTGACTACTCTGTCACAGCAGGTGCCAACCCAGCATGTCAACTTAAAAAGCCATCCGGCTTAATACAGAAGGCAGTGAAGTGCAGCCAGGCAAGGAGCTGATTCCTAGTGCCTGTTCAGTTTGGTTGCACTGTTTGCTGAGATAACCGCTGAGGCAGTAGTTGCCTCCACTCTAAAGTAGTGGAGTGGACCATGAATGGAGCCTGCTGCTGTCCTTAGCTTGCTTTGCTTTCTTAACACAGAGCCATGTTCAGTCACCCATTCTGGGCTCCCAGTCTTCATTCTTCCCTCCTCACTACCCTTGTGGCAGGCAGTAGAGGACCAGACTGTGACGTTTTCTTTTTTTGTTGGGGTTTTTTTTTTTTTCTTTCCTCCTTCTCTACAATTATATCTTTAGCTATGATTCAGTATGGTGAAGCTCTTTGAACATACATGATCTGTACTCCAAGATGAACTCCTTAGTTATACATGTGCCATAATAAATTCTAAATAGTAAAGGAAAAGCAGACTTCTGGGGACAGTGCTGTCACATGGAGGCTCTTGTACACGAAAGAAAAATCTGCAGAGAGAATTCAGATCCCAAAGTATGGAATTAAGACAATTTCCACCATGTTTCTTCTCCACACCCTGTCTTGCACCATGGTAGTGTACAAATTTGGGAAGACAGCATTTCATGCCAGATTAGCCCATTTTCTTTAGTGCCAAAGGGTCCTTAGAGCTATCTGGTGCCAACTTGTTCTTTTGGAAAGCTATAAAATGTTACAAAGCCAGTGCAAAGTGAGAGCCTGCAGTGACAGTGATTTGTGAGATGCTATGTGTATAAAAGGGAGAGGAGAGGATCAGAGGCTTCCCCCTCCCACACATACACATTTATATGACACAGGGATTTACAGGGTTGGAATAGACAGAAATCCTATCCTGGCTCTATGAATGAGGCTTGTGACGAAGTGGTTTTCCTTTTATTCAGAGCCTCTCATTAACTTGCACCTTTTGCATTGAGAAGTGTCAGCTGAAACCATTGACTGTCTGCCAAAGTACTGGGCTTTGCACAGAACGAAAATGTAAAACCATGTTCAGAGATGTTGCTCTAAAACCTGGCATTGCTTCCATGCTGCTTTTGATTCACAGCTTCTAGCAGGAAGACACTAGAAGCTGGAGGTTGTGACAAATTAAATGCAGCATCTTTTGCTTCTGGAGATAATAAATGCAATTACTAATTTGTATGAAGATGGAGAATGGTTTCAATGATTTCATGCTAGTATTTCTGTACTGAACTGTAAGCCGAAACAACATGCTCTGTTATTCTGGGGATTTTCTCTGGGCTTTTTTTTTTTTCATTTCTTAATTCTGAATAAAAATAGACAGAGGGTTGCAGATCAGAAATACTGTAGGGCAGCCCTTCCTTCACCTCCATGGAGCAGTGTATTTGCAGGCAGGGAGGAGACTGGAAGGAAGCTAATTTGGTGCAGGCCACGCAAGGGGAAAGGGGCTGCGTTGCCTGTCACCATCTCACTTGCCTCCATCACGTTTACGTCATGGTTCATATCACTATAATCAGTCAGCACAGTCATTATTTGACATTAACACCCCTACCCCGCAGCGTTATTTTATATTGGCCAAAGAATGCCCAAGGGCCAAGACAAAGAGTTCGGGGGGGAGCATTTGACCCAGTGGGCGCAGTCTTCTCCCCGCTTACAGCTTGACGTATAATGTGGCTACCACAATGAAGAAGGAGGTGTTTTCCCCTATCTTTTATTTTCTTCACCTCCTACTTTTCCATTGGGGAAAATATTACCTCACAGGAATGTTATTTTCTCTTAGCAACCATATTGCTGACATGTTTTGTTGCCCCATGTTCTGAATTTCTCTTCCTCTTTCTTCCTGCTTTTTTTAGCAATGAAGTGGGGTCTTTGTGTTGCAGAAGTTCATCTGGTTGAGCTGTAGCCTCCTAATGCCTAATTCCCTATGAAATAACTACTATTTCACTAGTAGCCAATTCTGTTGTTGCTAAACAAACACAGGCCAAATTAAGCTGCACATAGAGGCCAGTAATCTCAGTGGAAACGCCTTTGGTTGTTTCTTTTCTTTCCAAAGTTAAACTGGGCCATATACCATCAGGAGGGCAAAGAGAGGATAAATTCCTTTGAATCAAAGGAGGAAGCAGAAGTGTACCAAGCGACTGACATAAGGCTGGAAAATAGTTTCTGCTCTAACTGCGTGATTTGATCTATTAATTTACAAAAGTAAATAACAGGCATTGCAAAAGAAATTCCAGACTTTGGGCCCAGCAGCAGTTCTTACTGTACTGGCAGATGATTGCTATGAATGGTATCGATTGCGAAATCGCAGCTGCTTCAAAATAAAGTGATAGCTTTTATTTCTTGCTTGCTTCATTCACATGAACTTCCAAGTCAAACTGAGGACTCTGAAAGGACAACGTGATTTAATGTGGGATTTATTTTTTTTTCCCTACCTGGTTAAAAAGAAGTAAAGGCCCCAGAAAACTGCATAGCTAATGCTTTTCATAAGGATATATAAAGTAGATTCAAGCAGAAGTGTTAGCTTGGTCAGATTACACGTAAGTGTTATTTTCCCCTGTGATGTAAAATGTTGAATATACATTCAAGCTGGTAAATTTAATGTAGCTGTTGAAGAACTTAGTTAATAAACTACTATGGCCAAAAATTTGAAAGGACAAAATTCATGCAATTAGAGACTGATATTTTCTGCTGTAACTGGGATTCAGTTACGTTAGATACATATATTAAAGCATAAAACTTACCAGTAATGCAAAATAATTTGTGCAATAGGGCTGAATCACAATTTTTATGGGAAAAATAACTTTCACATTTTTAAGACGTCAATGATTTTAAATGCACTGATTCAGTAACTTCCACTGGAAAAGCGCCATTGGTTTTAGGGACTATGCCAAGTAGATATAAAAAATCAGAAATTAAAGGAAGAACAAGTAAAACCAGGAGATTTGAAACTAAGTTTGTGACACCGAATGTTTTTTCAAGGGATATTAATTGCAAGTTAAAACAATTGTATCATCTCTTTTAGAACTGTTTGTAACAAAAGATTCTCAAGCTTAGAGTTTGTCTGGACTCATGCTGAAATGCAAGACTCCCTTTATTGCACTGCGTAATCATTGAACTAAGCTCAGGGACCATACGCATGACCAAGCCACAGACAGCATAGTGAGGCATTGTAATCAGATGAGCTGTTATTAGCATCCAGGTGCTTACTCCTGTTTCTGCTATATGCTAACAGACTTGATGTGAGTCTCCTTCTCTGGTTTAAGCTATGAATACTGACAAACAAATTTTTTAAAATCTTATTACATGGATTATGAATTTGCAGCAGTCATTACCTCTGTCTGCTGGAGTTCACGTCCTCTCAGCAAAGGGATGCATTTTTCTTCCTTTCAGCTACAAAGTCAAGTGGTGCTGGTCAAATGCTGATAAAGGCAGGTTTCAACTGATGTACCATACTTTGAACTCAGCAGTTAGGGTAAAAATGTAAATTATGATGGTGGTACATAGAAAAAAGGTTGAGACCATAAAGTCTTAGATGACCACTGCCAAATTCACCAGAGCTGCTACAATATCTTGCCTTGTACCTGGAGTAGGTTACAATTTCTCTTTCTGTGGTGGCTGTTGGGTCAGACCTAGCTGAGTTTCCATAACTTGATCAAGTCTCTGAGAATTCACAAAGGGGTGGAGTACTTCAGTGTGTGGACCTCAAAAAATACACATACTGTGCTTACGTGACCCAACAGGAGTTTCCTTATTGCGTGATTCCTTCCTCTCCCTTTGCTTTTGACAAAAGCAAGCTTTTTCATCTCATGTATTATTGAACATTTAGTACTTGAGTTGTATATGTTGGACAGGAGCGGAATAATCTAGATCCTCTAGGCAAGAGGGCAGGTTTGTTAAGGATAGGGAAACAAAGATCTTACATGTACTTATGTATATGATAATTTTTGTGTTGCTGTTGTGGGTGTGGGTTGGTTTTTGTAATTATTGCAATTACTGTTTCTAGGGCATGCACTCCTGGAAGATGAAAATAAGGTCTGGCATCTAGTCCGGCCAGTAGATGAAATAGATGAAGGTAAATCGAAGCGGGGCAGCGTGAAAGAAAAAGAGAGGACCAAAGCTATTACAGAAATCTACCTGACCAGACTTCTTTCTGTGAAGGTAGGGCTCAGATGTGCCATGGTTACACCTTACTTCTATAGATTTTGAGGTACAACTGAAGAAAATGGTGCAACTATTAGTCATGTGTTTGGCTGCAATTTTGAATATGTCATGTACATACAACTGGTGTTCAGGGCCTCAAGTGATCAATATGCCCTGAGGAACATTACTGGGAAAGAGATGAAGTATAACTCCCAATCAAAGCTGGGAACCACAATTGTGTGTTCGTTAAATAAGGATTTTTTCTTGCAAGACAAAGATGGATATTCTTCTCTGTGCCACCTGTTTAGATAGTATTTTGTTTGGTTTTCTTTTGAACCAGATGCTTTATAAACTGCTACAGAGCCTTATATTTCCCTGTTCTTATGTGTGACCAATGCTGCAGTATAACCTAGAAAAATAAAAATGTTTTCAGGTAATAATAGTCCCTTTAGAGTATTTTTAGTCCTTATACTGCAGAATGGATCACAAGCAAAATAATTTTGCAAAGCATTCCTCCTTGCAGAAAGAATTTAGAATAATATGTTTAATGACCCTAAAGCCAGGCTCCTCATGAAAATGAGAGTGGTCTGGCTCCAGCTAAGGCCACTTGTCCAAGTGTGAAAGTAGATGTGAAGGGAAGTCTGTGCATACATGACATAGACTCAGGACAAAGAGCCAGCAAGATGTTTACATCCCTCTTTTCTGTTAATAACTCCTTTGCAGCTGCCGCTTTTCTATTCCCAATAGCCAGTTTACAGATTGTTACTAGTCTGGAGCTTTACACACTCATACAGAGCTGGTGAGGTGTTACGGCTGGGACCACAGGTACCCCTACAACCCAAGGACTGTCGATGTGTCCTTGCTGACAGCAGAGTGGCTTAGGCCTTCTTGCCTTCTTGGTCCCTGCCCTGTTGTGAGGCTGGCAGCGGGAGTGGTGGTGAGAGGAAGGATGCAGCCCTTCAAATGTGTCCATAGGGCCAACCAACTGAGCGGGGATGAACTGCATGGGGCCTCAACGGGGACATCTCTAAAACAAGGGGACAGTCTCTGAGGTCCAGGCAGATACAGGAATCCAACCAAGCACACAGTCCTCCTGGGACACTTCACTCCTTGGGCTCGGTGGAGCTCATGGAGCTGGGCCAGACTGGGTGTCTGACGAGACTCAAGCGCTTGCCCTTAAACAAAAAGTCAAATGCTCACTGGTACTTTTTCCTCTCAGTCTCTTTCTAAAAATGGCATGGTGCTCTGGAGTCAGAGGAAGCCGGAGGTGGGAAACTGCAAAACCATTAAGAAATGGCTAACAATTATTTTATGCGCACAACGACACTGAAGTGTAAATGTATTCAAAAATTTTATACTTAGCAGCCCGTTTCTTCTTCATTGTCAGCATCAACCTGCTTCTTCTGTCAAGCAGAAAGCACACCTTTCTGTGCAAACCATAGAATAGCTGGTAAAGTCACAACCTTTCAGGCTAGAACATAAAATTGTTCTCTAGAAGGTCTTCACTGTGTTGGCAGTTTGCAAGGTCACTGCACTAAGAAGTTGCTTGGTTTTTTGTCACCCAGTACCCTTAGCACTCAGGATGAAGGCCATCACTGACCGCAAATGGATTATGGGCTGTTAGTGTCAATAGGAATAAAAGATTCTAGGACGGCACCAAGTTCAGCCTGTAACACAAATGTAATAGATTTTCTTTAAATTTGCTTTTAGGGTACACTTCAGCAGTTCGTAGATAACTTCTTTCATAGCGTGCTCAACTCAAACCATGTGGTGCCACCAGCTGTGAAATACTTCTTTGACTTTCTTGATGAGCAAGCAGAAAAACATGACATCAAGGATGAAGATACCATTCACATCTGGAAAACAAACAGGTACGGTATGAACAGAGTAATACTTGTATTGCAGAGAAACGAAGAGTGTATTTCCCAGGTATGTACTGGCACTCTTACAACAAATCAAAGTAAATTTCATTTCTAATTCTCAGAATCATTTTAATTGAGATAATATGTTTATATGATCAAAAGGATTCCCTGTAAGCCTAGAAGCTGCAAAAATAAAGCCAGCCTACCTATGGGGTTGTCATTGGCAGATTTACCACTTTACTTTTTGTCTTTCCTCAGAAAAGAGGAAAGCGAGAGGAAAATGGGACTAGATTTACCTGTCAAAGCACAAAATCTAACAAAATACGAGTCAGGTAGTTTCTCTAACCACACAGACATCTTCTCTTGCTATTTTGGGGCACTTGAGATTCTTCTTGTATGAGTTTTTCTGTGAGAGATGTAAAGGCTTGATTTTCAGACATGGAAACCAGACAACAGATAGCTTGTATAAATATTGAAATATAAAATTAAGCTTCACTGTTGTGAGGAGATCAAAATGAGAAACCCGTACTTAATTTCATGTGATTTGCTTGTTGTAGAACATTTATTGTGTGAAAAGGATTTTTTATCTTTTTCCTTGCTTTGCAGCCTGCCTCTTAGATTCTGGGTAAACATACTGAAAAATCCCCATTTCATCTTTGATGTTCATGTTCACGAAGTAGTGGATGCTTCCTTGTCAGTCATTGCACAGACTTTCATGGATGCTTGCACAAGAACAGAGCACAAATTAAGCAGAGTAAGTGATTTGCATTCTACATCCTGACTATGCTCATGCCTTACAAGACAAAGGGCATCCTCGTAGACAATACCCATTCTCTGAGGAGATACAGCCTTGATAGTTTCTTTTTAGTTTTATAATGAAGTTAGCACTTCACCACTTAACAGGTTGGTGAACATGTCTGTGTTACTGTGTAGTCTGCCAATTGATATTTATAAAAAGGAGAAAATAGCAACTGCTTTTGTAAAAAGCAAGTTTAAGAACTGATTATTTCATGTCCACCAATCATTTAGTATGATCTTGCACTGATGTATTTGTAAAACTCAACAGTAATGCCGTGTGTAAACTTCATCCTTTTAGGACAAATAATCCCACCAGTGTTAATAAGCATCCAAACATTAGTATCTGTAAAGCACAAGTGCGTGTGAATATAAAGGCTTGATCTTAAGTTCTTGACTTTCTTTTGCTTCCCAGAGGTGTTCATAAATAACCAAGTTTCTCTCTATTATAAATTTTTCAGGATTCTCCGAGTAATAAATTACTTTACGCAAAAGAAATCTCTAACTATAAGAAAATGGTGGAAGAGTAAGTATAGACACTTTTCGTGCTTATTTGGAGTTGTTAGGGCTTTAAGCCTGTGTAAGAGGAAAAGCGAATGCTGAGGTAGTCAAAGTTAACTGTCAAAAGTTAAATATTTTACACATGAATGTTAAAATGTTCCCTTGGTGGTGGCATTGAGAGAGTTGAAATGGAGCACCGTTATGACCCAGTGCGTGTTCATGTCTGTGCAGACAGATGGATAGATTTATTCAGGAGAAAATATGCTGTTTTCTGCAGTGGTGGTTGTTACGCACACGATCTGTCTAAACAATGCTGCACTTCCATAACTCAGTAGAGATCAACTCCTGAAAACATTTTCACAGACACATTTTTTCTATTCCATCTCTGACTTTATTCATTTACTAATTGGCAGTTCTTTGAATACCATGGAAGATCTGCCTCAGGGCAAAACTTTTGCTAGCTGATGACTTCAAAAGTTTGAAGACCTAAAATAATCATCAGCTGCAATTATAAATAGATTTCTTTCCTGTGGTATGGCCTTGTACAATCAGGTATGATTTGCCTCTGTTGTGAAGGTACTAATGACTGTTGGAAGGCAGGAGTACTAATTGGTCTGTTGTGGTAGAGCATCTCCTGCATTATTAGGAAGCGTGTTTAAAATAATCACAAAATTGAAAGACAGAATTACCAGAAAACCACAGTGTATTTCACCTAATTGAAAGTCTGTTTTCATCTGTTGCAGTTACTACAAAGGTATTCGTCAGATGGTGCCAGTTAGTGACCAAGACATGAATACCCATCTAGCAGAGATTTCTAGGGTAAGAATAAATTCCATTTTCTTGTCCTGAAATTGGAGCCAAGTATAGCACTCTTTGTCTTCTCTTTCTAGCTCAACAAGTGGATTTGTTCTATGTGCAAACATCAAATGAGTTGTTTCATAAATCTCTGAAATACTCCTGTTTAGTGTAGTCATGCCTTTTAGCCCTTTGAAATGTTGATTAATGAATGGAACCAAGAATGGTTATCATCACTAATCAGAGTGATGTAGGTGCCAGAGCAAAGTGTTGGGATTTTTTCACATCCTTTGTGGAAAAATTATAGCACTCTTGAATTGTGTTTTCTCTCCACAGCATATAGAGGATTTTTAGCGTTGATCATACTGATAACAAGTAATGACTGAATTCAGAGTGCTACCATAGCAAAAATTATATTCCAGAAATGAAAGAGGAGGCACATACGTTCAGTATATCCTATTTTAGAGCTGTCTGTATGAGGGCAATACTTCTGCTTTACACTGCATGTGAGAAGCTCACCATGCGCTCGCTGAGTGGCACTTTTTGCATTATAGATTGTTGGGGGTTACCTCTCACGGAGAAGAGCAGAGGGGGGTGGTTGCAGGACTCTGGTTGGAGACTGGTGGAGCAAAGACACTACAAAACCTGCTTCAGTCTCGAAAAAGCCTGTCCGCTCTGCAGCTCAGCTGAGCTAGAGCAGGCTCGTGCCTTCGAAGCACTCAATTTAACTTGGAAAACCAGGAGAGGCCCTCACCAGTCTTAAATGATGTTGTTTAGCCTGAGCAAAGAGACAGTGTACTTACTGGCTGGTTTGCTTAGTTGCTTAATTTAGTTGAAGAGTTCTAGTGTAAGGAGGATGTTTGGGGAATTTTTTGTGGTTTGTTTATTTCAGTGCCCTTAGGACCTAACATTTTGCAGATCAACTTCCTCATGAGAGCGTTTCTATTTTCAGTCATTCACTACAAAACTCATCTGCAGTCACATTTCATTTTCCAGTTCACTTTATTTATTACACAAATTGAAATGTATATAAAATGAAAATGTTTGGTGATTAAAAGTAAATTCAATAGAACGTTTTAACATCAGCAGAATATGTTGATCCTTTCTATTTACATTATAAACTATGATAAAAACGAATATGGAAGGAGCGATGGAACATTGCAAATTTTGACCAGCTCTAGAAGTGACTTTTATAGAGCAAGGAAAGATGGATGTTTCTCTGCTGCTTTTGACTTGGGTAATCATTTATGCCAGTAGCAATATTTTGCAATTCTTCATTTTCTTAGCTAACTTAAAAGACTATAGGCATAACTAGAGACTTGAATCCTATACGTTTGAATGAGAAACATCTGTTTAGAGAGGTAGAGCACATTCACTAAGTAAGTTAAATGTCAGGGGTAGAGGGAGGAAGAGGTAATGGAAGGGTTATTTCCTGCTTCATTTAAAGTCCTTTTTCTTTCTGTCTCTTTCTCCCCTTTCCATCTTCATGATTCAGATGGCTTTTTCCAAACATATATGTGCTCATGATCTTGATGAGTTACACCTTTGCTGTAGTGAGGTGTGAATAATTTTAAAGAGTTAAAAAGAGCTGGAGAAAGGATTTCAAACAGTCATGACAGTGACAGAACCAATGCTTAATATCTCACAATACGTAGGCTGTACTGAGTAAATGCTTTAGTTATACATCTATTGTTGTTAACAGATGTTTGAGCTGTAGTCTGTGGTTTGACGTTCAGAGTTCAAAATATTTTCCAGCTCCAGTGTTTGAGTTGTAGGCAGGCTGGAAAAACACCAGCGGGAAAGTCTTGATCTAAAAATCACCAAACAAAACTTTTCTCACCCCTTTTTTCTGCCCCAACTGTCATTTAACAAAAGTTACAGGATGCAGAGCTTGCGTTTGGAAATCTTGTATATTGTATCCAATGGTTGTGCATAACTTTCAGCTGTCTGTGATCATATTTTGACACGTTTTCTGCCCACTTGTGTTGTTTAACAGGCACATACTGATTCCTTAAATACGCTTGTGGCTCTACACCAACTCTACCAGTATACTAACAAATACTATGATGAGGTAAGTCGCAGCTGTTGTTTTCATTTTTTAATATCAATGATAAAAAGTTATGAAGGCTAACATCAGTCTAAAGGAACAACAACTGGAATTCCCTGGATAATCAGGTAAAAACAATGCTGAACAGAAAGCTCTAACTTTGCAGTTATACATCTTGCTTGGCAGTTACACTGGTCAAGGGTGTGTTCTTATAAATGAACAATTTCATTATGAACTATCTGGTTTTGGTACTGATAATTTAACAAGATCTGAAAGAGAAATAGATATAAAAATCATTTCTCTTCAGTTCTACTGTCCTAATTCCTAAGAATTAGGACACAGGAATGTCACCGAGCAAAAAGTAGTTGTCAGAGCTATATCAGGTTTCAAGCCAGTGGTTTTTTGTTAGGAACAATCTATTAAACTTGTTTTGCTAGTAGGAATGGGACCGTGCCTTTTTTATTAGTTAAGATGCACTTCAAACTTCCATGCATGCTACCGTCCCTGTTTTGCCGTGCCAAATGGAGTGCCTGCCCAAGGTAAACCGAAGTAGAGTAACTGTTGAATATAGCCTGATTCAAAAGGAACCTCACAGATTCAGTCCAAAATGTTTCTTAGGCTCTTCACCCCCCCGTGGAAAGGGGGACAAAGAATATCCCAGTGTAGCTGGGCTGTGGCTATGGCTCTCTAAACTTAATCTGAAAACAAAAAGAGAGAAGAAAACTTTTATTCAAAGGTTTCCATGGAAATGAATGCCTCCAGAAAACTCTCAGAATTAAATCAAAGCAAGTAAGAACAGATGCTGAATCAAAAAGGAGTACAGCACATGTGAGCTCTCTTCAGTTTGTCTTGCACCTCAGCACAGTTCGTGTTTTCACTTATATTTAGCACTAAAGGCAGTGAGTCTCATCCTCAGCTTCACTGCAGCTGCTTTACACAGGAGCAGCCAGCCTGTCGCAGCTTTTAAACAGATGTAAGCAGGGAAAATCAAATCACCCTGAGAAGTCTTGCAACAAGGGTCGGTAGGGGAAGTGGCCAGAGGAATGCAGGCCAACCCGACGGCGTTGGTTTCCTCGCCCCTCATCCCCAGTGCTAACCAAGCTGGCTTTCAACGCCTTCCTGGATGCATCCGTGGCCTGACCTCTTACAGAAACACTCAGGGACCCTGGGTGACAGATGAACCGTAAAGCCCAGGTTCTTCCACACCCCTGTGTCCCTGCTTCCAGTCGCGGTTTCACGTTTGGCGGCAGGCGCAGGTGGAATCACCAGTCTGTGGGACTTCCATCAGTGGCAGGCCAGCAAACCCCAGTGCGTAGCTGCAGCTCTGCCTTTCACGTACATCACTGTATAACAACAAGTTGCCTCTGATGAAAAGGCTGCTAATTCAGAGTTATGGAGATAATCTGTCAAGAGCCATTCAGTAAAATTAATCGAGCTTATTTATTTTCCATGAAAATGTTTTAATTTGCATAAATTGGAACATTTTGCAGCTGCCCTTGTCTTTATTACTGACGCAGTGGTTCCCAGCGTGTGCTGTACCTTCTGCATCTCTGCAGGGCTTGACAATGACTAAGTGGGTACATTCTAATTGTCCACATTTATATGAAGGATATATTCACCAGCAGAGATAATAATGAATTATTTAGTCCAGATTTGAGGAGTTACAGCAAGATGTAATTGTTTAAATTAAGGGAACAATATCAAATTAAATTAGGCCAAATTTAAGTACTGTGATAAGTGTTTATTAACTCTGTCTTGTAAAAATGTTTTCACGCTTTAAAAACAAAACCATTAAAATAATTATTTCTAAACAAATTTGCTCCAATGTTTGAAACTCAAATGCTATACCAGCCCTTCAAAGTGAAATTATTGGCTAGATTGATACCGACTGCATTAATCTCCATTGACAATGATGTGCAAGAAGTGGAAAGAACCACAGGTAGTGACAGGCAAACTCTATTTCTCCAATTCTTGTCCTTGCAGGTTTATATAGTATTTAAACAGAGCTAAAGGTTTCTGCTTGATTACAGTGTCTGACTTTTATTAATAAAGCCAGTTCTAGAAAAGGAACAGTTTTGCCGTGTAACACATTCTTCTAATGGAGAAATCTAATAGTTGGTGGGAAAGTTTCCCTAAAGGATGGTGGAAATGAAAACCTTTTGAAACCTTTGATATTTGATCTTGAGAAGCCCTAAAAAACTCTATTTGAAGAAAAGCCTTCTCATAACAGTTGACCTTTTCTAGCTCTTGTTTTCAAATCCCTTGTGTCTTAAGAGTCATACCTTCCTATATATATTCTGTACAGCAGAGGCTGCATGCGGGATGCTGAAGGGCTCCTCTGATGAGCTCTTTTCTTCCTACGCTACGTGGTGCTGGGCCAGAGCTTCGGCATTTCTTGGCCAGAGCCAAAGGGGAGCTGCCGGCAGCTCCCTGACGCTGTGGCCAGACCGTTTCCTTCATCATATTGCCTATAGACACAAGAGACTTTGCGTTGCCCTACCTTATGCCTGTGCGTGGACCACCCAGGAGCTTCTCATAACCAAAGCTCGTGGGGATGGGGCTTAACGACTGCTGGTAGATGACCCTTAAGCCTTGTAGGGTGTACTGTAAGTAAAAGCATTGTTTCTTAAATAGCTATAAAGATGTTTTTCCCCCTGCCTACTCCATCTTGGAATGTAATATTTCACAAGATAAAGTACTACCTATTAATTTGCTTGGATCCCAGCGTAAAGGGAAACATTACAGCAACTTAGATAAAGTAATGGAGATGATCTTTTTTTTTTGCCTTTGTGTAAAAATAGAACGTGGGCCCTACTAGATGGACTTCATCTTTGGTACAGATTGAATGCAAAAGACTCTTTACAACCAAAGTAGTATCAAACACTTGGTCCAGGAACTGTCATATATTTTAAGCTAAACGTTTCTAAACATTCTATGTTTATTTCTTCCAGATTATAAATGCACTTGAAGAGGACCCAGCTGCACAAAAAATGCAGCTTGCCTTCCGTTTACAGCAAATAGCAGCTGCATTAGAGAATAAAGTGACTGACCTTTGACTCAAAAGCCGCAATAAAGAAATCTGATCTGAAGATGTTCAAATTCATTCTTCCTGTTAAGGAAATAGTGTTCTATTTTTTAATGTATAATTACAACTTTAAATGAAAGATTTCATGTTTTTTTGATAGCAGAGGTGTAATGTAAAGAATTTTTACTGTAAATTATGCTTCTAATTAAAAGCTGTGTTGTGTGTAAATGAATCTTCTGTGGGAAGGAGAGTCCTTTGGTTGGGGGCAGGGTGGGGGGTGGAAGAAGGAAAACCTATAGTTCGTTTAATTTAGTAGAATCTGAGACATCAGCATTTAGGATTCATTATGCAAGTAAATTCAATACTATAGCATCCTTTCTACATTAAGCAATATTTGTACTAGGAAAACAATAACATACTCGGAGACACATGCAATATCCCCTTTTATTTTGATAACTGGAAATTGACTTCCATATAGCTCTAAAACTTGGTCTATGCTCATAACGAACATTGTGAACAATGTGTCTGATTTCTGTGCAAGATCTGAAAATGGGATTTGCTACCACACATGGTTCTTAATTTAATTATTTATGTCCATGGTGATGCACAGTATTGCACCCACCACAGTTGGCTGTGACGGAAATAAGAGTAATGTCAGTGTAGGAGGGTTCTACTGATAAAGTCTCATTCGGTTCAGAAATCACTGCAAAGAAGGAATTAGTCCTTGAGACTTCACAACTCTTTGTTATTATTGTGAGTTTTATGATATATGCTAATGTGCCTTACTTGTACTAATTCTGTGAATCTGATGAATGGTTTTGTAAAAAGAAGCAGATCAGAAAAAGAAATATTTATGTGCTATTGAATGACTTTGTGTGAAAAACATGACCAGCAGAATGCTTGTAATTAGCTGCTTGCCGAGAGTGTGCTGTTTAACATGATTTGATTATGTATAATATCTTATTTTAGAATGGTTCTGATAATTTTTTATTTGAATCTTGGAAACTGTCCTAGAAATACCATCACTTGTTTTTATTGTATTTGTGATGTAAATTACTAGTATGATATTGGAAAAATCATATACCCGTCTATTGAAAACCACTCAGTCAGTTTTGAGCCTTGGATTGCTGCATTTGATTGAATACACACCATAACCTATAGCAAAGAAAATTGAAATAACTTGTCAGAAAGTGTGTGTTTACAATATAGGTAAGCTCCGTACAAATCAAAAAGTTAGGTACGTCTTCTTAAATTGCTGTATTGCACATCAGAGAACTTTATTCCTCTTTGTCTCGCAAGTTTTTGGCAGTAAAGTAGCATTTTAATGAAGCGCTGCCATCTGTACTCCTTCGTTCATTGTCCTGCCAAGCGCCCGGACTCTGCTGATTCTCAGCAAGCTAGCGCAGTGTCTGCTGCCCGCTCTCCCTGCCCGGTAGGTTGTCACACAGTGACTTTTACTGTTTGTTGATATATTCCCCCCCCCCCCCCCCCTTTTTGAAAATTTCCTAGTATTTGTCAGTGGGCCTTTCCTTCAGTTTCTGAAAATCAAAAGCCTCACCAGAACTGGTTTCCTGCCCAGTAGGCTGGGAGACTGGTTTTGGTTTGTTTTGTACTCGACTTCCTGCATTTGTGTATAATCATTCCTGAACCTGCCTGGGCTATAAGTTATTTTACACTGTTTAGGACTGAGGTACATGACTTCTACATAAAGGTGCTTTGCCAGCTACTCCTTCATCAACAAAGGCATCCTAATTTCATGGCTAATCTGTTTCTTTGTCATTATTTGTAAATCCTGTTAATTGTAAATCAAATACAATGTTGTTTTTTTCCACCAAGTGTCACGGGATCTTTACTGAAATTGGGGGGTGGGTGTTGAAAGGGGTTTGTAATGCTTCCTCCAGGGGTGAGAGAGCAGCAGCGTCCGTCAGTCTGCGGTTGGTAATGGAGGAGCACAGCACATCCTGCAGATGGTATGCCTGACATCATGCCCTTTTTGTGGGCATTTGCTCTGAAAAATGAGAGTACTCCTGAGAAGAGAGGATGTAGTGCAACATCCCATAGCGAGGAAATCCATCTTGGGACCTGAAAGCCAATTAAATACAGGCTCAGCAGCATCTCTCCAGAGAGACCAGAAAGCCCTGCTTGAGCAAGTAGGCTTTCAGAGGGAACATTATGTGTCCCCCACCATCAGTGACTTGATGCAGAGCAGCTGCAGGCGATCATAAGCTGCCGTGGGCTGTGGCAATGCTGTAGCAGGATCTTTCTAACCTGTTAGACGAGATTGTGCAAGTTCGTGATGGATCCATTGGTCGCTCTTTGGTGCCCTTTTTTTACATCCTAGGAAATTTGCAGGCTTTCGGTGCTGCAGTGCTGTCTGCCAGAGAACACGGAGGCAGATAACTGTGAGCAGCTGCAGCTACAAAGGAGACTTAATGCCAGTTCTTCAGTTTCTGTAAGTCTCCTCTCCTGAAAGCACAGAGTTGGAATTTGAATTGAAGAACTGAGCTGGTTTATTTTATTCTTTCCCCTTCTGGCTAAGCTCCTCCAGTGCTTGTTTTTTCCACTCTGGTGCTCTGTTTTGTCCAGGCCTGGTTTTTGGCTCCAGTTTTCCCTACGTTTTAGCAATCTGATTCTTAAAGGCTTCATGCTCCTCCTTTGGTTTCTGCTGCTCCTGCCATCTGGTTCATCTGCAAGATAAAAGAAAAAAGCTCACTGGGGGTCTCCCTCCTTTTCATCCCCTCTGCAACCCCTCTAAGATGCACTTCTTTGAGCACAAGAACCTTCTCTCTGCATAATAGGAGCCACTCTACTCCATAGTGGCAGCTGTTGACCACCACCAGCAGGTCTGAATCCCGTGGCTGATTTCAGCCTCTCCAAAGGGTATGCTTGTCTCCTCACCAGCAAACAAGCAAGTAGAGATCTCAGATGATGGGACAAGGTCCCTGCCCCTGCTTGCCTAACACAGAGTAACTCGCCCAACTGAACAGGAATTTGGGTTTTTGCCTCTGGCCAGGAATTTACTCTCTATTCCTTTGTGCGAAGTTTCCCCCTGACACCTTACTAGATCTTTTTGCTGCTCTCTGTATGCTATAGATTTATAAGCAAGTGGTTATGAGTGGAGGAGACTTCGGCTAGCTTGCATATGTGAGGCATAGCCCTTCCTCAAGATGTTTTTTCTGATCAGTCTGTTACAGCTGTACTTGAGCCTCCCCCTTCTGCAGGCTGCTGTGTTGGACACGTGTTTCTCAGCCTGCTCAGTCTGAGCTGTGTTTACACGCATTCTCTAAAGCTGGCCTTTCTGGCAACCTTTTGAAGACCAGCAGAGCCATCACTATAAATAAAAACATCCAGGGAATTCAGAAACTCAAACTGGAATTCATAAATTCACGAATTCCCAAACTGTCGTAACATGGGAGGATTTTTAGCCAGCTGCGTAAAGACTTGAAATGGCTCTGAGCTTGAAATTCAGCTGTCCTGGACTTACCAGCACTGATGAGATTTTGTGGCCAGTCCTTTACTGTCCCAGGTTCTCAAGCCTTGTTAGTAACACAACCATTTTCATCCATCGTATGCCCTGGTAGGATGTACCTGCATGGCCTAAAAAAAAAATCCCTGAATGTGATCAGGAAACCTCTCTCACATGCTTCCTATGGCTGCAAGACCTCAATTTACTCTGATAAATTAAGGTTCTAGTCAGGTTTCCCATTTGCACCTATGCACATGGTGTAACAGTTCTGGAGGACTTCCTCTCTAAAGAATTTGATCTTGAGCAAAGATTGCCTTCTCTTGAGACTTTTTCCAAGTCTGTTGTCTTCTCTTAGAAAAAGCTTATGGGGAAGTTGTTTGGGGTTGGTTTTTTTCTTCCTCTGTCTAGAGATAGCCTGTCAGAGCAATGAGACAGTCGACTTCAGAAGTTTAAAGGCTGCCATTTTTCTACAAACTGCTGGCTCGAGTCCTGTGCTATTCTGCTTTATACCCAGAAGGGTTGAAATTTGGCACTTTGAGTCACTAGAGTTGTTGCTCTGGAAATCTCAACACTGTGGTCCTTGTGACTTGCTTTCATCCCTCATTCCCAGCTCAACACAGTCAAGCTCAGCACCTGAAGCATTCCAGGTTCTCAGTTACACAAGCTCCTGTCTTAGAGGTCTGCTTTGCCAGATCTGCCTGGAGCATGGGATTGCATGGAGATGAATGACAGCAGCACACAAGCTAAAATTATCAGTAATTCTGTTTTCTCAGGCTCTGTGCTTACCTAGTCTGTGTTTCTGTCTCTTTTATTTTGAGAAACCCTCCTTCAGTTGGTGAATGATGAATTTGAAAGGCGGAATTGTAAACTAGAGTTGGTCCTTCAGCCTTTCTCTTTTGTTAGCCTTTGTCTTGATGGGGCCTAAAAATGATGGTGGAAGTCTTGGTGTTTGACAGTCTCTGCAGAAGAGAAGGAAAAGAGACTTTCCAGACCCAGATTTTAAGGGTTTCATTTTCTTCAAATCACATCCCCTTATGGCTCAGTGGCAAGGAGCATTTCTCCATCCATTAGAGAGGAAAGTGGCTTCTCCTGTGCAGGCTTGTAATAACCATCCATGCTATGTAAGATCACTGCCATTGTACCAGTCATTCAGCGCTGACTTTTGTCTTGCTGGTGCATACTGCTTGCTGCTGCGCGCCATTCCCAAAGAGGACAAAGCCTACTATCATTCATAGCCAGGCAATCAAAAGCTATTTCATTTACCCATGTATTCCTGTTTCTTTGCTGCTTTTCAGATAATTGCCATTTGAACCAGAAGAGAGTTTGCGTGCTTTCCTTCTTTTTTTAAGCTTTTAAAGCACCTATGTGTCTTAACAGATTGAACACTTCAGAAAGAAACTATTTCTTCAGTGGGACAGAGGACAATAGCTCTCATACAGCTGTATATGGCTCATCTTAAAAGGAAATAAAAATCCCACCATGAACCACACACTGTGGTTTTGAAACCCTTTATTCAGTGCTCTAATTCTGAACAATGTTTTTGGCTTATTTAATTCTCCTCAAAACTGAATGTTGAACAAAATTCTCTTTTTTTTCTTTTAATCTACTGTAATAAGAAAGGAGTGAAATGAAAAATGTATTCCTTTGATACCCTTAATCTTTCCTCTCCTGTGGCTATGCTCCTATTCAGTAAGAGATCATACTTGCTAGTTGCAGAGCCTGGACGCCAATCCGTGGGATATAAACCAAACCAAAATCCATGTTTCCTGCAGCTGCGTCTGGGTCCATGGCAATGCTCACAATTGTAAAACTGCCCCTAGGATGTTATTTGGAGTTTTATTATTGTGGGTCTGGCTGGTTTCCTTGTCCTCCTTCATGTGATCCTCCTTTGTGTGGGTTTTCACCTTGTGTTTCGGTGGCACTTGCTGGACCACAACACTACATTCCTCTGAAAGCCCAAGGAAGGAAACAATCACTGTCTGGATTAGTCATGCACTTTTCATCCCCGAAGCGCCCCATGGGCGCTCAGGCCCTCCCAAGCTCAGCTCACTGGAAAATGATAGAAATGGATTTTTTATGCTAGAGCAGACAGCCTTACTGAAATATAAAACATTTCCATCTGTCTAAACTAAGTCATGTTTGTTTTGTTAATAAACACCCACTGGTTAGGTACAGTACTATTCATATCTGATGTACTAACGGCCCTTCTTAGTTGATCCAAGCTCCACCTAAAGTCTGCAGCACCCTCTACCCTAGGCAGGTGGCTGCGCTAGGCTAGCCCCAAACTAGAAAGCAGCACAGATGTTAACATCATTTAGCCTTTAGATGAGGCTAAATACCCACATCTCGTTTGCTTGATGTGGGTGTTTAGACTCATTGCTGCTTTTAGTGGACTAAAGTTTGTCTTGTGAGGCTGTTATATGGTTATGATATCCAGAAGTCCCATAATGAGGCCTTAAAGTCCAGCTAAGGGATCAGAAAGACCACCGTCATTTTCAGCAGCAGCAGGTCTAGCATCCTTCATTCTGCTCAGCCGTCAATATATATTCCACCCTTTATTTTAACATGGTCTTATTTTGCTTTCCTTGTGCACTTGAAGCATTTGCAGTCCTCTTATTTGTATTCTGGCACATTACTGTGCAAGGTGAGATCATCCATCTGGGTTTTGTGCTGTTTGGAGCTACAGGTCTGGTATTTAATAGGGTCATACCCTGGTGCACTTACTCCTCTTACAATAATATTTGATAGAGAGCTGCATCGAGTTATGTTTTTGCTCGCTGTGTGTGAAGATTCATATGCTGATTGCTTTGACCTGGCTGTCTACAGTAAGAGCCTGTAACTGCCCAAGTGCTACTATAGCTTTTGATTTAGATTATGGTTGTGATTTTATCTTTCTTTCCGGTGAAAGGAAGATTAGAAACGTTTTGTTTGCCATTTAACTGGAAAATGTTAATAGTTTAGCTCCATCTCTGAGAGAAAAGAGGGGAAAGGAGAGGTGACGTCCTTTCCCTGTGAGGTGGTTTTGGACTATTCTTTTCTGAAGTTAACGAAGACAGTGACGACAAAGACCACCTCAGCACTGCTGTAACTCACAGACTTAAGTTTCTTTGTGGTTAATCATTCATGTGAATTAGCAGGGCAAGTTTTTTAATACGGAGCTTGAATTTAATTTCAATCTGTGCTGTCCATCATTGTCTCTTTTTATCGGGTTTTTGAGATGACAGCATACACAATGTATCTAAGATTAGATTCTGGCTTTAAATATTTAGAGTCTGAATCACATCTATTTGTACTTCATTTCAAGGTTGAAGTACTGTGGCAGGACACACATTCTGCAGTAGTTAAAACTCACAAATCAAAGGAGTGCTGAATTATTCATTTTAAACTTTTCAGCAACTTCTCTTTGTGGGCCTGCGCCCATGTGCTCCTTGGGACAAGCGCCAGGATCGCCGGCCGGGCTGCGAGGCTCTGCCCTGCACGCAGTCCCCTTGCGCTGGTCTCCCACCCGTGGCCGTTGCCCCGCTTGCTAGGCCAGCTAAGGTTTGCGGGTTGTTTGTGCTAATGGATGGTGTGGTTATCTGGGGAACTGGTCGAGCCCAACAAATTCCAGGCTGGGCTTTGGTTAGCTCCTGTTTAACTCAAACTGCTGTCTGATGGGTGATTTCAGAGTCTTATCAGAGTTGCTCCGCTACTGATGACCAACTGGCATGTCCGCAGCCAGAAACTTTCTGTTAACTGTCTGCTGGGAAAGGATGTTAGTTTTAGCCTCTCTCCAGCAAATGACAAACCCAAGGACAGATGAGTTCACTGCAAGGCCTGAGCCATAGGGCCAAGGAGAGGAGCAGATCGCTGAGCCATGCCAAGCTTTGAGGGAGGAGATGGCTGCCTCCATAGGCATGTAGCCCTCAAGACCAGAAGGAGCTGCTCTGAGCAATGGCTGCTGCAAGAGTAATCCCCTGGACTGCTCTCCCCAGTTGGGATCACTGTGAATGCACCGTTTTCTGTCTTGCTGACATGCAGGAAGCCAAAGGCAGGCTAACTCTCAGGTGGGACAGTCATTAGATGGCAAACTGGGAACGTGCCTCCAAGATCTCCATCCTCTTTCCATAGCCAAGGATCTAAGCCTGACGTGACCAGGGCATGGTGCGGGCAGCATTGCTCAACCAAGTCTGCTCCAGCACTGAAACAGCAAAACTGCATCTGTGTGGCTGGCCATGCATGTGCCACACTAAGCAGCCCTTGGACAAGTGTGGTCCAGCTGCCTGTGTCCAGTGCTGCGGCAGCAGAGCCGGCACCGAGAGTCACTGCCATGTCCAGGCACCCCTCGTGGTGCTCTCGGCTCCTGGGTATGGGTCTAGAGACAGGAATGGCTTACAGGGCTAATTGTTAGGAACACCTAAATTAAACATAGCTTGTTGAAATCCTAGTTTGGAGTATAGGTAGTCAGAACAATGCTAAGAGGAATAAAGAAACATCAACGGTCAAAATTAACTCTGGAGGTATAAAGAGAACCTAATCTAAAAAAGCATCTTGGAAACACAACCCATTTCACACCTACTCTTTGCAGTTGCCAACAGCTCTGAGAAACACGGGTCTGTATGTCGATAGCTGTATTAGAAAGTCTGTGGTGCATAAATGGATCATCTGTGAAGTATCTGCACTTTTACAGCTCTGACCATCGTGGTGCTCCTGCAGAAATGTTGAACAGTCATGTTAAAATTTTAAGGAAATGTAAGTTTCCTGCCCCGTTTTTCCTTAGAGCTATGAGACAATTTTAACTTCATTGGTGAATGGCTGCACTTCAGAGGTAAGTCATATTCACAGCCATATTATGCTCCACAAGAGCTGAATTTCATAGTTATTTTTTTCCCAAACTTCACAGTGACTCTCCTTCTCTGTTTACAAATTTCTCCACAGAGGTCAATGTCAATAGATCTGTTATTCTAACAGTGTATAGTTGGGCTCTGTTATGGGCTAGCTATATGCACAAAAAAATTACATATGCAGTTCTTGATAACAAACCCAGATACTTTAAATTCTCAGTGGCACTTCTCCCTGATTCTTTTTGTTTGGTTTTTTGTTTGTTTTAATGAGGATTTTTTTTTTACAAAAGGAAATTCCTTTACTAAGGAAATTTTAGCCTTACAAGCCTGCATATTTTATTTTTGCAGATGGGGTTGAATTCTGTTCTCATTAGAACTAGTGGGTGTTTTGCTTGGATCTAAGATCCAAGAATGTGACACAATGCAGTCTTAGACACTATTCATTAGGCTAAAAAAACTATTCGATTTAGTGGTAAACAAGGCTACTTTTTTTTTTTTTTAAAGTTCACTTAAAACATTTCACATAACTAGCAACACAATCTTTTTCACCTCCATTTATTGTTCAAAACAGGGAAGAAGCCAAATTCTGTTGTGTGAATGTGGACATCATGATATTCAAGAATGATCTGGCTTGTGTCTATCTGTCAGCCATATCACCCATGCCTGTAAGGAGAAAATAAATGAGCCCAAATTGCTAAGCAATAAAGAAGCTGATGAATGGATCGGATCAGGTCCATCTGCATTCCATTATCTTTTCAACATGGTCTTATGTATTAACATAGTTGGAGCATTGATCTGGCTATTACTATGCTGCAAGTGTTGCCCCTGCTCACCCTGGATCCACCGAAGCGTATGGGAGGTCCCTAGTGATTTAAATGGACTCTGGATCTCTCCTGCAATCTCCAGGTGATTTACTCTAAAATCAATTCTATTTATTTGCTCTAAAATCAACACCATTAGTGCTTTAACATGATCAGCATGAGAGAGGAAACTGGAGGTTGATGCAGGTGGCTAAGGTAAGGAGAGAAGGGACCCAAGTGGATCATAGATCAGGTTGATACGGTTGTCCTAGTGCCTGCTCTGCAAATGGCATGCCCTGGGCCTGGCCATTAGACATTATGATTACTGTGTGGAATCATTCCTGTCTTCATCCAAAAATCTTGAAATGTTTTACAAACATTAATTAAGCCCTGTGAGGTGGCATCCTGTTTCTGTTGACGCAATAAAAAAAAAAAATCAAAACCCACTCGCCTAAGGTTAGAGAGCAAGTTAATGGCACAGCTGGGAATAAAACTTAAGATTCCAGACCCTTAGCCCCCAACTCTAACCTGCTGGCAGCACGCCACGTACAGAAAAATGAAAATTGATCCAACTAAATTGCTATCTCCGTGCTGACAATTTTCCATGGCTTTGTAGAGAAAGAATTCAGAAGCAAGTTTGGGACAAAAGAAAAACCCCTGCCTGTGCTTAAATACATACAGCTATTTGTTGAAAAGAAGTTTGCCCAAGTTGCAGTCTGCAAACCATGGACATTTAGCATCTCCGAAAGAGATACGTGAGGCCTGGTTTTTAGTGTTTCTCAGCGTATAGTCTGACCCGTCCTATAAATGCGGGCAGAATATAACGCTACGAGCCCTGTAACAAGTTTGAGAGCGTAACTCTGGCACCATCTACAATTGCCTAAAATGCCCTCACAGATGCGGACGTACACGTGTAGGTGATGCGTGCGGTCCCGGGGGACGGCCAGCTGGGCACGGTCACCTGTGGCGCAGAGCGCGGTGCCGCCTGAGGACGAGGGCAGCTCGTCTCCGGCAGCATCCGCAGTCCCACCGCGGCGCCCAGGGCCGTGCCTGCCCTGTTCTCCTCACTGAGCTGATGTTGAACCAGACTGGGTGTCCCTGCCTGAACCACGGGAGTCACGCCTCTAATTCCCGCAGTATGGCTCGCTCTACCTACCTCACTAAGTGCACGGCGGCGCGTAACAGACCCTTACGAGCATGGGTCCTGCCCGTGCCCCGGCCGTGGGCTAAGCCCTGCAGGACGCACAGTGCCAGCTCAGAAAGAGAGCGAAGGGGCTGCACTGTCCCCCTCTCCCAGTCCCACTCACAGGGTTCAGGCGTACGGGGCTGGTGTCGGAGGGAGGCCGCGAGCTCCAGCTTGCGCTGCCCTGACGAAACTCATCGCCGCGCGCCGCAGTCAGGTCTGGGCTCTGCCGCGCTCCAGGACGTGGTGGTGGCAGGGGAACCCGTCCTCCCTCTCCCACACCGTCCCTGTCCCACAAGCCACCTGAGTGCACCGGAATAGAGGTGCCCAGGCATCAAGGGCAGCCTTACCCTGGCTCACAGCACCACCAGACCGACCTTTCTCAAGCTGGGCTAGGTATTTCCATGGTGCGAAACTGGTTATGATCAGATAAAATGTTTCCATGCAGACACAATGACAGGAACGAGTTGTCCCGGTGAAGCTGACTGGTCCTTCTGGTTTTGGCTTTGGGGATTTTGGGGGAGGAGAAAGCAATTAGCTGAGCTGAATGAAACATAAGATGTTGGGGAAAAAAGCAATACAACTGATACAAAGAATTATATGGTATTTTAAAGATTTTCCCCCGTTTAAATAATCTAAAACATAATTTAACATGGGCAAGGAAATTTGATTTTACAGATACATAAATACATATGTAACTATATATGCGAGCAGGGAGCGTTGTATAACTATATTTAGCATGGCATGCCTTTAATAAAACTTCCCTGTGGAAAACTCTCAGGGATTTTTAATCCAAGCAGCTAACCATAAAGTTTTCCCCATAACAGTAAATTATGACAATTTTGCCCAAGGCTTTAATACCCCCGAGTTTTGCTCTCTGCTTTGAATTAGATTTTGATGATCAATATTAATAGTCCCTGATCAGATATGGTCACTGCAAAGCCAAGATGAAACCCTCTTTGCCTCTGAATTTTGCTGCAAATGTGAACATTTATCAACACTTATGCAAGACATAAATGAGAAAGGGAACAGCTATATCATGAAAGAGCTTAGTTAAAATTTAACCTCCATGCCACACATCTAGAATATTTTCCAGACACAAATGTAGACTTAGTGTTACTGCAGGAAAGATGGTAAAATCTGTGAATAGTTGTGATCAACATAAACCCTGTCCACTCCTAACTGTTCTGGAGAGGAAGAAAGTATAATTGTTTTATTTGTGTGATCATAGCTTTTTTACACTAGCACTCAGACATACTTGCATGACGGTCTCTCCATCTCCAGCTGTCATTGTTTACTAAACATCTATTTACAAGTAACAACAATACACCCGAAACAGCCAAAATACCCAGCCCCTTTCGGTGCCTTCAGCTGTCCTGTATCAGCACAACTTTTGTTCGACTGGTCAGTTTTGCTGCACACCGGGCGTGAAAAGGCAGCCATGCCGTGTTCAGGCTCGCCCAGGACGGGTCAGTCTCCACACACCCGGGCTTTCACCTCCTGGCCCAACTTTCGTGTTGAGCTAAAGTTTGCCATTTTGACACGAATTATCTCAAAACCTTTTGCTTGTGCTCTTTGATGGGACACATAAAGGTAGCTGCAAAGCAGAAAAAGCATTTGCCCAAAAGAGCTGGCAAGACCAGGGGGAATCTTTCAACAAAACATTTGTTAAAAGCAGTAGTTTAGCTGTTTGAATATAAAGTGGTCTCTGAGAAAGGTGAGTAATTTTTCAAACTGCACAACAGAGCTACTGGGGGCAAGAGGAAAAAGGAAACATGAATTTTTAAAGCAGATTTTGTACGACTCAAGTCAAACACCTTCATCATTGGAATCGGTACAAGGAGCTTGCTGCACTAGCAGCCCTTCAGAGCTGGGGCACGTCATGTTTCTCATCTTCTCCCCTCAGGGATGATTTGCTGCAGGAGGATCATTTTGTCCAGGCACATACCCACCAAGCCAGTGGCTCTGTGGGGCATCTTAGGTGCCTCATCTCTGTTTCTCAGTGCATCTCACACACACACACGCCTTTGTAGGCCACCATGTTGGTGCATGTAGCCAGTGACATGAGAGAAGAAAGACTGCCTGTGGCAGGAAACAGCTCCAAATCCAGTAGGTATTTCCTCCAGTCCTGTGCCATGGCTGTGGTGAAAGCAAAAAATCTCCTCCTCCTCCTCTTTCTCCAGCACAGAGCCCCTGAAGACCAGACAGGAGATGGGCACCTGGGGGCTGGGCTGCCACTGCTCCCCAACAGCCCAGCACCCACCTCCTCCACCATCTGCCCTAGCAGAAATATGTGTCCACAGGTCCTCACTGTCAGCAGGTAAAAAGAGAGCTTAAAACCCAGAGATGACATCTCCCGTGTTTGCCTGAACAGTGTATTCAATCATTAGTGTCCCAGGAGGTAGACATGCCATTATGGTGGCCAGCTTGACCAACTACTCCTGGGACTAGGGGAAAAAAAGGAAAGAGAAAAGTGGGAAACAGAGAGAGTTGGCAGTATTTACTCTCTAGGCCCTAAACCTTGCAATGTCCTCAATTTTTTGTAGGTGCTTTCTAAAACCGTAAGGGCTCACTTCTCAGTTCTAGCAACTGGAGCTTTAAGAAAACACAAAATATCCTGAGGCCTAGGATGCAGTCCGATGAGGTGGTGACAAGCCTGGTCTCCAGCTCAGAGGAGCGGAATGGTTTCGCTTGTTGCCCTTCCCTTTGCTTTATCATGTTCCCTTCTCAGCAAGGAGAAGAGGGAGGGCTTTTGCCATGGACTGCCACACTAAAGCATGCCCAGAAACCAAGAAGTCTGCAGGCACTCTTGGATCCATTTCTTCCTCTCAGTATTTGCATTTGAAAGCAATAACAGAAAAGAGACCTCAAGTGAACACAAATTCCTGCACTATCTTATACCCTAAAATCACCAGGTTTTGTTTCAGGAATTTTCTTCTGAGGTTAATCACTTCATGAGCTCCATTTGCAGAAGATTACCACGATTTCTAGCAAAACCTTGGACCCTTTCACTGACCTTTTGGAGATGAGTTTTTCTAGCATTATTTATTGTGACTTCTCCCTTGTTGCCTCAACAGCTTCTCTCCTATAACACCTCTCATCTTTTCGTCCCCCCCACCCAATCACCCTACACAGCCCACCTACTCTCACACAAAGTCTACCTACCTCCTGCAACCTTACTGCCTTATGCCTCTTGGACCTACTAACCACCACCCATTTCATAGGATCACGGGCTAATTCAGGTTGGAAAGGACTTCAGGAAGGGATTATCATCTCTCTACTTAGACGTTGTTGGACCTCATCTAGAGTAGTGTGCTCAGTCCATCTGTCCCAATCCGTGCGACTCTATCACCTGAAACATGTTCAGTGTAGGGCCATGGCAGCGGTTGGCTGCTGGAGCACTTCCCTGAGAGGGGAGGACGAGTGAGATGGGTTTGTCCAGCCTGGCTTCAGGCAGACACAACAGCACCTTCCACTACCTAAGGGGAGGTCATCAGGAACACAGAGACAGGTTCTTCATAGTGGGGCATGGCAGGAGGCAGGGGCATGGGCAAACACCCGTTTCATGAACTCCCAGGATGAGTCTGTGGCCAGAGGAACACATCATTTTGTTTGGATGGCACTCCCTGGGCTGCACTATTTAGAAAATCAAAAGATTTCTTTTTAAGTCTACAAATCTATACATATTAATGTAAAAATATCTGTTACTAACATGATACACCAGTCATCTGAAATCCCCCCTCCCCCACCTCCCAGCCAGTAACAGCATCAAAGACTTTATTTCTGCTATTATTAGGTATATTGTTTACAATAGCACAGAAGACCACAGAGAGAGTTAAGAAGATATTTCCCATCTCTCATTAGCAATGTCAACACTGTCTCTTGGGTAAAAGGGTAAAATCTTCCATCTGGAAGATTTGAAAGTCTCTCAGTTTTTGTTCCTTAAAGTCTTTGGTGTCTGATTCCTATACTGGGGAGGAGGGTTGTCTGTACATCAGTTTCTCTTACTGGAGGCAGGATCTGTTTTGTGAGTTCTGTTTTCCTCTCTTTTGCAAAGGGGCAGTTACAAGTAATTCACTCTGTGTTGTTTATAATTTTCTCTTCTTTCAGAATAATTTTCAAAACACTTCGATTTTCTTTTCAGCTGTGAAAGAATAATCCAAGACCAAACATGTTATTCTTTGAAATCAACTCACTCACTAAAGCTGGTTTCCCTATAAATTTCACTGAAGTGGATGATTAAGAACTCTTCTCTACAAATAATGTTTCATGCAATACAGCTGTAATGAGACTACAGTCTGATTATTTAAATGGATGAACAGTTTTATTAACTGCAAAATCACTTCTGGCATGCTCTTTATTTAATATTTAATGAGACTTTGAAATCACAATAGTGCTTTCACACATGGTGAGGGAGGTTAACTCCAAAGGCTGGTTACTTCAGTCCTCAAAGTTGACTCTGGCCTTCATGTTCCTCTAGGGCACCAATTAAGCCTAAAGGACAAGCTTTACCAAGAACCTGAACTTAGACTTAGATTCCATATACTCCCTATTTTCATGCCCTGCGCAGAGAAGACGCAGGGTTATTTGGTCCTAGTGGCTTTCTGATGTCCTTTAAAGAGCAAAAAGTCCACCTTGAATGGCAGTCATCCACACACATCTGCAAGTGGATGAGAGAAAAAAGGAATCTAACAAATAAAGAAACAAAATTAAGACTCTGATGAAATAATAAAGAATACATAAAGTGAAATGCTTCAGTAGATATATGTTCTGTATACTAAAGTCAATGAAAATGAGGTTCTAAAAAGTCTTCTTCCCTAGCCAGCATGAGGCAAGAGCGCAGCTCTTATGAGAAGCTCCTAACTCACAAAGTTACCCTCCAGCGATGGGCAAGCTTCAGCCTCATGACTAGCCAGGAGAAACTGGTTAGAGGAATCCAGAATGACACCCCCAGGGAACCCTGTGAAGAACAGCCCTCTTGGGAGATGTACACGGGAAATGGTGCAGCTGTGGGATTCATGTTCCTTCAGGGCTTTTGAAGCTCAGGAGGTTGTAGACATAGCCAGTGGTAAGTTCCACAAAGAGACATTTTGCTTCTATATTTCTCTTGCAGAAATCTGAATTGAAGACACATGGTAGGTGCTGGGTCTTCTCCAACAAGCTGATATTGTCTTAAGTTATGCTGCAACTATTTGTGACATCTTCTCCTTCCTCTGAGGCCTGGTAAAACAGTTATTCAATTATCTACTGCTCTGAATTGTTACAAAGGACCCCTAGGATGAGCACCTGTGTAGTCTAGGATCTGAAGACAGGTTACTCAAATGAGTATAGCCAGATGTCCCTACAGAGCTGAATCCTTAGATGGCAGTAGATTGAGCCTGGATACAGCATGGCACCATGCCCAACCCATCATCCTACTTCTCAGCACTACCTACTCTCTCTCGTTACTACTCTGAGCTAGTTATGCCACTTTCAGTGCTGGACTTGTTGTGGCAACAGACTGTGAAATACAGTCTAGCCAAAGCCATGTGTGCTATTGTACAAAGTGGATATGCCCAGAAGCACTTTCATTGTTTGCCTCCAGACTGTGGTACCTTAGAGGCTAGCAGGCAATTGTGGTTTGAATGTTTTACATTAGAGAATAGTCAAAAAGAAAGAAAATCACCTGACAGTACAAGGCTGGACTGAGAATCTAATTTTTGCTGTGTGTTCTTGTAATGATACCAGTGACCCATAATGATACCCATGAAGGAAGGAGCTGTATGATGGTCCCTACTGATCCCAATGGGTGGTTCTTACAGTGGTGGTGTCTGTGGTCCTCCTTTACAGAGGGATGCGACCAGACTGGAGTGGAGATGGAGAGGCCTTTCTAGTAGATCACTTTAAGCCTTGCTGATTGATTGGAGGAGGAGTGTAAAGTCTTTAGACTGGCACCTTTTCCTTGACTTTGACCTTTCACAGAACCAGGGGTCCATCGAAATATCCCACTCAGAAAGGAACTTGCTCACCCTTCCATGCTTTTTTACTTTGTTTTGTGCAGATGTCTTTTCCTCCTTCCAAATTCTCCAGCTTAGTGCACATGCGAGGGAAAAGATGATCTGGCCCTGAGAGCTGCACTCTACAATAGTTAGCTAAAGGGATAACTGCAGTATTTTGAGGGCCAAAAATTCTTACATGACACAGGGCTCTTGTGAAGGAGAAGAGAACTTACTAAACTTCTGAACAAAACTCATTTTTTATAAGTGTGGTGAGGCACTGGAACAGGTTGCCCAGAGAAGCTGTGGATGCCCCATCCCTGGAAGTGTCCAAGGCCAGGTTGGATGGGGCTTTGAGCAACCTGGTCTAGTGGAAGGTGTCCCTGCCCATGGCAGGGGGGTTGGACTAGATGATCTCTGAAGGTCCCTTCCAACCCAAACCATTCTGTGATTCGGTGATTTATGAAAAAGTATTTCAGCCTCCCAGGTAACAAGCCAGAGCGCTCTCAACAAAAATAAGCAGTGTTCATTTCCTGAGTATTAACTGGTCCAGAGTACAAAGGTACTGAATGAACCTGTCACTGTATAGATATAAACAAATAGATGATGTTTGAAGTTTGAAGTGCAGAGATTTCATGAAAACATTTTCCTGTGGCAGAGTAGCAACACTAAAACTTTTAGAATAAGGATAAAAAAACGAAAACCAAAAATGACCACCCAGTTGAGCACTTAAAAGCATTAACAGAGGCTTTCATTTGAGAATTATCCCTTTTACGCTTTCTTTTAACTTCAGAAAAATTATATAAAGGAACAACTCTTTCTCTACTTGGCAAAACTTGAGATGGTGCTAAAGACAAGAGCTATTGTCAGGAGATGGGGGAGAAAGTGGATAAGGGGAAAAGGAACAGGAAGGGCAAAGGGGAGAAAAACTGAGAGATGAGCTGGGAGGCATTTTGCTTTTTTTCTGCTGAAGTCTGATCTGGCTTTCCTGAACACAAATTAAAGTCACATAAAAGCAAGAGATAACAAATGCAGCCTCTGTTTCTGGTGTAACTCGCTGCCTTATCAGTCACAGATGTATACAAGCATCAGGTTGTTTAAAGTTTTTCTTTTAGTTGTCTTTTTGGCCATAGGCTTATAATAACATTTCAAAGGATTCAAGCTTAGTCAGCTGAACCTTAAAGACTCACATTAAAGAGAAGGCATAAACAACCAGATGAGAAAAGAGAAGAAAGAAGACAAGGAAGTTGAAAAAAGGTGATACTCAGGAAAGACATAGTGGATGCGATCTAGCCAGGTTCTGGCTGTCTGAGCAGGTGACACCTCTGGGCTTCTGAAGGCGCAGGGTTGTCACTGTGGGTCCCACAACCCTAAAGGTGGGAATGTGGCAGTCACCACAGTAAAGCTTGCTCCTTTCAGTCCATCTGCTCGCCTGTCACTGATATTTACAGCCCCACAAATGTAGATAGGCCCAGCCACCCATGCTTTCATTATTAGACCCAGCATGCAGCCCATAAAATTTTGTTCATTAATTCCCAATTTCACATTTGTCTTATTTATCAAACACAGCCTTTGGGGGATAGCAATGAGAATCTTGGGGTTTGCTAATCTCATCTTTTTCTCTTTAACCCTTTCTTTACTTGTATGAACAATTTTAGGTAATGGCTTGACTCTGCTTTTTTTTTTTTTTTTTTTTGGAGACTTGAAATAGAAACCTCTAACCACTATGCTCTCGCCTTCTTTAAGTGATCTGGAGACTTAAGTCCTGTTTTCACGTAGCAAAACCAACCAGAATAGGGGTTGCTGAAGAAGTATCGCTATGTTTTCCTATACTAAACCATCAGTGCCATCTTACCCTTATTCCTGTACCACGAGCATCCACTTACCTCCTTCTGTGAACTTCTTTCTTTTACCTTCCTTCTGGAATCAGTAAATACCATTTTTCATTGGTTCAACTTTAAAAAGATTTAGAGGATAGGAATGCAATAAACCCTCGTCAACATGGTTTTAGGGAAATAGCTCTTGTCAAATAAACCTGAATTACTTCTAAAATGACAATACAACTTTGATTAAGTGTGTCATAGCTCCACAGTTATCTTTGACTTTTATAGATCTGTTGAATTAATACAACATTACACTGATCTAAAAATCGGCGCTATATAACATAAATGCAATAAGGCAGAAAGTTAACTCTATTTGTGGAAAACATCATTGCCAATAGACTACCATCAGTGACTGTGGGAAAGTTTCACTGATCAGGACTTTGACTGTTTTCAAAAGTGATCAAGGATTAAATTGGAATTCTAGGGACACAAAGACTGAAAAAGTGGTAAACAGTAATGGAGAACAGAGCAGACAAAACCCTCTGATTGCACAGTAATCCGAGTCCATTCAAAGAAACTGGGATAGCCAAAGGATATTCTTCCTTTTTAGAAAGATGAAGGGAAGGCTAGACTTACCAAATAAGGGAAAGGATGATGCAAGGAAAGACTGAGGGTACAGTAGACCAAAACTGTAGCAACAAAAACCAGGTTACATTAGCTAGGGAAAGGTTGAAGAGGATTAGTAAACTGATTAAAAGTGCTATAGTTATTGGTGAGTGAAGACTGAAATACTGTGTGTGGTTTGGGGCCCTTTTTTAAAAAGAAAGTTGACAAACTGGAGAAGATAAAGCAACTAAATTTTTGGAGAGCTGGAGTGACAAAGATAACAAGCCCAGTCTCTTTTAGCTTACCAAAATGAAGATCAAAGAGTGGTTAGGTAAGCACTTTCAGAGGAAGAAGCTACTGAGTAGTAATGCAGTTTTTAATTCCAGCACGGAAAAACATATCAAGAACCAGTGGTGAAAGAAACAAAAGGAAGGAAGGGAAAGAGAGAGGGAAAGGGAGGAAAAAAAAGGAGGGACAAAGAGAGGGAGGCAGGCAGGAAGATAGGTTAACTGTAGAACTGTTTGAAAAAGCAGGTGATTAACCATTGAAACAAACTACCAAATGAAAAGGTTTACTGTTCATCATTTAGGGTTTCCAAATTAAGTCTACATGCTTTCTCAAACATGGCTTTTAGTGGGAAACAAAATATGTGTTCATAAAGAAACTATTATCACTTCAGTATAGGGAATCCTTAATTATCTGTGCCACATGGGAAGCCACATCAAACGATCTAAGAACCTCTCCTGTCCCATAAGGTATTTGTAAATAGTTGTTGATAGTTTTGAGATCATTGGTTAAGTTAAATTTGCCCAAAACCTTGTATTAGGCACTATTTCCTCCTAGTTAAAATTTTGCCAGACGTAAGTTGAAAAAAAAAATATGAACTGAGTATCTGTTTCATGCTCTCTTTACAGTCACTTCATGCATGGCAAAAATGGTCTGGTGTTTTCTTTGAGTTGACATACTGAGGAAGCCTGTTGCCTTTATGGCCTAGAGCAGGAGTTTGAAACATGGCACAGGAAAATTGCCTTCTGCTGGCCACAAAACATCTATGTTTGACCAAATCATACGCTTCTGAGAATCACCATTTGCGTATCGTTAACATGGCAGACAGGAAAAGTCATTTCCAATAGAAAAGCCAAATTTAATCCTACTAATGATCCCTGTGTTTTCTTAGTTTCATCTCACAGACTGTCAAGCACAACCTCACCAGGCATGTTCAGAGCTTGGACAGCATGCTCCAGACCAGGCTTTTTCTGCCATTGCCCTTCCAGGACACGGTGTTGGGTGTCCATGGCAACGTCTTGGCAGAGGGGGCGGGCTGCGGGGCGGGCGGCCTCTGTGAGGAGCGGCCGGGGCTGCCCAGTGCCGGACACAGCCGGTTCCAGCCGGATCCAACCCGCCCACCCCGGGGCACTGCTGAGCTCCTCCGCCAAGATGGCTGCCCCTCTGGGATCTCATATTTAAGAAAGGGGAGGAGATGCCAGACAGGCAGAGGAGGAGGAAGGGAACAAAAAGTATAGCTGAGAAATAGCTGAGGGGACACCAAAGGTCTTTATCTTGACCCATGAGCTTACTCGCTCCTGTTCTCCCTATTTTCCCCACGGCCTGTCCCGCTGAGGGTGGGGGCCGAGCAGCTGGGTGGGAGCTTGGCTGCTAGCCAGGGCCAACGCACCACACACATTTTGACCATTGCGGTATCAAGTGTCAGAAGGGAGCCTGAGGAGCAACTCTGCATGTTTGGAGGGAACCAGGACAAGGTCCAGTCGCATCCTTTTCCTCCTTGCTCTCTCCCGAGAGGTGCAGCAGAATGTGCAGTGTAAGGTCTCTTTCTTAGCATGCAGCTGAGGGGACATGGGCTAGGTCAACACTCACTCACAAAATTCTCAAACCAGCGCTGGCACGCTGCTGGCCGGGGCCAAGAAATACTCCTCCACGTAACTCTTGGCCATAATTCAGGCATTAGCATACCACTCCCAAGTGGCAAACTGTGTGAGCTGACCCAGTTTTGGCAGATAAGAGAGTTTAATGGTATGGACATAGCCTGTTTCATACCAGTTGGTCTCAGTGTCGGAGACCAACCCTGGGCATGCTGCGTTTGCTATCAATGACACACCCACGTTGTCCTCAGGAATTAGTCCAGGTGAACAAACATGTATTTGCATTTATAGGGTTAATAAAGTTAGCTACACCCTCACCTGGCATTAACCAACATATTTAGCTGAAGGCAAGGGAGCAAAACTGATTTATACCAGTTTACTCTGGGCTCTTATGGAAATACTGTACCCCTTTCTAAGCTCCAGCTCCACAAACCAGTGCCAATAGTGAAGCACAAATTGTTAGGTTTAAAATTCAGAAATTTAATAAAAGGAAAACCCTCATGCTTTATTTTTGGATAAGTATCATAACTTCAGCCTGTTTCCTAATTTTTTTTTGTCTTGGCCAAATTATTGAAGTGCCCACCTCAAAGGCCCTGGGAATCTGGCTTTCAGTGCTGCACTTCAGAAGTTTCTGTCACTCTCTAAAAGCTCTTTCAGAAGGTTTTCACCCTGACATAAGGTAGCATTGAAAGGACAATCATGAAACCCCAGTCAGATAAGGCATACCTATTCCTTGGAACTAACCCTGCCTCTTTTGTTCTTGGGCAAAAAATATTTTCCATTTTATTAAGCACTGCATACTGTTCTTATCGATCTCAGTGAGTCATTTAATTATCAACTTAAAATCTGTTTCTTTATTTTCAGAGCAAAAATTTATTGTAATTATGCTAAGTGAGAATTAATGCATGTATTTGTGGTATAGAATTTTAAATGTTGCAGTGTCTTGAGACCTTGAGAAAGACCACATGTGCTTGCTTAAAAAGGCACTTCTGGCATGGATACAATTTAAACAAACAGCGTATGCAAATAAGTAGTTGTAAGTAATCAAAAGAGAGTTCTCCACTAATAAGAGCTAATAATTATTATTGTTCCTATCACCATTCCTGGAGCCAGAAGTTGCAAAACTAGATTTCCTAATTTGACTTATTCTTGAATAAATAAAAAGAACCCAAGCCTCTTTTTTATTTAATTTCCTTTTTTTTTTTTTCAAAATTAATAAAGTCAAGTTTGCTCCCATCCTCCATATTTCTTCTCCCAAGTGAGCAGCTTATTGTACTATCAATGGAATGCAACAGATTGTGAAGGAGTCAAGGAGACGTTTGAAATAGATTTGTTCAGCCATACACTGCAAACAGCACATCTGTTATTGACAGAGTGAAAATAGACCCTGCAAGGACTTAGTGCTAAATATAATTCAGACTCAGGAAAAGCATTCTTGCCTGGATTTTACTTTCTTATTTTACTTAGGTAAAATCATCTCCACTTCAATACAACTGCCATAAGCAGACACAGAGGGCCTGTTTTAAAGGTCCCTAGGCAATGAAAGACACCATTCAAAATCATATATTACAAGCTCATTCCACATCATGCTTGTGACACCTTCACAAATGTGAAAAATCTTTGTTAAAAAGAACAGAGAGATTGCAGTGACAACAGCTCAAACTGTTGGGTCATTGAGGTTATCAGGTCTCGGTGGACATGCCTTATTTTTTCACCTGGAAATGTTACATTAGAAGAAATTGAGCATTTTAGCACTTCTCTGATATCTAGAGAGTCCAGCTTTCTGTGCAACCTGTGTGTAAATTATTTTTATGTAATCTGGGAATTGATGGACCCCTTCCATATGCATCCAAGAAATCTCTTGAAAGAGCTACAGCAATCTTGGGAAACATCAGAATTCAAGCTATCCATAACAGCATTAATTTGACCCCTGGGATGTAGTCCTAACTCATATCACCTAACTTGAGCTATCCTATGGTCCCTCTACAACTGGGGTGGGGAGGATGGGCATGTCCAGATGGGGTGACAGAGATCCACAGTGGGATGATAAGGAAATAGATTAGATTAGACTAGATACCAGTTTCTGTACGGCTCAAGTTAGGCAAAAATATCTGCAGCTTTTGTATACAGCCATTTTATACTCTTGACATTCACATTTGACATATTTTACATTTTCATTTTTTCCACAGACCCTCCTGCTTCCAGAATGCACAGCCTTCGCTGAACAGGCACCTGCTCAACATGTTTCCCTAATCCATTTAGAAAACACATTTCTTGCCCAGGCCTTCTTGGCTGCACACCATCCAAACCCACACCGAGTTGGGTCATTCACGTTCTCATTACTGGGACTGTTGGCATTTTTGAGGGGAGAAGCCAAAAATTCGCGTCAGGTGTTCAGCAACCTGCTAATGGAAGGCAGAGCTCTTGTCTCCAACCTACAGCAGCCGTCACAGTTTGTTACCAGCTGGTGGCAGGATGCTGTTCCCCACCACCAGTTTCCAAGCGTGCAGTCAAAAGCAGCACTACAACAAACACCCCTGAGAGAAGGCTGAATACAGGCTAGCAGTCCTCCCACAAAACCATGTCTGACTGGGTGGGTGTCTGCACAGCCACCTGTAGTAGGTTGCTCTGATTCTGTGGATCAGATGGAGGACTTAAATCACCTGTTTGGCTCATTTTAGGAGCATCACATTTGTCCACAATTCTCAGGCCAGCGCTGGCCTAGCAGAGATCTCCAGACCTGCTAAGACCTGGAGAAGGCTTTTTTATTATTAAAAAATTAGATTTCTTTAGAATGTAAATGAATTGAAACCACAGCCAGCCTTCAAAGAGAAAGCAGGGTAATTACATTGCTACAAGGCAGTAGTTGAATTACTGGTGTAAAGGAGTACTCATACATGTAACTATCCCAAAGGTAATGTTATTATCAGGCTATATGTGATACAGATGCTATTGCTTCCCAGGCTTACTGCATTCTCCTTTAATATAAATAGTCTTCTTGTGTTCCTGTTTTCACTGATTTACTTACATCAGGATTTTTAGTCACGTCAGAAATTAATCACCTGCAAGGCTAAATAGAAGTCCCAGGGTGAAGGGATGGAGAATGAGGCTTTCCGGAGCACAGCTGCCCCTGATCTTGTGATCCAGAATACTTCTCCTCTCCCCACAGCTAAATTTTATTTAAAACTGTCAGTTATACTGATACTGTGAGGTCTTTCTCAAGCTAAGTATTATTTGCTTTAGTGCAGGAACTGAAAGTTTCACAGTAACAATGTTCTTGCCATCTCTCTTGTGTAGCGTTTCCAGTCTTGGATGCACTACCGTCAGGTAAAGGAATATCACCTACTTTCTTCTGTAATGTGCTTACAGTAGCTGATAACTCTTTCTTCTACTACTTATCATATCTATATTTTTTTAGGATTATAGCTATGGGAAAATACCCTTGGTAAAAACAAAATAACATAGATGAGGAAACATTAGGGAAAAAAGGGATAGGATATCCGGTTTTCTCCATCTGGTAAGCTTTTGTCCATGCATTGCAATCTTCTGAGTTTCTCCAAACTGCTGTATTTTATTTTCTGAATGGCAAAATTCACAAAAAATATCAGAAAAGAGCTATCATATCTGTCCAGATAAAACAAAATGCAGAGTAAAATACTCTCAATGGAGATTTTAAACTTTTTCTACTACGTGTTTTAACATCCTCTGTAGTTTGACTTTCTGGATCGATAAAATCATTCTGCTCTCTATTCTGTTTCTCTAGGGGGAAAAAAAATCTCATGTAAGTGTTTATTATGAGCTCAAACACACAAAAAGTAAAGACATCTCAGGTAGGGTCCTTGTGGGGATGGTTTCATCATATGAACAATCTGAATCAAAGGCTCATCACTGTTGAAAGGTGGAAAGCTTTTTTTCCCTTCCGCTTGCCATGTTCCTTCCCTTCTGCTTTGTTCCTTCTCCCTCTTCTCTGCCTCCATCCCTTGCTCCAGCTCTGGGGTTCATCTGAGTGCCAGGTTTTCATGGCTTGTTTCCATGTCACTGTATCAACTGGGAGATAAGCTATTATCAGAAGAATAATTTTATTCCACATTGGGCAATACTGTATCGCTTACTTTATCTGTTACACAGTGGTTAATGCCAGCATGTTAGGTAGGCAAATCAATCTGTCATCTTAAAATGGTTACTGCTTTATTTCCTTTTCTTTCTGTTTAAATGTCATGTTGCTCTGGGTGCTTTCAGTGCGTGTGTCAGTGCTTGCTTCAGCGCAGGGTTCACTGCAACAGCAGGAGCATGACCACTTCACCAGGGCAACTAAATCAGGAACATTGCTTCCTTTGCTAAAAATATAATCAACAGGGGGAAACCCAGGCATATTCAAAGAGTGATTCAGCCCATGTACTATCTGACTTGTCCTGCAAATATGGCTCTTCCCCTTTTGTCACAGCAGGAACCCACACCAGGTGTACTCCTATGAGACATCTACATCAAGCTCCAAAGTTCACCAGGATGAATCTGAGCATGTACCTGCAATGAGAGGAAACACCTTTGGAGGCTGAAAAAACAGCACACAGTAGCTGGCAACCTGATTTTGCCACAGCTATGCCTGGGCTATCAATCTTACCCTCAAAGTGTTCTTGTTTCAGTTTCTCAACAACTTTTTGAAACAGATGGGGTGGGAAGGAGTATGTTTTAAATGTCGAGATCAGCAGAGCCTGGGATTTTATTAATAATGGAAGAGAACATAGGAAGCAATTGTCATAAGCTCAGCATACTGCCTTTCAGGTGTTTCTACAGAGCACTCATTTCAGACCAGCTCACACTGCTCACCTATACACCACCTAGATCCTTGTATTTTTGGCAAGGATTTTCTTAGGAGAGAAAAAGGGTAACATGCACCTTGCAACGTTGTTTAGATACATCTGCCAAGTTAGGGATGATAGAGCAGATGCAGAGATATGAATCACTATGTCCAGAGGGTATGTGTCAGGGTGACGCGCAAACCTCAGCTAGCTCCTCTTGCACTGCAGGTGAACCCTGAGTCACGTACAGGTCAAATGTTGTGTCCCCAGACAACCCGTGATATTGTGTTGGTCATTGGGCTTGCAGACAAGATTGCGCTTTTAAATGCAAATGCAAACCTTTTCCTGAAGCAGAAAGGCAACTGCCAACAAGTTATTTTTGATCCCATTTTTCATGTTGAAAATACTGGTTTGTGTTTGTTTTTAAAGACCATTGTGAGGACAAGTAGAACTGGAACTGGAAGATCTAGCATCTCCCATGCTGGCTAGAATGACCAGAGATCATCCAGGCATGCTAGTACAGAAACAGCTTCTTGTTAATGAGGTGAACTGGGATTAAGCATGTGCATTTTGTGAAAACCTCCAGGCCTAAAAGAGGCCGGAGAGCAGCACTGAGTGTTGCTGCTAAACACTTCCAGGGCAGGAAGAGCCATGTGGAAGAGACACTGGCCAGAGCAAGAGCTGCCTACCAATCCACATCTAATTAAGCCTAATGGAAGCCAACAATGCTGTCTCTAATTACACCTACCTAAAAGGCTTGTACAATCAAAATAGGCCACATGCCCTTTTTTCTCTTGGCAATAGGTTAAAAGGAGTTTTTTCTTCTTTGTTGTAAGGGACCTCTGTGGCTGTGTTTCCAAAAGCCTGGAGGAAGAGGGCCAAGGGGAGAAGGATGGGGAGGGCTTGGCACTGAGGCCAGATATATCACAGAAACCACGTGTTGCTCAGACCAGAAGCTGCTGGACTCCACACCCAGCAGAAATTATATCTTCAGTTTTCAAGCTGAAGAGAAAGTTCCAAGCTCTCTGTTGCCTAAGTGTTGTCTAAGAAACATCTGTCCTTTCTTTTGTCAATGAAAGCACCTTTGCTGGTAGGAGTGTATGGGCAGCTGGGCTGAGCTCCAGCAATGCCTCCTTCTCAACTTCAAAATAAATTTTTCTGAGTAGTCAAAGCAACGCCATGACTGTTTTACCACAAAGACATGCTGTTCCTGAACAGCTGCTTCTAGCACTGCTTTGGTGGGTGTAGTACCAGCTCAGTAATTAGCAACTATACCCTCAACAACTGCAGTTGTTTGATAAACAGCCCTGAGTTGTTAGGATTCTGAACTCTTGTGTCCTGGAGGACATAAGCCCAAACTTATTCAAGGAAACAAACTGATAGCTATTAAGGGTGTTTGATAGTTTGCTGTTCATAGCAAAGGCATGCAGAGAAGAGCATGAGCAAGGAACTATTTTCCTAACTGAGTGGTAAATGCACACACCTGGGAAGTGAAATGGTTGGGGTTCGGTCCCTACTCCAGTGGCTTTCAAAGAGCTCTGAGCAAAACCAGAGCAGCTAAAACAAGAAAGACTTTGTCCAGATCAGCCTGTAGCTCAGGCACTAGTTCACTTCCCTTCTCAAAGGTAGGCAGAAGGGATCTGAACTCAGATTTCATTCCTTTCATGACTTATGCTGTCATGTCATACCGTCATGATAACTGAGATGTATATATAAGGGACACCACTACCTCTTCTCCCACTTTGTGACTGAAAGCCTTTGATTTTGTCAGACCTGTTCAGAAACAAATCAAAACAAGGTTATAATCTGTTCACATGTTTTATTTTGACAAAAAGCTGTCCATGCTGGATAAGCCTTTGCATGCAGTCTGGTCCTTTCACCTCGTGGGGGGGGGTAGAAGTTGAAAAGCAGAGATGAAGGCAGTGAGGATGGTCTAAGGCAGCGAACAGTTTCTGTGTAAGAGAACACCAAACAGATGAGGAGTCTTCAGGATGGAAAAAGACAAATGAGGAAGGCTACAAACAATGAATGGTGCCGAAGAGGTGACGAGGTAATGATTATTCACTGCGTTGCACCACACAAAAACTACAGGGTACCCACTGAAATTATCAGATGTCAAATTAGGAGGAGAGAGCAGGTATTTCTTTGCATAGTGCATAATTATATTGTCACAGACTGCTGTGCAGGCCAAAAGTGTAGATAAAGTCAAAAAGTCATTAGAGAAATTCAGGGAGGGCTGATCCACTGGTAAAAATTAATTTAAAAAAAAAAAAAAGTAGTCTTAATTCAACCTCAGGAAAGCAGGGGAGCATAGATCACTGTTCACGTACTCTCTCTTGTGCTTTCTCAGAGCATTACTGCTGAAGTGCCACAGTCACTGTGACAGACAGGCTACTGGGCTAAGTTCTCTGTACAGTGACATGAAGGTTCTTAGTCTGATGTTAATTTTGTTTTATTTTTTGGCTGAGAAAATCAGTTATTCACACAACTCGCAGCACAGACATAGGATAGACAGAGACACAGAGGACACAGGAACCATCCCAGCTCTCTGATGTCATTGCTGGGTAAACTCTCTAATTCTGTTTTGAATACACATGCCCTAAAACTATACCTAGAGATGCAAAAGCATTACATGAAGAGCATTCATTAAATTCTATCTCTAAAGTTACCATGATACAAGTATTTATAGCTAAAAAATGAATACACCAAGACAATTACCATATCTCAAACAGAACAATAATACTCCACACTTTCTCCTGCTAGGCTATATTTAACTTTCTACCACTGCGCTACTTTTTCTATGCTGTTTCCTATATTGTCCGCCATATGTCCTTATTTGAGAGTTCAGACTCACAGAAAGGTAAAACAGCTGTTTCTGACACATTAAGGAGCAAATTAAAAAGCATGTTTATTCAAGGATAAACACTGCCATTCCTTTCCATAATATCCTTGTCTATCTTGGGATGAAATTTGGTCCATTGCCTAGCACTATACAATACCTTACAACCCAGTCTGGGCTTCCGCCAGAAAGCTAATGTTTAAAACCACCTAAGGGAACATCTCAAACTCGTTTGACATTTCTGCTAATGGAGAAATCATAAGCTGGAGTAGGTAATGTGGGGACCTGGACTAGTTCTTGTAGGAATTCTTTTTCCTCTTCATGAAGAACCATTCATCAGTTAGTGCTCAAAATGTTTTGTTTTACCCTCCTGGACATTATACCCTCTCAGGCTGTCTACTATTGAACCTGTTGCTGAATGTCCATGCCCGAACGTAGCAACCCCTGCTCCTCTGAGCCCTCAGTGATGCTGAGGCAGCAGTGAAATGTTTACAGAAGGGAGACCCAGTACAGTGACCTATGCCAAAAGAAATCCTTTCTGTTACGAGAAAGTTTGACATCTGATAGCACAACTTAGGAGGAAATAAAGTACATTTCAGTTAACTTTGGAGTTTCTTGTGCAGTTCTCCCTAACCTAATGAACTGTGGGAAGTTTTGTCTCTGTCTACATGAAGCCCAGTCTGCCTCCTATGGAAAATGCACTGAATTTTGCTTCCAAAACAAAGGGTTCTCAAAGGGGCCTGCCTTTTCTTCCTGAGGAATCAGACACTTGGGCCTCTAAAAATCTGGGGTATTCAGCATATCTCAGTCAGACACCTAAAACGGACGTAAAAAGATACTTCAGAAGAATTAAGCCAGCTGGAGTTTTAAAGAAAACCATTTCTGATAGGTAAAAAAATCATAGTATGCTGGGGATGTACATCACATGCTTGCGATATTTCTGTCCAGCTATGCTGAGGGAAGAGCAACAAAGGAATGAAAAAAATTACACTTATCAGTTTAATTAGATTGACTAATCGTCTCAGTTTGAAATAAGCATAAGCATGGGACAGCATATCCAATTTCCTTTAAAAATTACTGAGAAAAACAGATACTCACTTTTCATCACCGTCTGCTGGAAAAGAAGCTCCGAGCATCATGGGAAAGCTTGTTCAATGCTCTTGTGAGCATTAGGTCTCAGTAGGTGCCTGAGGAAAGTGGAAAAGCATAGCTTTTCTACAGGTTCTTTTGTTTTATCGGGTTTTTTTTTTTTTTCACTAAGTTGTTCACATGATGTCTCTCAGTGGCCTAATATAAAAACGGTCTGAACTATGGGAGAATAACAAAAGAGGATGAGCGGGAAGTGCGTGCTCTCTGCAGGGGAAGAGCGCCAGGAGGCAGCACACACCTGGCTGCTTTCCCCAGGAGCCTGGGGGGATTCCTGGCAGACTCCCTCACCTGAAGATCGCAGCATGATCCACATGAGGAGTGAGGTGGTAACTTGTTGCTGCATCGAGCTTCAAACTGCAACACAAATTAAGATCTTGTAAGCATACATGCCCCAGGGGGTAGCAGTTTCCTACCTCCCAGACCCAACTGGATGACCTTTCTCAGGGTGAAGGTGCTTCCTTTCATGTGGCAGGAAGCTATTTTCCTGTATGTCCCCAAAACACACCTGATTATTTGAGTAATATGACAGCACCTCTGCCTTGGATTAATTCAGAGGAAGGTATGAATTTATTCACTTACAAGCCCTGACCAATTCTGGGTTTAAAATCAGAAAATAAGGTCAGCCGCAACACAGTGTTACATTTCACATCTGGAATGTGTGCTGCAGCTGCACACTTCAGTCTCAAGGCAATTATTTTGATCCCAAACCCGGTTGCTGTAAATAAATCTAATTAATTAGAATGTTTTTCCTTTGCCTTTACAGAAAAAACTCAGTATTTCAGCAGAACCATAACCACTAGAAGTAGGTCCTTGCTGCTGTTCTGCTCAGTTGTCCTAATTTATAAGAAATGTTCTTCAGTTAAACCTCCATCTATTTCCCTCCCACACAAACTCAGTTTTATCTCAGATGTCTGACACTAAATCACCTCTACCAGAAAGGCTGCATCAGTTCCCTGAAGCCTTAGCTTAATGCTAAGAAAATTAAAACTACTACATTCTGGAACATTTCTACACTGTTATTTTCCTTCAATTTCTCCGTTTTGACCTTGGTCACAAAAGCAAGCTAGTGCTGTTTTCTCTCCTATTGCATTCATTCCAACTGCTTTAGGGTTCATTTTGGGTTTGCTGTTTTCTCTAATGAGTAGCACACAGCTTGCAAAAATATTACAAACACTAAAAATAAACTGAGCACCCTTCCCGAACTCCCTGGCTAGAATTCCCCTCCGGACGAGACAGCAAAAACGCTGCAAGTTGATAAATATTACCGGTGGACATCCTCATAAACCAGTAGATGGAATAGCTTCTCGCATTCCTAGGAAATTATTCTCTCTCTCCTGGCAAACTGAAAAATAGACCCTGCTAAGAGTCTACCGTTTAAGTGGAAAAAAAAAAAAAAAACAGATTATTTTAAAATTTCTGTAGTGTTAAAATGCCACGCTTACACAACTAGTACTTGTTTAAAGTCGGTTAAAAAAATGCTTTTATATTACTGTGATTTGCCACCTTTTGTATTGTAATCGTCTTTAAAACCACAACTTGGTGGTCGAGAGAGACTTCCAGTCAATCGCACGGTGTGTTTTTCTTCCAGCTGCGAAATTGCTTAAAGCAGATCTTGTCAGCAAATACCGGTGCCGGTAATCCACTCGGTGCAATAGGCAGCAGAGGCAGAGCGGCCGTGATCGCAGGCGCAAGGGGGTTCGCTCCGAAGGGGGCCGGGGGCTGCAGAACGCCCGTCCCGCCGCTCGCCCGCCGCCCGGGGCAGCGGGGGCCTTCCCGGGGGGGGCTGAGGGAGGAGGCGGGAACACGGGCCCGCGGGCGCCGACGCCTCGCGGCTCTCCCCGCCGGAGAGTCCCCGGGCGCTCACCCGCCGTTGTCAAAACCCCAAACACTTGCTTAAAAAATAACCCAATAAACAGAGACCCCCTGGGCAAGTTTAAAGTGGCGGCCACGGGGGAGGCCCGGCCCCGCTCTCCCGCCCGGCAGCCGGGCGCCCTCAGGGCGGCGGCGGCGGCGGCGGCGGCTCCGGCTGGCGGCGGGCGCCATCTAGCGGCGGGCGGGCGCCGCCGGCAAACCGCCTCGTTCCGGCTGCCCGCGCGCCGCCGCCGTGCCCGCGGGGAGGCCCTGCCGCCGGCTGCGGGGCCGCGCACGGCACGGCCCGGCACGGCCCGGCACGGCCCGGCACGGCCCGGCACGGCACGGCGGCGGTAGCTCCCGCTCCCTGCCCGAGGGCTCAGGAAGAGAACGGAAAAGAAGATTGCCCCGTGCTCGCCCTCGGGCAGAGCCGCCTGACTGGCACTGTCTGACCCCAAATCGGACGACTGGGTAGCAACAATAAAACGTCTATTTTTAACGCACTTTAACGGCCAGGGTTTCCAATTCCCACAACACCTCCAATTAGCTGGAGCCTCCCGGAGAAGGCTGCTTTGACCTTTTGCGTCCCCCGTTTCTCCAGCGCTTCCGGAGGAAGCACCCGAAAGACATCTCCAGCTCCGTCAGTCAGCGTGCCGCGGCTGCGGGCCTCTGAACCCGTCCGGAGAGGCCGCTGGGGAACACTCGGTCGCCATTTAACGAGGCCTTGGCATGAGCAACGTTTCTCTGGTGACACTTTCCATGGGCCCTCCCTTTAGAAATGGTCGGCCAGCCTACCCACTCGCCTCTGCAGTCTTCGGGGCCCCAACACCGCTCAGGGAGTAGTGCCAGCCCTGGGGTTATAAAAAAGACCTTGAAGACATTAATCCATGTGGTTTTGCACTGTATGGAGGAAAAAAAAAAAAAAGAACCGGGAGATTTCTGCTGCAATTATTTCATGAAACTGCATATACCTCAGCATCATCCGTGCTGCCAGTAACCTCCAGTCCCGACCATGGCCATTGAGCTGAGACCGCGAGGCCGCGTTATCTGTTTCTCTGTGTGACAGGTTAATTCTACAATCCATTATTTTCATGGGCAATAAATTTCACAAGGAAGCTCGTTTCTTGGTAACACAATGAAATATTTCTACTCGCTTTTGCCTTCACCTAAATGATATGGCTGTTGTGTGTCAAGTGCTGATAAAACCCCCATCCTCACCCGGGGCTGTACCAGGGCTTATAAACATTTCTGGCAAAATTTTTCAAATACAATTGCAACCTCATTGTCGTGGCCTATTTTCAGAAGGCAAGGCTTCCCTAGAAGCTATTTTACAACTCTATTAAGAGCTGTACTCTGAATAACAGACCTGAGTAGTGGTGAACATTTTGCTGAAATGGTGTATATAGCACTGTAGGGCTGGGGAGCAATTCAGATGTATAAACCCAGGGTGGCAAAGGAGTGATAAAATGAAGATGGTGTTAATGTCTTGGCAATCCCACCTTACACAGCAACCCATGTGTTAAGAGTATTATTTTGTCCATATGATTTTTAAGGTGAGAATATGTGTCTGGCAAAACCATTTTTTCTTCAACTTATTCAGGTAGAACATATGTCATCTAGAGGTTGATTATGATCTTAAAGTTACTCTGTGTAGAGGCATTTAATTCACAGCTTAAATTTCAATAGACTTACAAGACATTTATTTAAATATTACGAGAGAAAGAATTTTCCTAGGTTAAAATTCAGCTTGATGTGTTGAAGACATGAGCTGTCAAGACCTTACTTTTGAAGTCCTGTATCTTTGCGTTATTTATTAACCCATTGCTTCCCAAGTCATTCATTAAAACAGTCTCGCTTGGACACTTTGTTGCTGGGCAACTGTGAGAAAGGTCAGCAAACTTTGTATGAATGATGAGGTACTAAAGATCTCCAGCCACGTCTCCTTCATGTTCTTGAATGCAATCTAATGTGGCCAAGTACAGCCTGATATCCTTTCTTGTGCATTTTTCAAGTGAAGCAAATACCTGCGATAATCAGCTAAACCATTTGCCCAAACTAAGAAAAAAAAAAAAAATAGCAAGGTTCACATTGGGTGATTCAAAGTGATAATTAGGTTACAGAAATACTAGTGTTGACATAATAACAGTACTTCTAAAACAAATACAATTACTGTCTCTTGCAGTATTAACTGAAAATCACAGAGCTGCGCAAACAGCAATCCAGCATGTGAATAACAAGAGGAAAAAGCATTTCTTACAGAAACATGCAAACTGGAGAACAATTTGTCTAATTACTTTGTCCACCTCTCTAGTAGTACAGACTGATCCCTTTGTATTCTGTATATTTGATTTCTAATTCTATACCATGCACAGTCCTATTCCACTTCAAAACTGAGCACTTAAATGGATTAGTGTTTGTTGATTGCTTTCATGAGATAATATAGCCTTGTTCTCCTCTATGCTATTTACCAATAATCTTTTATTTCCAAGGAGAAAATTCTGATTAGCCTTATGCTTTGAATAGCAGAATTATTTCCTAGAGTGTAACAATTGTGTAATCATTCAAATAAGCCAGTACACAAGCCAGGACAAATTTATCCCTGGCATAACAATTCTGATTCAATTGAAATAAAAACAGACATAAATTCAATCCACAATAACAGAGTAAAATGCCCTTGGCAGTTCAACGAGTGAAACCTCTCAGGCTAGAAATACCTATTCTGGTTTCTTAACCAGATTAATGCATCAGCCTTGCAGAATATGCTGTGCGTTAAAATACAGCAATATGGACAGAGACCAATGAAACCAGTTCCCAAACAAGCTGAAACTGCTTTAGTGAATACAAAGCAGAATCAACATTGTAGCTAATATAGGCATCTGGTCTTGGAAACGAATTATGAAAGGTAGATTTCTAATAAGTTTTTTTCAGAGATGAACTGAACCTTTAAGGCTTTTTAATTAAAATAGAAAAGATGCATGTGGCCTTTCAGAGAGATATGGGGAGGCTTGTAAGCACTGAAGTCTGAAGAAGCAGTGATGATACAATTTCTGTTACTCGGTGGTTTATGCAACAACAAACTCACGGCCAGAATGGCTTTAATTTAATGCATGGTTAGAAGACCAAGAATGCACAACATGCCCCAGAGCACTCCTGCACCACAGTCGAGATGAAGACTCTGTGGCCATACCTGGAATATTGCCCAACATTAACTGCTACTTCCTTTGAAGAACTCTGAAAAATGTGAAAGGACTTCCAAAAGGACTTAGAAGAATGATTTGAGGCCCAGGGAACCTAATAACAGAGGAACCTCAAACTGCTTTGTTGAAGAGAAAGCTCAGAGTTGATTTGATCGCAATATCTGTTTAGGAGAAGATTTCTAACAGTCAAAGCTGAAGTAAAAGGAAGATTCTTTAGCTGGAAGCTAAGCCAAATAAAACCAGAACAGAAATAAGGATCACATTTTTCACAGTGAGCGTAATTAACTCCTGGAATGATCTACTCAGGGAGCAGGTGTTTTCTCCATTATTCTAAGTCTATCTGGAGCAGGTATGAGCTTTGCACATTAATGTTTGGAAAGAGAGATACTGAGACATGCCGAAAACCATTACTGCAGCTTGTCCAAACATTGAAACTGCCAGCTTGCCCAGATGCAGTAGTAACTGCCTGCTGCTGCCTACCAACACTCACACCAGTAGGCTGTGTAGAAGCTATTACAAATCTTCCCATGATTGACACACCATCAGGGAGCTGAGAGGAGGAAGAAGGCGACAAGTCTCTCAGATCTAAAGGTCCCAGTGCTCTGCCACAGGACCAAGCAGGGTCCCAGGTGGTCTAACAGCCAACCTCAGCAGCCCCTTTTGACTCCCTCCCTCCCACCACAGGGGTTCAGCCACCCAACCAGCACAACCCTGATGCCAGCCACATGACATGACCCTTCTTCAGGTACCACACTTCAGTTGCCTGCATGCCTTACCTGGCCCAGGAGTCACTCTCTGACCAGCCCTCACAGTGTAAGCCTAAAGTAAAACCCCTTCCACTTTACTTAGACAAGGAGAGGACGTCCTGTGAACATCTGGTGGGACAAAGAGGCAATGTGTGGAAAGGGGGCATTGGGGAGAGGGTTGCTTTGAATATGTGGTGGTGTTATGCTTGAGAGGTATTGCTCTCGGGAGTTCTGTAATGAGGTGGAGAACATCTGTAACTGCAGTAGTGGACAGATGTGTTAACACCATCTGCCCACACCTGAATGACCATCACAAAAAGCGTTGGCACTGGGGTTCAAAGACAAGAACCTGGAGAGAAAAGACCAGGAGGGCAGAAGACCTTCTGCAGGAACCTCCTACCAGGTGTAAGAGACATGAAAGGCTGCTTAAATATCTCTCCTGAGCTGAGAAAGCATAAAGGATGCTTAAAATGCTCTGGTGAGGCTGGGAGTAGTTCTTGGTGTTACACAGGTTCACCCAGAGCTGAACAACAGTGTCAGCAGAGCTGCAGGACTCAGCTGGACCAGCTCACAGCCCTAGGGCAGTGCCCACCTGGGAAACCAGCACAGCTCCACGGCAGAGCAAGGCACAACTGTAAGAAATGAGTCAGGTGTGTTGTATAAAATTTTCTAATTAAAATTTCAGTGCAAAGCAGATATTCAACAAGGAAACTTCAACAAAACCATTAACATTTGGTGAGGCTATAAATATGATGAAGTGTATGAGACCATATTAATAACAGACTGTACTGCTTGTATATTCTGCATATTCTACATAAAATAATCTCATTTATGTGGGGTGGGGGGGAGCAACGACTTAAATTCTTGTTAACAAAAGGTTATGATGGAGTCAAGTATTAGAAGCTTCCAAAAAAAAAGAGCACTGCATTTACAATCCTCCTGTGTAAATTCAGTAACTGTTCACCTCTTCCGCCCTGTAGTTTCAATCCGTGATAGATGTAGTCTTTTACATTGCTTATTTTTGAAGCTTCAACTTCTAAGATCTTCTTGTCTTTTAGATACTGATAATAATTCACTGTAGCTAAAATCCCAATGCCTGTGATAAAAAATGTTTTTCCATATTTTATACCGCCAGGAGTGTCCATTAGTAAAAGACCTGAATCATATTTCCCATTTCAATTTTCAGGGTAAAAAAAAAGTCCTGAGTTCATTTCTCAGTATAATTATTATGTTAATTGTTTTCTTAGGAAACTCGTCTTCCTTGGAAAACAGACTGGATTAATTCGCCTTTCAGCATTCACAGGATGCACATACCAATGTCCCAAAATGGCAAAATAATTATGTCAGGCAGCGGTGGACTTTTCTAAAATCAGTCAATCATCTATTTATCTATTTATCCAACTTCAGCAAAGACTTTCATATATTATATTCAGCACTCTGTGTCAAGTTTCCTCAGCACTATCAAATCATTAGGAAGGAGACCCTCACCAGGCAGAATGGACTGCCTGGCATGGATGCATGGGAGCCAGTTGAGAATAGACTGGGTTATCTTCAGATGGGTCCAGTGTCTCAAAACCAAAACGTCTTAGCACAGAGAGCACAAGCCTGGAGGAGATGCCATGGGCTGGTTTGACCAGAAGTCACCCCCCAGCCCCCGTGTGAAGTCTACATCCACCTACAAGGTAATGCAGCTTAACTACTTGGAAGTGTTCAAGGTCAGGTTGGATGGGGCTTTGAGCAAGCTTATCTAGTGAAAGATGTCCCTGCCCATGGCAGAGGTGTTGGACTAGATGGTGTTCAAAGGTCCTTCCAAGCCAAACCGTTCTATGATTCTATGATAGCATGGCTTATTACGCGGTAGGGTGTTTTACTCTGCCTGCTTTCCGTAGATGCTGTTCTTTTATAATTCTCTGTCTCTGTGTGTATCTGTGTCTGTGTGTCTGTCTCTGTGTGTATGTGCATTTTACAAACAATACAATTTTACCTCTTCGTGAAGATTCCCACTGTGATTTTAATTTTTCCTTGGCATAAGCCTCCAAACTGGATTCAGCAAGGTAAGTTAAAATATATATTTATTTTCTATTACACTTAATATATCCAACTTAAAATCAAAGGCCTAAATATTGCCAACAGAGGCAGCTAAAGACACTCGAAAGGAGTCTGCAAACTCCAGTCTGACCGAGGTCGGTGGCTGTGGCCTTGATCTGCGCCTGAGTTAGCCCAGCTGCTGACAGCGTGCTTTGAGTTCTGCCGTGAGCACACCATGCTCTGGACAAGCTCCCTCTCCATGCCTGTGCCCCCTGCAGCCTCCCTGCCCCACAGGACGCTCTGCAATTAGAGTAGCCAGACATCTGTGGGTGGTCACCTGGAGTCACTGACCTGGAGGGATATCAGGAGAGAAGGTCCCAGCCAGACCTCTGGAGGGTTTTTGTGCGCTTGGGAGGCAGGATGGAGGCTGACTGCCATCATGTAACCCAGATGTGCCTTTCCTTATCCTGACTGTGCTAGATATGTGCCTCCCGATGTGAACAAGTAGGGTTTCACACCTCAGTACAAAGGGAAGGTCTATTGAACACCTGTTTTCATGCTTTACAAGATGTCTAATAAGCTTACTTGGACAATTTAAAGAAATGGGTTTCCAAATTCCCAGCTAATCTGTCTGAGACAGGGACCAATAGCTAAAATGTTGAGGCCTGCATAAATCACTTGTTTAACACAAACGTTTGGTATGTTGTTCAATTTAAGCTTTAAAATCTGCAAGTTATTTCAGCCAGGTCATTGTGGAAATAATTACAAGGAAATTTCTTGGAGGGCAGCTACTTTTTCTAGTAAGGGAACGTTTGCCTGAGTTTTATTTTTCTGAATGTACAAAATTTCCCAGGCTGGGCAAATTGAGTCAAGAAGAGACACTCCAAGGACAGGCTAAGTCCATTAGGAACACCAGCATAAAAACATGCTACCAAAATTAACTCAGAGAAATCTCTTCTTACTGAAGAATATCAGTATTTCAGAAAGTGCTCTTAAATCCAGTGTGCTTTTAGGACAACTTTTTAGTTTCTTGGAAACAAAAAACATTGCATTCTGCTGAAGAGCACATTAATAAGTAAGTAAATAAATAAAAATTATTATATAATTCAATCATCCTATCTCTGCAGTGCTACGTTATCCTGCTGTTATCAGATTAAGACTGTTTTTTCTCCTAACTAATCAGATGGAGGGATTAAAACCTGCATACGCCAGTGAAACACAAAACAGCCAGAGGGAGAAAAGCCAATTTGATAGGACAGATGGGCTGGGAGACGGTGACATGCAGTGCCTTACTGTGGCTGGGAAGAAGAGTGGCAACTTTGTCATGAAAATGGAGTGGCAGAAATATATCAGCAACGGCACTCTGATAGCCCACAGGAACTGCTCTTCTTGCTTCCAGCTTTCCAGGACACAGGTTTTCCAGGAGGTTTTGTATGAGGACACACGCAAGTGACACAGACGATGAACTTCATGATGAACTGTCACAACTTGGAGTAGTTATGATATATTCTGTCTATGGGAGTGGTCCCAAACATGGCCATATGTGTTAGTGACTGCTGCACCAACTTAATGAATGCCTTCCCCAATTCCTAACAATTTAAAGCATTGCTGTGATAGGCACCTATTTAAATGCACTTGCTAAAACCGTTGCCTCTATTCAGCTCCCCCATCAGAGTAATGCCCAGTGGTACCTTTACTCTTCTGCATGGTTTGTGGTGCTCAGTGCAGTTCTGTGCCCCTGGAAAACCAACAGCAGCTGTGCAAGTGGCATATGGATTCAAAGAAGCTGCTACAGGCAGATTCTGAATCACAGAGGATCAATATTAATTACATTTCATCACTTTGACACCATACGGGGGGGGGGGGGTAAGCTAAAAATAGCTCTATTTTTCCTGTTTATTTCCTTCCTCCTCAGGCTTTTCATTCCATTTCTCTTCTTTAAACTCCAGTTGTATACATGGGACTAACTGAGGGGTGTCCCAAACTATGCTGAAAAGAAAAATTGGCTTTATGCGGCTTTCAGAAGTCTTTGATCCTCAACTAACCTGAGTGGGTTCTGACCACCCCACATCCCTGGAGCAGGGCAAAGGCACCTAGGAACTGCCTCATTACCAGCTATATATTTGAACTGTCGTTTTTCTCCACCATGCTCTTCAGTTCCTTTCCCCTCTGACAAGCTTCTTTTTCATGCATCCTTTCTTACATTAATTTGCAGAGCTGCTTTTTTCCCTTTGTGCTTTCAAATTTTTTTTTTCCTTCTTTACTTCTTCAGTTTGACCTTCTTTCTCTCATTCAAGATGTTTTTTATTAGACACACATGGTCATTCACTGCAAATTGCAGAAATCTAATGTTTAGCACTGGAAGTCTTTCCCCAATTTCTCTGAGGTTTCCCATGCATTCAGCCTGAAGAACTGCTTTCAGAATCATAAAGAAATGCTTTGGATGTTAACTTTTTATTTTTCTCATTTCTTCTGAACTTGTCTTCATACATAGTTCCTCCATCCTGTGCATCTATAATCTAATCTTTAAAAGTAGCTGCTTCTTTTTGAGCTCTCAGGCTTTTTAATGAGGTGGGCTGCATTTTAAGATAGCACTTTCTACCTTCCAGTTTCCAAATCATCATTTCACACAGTGATGACTACTTCCTTACATAGTAAAGTATTGTCAGAGAGACAGTCTAGCATTTTGATGACTTTTTCACATCGCAAGTCCCTTTCTTTAAAACTGTTACACATACTCTGTTTTCTCAGTCTTCATCTCCCTCCTCACTGATCTGTTCCTTATTCTTCCTTTGGGTTGCTATTTAATCCTTATTTGCACTGCGTCCAGCTAGTGGCTCCTTTTCCCCCAGCCATTTCATTTCTGCTGGAGGAAGCTATTTCTGCTGTAGCTAACCCTCAAAGTAGCCCTCCTCCTACCTTAAAAGTAGCAGTCTCTTTTAATGGCTTAATTAAACTGGAACATTTCTGCCAACAGCACTTAAGGTTTCTGCAAGGGGACATCTTGCATCACATGCAAGTGATAACTTGCTAGAAAAGCTTAGTTAAAAAAAAAGAGAAAATAAAACATCAGATCTGACTCTCCTTCCTATTTCAGCAACATGAATTTCAGTTGATTTATTCTTAGGTTGCATGAGTAAAAGAAAGGAGGATATGGTCCTCAGTTTGCCGGTAGGGCCTGTAGATAACCTGCATGCACACTGGGACTCATTTCTTGAGTACCACAGTGGGAAGTAGTTTGAATTTCCGAAGAATTGAGAAAACTCTACATCCCTGTTTCCCTCCCTCCTCTTTCCTATTAGTACTTGCTAACAAATGCATCCAGTCATGAGTGCAGGAGTGGCTGCTAAGATCTTCCACTAATATGGTGGCCACACTCAGCCATAAGGAAAGCTTCAGCAATCAGGAGTCACCATTTGTGTCAGAAATATTTCCTTGATTTCACAGACCAGTTATTTTGCCCAAGTTGAATTTTGATCCTTCATCAGTTTTCATGTAATTTGTTTTAAAGGAGAAAAATCTATTTTGATAAAAGGCAACATCCTGGACAGTGCCATATGACTTCTCAGAAGCAAACCAGTTTGAAATTGGCTTGGGACTGTGTAGCAGCAGGGATTTTCCTCTGCAGCAAGCCGACTACACTGAGCTCAATGAAAGTCAGGAATAACTGTTTAACTTTGGACATTGGCTACAGTGCAAGGAAGCAAAGGAAGTCAAAGGCTACAGCTCTAGAGCCGATTAACAGACTGTCATTCCCCTCTCACCATAAGCTGGCATAACTGAGTGGCTGCCACTGCCATCACTATCTGCATTCCACATACGTGGGAGAGCAGTACGTCTGATTCTGTGTCTCACAGCAAAGTTGGTTTCTAGAACATTACTTCATGTGCTTGTGGTTCTTCATGTACGCATATCAATATCTGCATGAATGCCATCACAACTTGAGATCCATTGAAGTCTAAAGCATGTACAAGATTAATAACTATAGCACTTGAAAAGAATAAAGATATCTTCTGAATTAGAGCCAGAGGCCAGAAATATGTTATATATAATAACCTAGCAAGGTGTAAGTTGAATGAGTAGATCTTTGGATATCACCGCTCTGAAATTTTGTGAAAGTATCAGGCAAGCTGACACTTGAGGTATAGAAATGCAAGGCTTTTAAAAATGTGTAGAACTGGGCTTTTTTCTAAATTGTTCTAGCTCTTGTTTTTCACATTACATTTTAACTAATAGTTGTTTATTCAATCTTACTGCTTTTACTATATAAAAACATGGTGTATTTTGAATTTATATACAGTACAGCAGACATCTACAAGGGATATGTAAAATGCAAATCAAAGTGTTCGATACCAACAGTTCAAGGAACAAACCTAAACCAAAGTTAACTTTAAGGCTGCATCTTTAATCTTACATGTTTCTTAAAACTGAGTTCATTCTTCTTCACTCTGCTAAAAATAACTGATGACACGGCAAGTCTCCATATTTTGTGATTTGTGTTTCAGAATATTTTCCAGATAGCAACCTTGGCCTGGCTATGAGCCAAACCTCTTTGTGTTTCCTTTCTTTCACTCACCCTTTTAAAAATGCTTTGCTTTTAAGTTTTTAGCCTAGAGCTGTAAAAAGGCAACAATACAACACAGAGCTCAGGTTATAATGTGATTCATAGGAGATACACCACATCTTAAAAGCACTGTTCAGTCTAGAGCTTTAACAGCTTCAGTTAAAAACTGTGTTCAAGCCCAAATATATGGATCATCCTCAAAGATGAATGAGCTCTAAAGCTGGAGAAGCAACTTTTTTAAGACCACATGCCAAGCTGTATTTTCTTTCTCAGTTTAGAGGTTAAGAGCAGCTCTGGTAGCAACGCAGTGGGACCTGAGGGATGCTGCCTCACAGAGCGGCAAAGCAATACCAATCAACCAATTGGCAGTACTTTGCCTCTGAAGGGCAGGGACTGTCTCTGTCTTCTAAATTCAAAGGATTCCACTGAATTCAGAAGAAACTAGAAACTTTTGCCTTCCATAGATGAATTTTCAAACTGCAGAATTTCCCAGCACTGTCCCAAACTGCACTATGGCCATTCAAAATATGCTCCTGTGTCACAAGTTGTTGACTACTGGCCTTTGATATTATTGAAGGTAAGTGAATTTGCACTGCTTAAGTAAGAGGAATTTTGGGGTCCATAATCAATAACACAGGTTTTAACATTAACTCTCGATTTCAAATGCCCAACACTGTGAAAGTCAAGAACTTATGAAGCTGAAAGCATATGTCTTTTTTCAATTATATCAATAGACCTAATACAAACTAATTCTTCTCCTCACAAACCTCAATTCTTACACCCTTAAAGCATCACAGCTGCTGCAGTACTATTGCTTCAGCCTCATGGAGAACAGAGAACATGGACAGAAGAAGCAATGGTGGAGAGAAGAGTTACACAGGTATACATAATATCCAAATACTGCCTAATATTAATGGTGAATTGTCTTTGCATGTGGCTGTGGTGATATCTAGCTATGATATCCTATTCTAGCTATCCTGCTCTTCAAATTTATGTGGTTTCTGTAGGAATACTGCTTTTGTTTCATTGATCTAAACAAGCTCGACTTTTAGGGAGGGAAAGAAGCACAGTAATGGAGACTTTATCCTTTTTTTGATTCTGTTGTATGTGCTACATGTCCTTTTCACCCCTAGCAGCAGTGAAAACAAAGTCAAACTTGCGCAGATACCAATTCAGTGCTGGGCAACAGACTGAATCCTAAGTCTAGCCTCCCACTGGCCTCCAGCAACAGCGACTTGTAACAACTGTTGGTGAATATTTACCTGGGGAGCAGAGGGAGAAACGACAAGCTGCTGGAAGGATCCTCGTCATCTGTCCTTGAGTTTCTTCTTGCGCATGGATTACCCTTTTCACAATGCTTGTACCGTGCACTCTGCTCAGAAAGCCGTGGCCGAGGTGCAGCATAATTGTGATGAGCTTTGATAATGACACAGTGCAGCTGAGAAGGTGTGAGGCCTCAGCATGGATTGTGGCTACACAAAGACCTGCCAGGTTGAAGTAAAAAATGCCTCAAGGTTAAGTGCTGCAGGGGAATTCTCTTTCTTCTGAGATCTTTTACTGTATGTCTGAGTAACTGTTCATATTGCCTATGCAAACTTCATAGGTTACTCATGCTGAGTGAATGTCTGTTTCAAAAAGAAAGATTGCTCTTAAATACTTAATTTTTATGCACTGCTTGAAGTCAGTCCCAAATTGTTATTCAAGGACAGCAAGTATATTTCCAGCAATAAAAACAACCCAGTGGGAAGTTAACTATTTTATCCTTGCCTTCGCTGTCTCACAAATGAAACAAGGTTTCTTCTTTACAAGACACTGCTCTGATTCAACATGCCTGCAAACTTTTTGATAAAGTGTCTGTCTTTTAAATGCTACACAGATCTCAGTGCACCAGGAGTTTACATTGACAGAAGCATTAAAACACAAATCATAATGTGCTTTTTAAAGATGCAAAGGGAAGGTAGTTTTGAACATCTTCTTGGTAATAAAAGCCCAAAGTAATAAATTAGGGCTACAGAAGATATTAGTTAAAATAAACCTTATCTTGGCTAAGATATGGCAGGAATCACTTTAAAAAATACATGTGAAGGGCAGTACGAAGAGCGGAGGCTTGGCTCTCACTTGTAATTAGCTCCCTTGTAGTCCCAGTGCATGCTCTTTCTTGAAACTACAGCACCCTAGCTACCGCTGGTGAACTGCAGTGTGCAGAATAACAAAAGTATCAGCTGTTGTCTGACAGCCGCAACATGAGTGATTATACAAACATGGTGATAAGCAGATGTTTTTACCAGTCTAGCCACGCTAGAAGTTTCCTGCTTGCTTTGATCTTGCACTCTCTGCCTTTCTCACAGTTTGATCAAGATGTACAGGCAATAGCATGTGACATAGTTTAAAGATCATTTATAAGCAGGTTGAACTTGTACAATATTTTATCAATGATTTATGTACTTCAAGATGCAGATCTTAAAAAATTAAGAAAATGTAAAGCATATGAAAACATTTGTGACACAATCCAATGAAAGACTTGATCCTTACTTATGCTAATCAGGCTTCACAGCCCTCCTGGGAAGCAGTTATTTCATGGTAGATTTCCTGCAACAGCTGGTTTCTCAGCTCATAGGATTGTGCTCACTTCAGCCAGTCATATGTGGGACGTCCTATCAAGACACACCTACTGACTTGCTACAAAATCCATCTCTTCAGGCAGTTCTGCGTCTAAAAGTTGCAGCACCTAGTTGCCCTGTCCCTCCAAATGGCCACTGCCTACTGTATTTTGTCTGCTAGATAACTGTGTTGGGTGAGTAAGGGGAGTTGGTTATCTGGTCTGCTTCAGTGGTTATCAACCTGTCTCCAGATGAGGCTTGCATGAAAAGGACCAGTGGTGTTCTGCCCCTGTCCGAGCCAGATGTTTCTTACTGCCTCCCTGTGCTCAGCCATCTCCTTCAGCAGTACCAGGACTGTCACTCCTGGCTCAGGGCTCACTCCTTACCCACGCTTATTCTGCTTCCTCCTGCTCACTCGGAACCTGCTTCCCACAGAACAGGCACTGAAGCCAGGCTAGTGAGCTTACCTGAACCTGGCTAATCCAGTTCAGAGCCTCTCAGTCACTTCAGTCAATGCTCTCTCCCCATGCTCCAAGCACCTGCAAAAACAGTACCTGCACACTGCAAAAACAGTCCAGTCACCCTCAAGATCTCCGTTGAGCCACAGCTCTGTCCTTGCATCTCTCCAGTGAGGTCTTTCTTACTTGTTGCATCCCCTTGCTGGTTCAGCAAGACAGTCTGGACATGTCATGTACATTCGGGTGTTATAGTGATGGCGTGAACTGCTTCTTGCCAGAGAAACAAGGAAGTGAAAGGAGGAAAAAAACCATGAACACTCAGCCTTGGAACAAATTAGTTTCCTGACTCAGATGCGTAGCTTGACACAATTGCTTTATGCAAAAGCTTGTCAAATGTGAGCACCAAAACATTTTGTTTAATCAAGCATAACATACTGTACCATAATATTTCTCTTGGCTGTGCATGTGTCAGGGGAGTTCATATCACCATGAATCACTTGTTATGTTTTGTTTAAAGACTTTTGGTGGGTGGCTCAGAGTGAAAGACATGTTCTTATTAACTCAGGAATGTTCTCATTTCAATGATTTAGGCTTCAGAAGGGAAAGTCCCTGAAACTGATATGGGAGTTGGATTCCATGCCTTGATGCACCCGCACTTCCCATGAGATCTTTGCTTGCTTGAAAATTTCCTGTATATTGAAAGTCAGTGTAAAGCTAGATGGATTGTTGCTATAACAGTGACCTATGCCTGGATTGGGGTTTATCTCCTAGCCCATTCATACAACGTATGCCAAGGTTACTGAAAAATCAGACATTGCCAATGAAGAGGCATTTCTGTCCACAGATTCCTGTGGCCTTTTCTGCCATACATCTTCCTTTTCTTACCAAAAAAAAAAAAAAACAAACCCAAAAAACCTAAACAAAACCTAAGGACCAAAACGAGCAAGTTAAAGCAGCCAATTAATAAAGGAAAGAAGTACAGTAGGTCAAGGGAGATGAACTGACCTGCATCCCCCAACAGACTATTCAGCTGCCAGAATAACTGCTATCGCAAAGCTTATGCATGACCCAGTCACTTTTTGTTCTCAAAACATTTCCTGCTACAATAGACTGTTCGGCCCCGGAGCCTCTGTTTCCTGTGTTTTTCACTGTCAGAAAGTGCGTGGATTTGCATTACTTGTATCAACAGAGCAGCAGTCAGCAATATTTTAAATATCATCAAGGTGCAGGGAGTCAATGGCATCAGTTCAGACTGACTAGAAAATTGATTATTTTTGTTAGCATCCTTTGCCAAGTATATTTACTTGAAAAATATTACCCATTCCTGTACTCATGTGTCTGCTCAGCACAACTCTGTGTTACCTGTGAATACCTGGGCTGCTTCTAAATAAGCCACAGTAGCATGGAGTTCCACATCTGATAACTAGCCCCACCTTTTCTGCAATGTTGGCTCATCTGCCTTTACTCCATACATAGTGTGCAGCACAGATCCACCCCTCAGGATAAGTTCACACAGCAAACTGAAGGTGTGATTGTATCGTGGATTGGTAACAACAGCTGCGATGCTTTAAGATCACAGTCCTCAGCACATGCGAGCAACCAAAGCAGGCACAACCAGATATACCAAGGCAATAAAACCTCGCTTAGTTTTACACTCTTAATTGCTTCATCCCTCCCCACAAGCCTATCTTATTCTTCGCTTCCATGACAGCAAGAGCTCGCACCTTCCCAGGCTGTGAGGAACTGAAGCCAGGCTGCATCACCGTGCAGGAGCCGGGGAGTGACTCAACATCAGGAGGACACACATGGCATGGGGTGAAGGTTGTACCCCTTTACATAGCGTAAGGTGGGGGAGAATGCCCGCAGGCATGAGCTGATGCAGGAGTGGGGTTCATTTCTCAACCTTACCTGCTCACATTAGTGGGGTGCATATCTTCCAGTCATGCTTTCCCTCCACTGGATAGGCAACTTTTAGATATTCGTATAGAAACTTATTACCATGCAAGCTGACCACTTAGCATTTTTTAGGGCTTTTACCCTCATAAAAAGCCTTGGGAAAATGTAAAAACTATTATTGTTGTATGAAAAGAGGAGGAAAAGAAATATGGAGAGTCAGATCCAGAAGGTCAGCTTTTGTGTCCACCTCAGTTTGCAGACAGCAATTAGATACAGAAGTGTAATACCATGAACTTCAAAACTCTGGCTTGTACTCCTAGTGCTTAAGTCCATAGTTATCAGGGTTTTAACAGTGAAGGTCCCTTGCCTACAATTCAGCTTTTGTGAATAAATGGAACTGCCTTGATCTTTTCAGGCCTAGCAACTCATACCTCTCATACTTGGGCTGACTAGGATCTAAAAATTAGGCTTTCCTGAAGTGTATCCACTGAGCTCCTTCTCTGGAAGACATGCTCCAGGTGGTTGCGGTACTTAGGAAATGAGTGGCTGGATTCTGTGCTTCCCTCTGCTTATGCAGAGTCAAAGTTCTCCTTTCCTCTCTTTGCCGTGTCCTTCCCCCACCCACTAGGTCCTTAAGGACTTGTGTTATGCAGGTGTAGAAATGCTCTTACTTCCTTTGTTTGAAGCAGCTCCATTTTGCAAACAAGAATTGAATATTCACTGAGAAAAAGAGATAAAATTACTTTAAATTTTAAAAAATTCTCTTTAATTACTTGATTAAAGCAACAGCTGGAATCCAGGTATGCTACCCAACCGAGGAGCAGCTTACTTGCCCTCCAGCTTGCTTGGTCTTTAAGTTCCGTCAGTACAAAACATTACGCATTCTGTAGGAGGAATAGTTTCTCCTTCCCATCCCATGTTGATCCATTTGCACTTCCCATCCTCCTCTCCCATACCTTGGAACCTGGGAACTGGGACAGCCTTAGGCAGTGGGCAGAAACCTAGGGTTCAAGACAGTAAGTTTGAAGGAAGAATTGCAATCATACTTCTCACTCCTAGATGAGTTCTCCAAACACTGAAGTCTTGTATAGAACAGTGTCTGTTTCTCCTAGTGTTAGAAGAAAGGAGTGACTCTAACACTCGCTAGGTGCTTAATCCCTGTGCAACTTTGGTACCTAGCTCTTCATAGTGTATTCTTCATAGGATGAGCACCTAAAGGTTTTAGGCATTAGGAAAAAAAAAAGAAAGTATTTTTAAATATCTGTACCAGGCAAACTAAATGATTTGTATAAAATCCCATAGGATGTCTGTGAGAGCACAAGAACTGAAGCCACATTTCTTAAGGTCTGGGCAACCGCCCACATTAGTAAACACCCTTCCTCTTTCTGGCTGGTAATGGATGCGTCCACTTGCTGTGTGAAACGCCTGGGGCAGTGTGTGGCTTCTGGTAAACAAGAGCACAAGAGCCGGATTCAAGTTGTGCTGAAGCATGTCTGCTTACCTATAGTCGTAGCTGAGGCTATAATAATTGCCTTCTCCTTATGGTTGAGTGGGACAGCTGCTATTTTAACAGATCGCCAAGCACTTGCAGCAGTATGGAGTATTTTACTTCCTGAAGCCACGTGTCCCATACTTTACCAAGTTACCTGCCAAAAAGAGAAACACCAGTGGTCTTGCTTGCTCTGGTTTTGCCCAAGATTTATTTATAATAAAAATCTATTTCTATTTCATAAACCCAGTTTTATCTTTAATTTCCTTTCCTGCTTTGGTGGGAAAAAAGGAGTGGGGGTGGGGGTTAGCAATAACCTATCATTTGTTTTCGGTCACTAGTTACTGTTTCTGAGAATCTAGCAGCCCCTGTGTAAAGGCTTTAAAATAATGGAAAGCTATTCCCTGTGTTCCTTTGCATTACTTCAGAGAATTCACCATAATGACTTCTGATCATGGCATTTCCTAATTGCAGGATTGCAACTTACTCCTGTACAAGGGAGTGCAAAAATACAGTGTTTATGGTTGGATTGACCAGGAAAGCTGCACCTGCAGGGAGACACATGGGGCATGTGATTGCTTTCCGGAACAGTAGAGCTATTAGCTTTGTGGCAAAGGCCTAGAGCTGGAAAGATTGTGTTCATTGTGTTGGGGGAATTGTTTGATTGACTGCTGAAGCTTGCCATGTGTGTGAAACACTTGTCTGCTTTCCTCTCTATGATTACAGTTATTTCATTAAATAGAGAAAGCTATAACATTTACAGTCTAAGCATCCTCACCTGTTGCCATTTCCTCTTAAAGTATCACCTGTCATATTCCTTATGCTGAGGGCCATCACCTTAACCAAAAGATCTAATGAAACCAATACTTATGTCTAAGCTAGACTTTTATCAATTTGTACCTCAGAAAGCAAATGTGAACCTTGGTTAAGCTCTAGTTATTGTTGTTCTTTTTGTTTGCCTGTTGAACAAATACTGCATAGCTATTACTAGTTCAGGTTGAGTTATGCTTACTGCAGAACTCATGAATGGAAAGGACAAGGTCACTGGGCCCGAGCTCGGTAATTTTGCTCTTCATGCCCTCTTAACAATGATCCTTCCAGGCTATTCACACATTCATACTATCCACAGCTTGCACTACAGCGGGGAAGTTCCTGGCTAGGCAGATTCCTCCAGCCATATAGCCTGGATCTATCAGCAGAATGGTGAAAGGTAGACATAAGGGAAGAAAGAGAGCATGCGGAATCCAGTAGGTCAAACCTCCTTGTTCTAGGTAAGCTAATGAGGGAGAATGCATGATCAAAGCAGCAGTGGGGGCTGCTGCTAGCCAACCCAGCTGCCCTCAGTTTCTTTTTGTCATCTTCTCTGCCATGTGGGACTGTGGGAAACACCTTCAGGGCTTGTTTTGGTCTAAGACACATAGGAAAGAAAGAGAAAACAAAGAAAAAAAATGTTCACACTGCTGGAGTGAGTATCGAGGAAAGGAATATCTAGGAATATTTAGAGAAAGTTCTTCTCCCTATTAAAGCAGAACTGCTGATAACTATGCATGCATGACTATAGAAGGAAATAACTGAAAATAGGGTACTCTTGAAGGACAATCCAGCCTTCTCATCTTTTCATCTTTAATTTTAAAAGAAAAAGATGTTTTCTGGTCTACACAGCTTTTTATGTAGTTGTGAAGATCTGAGCTCTGTTGCAATTAAGTTTTGTAGTGCAGTGTAGGTCTGAGGTACAATGAGTCCCTGGACAGTGGGGTTGAGGTAGGGGACTGTGCCTTCCCAGAGAACTCCTTCTTGTGCTGTTTCTTATCTATATGCTGTGGTTTAGCTTTTCGTTCTCTTTGCCATTTGGTCTTTTGCTTGTGTGATTTGTAATAGGAACGTCACAGTACTGGGAAGGAATCTCGCAGGTCAACTCCAGGCTCCTGTTGTCATCAAATATTGTTACAACAGTCGCAACTGATGCAAAACTGTGCAGTATGAATGCCTTGATGCTGTCCAATCTTAACAAATGGTTGTTATTTGCGGAGTGAGAGTCCTGCCAATTTGGAATGAGGCTCGAATCCTAAACTGGAAATGAGGAAAAGGGAGAAGCCAGCTGAATGAAACTAAAAAGACCTCATCACCTTGCAGCTGTTGCAATGTGAGAAAACCACTTATCTAGGATATTAAAAAGTTTCAAAAGGCTGGATGCTTGCAAAAAAATCTACTGCTCCACCTGCATGGGGAGTGTGGGAGTTTCTAATAGCTAATGACATAATTTATTGATTTTCTGAGAATAAAGAAGCTACTCTATAGCTAGCAATTTCTGTAAGTCAGCACACAAAATAGTGCTGAGATTGAATGACTTTGCAGGATCACCTGTCCACAAAGCCACTGGTGATTGCAAAGCTCTTCTGCTGCCATAGCAGAGTCAAATAGAATGTACCATATTTTCCCAGTATGCGGCTGGATTAAGAGTTTGGTGGAACGTTATGAGTTTAGCCATTCATCACACCAAAGCAAGGTGCAGGAAACTGCAGGAGGAGTAACACGGCCTCTTTTGAGTTGCACACAGCAAAACTGGTACAGAACCAGGCCCTGAGCACCATGGTGTATCTCGGGAGAGATATAAACAACATTCACAGGTACTTGGATCTCATTGGGCTCAAAACCCAGCAGCCTGTATTTGTATAAAGGCAAACCGTCACCACTCCACTGAGCTCCTGGTAACACGCTTGTTGTCTAAATCAGAGGAAAAAACAGTCTAGCATAGGGCCCCTGAAATGTTGCTAACCCTTGTTTCAAAATATGTGTTAGTGTAGGATACACAAACTGAGGTAAATGCAGACATTGATTTGAGCCTCAAAAATACACTAATAATTGGTGAGTCAGGGGAGAGAGACCTGGTAGACCTGCTAGGTCAGTGCAACAGCATCACACAGAAAAACAAGATACAGATCAGGCAGAAGGAGTAAATGGACACTCTGCAAGGGCATCCATTAAGTTCAAGAGACAGTAAAGAACCTGAATTTTGCAATACATAACAAAAACCACTTGCAAATGAAGCTTGATTCAAGGTTTGCTGCTTCTGTATTGCAAAACAGGAAAAGTTGTGAAAACCAGTAAGAGAAGAAAAGTTACGGAAAACCTGGTGCTTCTAAAACCCCTACTGGGAAAAGCCTTCTGCAGAACTATCTAGAAGGAGAATTAGCTAAAACTAATACAATATTTGCTAAACCTCTACATTATGAAATGGAGGGATAAAGACTGGCAGAGAGAATTCGTTTCAATGGCCATGCTTACAATCAATCCAAGGTTTTAAAGAAAATATTGGTCTCGATCCCAAAGTGAAAATTGTTGAAACCACTGGGCAAGGCAGTTGGCCAATGTCTTTCAGGAGGAAACTGAAAAAAACTGGAACAGATGAAACCAAAAATTATACTTGAAGAAGAGGCTGCTTAAAAGCACATCCACTGTTTCACACTACTGCAAGAGAGGCAGACCATTAGATGTATAAAGAAGGCTAACTGGGGTAAGATGGAGCGTGTTACTGTGGCAGTAATAAAAGATGGGCTCACACCCGTCTCTGTGATGATGTCAAGAACACCAGAAGCATGGCATAAAAATCACTATCTGTTATCTACAATTAAGCACATATTTGCCTTATTAGCTGGTGACAGAATTTCCTTAAGGTATACCCCGTCTAATCCTATATAAAATGGAGATGGAAGATTATAAGAAGTGGTGTTAAGAAACATTAGCTTAGCAAGGTATTTTGCTGTAAAACAGGCTGGTGTTTAGAACAAATGTACTTCCTTTGCCAGTAAAGACATCTTGCATTGGTTTCCCTTAGCATGATAGAAACAGTAACTTTGCATGCATTGAAAAATTGTATTGAAATGCCTCTTGCCTTTGCTTGTAGGTCTCTTACCTCTGCCAAGCTTAATTATGCTCACATTGAGAGAAAAGCCCCCAAATTCACTCTGGGGGATGTAAAAGGTTTTGCCACAGGTCACTGTCCTGTCATTTAAATGTTCACACAAAGGCAGCAATGGGCATGACCATTACTTTTGAAAGCCCACTGCTATGCCATTCACATCCGAGAGTCAGTCAATAAGAAAATGCAGCCTATTTGTTATTTTACCATTAGAAGCAGGAGATAACAGTAAGCAAGCAGCAAAAAGGACAGTCTGTGTGTTTTGCTACAGGCTGAGTAAAACCTCAAGGAAATTGGGAATAATTAATTCTGGCTTAAACAATAGAGTATAGTACAAAAAAGGACTACTTCATAACTCCCCCGTGGCCACAGAGAACCGTCACACAGTATTTTTCATGAAATAATCAGCTCCACAGGAGGAGCTGTTGCAGTTTTTGCTTGACCTTCTCCTCAGAATCATACAGGGAAGGGTGTGCCTGTCTTAACACAGTAGACATAAAGAGCTCAGCATATTTAATCTGAATGCTGCCACAGACACGCTTGATGTCTAGAAATACACTGGGGGAAACGGAAATGCCAAGGAAAGGCCACAGCACAAAAGCACTGGCACAAGCACAAATATATATCGGTAGTTTACAAACTAGTATACATTTTCTGATAAGGCCAGCAAAAATGAATTACTTTTAAATCGGCACACAGTAAGTTTGTGATGGTGAATGTAGCATCTATAACTCAATGACCTGTCTGGGAAGTTGCCTCTAGTGTTATATTCCTTATCAGTGCGGCAGCCTTCCTCTGACAGTTCTTTCCAAAACAGCTCCCTTCACCTTTTTGTGTGGCCATATACTTGCTGCAGCCAGGATCTGTCTCATGTATTTCTTGCAACGACTGATAACCCCATTCCTTTCCAGGGCCTCTGATCTTACAGTGATTTAGTATTCCCTTCGTTAAGTTCCAGTTTATAAAAGGGACATTAAAGCGCTTAAATCCTCAGGTTCAGGGCCCTCAGTTAATTGTATCTCAAAAGAGCATTATGTCTGCCATTGCTTTCATTCATCGATTTAACTGTGTACAGTCAGGTACAATAATATAAAATGGGTAAACTGAGGCACCACCTGATATTTGTTTCTGAAATATTAGTAGACATATATCATATGTCTACACAACTATATATACAAAGGTTTATGGCTCTATTTGTTTTAAGAGGGCAATACATATGTAAGAAGGTTGCTTAATCTGTGGGTACAGCTTATGCAGCTCAGTTCATAAGAACTCCGGTAAGTACAAGAAAAACTGAGGAGTAATAAACTACTCTTTCACAGCAGTTTCATACAGACTATGTAGGTCCAATAATAGAAATGTGATTAGATTTCAGTAGATGCATGGTCTAAATAGCCTGAAAGATCCAATGTGTATCAAACACATCCTGAATTATGATGAAACTGTGAAAAGTTGTCCCACTTCATGGATGGCAGCTCTTGAACAGAATGTGGATCACAGTTTTTATCCAAATGCCTGTTTGGAATGATTTGAAACACATCACATTATTGTCTTACCATCCTGCCATAATAATAATAGCAGAAAGTTTGATCCAGATATTTAGCAAGCAAAGTATGTTGTGGGTCCAAATGTGCCCAATAAATGAACAGCACACCAAGCCATGTAACAACCATTTCACTGGGTTTATCCAGCCCCTGTGAAGCCTCAGTAGACGGCATGCCTCTGTCAGGTCCATTATTGTCCACACTGCTCAACATCTGCAGTAAAATTTGTCATGTTACAGTCACATTGCAACCATTATCTGGAGCCTTGCTGACACACTTACTTTGAAAAACCAAAAGTCTGTTCAGCAGAGTCCAAAGACAGGGTACTGCCAAAACCAAGAAGGTGACATTATAACATCAGTGAGGAGGAAGTTGTTATTAAAGTAGAAATTCCACTTTTCACCTTTGTGGAATAGCCCACTGTGCACTGGAGTCATGCTGGTGGAAAAAAAAAAACCCTGCAGATAGATTGGAGAGGTTCATATACAATAGAACAACTGAATTTGTTTTCTCAAATAGCCTGAGTTGCATCCTCACAATATATCAAACAATGACTGAAAAACAGAGCAATGGAGAAGGATGCAGTATTTTCGGTATGATAAGGTTGAGTGTAACTGCTTTATGGGAAATGAACAGCACCAGATTGAAGTACAAAATTCTGTAGATGAGTAGCAGATGGCAAATGAAGGCATGTGAATACATGCATCCCAGACTAAGCCAGGCTGATAATTTACTAGAGATTTGTGTTCTGCTTTTACAAGTTTTAGCATTGGTAACTGTTTCCTCTAGGTGTTCATAAAGAGTTAAAGCTGAATCAGAACTTGCATATTGTTCTCCCTTAACTGCAAATATTTGCATATTTTTAAAGCACTCAGTTAGTGCTTACCATGTTTTGAAGCTCACAGGAATCAGGCAGAGCAGCCCTACAGGTGTAAGGGCAAGTTTGTACACATCTACAACCATGGCTATTTAGAAGCCCTGCAAGTAACACGTTCTCTTCATATCGACTTAGTGTGTAGAATAAACGCAATTTTAGCCGAACTGACAACTCGTTAATGTAATTGCTCCAATACATAACTATTTTTGGATTGTGATTAGAGGAATCCATGATGAGGAATGCACAGCCATTTTAAAGATCCCATGGTGTTTTCTTTGGAGCCAGAAGAGACAACACAATAATCAATTAAACAGCCTTCCTTGAGTATGATTTCTTATATGCATCAGAAAAGGATAGAGCTTGGTGTACATTGGCTCTTACATCCACATCTGCTTTTATCTTTGGAGTGTCTTCAGAGTCAACCAGGAGAAATTCACAGCTGATGTTTATTCAGGACATAAACCCAAATTAATGCATTTGGAACAATGTGTTCTTGCTCCCATTCACATAATGAAATTTGCCTTTGACTTGAATGGGAGCAGTGCTGGGCTCTCTGCAGCTACTGATTATACATGTCAATATTAGGCTGTGTTTGAATGATGCTGATTTATGCATTAGAATAAAGTATCATGGAGTTGTTGTGAGACACCAGGCAACATAATTACATGGATTGCAAGAGAAATACAAAGCAAAATATAGCACTATATATTAATAGCCCATCTCAGCCTTCCCTCATTATATTTGGACCTTTGTTTTCTTAATTAGGAATTATTTTAAAGTTTAATCTGTATTTGTTTGTCTGATGACAGCCTTGTTCTGAATGTACATACACTGAGAAGCCCTTGTTGACATGACTGAGCAGGATATTGTATTTTATTAAATTTACTTTGGAGACTTCTAACACCAATTGCTAGCATGTTTGCAGTCCCAATTGCATTGAAAATCTAGTATCAACATGAGCTTAGAATAATACCCATATGTTGTTCCTGGATGAAGAAAACACTGCCACCCGGTACTGGTAGACTGCAGGAGGCCAAGATACACTTCACTATAACTTCAGGTGAAGAAGACTGATTTTTTTTCAGAATTACATTCATTTAACAGGATATTAGAAAATATTTCCCACCCTGCATCCACAGCAGCATGAAAGGAATATTTGAAAAGTGTTGTTATCAATGTCTGCAAACAATAACCATAGCTAGTACAAGTGCTATTACTATCTAAAGTAATATCAATCTTAGGTATTTATCCTTAAAAAAGGGAAACAATCCTAGTCTCAGTTCATAAATATTGCAAGGTGGCACAGAGGTAACCGGTAACCATCCCAATTCCACACAGAAAGAACAGGGGAGAGAAGGAAACAAAGCCCCAGCTCTGAACTCAAACCCTATTAGAATCTGTCTTCTCAGAAAGAATAAAAACCTACTCTTGCCATGTAATTATTGTGATATAAGCCAGATTTTGAAAGTCCTCAGTCAATCGCAGGATTCCTCAGTGGATTTGATACCTAAACATAGGCATGAAATACCTTGGATTTTTCATGATCAAACTTGAGGTTCAAAATGAGTGGCTAAATTTTAACAGTTTTCTCCAAAGCAAGACCCTTCATGTTCTCACAATGTCAAAAAAGTTTCTCCAGTTTAAATATATAAACTGCAATAGGACATAATAGTCTCAGGCTGGAGCAGGTCATCTGAATCAATCTGGGTGCTATATAAGGCTTCCAAATAGTTATTCAGCAGCAAAGAGTGTTAATACCAGAAATAAGAGTGATACTACCTTGCAGGCATACACAACACGTGTCTTGTAATTCAGTAACAAAGATATACAGTCTCTTGCAAAGCAATCTCATGGAAAATGATGTATTAAGACTAGCTAATGATTGACTTGCTATTTACAGAAGGCTTCATTAAGCCTTTCCTGCTGCCTGTACTTTGTTTTTTCTGTCGTTATAAACAGCTACAGCTTTCCTGTGTTATAATTACATATTTGTAGACGTGGTTTCAGAAATTTGCAAAAACCTGCAAATAAAACCAGCGCTATAGCTAATTACCACAATGTTTTATTATTAATAGTAATGTATATAACATTCCAATGTAAATTTTTCTTTTATAAAGGTGTTAATTATTCCTTGCAACATTTTCAAAAGAAAGTGGCACAGGAAGCATCTTCATGGCATTCTCAGGTTTATTTTACTGTTATTAATTTCAGGTGGACTCGGCGAAATCTATTAGTGGGCATCTCCAAGTTCAAAATTAAGTCTGTAACAGATCTAGTGACAGAATCAAGGTGGTTCATCCTAAAACCTCACTGATACTTGGTAAATCTTTAGTTAGAGCTATTCTATGTTTACAGCAATTATATTGAGAACAGCCTGAACTCTGAGCTGCTGACAGTCTGTCCTGTGTTTTCCAAAGCCTGTTTTAAATCAGTGCCAGGTTTACAATAATATCATTATGTTTCCAACCAGGCAATGATACATTTTCAGTATTAAGGTGGCATTTTCTTTCTTCGAGCTTCCATGGTTATTATTAGTATGAAAGTTGCAATCTTTAAACTGCGTTACATACTAAATTTGTCAAAATCAAACTGAAAATGAAATCAGAGCTAGAGAGAGAGAATAAATGAGAATCGAAAGGAGCCAGAAGGAGGTTAGAAAAAACGTGCAAGCTTTCCGCAATGTATCGAACAAAAAAAGGAAGTAAAAGAGGAACGAGGAATAACTGGAAATTAGTAACTCACAACTGACTAAAATAATAAATTCCTTTGCTTTCATTAGGATTCGTTCTAGTGAGAATAACGTAGGATTTGACTATGCAGTGCAAGGACAGCCACAGTAGAAAAGCAGTGCCCTGCCACACCAGCAAGTTCTGTCCCTTCGGTACCCTCCGGAACCACTGTGCATCAGAGGGACCGTGCACCCCCCCGGGGGCACGGCCTCCTCACGCCTGCAGCCGGGGCTCACGTCCACGCCTGACACCCTGCCCACCCCGCCTGCGGCTCACACAGCTGCATCCCACCTCCCACGCTGCCTGGCGTCTCAGCCTACCCCCCTGCAGCTCACGGCCCCCCCGCCACGCCGTGATGATGCCGTCTGTGGAATGCCACGAGTCCTGCTGGCCCGTCGCACGCCGGCCATCGGCACTCGGCCTGGCGAGGAACTGTCACAGAGTCACGCAGCCGTCGGGGCAGGAGGGGAAGGGGTGTGCAGTGTCCACATCAGTTTTATGGCCTCCCCCCCACCCTCCGTGGGCAGCCCCAGTGCAGCCTCAGGCACAGTTTAATGTAGTAGTATATCATCTATAGGAAATCAAAGTTCCTAAGAAGGCAATGTATGCACAGAGGAAGCCGTGACCTTATCTCTTCCTTATGCCTTCACACCTCTTCAGAGTGCACTCGCCCTCCTCTCCCTTGTACGCGCACAGACCTGGCCGGCCTGTAGAACGGGAACTAAAAGACAAGAATGCGACTAGCAAGGGAGCTGCCTCTTCCTCTTCCTCATGCGCTTCCACAGAGCCGGCAAAGATGGATGAGCTGCTTCTGCCGTGGGAGGAGCAGCTGTCAGGGCTCGCTTTATGGGAGGCTTCTGGAGACCTGTAACCTACCTAGCTCTGAGACAACTCAAAGGCGCTGACCTCCAACCTCTATGTTTTCCAATATCCCCCTCATTACATGGAGTAGAATATCATATATGTAGTATCCAATAAAACAAGGTAATCAAGCACAATCTCAGAGTCATGATTGCAATACAAATAACTGACAGAAGCTCACAGAAGACAGGAAATTGAGAGTGACTGTAAATATCAACAAGACAGAAAATTAACTCCTGTGGAAATTGCATGATTAGAAGCTTGGGCAGATAAGGATAGACTCAACTTCCAAAAATCATGGCTGCAGTTAGTGAGAAATAATCTAATACTTGGTGAGTGGGTGAGGGCCAGAGGCCAAAACACCTCCAGAGACCAAGTAGAATAAAAGTCAGCAAGTAGGATTATTTGCTTCATTTTGGCACTGTAAAACATTTGCGCCTGCTTACTTTAGGGGTGGGGGCAGAAATATTTCTTCTTGGCTTGGTGTAGAGTGACTGCACTGCTATTCTGATTTTAAAACTCAGAATGGTGGTACTTAGAAAAATAAGATAAATTAATGTATTGTTGGATTTTTCACACTTACCACTTCCTTCAAGTACAATGCCCTCAGCACAGAAATTCAAGTGGGACCAAGGAGCAGTCTGGAGAGGACTGGAGATGTCTGCTGCACTAGAGCAGGGTAGAAGCGAGAACTAGGCTACGGCTCTAGGAGTACTTAGTACCCCTTGAGCGGATGGCTGGAGATAAATGGCTGTAGTAGCATCATTCATATATTTTTTTAATTTGAAATGCACCGAGCAAATGCCAAAGTTGCTGGCATTGTTCACTCAGGTAGTCCAGCCACACAACAGGGACTGGGGTTTCAGAGCTGGAACTTGAGCCATCCAGCGTTTGGAGCACCCATACAACTTGCCTTCCGACTCATGCTTACAACCATTCAAGTGTACGTGTTCTGTACACTCACAGTGATGTCTTATCATGAGCTGAGCATCCATTTGTCGAAGAAGTGAACTGCAATTCATGGTATAGGAACACAGTGGACTTATACCGGGGTTCTGAAAAGAGAGGATTTAGATTCCACGCCGATTCAAAGGCAGGTGCGGAGCAATCTCCATACACCGAATCTACACGAGCAGGCTACATGCAAGTTATTTAGAGGTGCTCGAGGAAGCCTAAGAAGTTCTGGAAGGAAATAATACATCGGAAAATACACGGGTAACACTGCAGTAGCGCTGCAATGATCCCACGAGTCATTGAGATAGTGTATAAAGCACATTTTGGAGAAAAGAAGAAAAGCAGTGAACAAATCAGAGAACCTTTTACTTTAATTGGTGCTTGAGTTTTGGAGATTTAAAGTTTTCGAGATTTTTCCTCCGTTATCTCCAGGGCCCGAGTCTTCCTTGACGAAAAGCAGGGGCATTCCGCTGATTGCATGTGGGAGTCAATGCTTTAAGGGGAAATTCCAGGTACCGGGGGGACTCCCAGTAGATCCGAGATCCGGCCGGAGCTGGGGCCGCGGCTGGCCCCGCGGCTCCGTGAGCGCTGCCCCGACTCAGACCCCGGTGCCGCTGCAACCCGAGCGAGGGGGGTCCGGCGGGCCGCGGGGGGGGGGGGGGGGGGGCGGGCTTCAGGTGGCCGTGGCGAAATAGGAAAGGTGCGAGCGGGGCTTTACGAAGCCCGAAGGATGCTAGGTGAGGGGCCAGGTGACCGGGCCCGCCGGGAGCAGCGGGCCCCTTCCCGCACGTTCGGGCAGGGGCGGCCGAGGCGGTGGCAGCCGCCGCCCCGGCAGCGATGCCGGCCGCTCCGGGGCGGGGTCGGCGCTTCGCCACAGCCCGCCCCCCCCCCCCCCCCCCCCCCCCCCCCCGCCCCGCGGGAGGACACCGGCGGCCGCCCCGCGGCTCCTGGGCCTGTGCGCCGGGCGCCCCTCGCCCCCGCCCGGGCTCCCCCCCGGCCCCGGACGCTGCCCCCACCCCCTCGGCCGCCCGCCTTCCCCTCCCCTTCCCCTCCCGGTCCCTCCTCCCCGCCGCCGCCGGCCGCGCACCGCCTCGCTCCCCGCCCCGGCTGAGGGGCGGCTGCCGCTGCCGCCGGCGGCTCCGGGAAAATGTCCGAGCGCGGCGGCTTCTACCGGCAGGAGCTGAACAAGACGGTGTGGGAGGTGCCCCAGCGCTACCAGAACCTCACCCCCGTCGGCTCCGGCGCCTACGGCTCCGTCTGGTAGGTGCGGGGCGGCGGCAGAGGGGCCGGCAGGTGCGGGCGGCCGGCAGCGGGGGGCGGGGGGGCAGCCCCGGCGCCGCCCCGCGGGCGCAGACCGCGCCGGGAGGCCCCCGCGTCGCGTCGAGACCCGCGCCGAGCGCCGGGGGCCGTGTGCGCGGAGCGGGGCGGGCGCGGGGCTGCCCGGGCGGCGGCAGCGGGGCCGGCCCCGAGCGCGCCGGGGCGGGGGCGTGTCCGCTGGGCAGCCGGGGTGTGCGGCGCGGCGCCGGAGCTCGCTCGCCTCCCGGCCGGCGGCCCCGCGGGGCCGGGGCATGCCGCGCCGTAACCCGGGCAACCGGGCCCCCCGCCGCCGCCGCCGCCGGCCTTCCCGCCGCTGCCCCCTCAGGCCGCCGCGGCGGCCGCGCTCGGCCGCGCTCAGCACCCCCACCCGACCCGCCTCACAGGGGAGCTGTGAGGCCGCCGGCGCCGCCGCTCCCCGGCGCCGGTTGAAGCGAGCGGCCGCTCGTCGGTTGTCGCTGCTCGCGCCGGGGCGAAAATCGCCGCGAAGCCGAGAATCTTGCACAGTCACGGCGTGTCCGAGCGGGGAGGAGGGGGAGGCAGCGGCAGGGACGGGGCAGGGCTGTCGGGGCTCTCCCTGCTGCCGGCCCGGGGCGGCGGGGGGGGGGGGGGGGCTTCGGCGGCGGGCCCCGGCCCTGCCGGCCCCGGCCCCCCTGGACCCGGCGGCGGGCTGCGGTGGGGGCACACCCTCCAGGCGGAGAGGTTAGCGGGGCAGCCCCCACGGGCCCGGGACGCCCACGGCGAGGATGAATTCTGCCCTGGGAAACAATGGCAGGAGCCCCTGGCGCGGGGCCGTGCCGGCAGGGCAGGGGTCAGGCAGGGCAGGCTGACGGGGGAGGGAGAGGGGCGGCCTCGGGGGGAATCGCCAGTGAGGGCGGATTGCCGCCCGAGGGCTTCGGCGGAGTAGGGCTGCGTGGGGGTTTATCGCGTCCTCTCTCTCCTAAAACGTTTTTCTTTTTTTTGATCATTACTCCATCAGGTTTGCACTTTCGGGAACTGTCAGTGCAGATTGGGCTATTATTTTTGTATTTGATGCACACTTAACTCCGCTTGTAAAAGCTTCGAATCAATTTTTGGAAATAATGGCGATGTTTAAGGGGGTTCTGAAAAAGAATCGTGTTTCTTTTGTAAGCTGGCTAAGTGGAATTATGTAAAAACAATCCATAAGGGGCCTTTAAATAAACGTACTACACAAAAAAAGATTTCTTTAGAACTTAACTTTTTGCCGTGGACTAAACTTGTGCAATAGTCGCTTGCTTTTTTCTCTTCACAGTCAGATACCAGAGAACTTTTATGGAGTTTCGTATTTGTTGCTTCCTTCTCTAGCTCTGTGAAATGCCCCAGTTGCATGTAAACTGGGAATATGCATTTAAAACACCTCCAACAATCAGCAGAAACACTCAGGGCTAGTGTGAACTATCTCTGAATTCTTCTCTCTTTTTATTATTTCAGACTTATGCTTGCACCAGGGAAATCTAGGCAAATACTGTGTGACTGTCAGTACCTGCCGTTGTGGTTAAGCGTATAGTCCTGTGACTATCTGATGTGGATAGTTTCACAAGGACCTAGTCTGTTTAGACTATAAAATTCTAGTTTACTTTCTCCTCTCTTATTTTACAAACTAGGAGCTGGTGTGTTCCAATTGAACCTGCATTTCTGGTTATTTTCCCTGTTTATGCTGACATAGTTTTAAGGGGAAGACCTACTCTGCTGAATTTTGTAATGAGATGTCAAGACTTTTGAGAAATTGCAAAGGAAATGAAAACATGTGGTGGTTTGCTTGCAGCACAGCTGGTGCTTTGTTTTTTTTAAACTGTTAGTGTTGTTAATTCATTGTACTTACTTCTTTTCTGTCTGCAAAGCTAAGGAAATCCTAGTATTTTATCAATGGAGAAGCCTAGGAACTGGGATCTAAAATGGAGACTGAAAAATGCTATGGGAAAGGTTTACTCTAAAGTATAGATTTAAGAACAGAGTACAGCAATAAAATATTACTCTATATTAATAGCCTTGTTAACATCGATGAACTATAAACCCAAACAGAAGCTTGAATGTGAGGAAAAGGTTCACATCTCTCTCAGAAAAGCCATCTATTTTTAGTGTCTATTGAAATTGATTTTTTTTTTTTCCCTCTATGTGCATGTGCTTTACCCAGGAGACCCAGGAGACACAATCATTCCCTTGAGTAATACGCTGTATTGCTTTTGTGAGTAATTGTACTCCTATTCAGTAAAATATCTAAAAACATATTTAAGTCTTACAGAAACCACTGGAATTAAACAAATTCTTAAGTGCTTTGCTGAATAGAAGCCAAGGTCCTGAACTCCAAACACTGGCTTTAAAACAGGAACAAAGTTGTTGTAACAAATCTCTTTCTACCTCAGTGAAACTATTCTCTAGTCCTACCCTTTCCTTTTTTACCGTAAACTATCAGTCACATCCGATAGACTTGTGCAACTGAAGGGATAACTTGTAATAAGAAACATATTGTAAATATTTGCATTTAAGCTAACTTCTGCTTGCCCATTTTTTGCTTGCAGCTCAAAATCAATAGAAGAGTTTGTGTCAGGAAGCTGTGTTTTGGCCCAATTTATTGACGTTTTGTAAGTCTAATAGAATTCGTGTTTGGGTTAGTTTTTATATGCAGATGCATGAAATGTGCTATAGAGATAGGTACTATCGTTTTAAAACAGGTTCACTTTTAAAGAGGTATCTATATCAAGCACAGTGCTTTCCAGTATGTTTTTTCTTGGTTTTTTTAATTTAGATGTGGAATATGTGTAAAAAGCAAACCTTCCTTACCATAATGAGCTCTACTGCTTTTCTCACTTTTTTAATGACACATCACAAAGAGCAGTCCTTCTTGGAAATCCTCAGAACTTAGCCACACTGCCAAGCAAAGTTGAGCTTCAGCATCTAAGTGAACCACAGAAAGAACTGTGAGGTCTTTCCCTCAAGTACTTCACCCTGGCAGTACATTTTGCATTACTCTTGTGTTTTACTCTGCGGAGGGCTTCCTTTTACCTGGGCTCTTTCCTATGTCTATTCAAGCTGGTGGATGTTCTGTCGTTTGCTGCTGTCAGATCAGGGTCTGGTTTTTTTTTTTTTTGAAATTTAGGGAAAAAAACTAAAGCCCTGTGGGATTGTGGGGGGTGTGTATGGTAGTTTAATTACATTTAAAATGATCAATGGAGTCTTCCAACAGTACATTTTGGTTAATTTTTCTTTTTTTCAGGGGCTGTTTGTGTATTAGCAAGTATCAAATTTACATGCACAACTGTTTATTTTGGAGTTGTTTTCCTTTTGTGCTATAGCTTTGCTTATCAAGTTGGATTTTTTTATATTAGACAAATATTTTAACTCTTCCTCAAGCCAAAACTCAGTTATAAGTTTTCTTGAAAAATGCATTTTCACAGTGTGCACCCTCAAAGTTGGATTTCTCTCTCTCAGAAGTCAAAGAGCTGGTTGACTCTTACAGACCAGGTGCTATCCCTGCTAATTGTGAGTTTTAAAAACATTTCTGGTTTTAAGTGCAGCATTTAAGCTGATAGCCATTTAGATGGGAAGCAAGCAAGCTTACTTTCACAAGGTAATCTTCATCTACAACCGTTTCCTTTCAGTTCTAGAGAAAAGAGACAATTCATGTCTCGGGTCAGACTGCATTTTAAACTCTTGTCCCTTGTAACCCTGCCTTTTAAATAAGAATTCTGACTGTGTTTGAGTCTTTCAACTGTCCCAGTGATATTACTTATAAACTGGACCTCTGGCCTGCAGCATCTCTGCCTCTCTGCTGTATTACCCTGGTAGGTCCACCGTGGTTTGGCACCTGTCCGCCTTTTCCTCTGGGAGCTGGCGTTACCACCTGCTTGCGAGAGCTTCTTCATCTCTTCTTTTTTTAAAGACTTTTTATTATACGACAAATTATGTAACGTGGATAGATTTTTGGTTTACTCCTGTTTTGTTTTGTTTTTAAAGCCTGTATGTCTCTTTTCATGCCAGCTTTTGTAAACTGACTGCCAGCCTACTTAGTCCTGTTTTTGCCTGGGAGGTATAGACGGCCTTCTGCAGCGTGCTGTCTCTGATCTCTCCAACAGGTTGTTTCCCATTAGCATATTGCAAGCTCTGTGTTCTGCCTTCTTTGGAAAGAACAGACCTTGCAAGATGAACCAAAGTGAGTCCAGAGCTTCTTCCCAACCAGAAACTCCTGCATTGTTTCCTCAGAGGCCATTGGCATCAACAGTACTTAAATCATGCAGTCAGTCTCTTTTATTTAAGAGTATGAAATGCCTAACACCAGCTCAGGTAACGTAACACATTTTAAAAAAAGAGGCCTGCTAAGTCAGAGTGTAATGGCACAGGCCTCAGTTCAAGAAAAGCGGGAAAGCAAAGCCTGCCTTAAGTCATTTACACAACGCAGCGCTTCAGCAGGTCCCGCTACCTTGCTAACTTTAAGTACATGCTTAAGATCCATTAAGTTTTTGTCCTGGCGAATTTGGGGTAAAAATGGGGGAAGGTCAGGTTGTGTTTAGGCTTCTGTTTTGCTGTGAGGAAGTACCAAGTGGAAAAATAGAAGCAGAAGGCTTTAATCCTGAAGCTTAACCCCTTCTTTCCCACATCCACCCTGTCCTGTGCTTCTGGTTAGATTGTCACTCAAGTGTTTCAAGGGCAGTAGCTTGCAAGACTGGAACATAACATTGCTGATACTGTCCTTTTCACATTGAGGACCTCTAAGAAGGTGCTGAGACAACTCACTAGCATGTGAGGCTTTTTAAAAGCTAATACTAGTTGTCTTTGACAAAGAGAAAACTTTCTTCATCTAAGATTGTACTTGATGACTTGGGGCTGGTTTTTTTTGAAGGGACCTTTTACTTACCTGTAGTGATACTAAGTATATGATTTCAACTATGAGATCAGGTTACTGGAGTTATGATATGTGTCACTAACATTACATGCTAGTTTAAACAGTAAATGCTGAGATAAACTTCTAGAGTAGTAGTAACACACACCTGCTGTATGTAAATACAGCTGGAAACTGAAGACCGTATAGATCTCTACAGGATAAAGGCAGAATCCCAAGCACGTGTAGAGCTAGTTGATTTCAGTAGACTCCCTTTGGGCTGTTCCTCTTTCAGATTAGGTCTTTTGTTTCCAATGCAAATACAGGGGCTGAACTTCATCCTACATATGTTTATGGTTATATTTTATTGGAAACATTTCAAACAATATTGTTAAAATACTGCTGTCCAAGATCTGTTAGCAGTTGTCTATTTTTGGTATGCATCGTTCAGAAGCAAGGTTTAGAAGCCTTTCATTAGTTTTGTGCATATTTACAATGAGCCCTTCTAACCCTTATTCAAACGTTTGCTTGAAAACTGAGTGAGAGATGAAGGCTGATAGGAGAGTCCAGTCAGAGGCAGAACACCTCTTAAGAGTGAGTGTATGTAATAATGATACTTAGAAACAAGTCCTTGAAAGTGCAGTTGCAGTAGGGAGGAGAACTAAATAAAAGGAGCTGCATGATCAATGTCGCAGGTTAGGAGGAGGATCTCTGCAGCAGCATTGCTAGAATGAATGGATGAAAAGAAGTGAAGCAACAAAAAATGTTGCAGAGTGAGAAAGATCCTCAGAGGAACATGATGAAACAGCTATTGGGAATGAAGACACAATGGGGTTTGCAGCTACAAAGCCAAGGGAGGTCAAGAATTCAAGAAATTTTGCAAAAGATACATGAAGGAAGATGGAAGAGTGTTTCTGAGCACTGGCCAGGCAGACATCACTAGAGAGTTCGTTGAGAGTGGGTTTGTTGGGGTACTAGGACGGAACGCAGATTGCTCGTCATTCCTTTGTCCAGTTTCAGCCTGCTTATTTTCCAGCTGTTGCAACAGTGTAGTTACTGACTTTGGGAAGGAAAGAGAAGTGGGATGGTAATTAGTGGAGTCAAGATTTATATTTTAAATGAGAATGTCTAAGAATGCTTTTAATGAAGGAGGCTGAAGCAGGAAGGAGGTGTTTGTGGAGAAGGATGAGAATGGCTGAGAAAGAGATCTCTGTCACAGCCAATGTAGGATGCTGTCACGAAGCCTGTGGAGTAGTTTGAGAGCAGATGAGAAACATCTGTATGTGTGTGAGGAGGGTGGTAGAGGGAATTATAGGAAGAGTGGAGAAAAGGCAAGTCAAGAAGTGGGGAAGACCACTTTGTATTGTGCAGGTTTTCTTTCGGGAGGAATTAATGAGATCTTTTTTAGGAAGAGAGGAAGCATGGGGTGGAAGAGAGACGAGAGACACGAGATGAGCCAGTTGTGGCAGAAAGGCAGCAAGGATCGTGGAATTACAGCCTTCTCTGTGGCTGTAGGAATATATTAGCAGAATAAAAGTTCTCTGCAGAGGGTCTCCTCCATACCTTCTTCAATGTAATTTGTTATAATATGCACCTTCCTGACCACATGATGCAGCAGTGGCATAGCTAACTGCTTTCCTCTCCTGCCATCAGTCGTGATTGTGATTGCAACTGGCTAGGGGACACAGTCCCTGTTCCAGAGCCCTTAAAGTCTTAGGGCCTGGTTGCTTCAACACAGCTTCCCAAGGAGCTGTTTGCAATTTCAGAACCTATTAGCTAGTTGGTACCAAAAATCCAGTATCTTAGTTCTGTGTGTACAGTCAGGAAGGGAGAGAGGACATTTCAAAAGCCCTACGTGACCTGGGAACAAATTGCTACCATTTAATATTTTGGCCATTGTAGAGAGAGAAAACAGGAAATTTGAAGGAGAAGTGGGGGAGGAATAGGAAAAAGGAGGACAAGAATGTAAGTGAGATTTTGTCTGTTTAGGTTTATGTAATGTATTTGAAAGCACTGGTATTTTTCACGTTAAACTTTATATCCAGATTAACCACAAGCGTTTCTAGCTGTAGCTTCAAAGCCCACAATTTATAACTACCTGGCAGTCATCTTCTAATGAAATGCTGAATAGAATACATTTGTTATTAGCAGTGTACTGGCTTAGTGGCAGCTGACAGATCTTCTTGCTTATATACTGACACTGGGCTTGTAGGCTATTTAAAATACATTATTTTAGTATCCGTGAGTTGGTTACACATGCTGAAGAAGCTAACAGTTTATGACCCCAGCCTTCTCTATCTTTTTCTCACAAGAATGATTTTAAATGCATCATTCCCACTGATACAAGCTGTACTGTTTATAACTTCACCTAGAAAAGTGTGGCTGCTCCTCTGTAAAGTTATTTGAATATTTAAGTCACTGTGGAGATGTAAGAGACAGAACAGAAAATAAAAAATAGCTTGTGGATTCAGAGGCTAATACAGCGTTTTTATGATCATATTGTTACATTGAAAGAAGACTGGTGATGTATTCACGTAAACATATGGATAGCAATTATTTTTTAGTATTTTTCAGTGTCTGCTTAAAAGTATGTACATATTTTTATGTTGGTTACGGAACAATTATGTTGCATATGTAAGAGATATTTTGTGCTTTTGTATTTAGATTTAGTGGTAAATTAATCTGAGATAATTGACAGTGATTGTACTAAAGCCCAAACAATTGATGCTAGTGCTCAGCATGGTGTGTTGTAATAATATCCAAGTGATGGGATGTAATTTTACAATACAATAACCTGTCATCATCAAGCAAGGGTTTTTTTCTCTAATGAGGAGATTAACATGTCATTTCACAGCTGCCCATTACTCATCCTCCCACCTTTTGTCTTGCTACCATCTCATTTTTCTTTATGGTTTCCTTTTGGTGCACATATATGTCATGATTTGTGTGGTTTAGTAAATAAACACTCTCTGTACCTTAAATCTAGCTCTTAGAGGGTGGAAATCACCAACTTGAACTTGCATAAAGTAACAAAACATTTATAAAGAAGAAACAAATGAACCATTTCCTGGGTTTACTTTGCTGCTTAACTTAAGCTTACTGTGGGTGGCCTTTTTTTGTTGTTCTCTTGCTGCACTGCCAGCAGCTGTTATGGTCCATTTTCTGGTATTGGATAGATGCTGTGTGTGTTTTTTTTTCAAGACTATTCTGTATTTCAATAAAAAGTAGCTCTATTTATTTGGGGGGGGGGGGGGGGGGTGGAGAAGTTGTAGTTTAAAAAAGAAGAGCAAGATCCTGGAGAAGACCCAGAAGACAAAGCTCACAAACTAAGCCTTGCAAACAAACCCCAAAATTTGTGTTATTCATGTGATAACTTTCATTCACTTACATGACATTTATGAGAAATGTAAAAAGGGTTATCATTCACTGCAGTTGTGAGGAACCCAGATTATATGATTAAGCACTAGAAAAATGTCCCAAGGCAGGGTTCTTGTGTGTCCTGCTTTTCTGTCTTGCTCACCAATGCGCATTGCGGTAAGGGCTGCCTACCTCAATGATTAGGTTCTCTGTGTGTGTGTTGACCCCTCTTTCGTTCCTTCCCCTCAATACTTGCTCACATGCACCCTTCTGCTGCTGTTGCTTGTTTTTCTCAGGAACTCAGAATCTTACAAATTAGGGGGACGTGTCCACAAGGAGGTTCATCTCTCCTGTAATGGAAGGAGTCAGTGGGTACGTGAAAGGATGCTGGGGTCTGTGGATAAGAGCTCGAAGTTGTGGCTGTACTAAATATGTGGCAGAAATTCTGTGTACTTTCCATTTTGTTTTCTGGATGTTACCTTCTTTCTTACCAAAAGCAGTAAAGTTCTGTCCATGTGAGTCTGTGCTTTGAGCATGAATTGCATTTTTTCTTTGTTTTTTTTCTCTTAACACTTACATGTAATGGGGAATCTTCATATGTTCTGAAGGAATGTGACCCAGTGAAGGAAAGAAACTCGTGTTGTGCTGCAGTGAAAGAAATAAAAATAGAAGCCTAGAACAATATGGGGAAAACCCAGACCCAGTTTCATCATCACATGGAGCAAATTTAAGGATCTGCTTGGGTACAGCATTCTCTCCAAGTTTGGTATAGTGTGTCCAACCAGTTGTCAAACTTCTGATGGTGTAGGGGTAACAGCCTTGCAAGCTGGGACACTGAATTATATAAAATAAATTGGAAAGTTAGTCTTCTCTGCATTTTTTGCACTTAACCCCAAATGAATCACTTAAAATAAGTATAGCTAATTATTTGCACAGATATAATGCTTCCACAAGCATAAAATCACACTTGTAGACAACCAAAACCTCGTGGTTATCTGGGGTGATGGGGATGGAATACTGGCTGACGCAGGTAACTTACAGCAAATGGGGAGTTCACGGCAGGCACAAGACTGGCACCATGTACAACCAGCTTGGGTCATGCCTTCATTCTGCATCAGCTAGACCCCATCTGGCTCCAGGAATGAAGAGAACTTACTAGACCAAACACTGCGCTCAAGCTGAACTTTTTCCAGGCATTGTGGGTAGTACTGTGCCCAACTAATAAGCCCTCTCCGAGCCCAAAGCATTGGGAAGTTCAGGGACTAGCTGTAGTCCAAGAGGACCAGTTGATCCCAGGCAGAGTTCTTCCTGCATTGGATACTGGAGTTTACTAAATAGGATACAAGTTGGCTCCATGCGTGGTTTGTTAGATTGGGCTCCCGCAAGCAGCCCTCCGGCTGTTGAAGCAAATTTGATCCTGAAGGCTAAGTAGCCATAGCTGAATAGCATACTCCTAATCGCAAAAGCCCTGAAGGGTCTGAGCAGGCTGCGCACATGAATAGCTTATCTGTCCAGTATTACTGCTCTGCAACCACAGCGGATAAACTGACCATGGATACTAGGGAAAAGACTGTATGGCCATGTTTATAAAAATCAGCTACCAAAAATCCGTGCCCCATCAACAGTCATGAAGTTAGGGTGAAGCTGTTAAAATCCTGTGCTTTCTGCCTACTGAGTTTTTAGACTGCATTAGCTTCCTATGATCAAACTTTTCTCTGAAACCTTAAGAACTGGGAAGATGTGCATATAACTAGAGTTATGTATTTCATCTAGTGGAACTTCAATAGAATTATTAAATATAGGAGTTGACAACTCTGAAAAGGTAGGTCTAATTTAAGCAATGATTGAAAATCACGCTAAGCAAAAGTCTCTAATCTGTGTGAAAATGATGCCATCCCTGTAAGCAGAATAATGGCTTTTTATCCTTGATCTTGGAAAGGACAGATAGCAAAAAATGTGTCATAACTGTGAAGGGTTCTGGGTCAAGAATGATCATATCTGAAAAAGCTATTGCTAAGATTGTTACAAAGTTGTTTCTTGTAAATTAAAAAAAATAGTAATAATTTTGTTTCTTTTTAAACTATGATAGATAGTCTGTCTAAAGTGGTGTTTCCGTCTTCTGTTGAGGCATGCGAGCATGCTGCTTAATGATGATGTCAGAAATACTCACTGACGATACTTATTTTCACTGTCTACAACAAATGAAATGCTAACAGTAAAGAACAGATTAGAGATGGGAGACGATATCCCTTTGTAAGTATCAAAGTTTATCTCCATTATACTATTCTGTCCAGCTACATGAGGCAACATCATAATCAGAGGTCAGACACCTCAGAATAAGTAGTTTCAAAGAAACTCAGGAAACAGTAGCTGAACCATTGGAAGGATGATTTGTTTCCAGGTACAAGTGAGTATATAAACCAGGTATAAACACAAGTGGTTGGCCAAAGCTGAAGCCCGTAGAAAATAACCTTGCAAAAGAAAAAAGCACTGTAAGTTGCCAGCATTTGTTTGTGAGGCGACGCAAACACCAAGAGACTGGCAGAGAAGCCCTCTCCAGTCTCGATGCAGGAGTGGGGAGGGTGTGAGCTGGGTGTCATGCGGGGCAAGGGAAGGTGAGGGCCTCTAACCCTTTGCTTCCCTGTTAAACTAGTTAACAGCATGGGTTGGTTTTGTTGTTGGTTGTTTTTTTTTTTTTAAGAAGCTGTTTTGAATCATTTTAGTTGGGCTGGTTACAGGCCCCCAAGGAAGGGTTCGCAGGTGCCAAGCACAGGTGGGCCCGTATTTTTGCCATGACTGGGACCAGAGATGTCCTATCCAGGGACTACTCTGAAAGCTGGGGAAATCGCACAGAAAGGAAAGCAGTTCATCCTGCCACTTAACAGTGTGCTTGGGGGACGATGAGGGATTCAGGGGACAACCCAGATTGCAGCTGTGATGATATAATAGCAAGAGGGGGAGACCGAGCCTAAAATAAAAGGCGTAAGTGTACACGGGGAGGAATGCAGGCAGTGGCCTGCCACTTGCAAAATGTGATCGCAGAGGCAGTAGCAGAGATCACAGATGCAAGTCATCCTTGAATCTGACAAACGAGAGTTCGAACAACATGAAATCTATTTTTTTGAATGCTTCACTGTTAATAACTTGAATTATGATGGTGGTAAACCAGGCAAGGAAAGAGCCTGAAGGCATTAGCTCTCATTATCATTTGCTGCAGTTTCTTGACTGCGGAGGAACTCATTTAAACCAAGTCAGTCCCTGGCCTGTGCAGCTTCAATTCGTGATTTCCCATTGGAGGTCCCAGGACTCAAGTTGCCATTTGTTTTCTCTTTTTTTTTCCCTCTCTCCTTATGTGCTTCCATCCTTAGTCTAAAAAGCTGCTGTCATAAGAATTACTGAAGCTAAAAAAATAGTGCTTTGTACCATCTGAAAGCTTTGCAGCCTTGAGTCATATGGAGGGTAAAAAGCAATCCATCTTAAAGATCAGTAGTTTTTAAACCACTGAAACCCACATTTGACCTTAGAACTGGGAGGAGAGGGATGTTTATCGTGATAACGGTATTTAAAACCTAATTCCTCCTAGCCTTGTATAATGTACACAGTATTTCACAAACCGGTACAAGCATGAGTGGGAAGGCTTGTGAATTACTAGAAGAGCTGAGATGTTAAGCACAGACTGCTGTTCTGGGCAATGTTATTTATTTATCTGGATAGACATTTCCTTTTCCACTGGAAAAAAGTTGGAAAGGATGTAGAGAGTATGTATTTGTGAGACTTGGCGGTGTTCTCCAGTGGCTTTGTTGGCCAGGTTTACACACAAGGCAATTATATCTAATCTTTCTTACATTAACAGCTAAACATTGGCTTCCTTTTTATTTCTTCAGATTTACTTGTGCAACCTTCATGTTGTCCCTGTGGCCAGTCACGTGGAATTTAAGATCTCTCTCTTGTCAGTTCTTCTCACACCGTTCATTCCTTGAGCTGCTCCACATATTTGAGCAACACAGCATCCTCATATCCTGAATAACTGTGTCCCTACCCTACTGTCAGAACAAGTGTCTCTGTCATATCCCTTCCACCCACTCCTCAGAGTGATACCAGTCTTCTCCTTCCTATGCTTGCTTGCTTCTGCTTGGGGAATGCCCTCCCTGAGGTGCTCTGCAAAGCCACAACCCTTTAAAAGGGGGTTTAAAAAAGCCTTTAAAAGCCACACCTTTAAAATTTCCCTGAAGATCCACTTCTGTGATGCTTGCAAGAAACTAGCTAAGTAATCTGCTTATCTATTTCATTTATCTCATGAGTGACTCACTCCTTCCATGGTGCCTGCAAGAAACATGTTGATTAAATCTCCTTCCTCTTACTCTGGTTTTATCAAATAAAAATGTTGCTGGACTGTGCCCTGCATTTGGCTTCACAGAGGCTGGGTGAATTCTAGGATGACTGGATCACTATCACCTTTCAGATGCCACTCTGTTCTTCCTGCCCATTTGTTGCTTGTATCCTTTGTTGCTTCTCATTAGAAAACATCACCTTGTCCTCCAGCTGCCTGTAGATAAAGAGGCTTTGCTCTTTGCTTCGCTCTTCATGACTTTAGCAGAGCACCAGGTATGTATAGAAGTCCACCTACTTGGAGCTCATTATAGGCTTGGTGTATTAGTTTGGGAGCTATTCCATGCACAATCAATGTTTTTTGTCTCTAGCAGGTGTCTCCTACCACAATTTGCAAGAGTGTCTAAAACACTGTTCATAAGGAGCTAATAGCATTTGGTGTGACTGTTGACTGTGACTGTTATCCTACTCTGTGCATTTTTCATGTTACCTAATTTTCATGTTTGTAACTCCAAAAAATTTCTGTAAGATAAACGTGTGTGAGGGTTCTTGGCTTGCTGATGCTCTCTAGCAAGCCTAGATAGTATTATCCACTTTAAACAGAGAATTTCAAGGTATTTTAATTGAACACAATTTTAACTTAATGGGTAAGAGTAACAATTTAAAGACTTTTTTTTCTTCATAAGAGAAGGTAGCAAACTGAATCTTTTTATAATTGTACTGTGCAGTGTCATGAAGTAACACATACAGGGATGATTTTTATTCCTGTGCTACATAACAGGCAGCATTTATGTGGCGCTTGTTGTGCCTTTCTAATGCACAAAAACCAGTGGGTCTCCCTTTTGTGCAAATGGTGACATGTGTATTTAGTGTCCTCTTCAGCGGGGCATCTCCATCTGTATGAAGTTAAACACATGCTGTGTGTCAGCAGGATCTGTGTGCTGGAGTATAAGACATGTACCCATTGTTCGCTTGTTACCAGCATTTCCCAAGGAAATGGTATGGCCTTGGCTATGTCGACATCCTAATTTGATACCAGTTTTATGGCGCTATTGTCTAGCAAGCTAATGGTCACATAGGTAATTAATATTGCTAGACATAATGGCAGCGTTCCTCTAATTAGTAAAGACTCCAGTTTGTTCAGTAAGACCCGGAGTTTGGATCCCCATATTCCCTCTGAGCCTTGCCTTGGGGCTGGAGGCTGGAGCTGCACTAATGGAGCTAATTCTCTGCTTACTTTTCCTGCCATATGGGGAAGGGTTACCTGGGGATGAGTCTGGAACATTATCGTCAGCGTTAGTAATTTGCTAGATGGAAACAAGGGAACTGTCTCTGAATACTCAGAGTTACTGCTGACTAGCTCCCGCGGTTGCAGTCCCTGAGCAGAAGGTGAAAGAGAGCAAAGGAGGGGGTAAGGGCCCCCAAGACACTACAGGTTTCTCCAGTGAACGAGCTGAGAACTTTAAAGTAGGACATGCCATCAACGTGGACTTTTTCTTTTCCTCTTCTAGTTCAGCTTATGATACCAAAACAAGACAGAAGGTGGCAGTAAAAAAGCTTTCAAGACCTTTTCAGTCCCTTATTCACGCGAGGAGGACCTACCGAGAGCTCAGGTTGCTCAAGCACATGAAGCATGAGAACGTAAGTGGAGAGTGAGTTCTTTCCCTTTGGATTTTTATGACAAAAGTTTGCAATATAGGCTTAACTTCAGTTAGGTACAATCTTTTTCAAAAAGTATATCCAACTCTCTAGCTATCCAAGATACCTGGGCCTAGCCATCTTAAGTGGAGTGAAGTCACTGGACTTCAAAGCAGAGACTTACAGTAAAAGGCTGCCTTTTTACTGAAAAATGATCTAATTTCATGTTGAAGATGCAGCTAATGAAATCCAGAACAAGTGGTCCTACTCTTCCCTAACTAAAGTAATAAGTGTGTTCTGCTCACTACTGTTGGATACCCTTGAAACATCAGTCCAGGAAAAAAAATACCTCAAACCTGCTTTTACTGAAATTGGATTCTGTTTAGAAATTAAGGGCAGATACTCTCACTGAAATTAACGACAGTGTAATATCTAGATGAAAGGTAGTAGAACTTCAGGGCCTAAATAATTGACTACTATTCTAAGTTTGTGGCAAACAGTTGATTTCAGTGGGAGTATCCACCTGCTTGAAAGTAACTTGATGAATTGAAGCCTGAATAAAATATAATGGATTGAAAAGTATCCTGGAGAAATTATGCTAAAAAAGTTAAACAACAACAGAACAAGATAACCCATGAAATTGTGCATAATCTTACTTATAACAAGCATACAAGCCATGTGTCAGCTTTTCTGTAACAACGTTACTTTTCCTGCCTTTATTTCTGATTGTCTAAAGTCTTGTTGTAATAACTTTTTGAATTAACATAATTTTCTGTTGGTCATGGAGATAGCTGAGGCTATACCTGTATAGAACACCTACTGTGCCAGTCATACTAAGTTTTCAGGATGACCATATGTCATATTTTTGTAAGTTTCATCCCAAAAATGCTAAGCACTGTCAATACTAATTACATGTTGCTTTACAGATTTCTAAAAATAAAATGTCGATTCCCTCATCTTTCAGGTTATAGGATTGCTAGATGTTTTTACGCCTGCAACATCAATAGAAAATTTTAATGAAGTGTAAGTAAAATTTTAAAATAATTCTGACTAGTTAGTAAGTAAGTACTGCTCTGGTTTTAAAAAGGAAGCACATACTTTTCTAAAAGACTTGGAGCCACAGTTAGCTTTGTGTGAAGAACTCAAATAAATATTTTTGCAACTTTTCCACAAAAGAGGAGGCAAGAGGATGGGCCTCATTTTTGTACTTTTTCAAATTATAATTAATAAGATTATAGGTATATGGTAAATGGTTTGATGCTGCATAAATGCCAGTAAACTTGAAACTTTTTCAGTTCAATTATGTGTTAGCTACAGATTATTTTTTCACAGCTAGATGGGATAGTTCAGGAATGCAGGAAGGTATTCTGTTGGTTAACTGAGACAAGGTAAATTTAGGCTAGATTCCTGACCAACCGAGGACTGGGTGTATTTTGGTGTTACTCAAACGTATGATTTATGCTGAGTTCCTCTTGGTTTACATCATGTATAAGCACTTAGGTAAACAATTTAGCAGAAGAAATAGTAATTAATATTTTTTTGTCTCCATGTAAATCGGTGGCCAAACCCCTTTGGCTCTGGGGCAAAATTACACAAATGAGAACTGGGTATGATAGATGCATACTTTTGTCCCAGTGCTGCTTTTGGAAAAGAATCAACATTTCTGCAAAATTTGTCACAAAATAAAACTTCCAGTGGGGGCAAAGAGGCAAGTTACACAAAACACTCTTATTTCAACCAATCCAATGTTAACCTCAGTCACCAGATATTCCGGGGCCTTGCAGGTACTGTAGTTTCGGTGCCTCAGACTCCCGCTTTGATGTTGGGTGAGGCTTCCTATTCATCTCAAAATACGATGCGTTCTCCCCTCACTGAGCTGCTGTAGTGTGTCATGGTGAAAACTGAGATAAAAGTTTTTAATGTACCGTAAAGATTTTTCTTTTCCATGATGTTAAATCTCATAGCTGTGATTCCATTATTAAAGCTCATATCTGACTTAAAAGGCACAAACTGTGTGTTAGTAGAAAATGGAAAAGGAACCTACATGGGAGTGTGTAGTTACTCTTTAGATGTTCTGCTTTTAGAAGGATTTACATTCTGTCATTCTTAAATGAGGTATGTTTCTTTGTTTTCTTCTCTCTGTATTATTTTCACAGGTATCTTGTGACAAATTTAATGGGTGCTGACCTCAATAACATTGTGAAGTGCCAGAAGTTAACGGATGACCATATACAGTTCCTCATCTATCAGTTACTTCGAGGTCTTAAGGTACTGGCTGAACGCAGGAGTTTTAGAGTCAGCAACCGAAATGTTGTAGTAACGACTGGTTCATTGCTCTGACAGTACTTAAACATCTTTTTTTATGTCTTAAGAGTGCGCAGATAGCAGCAATCATTTCAGAAATTATCAGATCATTTTTCTAACCAGAAATAAAACCCTAAGCCTGCCAACGTTTACATGCGCAATACATGTGAATACTCCCCTTGAACATTAACTTTAGATCAGCGTCTATTTAAGTTATTATTGAAGGAGAATCACTTGCTATATAGTGCTCAAGTGAACGTGTTCTGTAGCACACAGTGTGTCTTTTAGACATTTCACCTGTCACGAAAAGGTAGTGAAAAAACTTCTGAAGAACGTGACATTTATAAAGAATGATATGGCAAGTAACTCACATTTGTGCTTTGAAAGATATGACCAGTTTGAAAAACTACAGCCCTGATTTTTGTAGAGCATCACATGGGAGAAGAGGTAACCAGGTTAGCTGGGCTCTTTGGGAAATGCCTGGAAGTAGAAGTTTATCCTAGCAATGTACAATGTTGCACACAATCACCTAGGATTTACTCTGCCTGTGAAGTCATTGTTTCCTTTAATTGTATCAGTTAAAATTCATACAATTAGGTAACACAGGCAATTGGCAATGAAACTGTAGCAAAATTTTCTTCCAAAAGAATTAAAATATGTATCATTTTGCTGACATTAAACATGTAAGTGTCTATAAACAGGAGAAGATGTAGAAAATGCTTCGCATTACTAGGTGATAAGTGTTTTCTTGGACCGGTGTTGATTTTCCCAGGTATAAGCAAAAAGAAAAGAGAGGGTTCAGCTGCTTTGGTAGCTAACTTAACAGTAATTGATATTTTAGGCATGGACAATATGTTTGAAAGCAAGCCGTGGTAAATACTGGCTCTGAAATACACTTATTACGTGATTTTCAGCAAGTCACCTTGTGCCTGAGACAGTAATTCTTATTCATGCACGTGGGTTCTGTCAATTTAAGTGCAGATTTTAGTGAATAAAAATTGCAGAACTGAGCCCTTAATTGCTTTGTCTCATTTACCTAAGTTAATAGCTTAATTAGGAAGATGGATTCTGGAGTTAATTATCTAGCTTGCGATTTTGAATATAGGGCTATGTTGTGTCAGAGCTAAATAATAGTAAGCGTTGTGCTCTAAAGTGAATATTAACTTCAGAAATGCACTCAGGTGCATTTCTGGCTCTGTTTTGAAGGGGAGGGGTTGGTGGTGGCTCGTCTCTTCTGGAATTGAAATTCTCACGTCTCATTAGCGGAAGAACATTCGATCATATGTAACTCCTCGCTTACATCTATGCCGGCGTCGTTACGGCGCGCGTTCGCGTCCCCGAGTAAGCTCTGGGCTCGCCGGTGGGTGCGCTCAGCAGCATGGAGCGCCGGCTTCGCAGCCTGCAGAAGCTGCCTGAGCAGGCGAAGCGTTAGCCTGGAGCTGCGTAGCTTGGCAGGCTCCCGAGCTGGCTGGTGGAGGACGGCGTGGCGGCACCGAGAGGAGCTGCTGTCGTCGTCTCAGCGGCGAGGGACGCCGCTCCTTCTGTCGCAGGCGGTGGTTTGGTTTCCTCTCCGTTCAGCTGCGAGCAGCTGTTGAGAGGAGCGCTCCGGGGGCCCTGCCCTTCTGGTAAACAGCGCGTAGGTCTGGAACAAGAAGGATGCCCTTGTGTTCTCTTTGGGTTTTCCTAGGGGATATACAGGTTTCGCGTGTAACCTCTGCTCCCCAAAAAGAAGGTGAATTCACCTCAAGAGAGTAGAGGAGAAGGTTTTCAAGGTCTTGCTGGTCCTGGTCAGTAAGATCATAGAGAAACTGGCTGTTAATCCTCACAAGTGAACAACAGGCAATTACAGAGTAAGCTTTTCCCGATCTTTGAGTTTTAATGTTTTATGTAAAATAGCAGAGACACTAAATAGCCACTGAAATACTGCTTTGGGTCCCTGCTTTGAAAGTGGACCTGCAGTAATGCTGTGGCTTAGGTGGGTATTTTGGTCACTACCCTCTCCCAGGGTGCCAGTATCTCTCGCCCACTTTCAGCGTTCGCAGTATGGGAAGGTGACTTACATCATCTAGGAGTCAACCATGCTGCTCCCTAGGCCACTGCCTTCACTGAGCCACTAGCTGATCAATGTGGACATCCAGATAAGACTGGAACAAATTCCAAATTGGTAAGAAACTTTCAACAGAAGAATCACTACAAGTGCTATCTTTTATGGTAGAATCTAGTCCTCACGGCTACCTCTCTTGAAGTATCCAGCTCTGGATAAGACAAAACAAGGAGGTTTCGAAGTTCGTCATACCTCTGTTTGATCTGAAGATGTAGTGTGACATAAGTCTTTTCTGTACATAAAACAATCAGTCTCAGAAGTGAAAAGATAAGACACGTGACTTATACCTTCCTTCACCTCTAACTTCAAATCTTACCTTTTTTTTTCTTTTTGTTTCACAGTATATTCACTCAGCTGGAATCATCCACCGGGTGAGTTCACTCACTGCGATAATAAAAATGAACAGAGTGTGTCCCTCTGTGCATCGGATGTGTTACTAAGACATAGTTATAATATACTTTATAAGGTTAAAATCGTACTTGACTAACTGTGTTCTGCTACAGGACCTGAAGCCCAGTAACCTAGCCGTAAATGAAGACTGTGAATTGAGGGTAGGTATCATGCTGTTGTAAAAGCTCTCAAAATGACAGTTTTCTGAGAAAACATTAGCTACCATTTTTATTTCTGATTCCATTAATTTCAGCTGTTTGCGACTGTTGATCCCCTGGCATAGAAGACCCATTTCGATGAACATGGGTTTTTCTCCCAAATGTTAATTTAGTATGAACACAAGTATCTTTGCAAAATGTTCATCCCTAGTTCCTCGCAGATGGTACATAGGCTAATAATTTGGCCCATGAGTGAGTACTTAACTGAGTATATCTTGGAAGTTTGACCTGTGACATGTATCTGCACCTGCCATGTTTAGATGAAGCCTTGTAACAACTTTCATTTTTATATCTATAGAATATACAAGCTAAATTGAATAATGATATGAAAAAGGTACCAGTATTAACAGTTATGTTACTAGTTGCAGGCAGTAAAAAAAAAAAACCAACAACAACCCTGTAATCCACACTTCTCAAATGCTATTTTCATGTACATGTCTATAGAAATACATATCTTTGTATCTGTGTGATACGATGTTACATAATAAGCATGAGGCTCTGGAGAAGGAAAATAGGTCTTCTAGCTTTCTAAGCCTTTAAGCCTAAGAATGAGAAGTTTAGCATTTCTCCATGACAGCCAGAAACATCTTTCTCCCTGTGACTGAGACTCTGATGTAATCACTTTATTCCAGCTGCGAGGGATTTAAAAAAAGATTTCAAATACTACCAGATCAGCAAAAAAATCACAATAGTGAATAACAGTGCAGTTAGGTTCTCGCACTAATCCGGATCTGTGGTGAGAAACTGTAGTTCCTGTTTGGTTTAGTGACACTTGCAGATGCTCAGCAAAGTTCATGATTATCCCTTTAATGTCTTCATGCATGTATGTTCAGCATCTGTGAAATTTTATGGGTCATCTGGGTCTGATCATGCACTCTAAAATGTGTGCTGTATTTTTGTACTGGAAGTAAAGGAGACTTTTAATCTTTTTTTTCTATTATTTTGGTATCTGTGCACCTCCCTCCTAGCATTTGTTACGCTGCTCTTTGCTTTGTTTATATTTATAGCTTTACTTCCTCTGATACCAAATTATTTTCTAGTAGAACAAACTAGTGGATATTTCCATGTACAAACAAAAAGGAAATAGAAGCAAAAAGAAGGAAAACGTGTACACATTTGATAGAAGGGATCAGCTATTAAAGAAAAATACTGCCAAAACCCTTATAAAAATAAGAGCATTAGTGTTCGAGTTTCACGCCATTATTCATGCCTTATTTGCCTCATGCTTTTATTTTGGCTTATTTAAGAAATAAATAATGCTTTTAAAGTATATTAGAAGTAAATGTTAACATGTTATTTATACCTTAGTATTTTTCTTTAGGCTTTTTATATCTTTAAATTGGATTATAACTGAGGAATTTTGAATGATGCTCTTAAAATTTTTTTATTCCCAATGATAAGGATTAGCTATCAGCTTGATAAATAATCCTGGATCTCATCACGGGAGGTTGCCACTGATCTTAATTCACATTTCTATTTGAAGAGATGCTAACTAGCTCAGATGACTGATTTAACGAACAGCACTGAGGGCTCACTCAGATGGTACCCTTTCACAACAGTCTCTCTTAGAGTTAGGGATACCTTTTAGCTCTATAATTAGTGGGACATACACTAATCAAAAAATAGAAAGCAAAGAAATGAGCAGGAAAAATTGAATTGAAATAACTTCCTGTCAATGTACTTAGCAAGGGAGAGTGTATGGAAGGGAACATTTTGCTATCAAGCCTATGAGTAATATGTGAACCTAAACAGAGTTTCTTTGTTCTTTTGGGGGGGAGTTCTACCAAAAACAGATGGTGTGTGATTTAAATCTACCTTGTTACTCAGGATATATGTTTCTCTCCTATTGGCATTGGAATGACTCGTGATTGGGGTAAATACTTAGATAGACATGAGAGGGAAACAACAGAAATTCTGCAGATTTGTGATCAGCTCATGTGGTGCTTAAAATGGCCAGTGGCACTCGCCGTTGGCATTTTACACAAACATCCCTGTTGATAGTGTTTCATTTTTTATAGCAACAGTGCTTATTTTTAGCAAATGAATGTCAGTGGAAAATTGAACTTGAGGCAAAATGTAAAGTTTGCCTTAGAGGACAAAGAGCCAGGCTCATTGCAGTGGAAGCATTTTTATGCAGACCCGTAGGCTGCAGGGATGCAGTAGGGAAAGCGGACAAGCTCATCCACAGTGTTGCTGGTTTACTTTATTGATAGAAAGAGACTACGGATAAACTCAGAAATTAGTAATGGGGAAAATCAGTACCTATAACAAAAGTGAAAGGGGATTTTTTAAATTATTTTTTATTTTATTTATTTTTATTCTGTAGATTTTAGACTTTGGTTTAGCTCGACAAACTGATGATGAAATGACTGGATATGTTGCAACAAGATGGTACAGAGCTCCAGAAATTATGTTAAACTGGATGCACTACAATCAAACAGGTAAACTGTGAAGACTTGCATTTTGCTACAGCTGGATATAGTGATAGTTTTAAACCAAGAGGCAACTCTCTTTAAGGATCTCTTTGATTCATCGTACACTTTTCTCTCTCTGGCTTTTGGCAGTTGACATCTGGTCAGTTGGATGCATCATGGCAGAGCTGTTGAAAGGGAAGGCCCTATTTCCAGGAAATGATTGTATCCTTAACATAAAACATAAAATGCAGCTATAAAAATACTCTCTAATTCTTCCTTTTTTTCTCATGACTTGAGTGTTTCTATGGAAATGTTTTTGAGGTAACAAACTTCTAAAACAGTAAAAATTTTTGCTAATCTTTCAATTTAGTGTATATGACACCTGAATATGAGACCCACTGGTAGGAAAAAACCACCAGTAACAGATGTTCCTAAACAACAATAAGTTACATTTATTCTTTGTTGTGTATCTGTATTTAAATAATAACCTAGTTACAACAGAGCAGATTTCTTCCATGTGTGTATCTTACTGAAATAACATATGTTAAAACTGAAGCTGAGTAAAGGCAATGTTTTTTGATCGGCTAATACAATTTAAAAAAATAGAACTGCTTTTAGGCTGGAAGTCTCTAAAATACAAACAAATGAACTCTTAAATAATAAGTGAATTAATAGGCATATTGTGTCCTGTTATAAAAAAAGCCAGCAGTTCCAGAAATGCCACAGGAGGAACAAAACCCTCTCTTTTCAGCGCTGTGCTGTGGTCCCTGCTGGAGTGTTCAGGGGTTTCCATTGGCGCTTCCTGTGCTGGCAAGAGAAAAAAAAGAGCCGTTGCTGAGGAGAGCAGTAAAATAATAAAAGAAAACTGAAGAAAAACACATAATGAGGAATGAGGAAACAACTGCATCAGAGGAGGAAAGCTTTTAATATGAGAAACAAAAGCACGTTCTTCTGTACGGAATACTGATGTTTCTCACTATGCTGAAACCCCTCAAAAAGCAAACACTTCTGCTAAAATGAAGCCGTTGCCAGGTGCAAAATAACATGATGTTAGAATTGCCTGAAAAACTGTTGAGAGCTGAGAGACCAAGTCTCCCTGTTGACCTTTCTATTGTGCTCAGCATCATTAGGTGCTATTGTAACCACAGGCATTGTCCAGATGTTCATCATCTGGATGATGGCTGTGCTTCAGACTGACTGATTACATGATACGTGGTATTTGGAAAAATCAATACATCTGGTTTTCAAGAAATAAGATATTTTTTGCTGTTACAAAATATTGTCTACAATTATATTATTACATCAATTTAAATAAAGCTGTAGAATACCCTTGAGTCTCTAGGGAAAACGTAATATACTTTACAGGTCATATATGACAATGAAAAATTAACATTTTCAAAACAGATTTTTAAAGCTACCAAATAAGAATTTGCCACTTACCAGCCCTCAGATTAGTAATCTAGCCCTGTGTGCTCTATCGTATTAGACTGTTCTTCAGAAGTCCCTCAGATCACTGAAACATAAATGTCCTATTAAAATTAAGCTTAAGAATATCTTAAATTGGTAACTAGGACAAGAAAGCAATATTTTCCATGCACCTTTCTCACATACAGGCACACCTGACAGATTCATGTAGTACAATAGAGAATTTGATAGTCAGGACTAGGTTTAAGCAGGAATGAATTGGTATCCTTCCATGGACTATGATGGAATTGTCTTGCTGAATAGTTTTAAACATCTTAACTATCTGCATGAAAGCTCATTAATTGTTTAAACCCAGAAGGACCGTGTGCTCTTTATTTCCCTGAAATAACGCAGATATCGATCAACTAAAAAGAATAATGGAAGTTGTGGGCACACCCAGTTCTGAACTTCTGAAGAAGATATCATCAGAACATGTGAGTTCACAGCTTCATTCGGTTAACTGACTTTCTATCATTCTTTTCTCCAGTTGTCATCGTATGTCACTGCTTGTGTTAAACAGATACTCTGATTTGGAAATGAGTGAACACTTTAAAATGATCTCTATTTTTTGCTGCTAGAATGCCACCATTCAAAAAATATTCTTTTTAGAGGTATCCAAATGCCTTGACTGTCAGCTGGATTAATTTTGACACTTGTTCTCCTGTACTCAGTTTTTGAAAGGGGTTTTGCAAGTGGTCCTGATGATCTTTTATTGTGCTGCTATACTTATAATAAGAAAATTTGAACTGATGCTCAGCTCAGAGCATTACATTCTTGCTATTAAATCTGATGTCTCTGTAATTTTTATACTTTCCGTTGTTGTAAGGGATCTAAACAGAGATACTAGAATCAAATAATGTGTGTTCTGCACAAGTGCTCTTATATGGATCCCTAATTTGAAATTCATATTTATTCATCTCTCTGAATGTTTGTAGTGTGAGGTCTGCTTTCATGATAATATCTATAGTTAACAGTGTGATTTTTAACTTTCCATATGACTTCTTTAAAAAAGTAATCTAGTAAATGAACAATTTCCACTTTGTTTCTCAGCTAAAGCTACACTTAAAGGATTCACTTTAAGCAATAACCATGGATAGTGAGCTGAGGAATGAGATGGGGTATTGATTAAGGCAGGTGATGGGCACAGTGTAAAAATTCAGATAAACAACAGCACACAGATACCTCCTGAGCTGAAGCTGAAGCTTAAACCTTTTCTGTATACACCTCAGACTGCTATTAATGGCTGGTTTTCAGCTTGTGTGTATATTGATGGCTTTTCTTTGAACTTATTAATGAATACACTAGTGGGTTAAGTTAGCAGGAGCAGTAGGAGAGCCAGAGCAACACTGGATTTCTGGAAGGTCCAGGGATAACAAAACCTCATCAGCGCAGGCCAACGCACAGCCCCAGAGTTTGTGGGTACTCAGCACCTGGGAATGGCCGGGGCAGGAGGAAGATCCGTCCTTGTGCCAGGGACTGGATCAACCAGCAACTCTCAGACTGTGCTGTCCTAAGTGTAGGTCCTTGTGTAACCTCATAGGTCCTTGTACAGCCTTTATGTGTTATTAAGATCCTACGGTTTTTGTAGTAGTGTGTTCAGAGTAGCGTATACAAATGTGTGATTTATCCACAACTAGTCAGTTTGTGAGCTTTTTGATTATGAGATTAAGCACCTTAAATATTTACTAAAGATAGTATCTGCTTTTGTCTTTAATTTCTTGTGTTTCAGAGCATACCTCAGTGAGCTACAGGAATGCCAAAACTGTTTTACTGGGGCTAATTATACCTTTAGAGCACAGGGAGAACACAAAAGCCAAGTTAATGATTGGGAGTGCTGCTAGGTCACCTCTCCACTGCTGCTGCCTTGTTAGAGAAGCAATGTCAAAGATACGTACCTTGCTTGGAGGTACTTGCCTCTTGCAAGGGAGTGTCTATTCTATTCCTTCATTCTAGTTCTTTACCTTGTAGTTTGGCCTTATTGTTTAGATATTTCTTAATGCAGCTTGCAGTCCCAGACAATTTTTTCCATTCCTCTAGCAGCAAGGTGAGAGGTTTTCTGAAATGCCAAGCCTATTTTCAGTTATAAGTAGAGGATTAAAGAATTGGAAACTAAAAGATCAACCTCATGGGATGTGTCAGCACAAGTTACTGAGCTGTTTTGTCAGTCTTTCATGCTAATATGGGTTTAAATGGTGATTGCATCTCATTACTTTCAGAATAATTTAAATGTCTGGATTCTATTGGTTGGGTTTCTGTGGTGACTATATAAGCAGAGGGGAGAGGTTGGTAAGTATACTTTGATAGGTCTGTGTTGTTTTCAAAGGACTTCTGGGGAAGTTTGGAGATAACTTTGGCCATATCTTGTTCAGTCATGTTCGGATTAGTGATGTTAATTGATGTCCGCACAGAAACAATCCACAAATCCACAGAAGTTTGTCATGAGATAAATTTACCTCTTGTTTCTACCCTAGTCCGTAGCTTCCATGCAAGAATGTATGACAGCCTGTGCTGTTCGTACATATGTATAAACCAATGCCCTGGAAGACTTAACTCTGATAGGAGCTGCACACCCTGACCTTCTAGCAGGTGTTTGCTGCCTTTATGAACTTTAGGGGCATAAAATAGGTGGAGTAAAGCCTGTGTTTGACTAGTCTTTAAACATCATTCTCTGCATGACTGGCTACAGCTGCTAAGAAGAAATCATCCTTTTAGAAAGCCTTGCTGTCAGCCCATAGAATAAAAAGGGAAAATGCTAATACAGTTTTAACATGTTGGGAACATAATGCATGAAGGCTTGCTTCTTTTAGTAAGACTCTGAAATGTGTCACTAATAGGAGTCTATAGTTTTGATAGAATATACTGACATCTTACAAGAAGCAGAAAAAATAAATAGATCTGCCTCGTTAAATTAGAACACAGTTTGAAAAGAGACTATGTAATGATTTAAAATATCTTTATATCAGTTCATCGTAGCTGCAGAAATTAAGATGATGGCAGACGGAACAGTGTAGGGAACAGGATCTGTTTCCCAAGTGTAGTTGTAGGATTGCACAGATGATATGTCAGAGTATTTTATAGTTGCTTCATGATAGTCCAGAAGATAGTTCCACAATTCTCAATCTGGTATCTCGCTTGAAGCCATGGAGCTGCTTGGGATGAACAACTTTATTTCCTTTGCTGTCTTCACTAGGCCAAGAATGCTTAGTTAGCCTCCTGCAGATAGTCGTCTTCTAACAGGATTGCTAAGTGTGCAGGGAAACATCCCAGTAACACAAACGTGTTTTAAAAGGATTAAGGTTTGTTCAAAGACTAGCTGGGTTTTTTACAGAGCTGGGGACAGCCATTTGCCTCTTCTTTAACTGTTCCATTTCAGAAGTCCCTGTTCTGTCTGATCCCAGCCCTTAGGACCAGCATTCAACCTCTTCTCTTGCTGACCTATCTACCTCAGCCCAGAAATTCGTAGCTCATGTAACGTCAGGCTCCACGCTGACATTTGTGGGTCTGATATGTGGGTAGGCTTTTCCTAGCTGAGTTTGCATGAGCCTTTCACAGCCACAGTGACAAGGCAAGCTATACATTCTGTTAAACATCTGAAGATCTGTACCCTGGGAGTACAAGGATTTTTTCTTTGGTTAGTGAAGCTACTGTTCGACAGAGGAGAGGGAGGAGGGAAGCACACAGGTTGGATTATACCACTTCACTGAGGGTAACTGAAAGATGATTTAGGTTGCAATTTCTGGTTGAATGTTACATGCATGTGCTCCCTGGGGATATACTGCAATGAACCAGTAAGCTCAGGTGAAAACGTTAAGTGTGAATGCATAACCCTTAGGGAAAATATACCCATTTAAAACTCTCTTGCTTATTGTGCAATATATAGGAGTGACTGTTTAAAACAAAGTCATACGTTATGGTTTTACGTAAAGAAGGTTTCCCATGTATAAGAATGTAAAAAATATTATGTCTGGTTTTTTAGAGTTGATATGGTTACTGTTGGGCAAGATTTAACCTCTGTGCATGTGGTATGTATATTGATTTATTCCTAGGCAAGAAAATACATTGAATCTCTTCCACATATGCCTCAACAGGATTTGAAAGCAGTATTTCGTGGTGCCAATCCATTAGGTAAGAAAGTCAGACTGATAATAGATTAAATTTTTCACTAACATAGGAACTCAAGCCTTCCTTTGCTATTTGAGCCCCTAATAATGATCAGACCAGCAAGAAGAGCATTGCTTAACCTTTCATCCTGAGACTGTTTTCCATTCATGAAGCCTGCCTCTTTGGTTTCTGGTGGAGATTATGGGAACCTCCTAAAGGAAAACAGTCTGTGGATGAAAAGCAAAAGCCACTATGTATAGCAGGAATAAGTAAAAGCGCCATGGGGTCTAGACTAGAGACATCACTTCTGGCTCAAGAAGGCCATGACCTGTAAATTGCTAGCGAGCAGAAGAATATACCAGGAAGAATAGCTGCTTGAATGACCCTTTTGAGTATTATTTCCTAGGAATATATTAGCCATTGTTGGACACAGGATACCGGGCTAGACAGACCTTTGGTCTGATCCTGCACAATTGTTTTTATGTCTAACCAATTGGTTCTGCCTGTGCAAAAGAGATGTTTCTGCGAACGATTTCTTGTGACACGGCAAAGGAGACGTTTGAGTCACCAGAGTCGTCTTACTACAGTGCCTGGTCAGTTCCATTGAGTGCACGTTAAAATATTGTATATAGGGAAGTATTAGGAGTTAAAATATATTGAATTCGTTCTGTGTATTAAAAGACAATTTTAGTTTTACAAATAGAAGTAGCTGTGAACACTTTCTTATAAAAAATGGGATTTATTTGCGTGATGTACATGACAGCATGCTACGTATTAATATCATAAAGGCAAATTAATGACAGTGCTTATATGAAAGCACTAAAAATCATTTTTATATATTTTTTAAACCGTTATGATAAACTTTCCATATAAAACCAATTTCAACCTTACAGATCTGTCTCATTTCTAATATTCTGCAACTGTCAACTTCAAACATATTTTATTTATGCTGGGTCCTGTAAAGTTGCTTTGGGATCCGGACCAAGTTAAGCACATGATGCACAACACAGGATATTTAACTTTTACGCACACAGAGATCTTTTCAGAATGAAGGTCTTGGATGTCTGAAGAGGTGAATCAGATATCAAATAGACTATAATGAACCTTCATGCATACCACAAGCAAACCAGAAGCTTCCTTCAGCTCTGAAAATTGTACTCAGAGTATAAAATCTTCAAAACTTATTTGTTACATAGCCTAAATTTTGTGGGTTTGCCAATAATGTTAACTGTGTTTAAGGTCAGTGAGAATAGATTGTGTGTTAAGAGTTGCCTTCTCTATTTTTAGATGGTCTCTTCTGACTTTGCACCACATTTCTCTTTTTCCCTTAGCTGTAGATCTTCTTGAGAAGATGCTTATATTAGACAGCGATAAAAGAATTACTGCCTCGGAAGCACTTGCACATCCATACTTTGTACAGTATCATGATCCGGATGATGAACCTGAGGCCGAGCTGTACGATGAGTCAATTGAGAATAAGGAGCGAACCATAGATGAATGGAAAGGTAACAGAATTGCACACAGTAGTTAATACATGCAGCAGAACAAAACTATCCTTAAATAACAGTTTTCCTCTGTTTCTAACCAGAACAATTTGAACTCTTAAGCCTCAGGGAAATAAGATAAGTCTATGTGTGTGCTTGTGGGAGTGGAGAGGTAGAAAGGGTTGTGTTCCCTCTCTGGATTTTGCTCCCTTCCCCAATTCTATCATCTCCTCACTAGATCTCCTATAGCGGGTTTAATCTTAACTAAAAGCTGATGCTAGTTACCAGGTAACCACACATGCTGTCTTGCTTTTAGTTTTGTAGGTCAGATCCTCAGCTGAAGTAACTGTCCTAGGGCAAGTGACACTATTTCTGTTCTGGTGTATTCTGGATTCTTTGTTCAGAATCCGAAATGAGTATTTTTCCACATAGATGTGTATTTTGTTAATCGTTCTTTAGATAACCAAGTAATTGGGATTAATAGATAAACCATGCTATTGATCCTATTTGAGATGAGAGTTGATGATTTTACTTGGGAGTGACACCACAAAACCCATCCTTGAGTAATACTGCAACAACCTTGTTTTATTAGTTAATTCCATGCTTGCATCATGATCATATTGCACTACAGTATCACGGAAGTAAGGTGGCTAAACGTTAAGTTTGCAAGTACGGTGAAACGTACAGTCCAATTTCATCATTGTCTAATGAGGACATACTAAAAATTCCTTACTAGGCATTTTAAATTGAGAGCAATGTTCTAGAAAACTAATTGTTCCTTTTTATCAATAAAGTCCTTTCCTTGGCTTAAGATGAAAAAAGAATATATATAAATATATATATATAAAATAAATGTTCTTCTGTTTCTATTTGTATATTCTGTAACTTTTACTCCAGAAAGGTTTGATAAAAATGTATTAGCATAGTGGGTAGGTTTATGATGAAAAATACTGACCTTTCATGTCTCACTCATGCCCTTCCACTTGTGCCATGTTTTATCCTGGGCGTTGCAGGCGAGACAAGCAGGCTGACTACAGCAAATACATCTTAGAAAGATAGGAGCAGGGTCATGGGTCTCTCTACAATAAAGCAAACTCCTAGAGCCCTGAAAAGGGTTTTCTGGAAGCCTACTACATCTGTACAAACAAGGAGGATTGACTGATATCGCTTACTCCTTACATGTGCTCTCTTCTGCAAAACCTGGCAGCATACAGCACCGCCCATACATCTTGTTTATTGAGAGGCATGTTCAATTTGTTGCTGCACTTACAAGTGGATGATTTCTTTTCTGCTACTTTTGCAGTTGACCGAGTCTTTAACAGGAAAGTTTAACAATTTCCAAGTCATGAAGTTGATTTCTGTTTGTGATGAAACTCCGTTGAAATTATTTCAGGAACAATCTTAGCTTAACACTTACTGAACTGAAATGAGGAGGTGGAGGTGAATTCTCTAGGATGGACAGTATCATATTTTTCTACATCACTGTCCTTGCTGGAACTACAGGCCAAATTCCTTCTTTTATACAGGGCGGGGAAAAAAGGCCTGAGACAAAAATCTCAAAACTGGCACAGGACATGCAGCTCTTCCTCCTGGCCATGTTTTTATTTTGGGGAATAAACTTTTTATTTTCAAGCACAGTAAAATGACATGAAAGGTGACCATTCACATAAAATGTTTGTATTGTTGATATTGACCCAGTTTCTCAAGATGTCAATGGCATATTTCCCCTCTATTTCTGTTCAAATTAAAAATCAGTGGCTCTTGATCCCAAGAGGGACTGAGCACCAAAGTAAAATGCAATTTCAGACAGTCTTATATGTTGTGCACTTAAGAGTTTCCTCGGCCTCCACTGCACACTGCTGAGGCTTGCAGCCCAAGCTCATAGATTTCTTTCTGACATGTTTAATCAGCTAGAAAATATTTCAAAATTTTAGAGGCCAAGAGTAGGCTATTCAGAGTTGAATGCTATGCACTACCTCTCCTTAGCTGTTGCTCCAGTTGCACATATCTCAGCGTAACATCTGTACTCTCTGCTGAGCAGGTGGCACAAGAACCGGGTTAGGAGCTTCATAAACATACCATGCACGGCCAGCAGGAATAATTCCTGATACAGTTCCAGGTGTCCGATTTGTGAGGACACTGGCTTCCTCTGAGTTCAGTCAGGACCGCTCTAGCTCCTGCCTGGCTGCCTGTGAGCAGATGCTACTTAATACCCGCAACTCAATCACTGAGAGTCACCTAACGAATCCTTCTACCTCAGGGGTTCTGCACACAGAATTTCTCTCGGAGAAATCCTTCACCGAAGCTGGCACGCTGGTCACTGTATGCCGTGCTACAGCATAACAGAACCAGAGCGTAAGCAAGATATGGCCTGAAGATTTTTACATACTTTTTAGAGGAGTGCTAGGTCCACTTGCAGGTGTGGCAGCTGTCTCAGACAGATCTGTTTAATAAACAAGCTAATAGGCACAAGTTTGATATGATTTAAACATCACTGTTTGGAAAACAGAACCTGAAGTAATGCATTGTTAGCCATATATTTATGTGTGAACAGGATTTGGTCCTTAAAATACAGTATCTAACTTGAGAAAATGCATAGGAGGTAGCAGCTGATGACATACTCCATTACTGTGCAAGGCACAAAACAGGACGTGACTGTCAGCGTGACAAGATAAAGGGCTAGAGCAGGGTAAAATAGCAGGGAATCCATGTTTCCAGCTAAGCCCTTCATGATGAAAATAGAACTGTTACATGCTTCTAAGACAAAAGACAATTTTTTTAAGAGGACCTTAAAATTAAGTTAGTTACAATAAAACATGAAAAAGCCCAAAACCTAGATCCCAAAGCATTAGCACAGAATTGCGAGTGATTTATGTTGAAGGCAATTGACTGAGAGATGATAAAGAACGTTCTCCGCAGTTAAAAGTGTACATTTTAAAACCTGTTCTGGTGCTTTTAAAGATTCCATTTTCCATTACATTTTGTCTTCTGTTACGTCATTTTGGCAGGTCAGCTGACAGCATAATTGATGTTTCCATTTCAGGGCCTGTGTGTTTTAGTAATTAGCTGAACGGGACAGACATGTTGTACAATAACAGTATTTGTGAGTCTAATTTGTAATCTGAAGTTAACAGAAGGATTCCTAGTGAATTCAGTCTATTTTTGGATCTGGACTCTTAAAAAGGCTGGGAATACAAACTAGAAGTCACATGCATCCATAGAACTGTTTTCTCTGGAGTGTTTTTCTTCTGAAGAGAGTATCACCTAATTCTTCTCTCTCCCTTACACCCTCTCTACAGAACTTACCTATGAAGAAGTGATTAGCTTTAAACCCCCCGACTTAAAAATGGATAGCCTGGAGATAGAACAGTGAATACAGGCAGCTCTCTTGCCTTGCTGCACTAGGAAGACTGTTAAAATATAACCATACAATTTAACCTGTGGTCAGACGTAGATTTTACTATCCAAAGATGTTGGAGAAGATGTGGAAAAGCAGATGCATTATACAGAAGCCAGATGTTGTCCGTTTTGGGTGGGGGGTTTTTTGCCTTGTAATATGAATGTATTCCCAACTCACGAAGGGTGATAAAGAACTGCTTCAATCTGACAAAATTATGCACTGAGTTCTGTCGAGCTGTGTTCTGCATGTTTCATTTTATCAGTTGTATTGCCAAAATAAAGGTGACTTTTAAAATTGATTTTAAAATTGTACATTTAAAGCATGAACGTATACAAACATAAACATAGAAGTCCATACAAGCAATCAATTTTTTTTCTGGCATTTTATCTGTCCATTTTCATATTATTTATAGTTAGTGCCTTTATGAAGAGAGGGCGTGGTAGTGAGATAGACAGAATATGCATATGTAGTCATATCTGTGGTGGTCTTACAAATTTACTGGATGTCTCTCAAGCGATCTTAACACCAGTTGAAAGTCAGTAAAAATAAATCTTTGTCTTCTGTTGCCATTCAAGTGTCTGTTCGTTATTTTTTTAATCTGCACAATACCCATTTGTGAGACGATTTTACTTCGCGATGGTACTCCTAACCATGCCGTCGGTGGAGTGCTGGTGAATTTACCCAAGTTTACAAGAAGGTGCCCTGAAGGCACTGCAGCAGATCTCTCTAGTCTTCTGCAAGCTTCAGCAAAGGCTGTCACAGATGGCAGTGCAAGAGAACTCAGTTCAGTTCACAGCTTTGAGTTCAATATTCCTCATTGTCCTATTTTCCTTCACATAATCCTTGGGAAAATAATCTAATAATTGCCATTAGAAGACATGACAAAACAGGAAGATTTAAGAATTTGTTTGTGAAAAACTAAATATCCGTCTCGTCAGAGTTTCTTTTTAAGCAAAATTTTAAAGGCTTTCCAGCTCTGAAAAGTTGGAAAATTAAATAATAAATTGCAGGATACACCAGATGCTGAGATTTCTTAAAAGAATTAAATTTATCTGATTTCCCCATTGAAGGCATAATACTGAAACAGAAATATTCTTTGGCATGAGGCCCCATGTAGTGTACTGGCTGTGTCTTTCTACATACTTGTGATTCACAGTTGTTCAATGTTGTTCATTTTTGTGTCACGTTCTCGCTCTGTCAGAGTCTTACTTTGGCAATGGCTTTTTATAATATTTAGGTTTTTTGCAACCTTTGTCATTAAGATTCAGTTGTACAGCTATTACATGAGGTAATGAATTCTACTGCGTTTATTTACCTTCCTCTGTATCTTTTCTATGTAAAAAGAAAAGCTTTTTCTTAATAAACAGATTTTTTAAAAAAATCAAGTCCAAGAACTTTGGTTTTTCAGAGATACTTGATACAGTATTGTTTGTTGTCTTTGAGAAATAGAAATAAGCACTTCATCTAGAAAATGTGCTCCTAATTTATGGACTAAGTCGTGGACTGTTGTTGATAATGTTGGCCAGTTACCCGATACCTGCATCCAGTGGAATACAGCCACTTGTATTCAACTTTCTGCGAGGCACGTTAAGCTGAAAGTAAATGCCTGCGTGGATTTCTTGCAAGTCCTCGGAAGTGTTGTCTGGCCGTCATTACTTTGGCTTCCTACAAAGCAGGATGAGGCCTGTAATGGTCATGCAAGGACTGAATTTCACGCTGACTAAAAAAGGTGAAAAGGTTATAAATGCTTAAATTATTTGTTTGTTTACCAGTTAACAGAAAACTAGCTCAGTGCTTTATTGTCTCTGAAATCTGATAATGAGCTTGCTAGCCTGTTCTGCAGCTCTGTTCCAGCTGGAAGGGGAAAGATGAAGAGATTTCACAAGACCCTCCTGCATCCAATGATAATTAATTTAGTGTGGGATTTGTCCCATCATTTGTTTAATCTGGTTGTTTAATCTGAGGGTGGCCGTCACCAAATGCTTCAAAGGATGTGTAAATCTCTGTGGTAGGCAAAGACCAGGCAGTCTGCTCTTGCCATAGCTCTGCTACTTGAGGTAGAAAGAAAGTTTTATATCACTTCCAAAGTTTGTTCTTCTGGCAACTCTGAATCTTCCTCTGATTATTTTCTTTTACATTCAAAGATGTAATTTTTTCTAGGAGATAAATTATGTAGGAAGTATACGGTCATAGCCGTATTTAAACTAATCAAAGGTGACAGTAATGGGTAACAAGAGCTCAGCTATTTTTAATGAAATACCATCAAAACCCATAAATCATCTCATTTTAATGTCAAGAAAAACAGTAGGGAGAGAGACATCTTCTTCCTAGATTTGCAAAATGAAGGCAACTTCTTAGACCGCAAAAGCCACTAATTAAAATATTTTTCTAGAGCAGATAACCAACTCCCTTGTGGTAATCCAATGTGGGACTGCAACGTGGTAAATTTATCAGTTTACAACAGCAGGACAAGGTAATTGGAAAGCCGGTACCCCACTGGGACAGAAAGGTGAAAGGCTTAGCACTAACAATGCTTATCATTTGAACACAGATGGAAAAAAACATTTGTCAACCAACACAAAACAGGCGAATGGAGGTAAACGTCTAGGAGTGAGGGCTTTGTCAGGCTTAGTGAACCTGTAAGGCAGATCCCTTAAAAGTAAATTTTAAAGAGTAAATAAATATAAAAGTAAGGATTTTATTTTATAAAAATTTATTTCCTATAAACGTCTTTAATGCAGGCATTGTTTACATGGCCCGAATTTTATTTGCAAAACTTGTAGTGGAGCCTGCTTAAACTGTGGGGTTTTAATCTCCTGACACCACTCTTAATCTCATTATTACAATCGTGCTTTTGTAGGTCCTCTACACGTTGCATGTGCATTTGAGGAGAGCGTCATAGGTTTTAGCCCACACTAAATTAGGGTGCTGATCACTCCTGACCGCCTGCAGAGCGCAGAAGGGATGCTCAGAGGAGCACAGCTGGGCGATGCTGGCAGAGGAGGTGGCTCAGGCTTCCACTGGGGGACAACACAACTCTCCCAGGGCTTTCTCTGGGTAATTGCTGTCATTGTTAACAATTTACTTCTAATCTGAATTTACCTAATTTCAGCTTTCAGTCACAAGAGATTGTTATCCCTCCAGCTACTGAAATGACTTCTAGTGTTTATTGTCTCCCTCTATAATCAGTGTTAAGTGCAACCCCAAGTCTAGTAATTTTATCATCACTGGAAGCAAAAGATCTTGCAAAAGGAAGAAGAAGTCTTTTGCATACATCTCAGTCTTTTGACATGCATAAGTATACACTACACTTCTTTTAAAATCTGCATCTTTATTTTTTAAGCTCTCTACCTCATCAGCACTGAAGCCCAAAACCAGAAATAAAGACTGGTTTTATAAAATAAAGAAATCTCTAATTTACAATGTGCAAAAAACCCCATGGGTGGTTTAGAGGAAGAGCACAGCGTTGGAGGGTATCACATGCAGACACAGAATTCCCTCCTCCCAGAACACAGAAAGTAGCTACACAAGTATGAAACAGCAGGGTTACTAATAACTTCGGGTATTTATAGGGGGAAAAATAATAGAAAATTAGGCAATCAACACTGATATATGAAAAAATACATCATGCACCAGTAGATCAGGAGCCATTAATTACATAGCATTGTGGCAGAATTCCCATTAGTGCTCTTGGCATATTTTTGATGTGGTGCAAAAGATGAAAGCAAGAGGGAAGGAGGGTCAGTACGCTGCAGGATCTGACACAGCGAGCTCACCCCAGGGACAGGAGGGGACAACCCTTTCAAGGACAAAATGCTGGCAGCAAAAGCACCTTTGACAGACGTGGGGAGCAGTCAATACAAAAGCCACTTCCTTCCTTTCTTCCCATCACGTGTGCTCCTGAAACATAACAAGAAAACAGACCTCCACCTTCCCGACTCTCAGGACCTGGTCAAAGATGAATCTGTTCAAAAAGTACCATATTCAGCAACAGGCACAAATATTTAAGTCTCATTATTTAAGTGCTACATCTGTAAATTGCTGACTTGGCCCAAGAATCCCTGACAGATGAGCAGCGGTAAAGATTTAGCTCTTGCTTAAAGAGAATTGCACTGTAAATTGAGTAAATTATGTCCTTTGGTAGCAGCAGAAAGGAATTCAGCCTTGGCAGGATCGGTGTTCTTAGGAAGGAATTAATAGCAACACCTCTGTTTGCTTTAAAAGCAGCTGCTTCTTTCTCTTACACATGAATTGTGTTGCTAGTATTTATGAATGTAGCACAACTCTATAAAGCTGGTCCTTAGAAAATCAACATACTTGCACAAGTGACAGTACCAAGTGCCATTAATTTATGAGTCTAGGCAAAAAGCATAAGGGTTTTTAAGGGACTAGTACCAAGAGACTCAGAAAGCTGCATTAGTGTAGCTGCCACTGACCTTCTTTCTGCTCTAAGATAAAATATTGAACTGATATGCCTAAAAGGGTCTACGTTTTCACTACAAGGAGGGAATATATTGTGAGATTTCTATGCAAACACTAATCTTCTAACCAATCCCGACACTTAATCCATTAGACGGGAAATTTCTACATAATGAGCAAAACTGTTCCACTAGGCTTCAATCTTGCATGCATACAGATGCTTCATTTTGCACTCGCATAGTCCCCCAGCTTCAATTATTGTCACAAATTAAGATGTGTATCGTAGCACAGAGGTTTTAGCTAGTCCTTTTGGGTTCCAATTTGATCACAAGTAATACTGAACGCAGTAGAAATACTGAATCACAGTGGCAGCCCTGAGACAAATACACATTAAATCTGCCATAACTGGCAGCCTCCACTGAGCCATACTTTGCTCCTTGTAGAATAATATCCTGTAGATTAGCACTAAGATAATATATTCCTATTTCATACTCATTTTATAATAGAGCCCAAACGCTCAAATCAAGAATAAACCCTAGTTACTTTACATTCTGTGCAAAAATAACACACCATAGTCCTGTCCTGTCCAGCTCCCTCATTAGGTTGAGATGGAAATGCAACAATATAATGCAACGTTAAGGAGGATGGGAAAGATGGGTAAGAGTACCACCAAGTTTTTGGTGATTTAAACAGGTGATGTTCACAACTGTGTAGTGACAAATAAGTAAAGCTATCAATCAGTGATCTCCATTAGCGCTCTTTTCATATGATTTTTGCATTGAAGTTGGGAAACTCTTCAACACGAGGATTTTTTCCTCCGTGCACAATACCATCTCAGACAGAGACAATCTGTGATAGTTTAAAAACTAAACTCCTACAGTTTATTGTAGGAATGAGTATGAAGAGGACCTTTAGGCAGGCTCTGAGGAAAGAGTTAGGAGAGTGTTAAAAGCAGTTGGTTTATACGTAGCTCTCTGATACCCTCTACACCTGGCCTCGCTTCCTCCACCTCTCTCCAGCAAGCAGGGATAACGGGGTAGTAAATAGTTACTTAGTAAGTTCTCATGACCTCTTGAACAAATGAAATGGCCAGTGTACAAAACAATATTTTTTTTTAAAAAAAGCACATAGGTGCTGCATATTTATTCCTTTCTGCTGATGGCTGAGTGCTCTTGCAGCATGGCGGGGCCCCCAGTGCTGCTCCATGTCACAGAAACTGGAACTGAAGCACGCTGCTCAGGGGTCAGAGAGACAAAAACAGAAAAGTTGCGGAATAGTTGGCAGCAGCTCCACAGGGAAAGGGTGGGGACATAATAGCAATGGAATATTTTCAGATGAAAACTTGAGATATTTTTTTATTATTATTTAAGCTTTACTTCTTGTTGTAATAAATAAAATGGATTTACTTCCTCCACAGCAACATATCTAAGCAGACAAGAACAGAGTACTTTTTGAAGGTGGGGATATAGCAAACTGGTTAAAAAAATAATATTCTAGAAATCAGCTTTTGACAATTAAGCAAGATTTTGTGTTTATTGACATTTAAGGTATGTTTTACAGAACTAAATTATTCATATGTGAATTAGTGTATCAAGAATAAAATGACCATGTGAAAGATACCTCATAAACAGACAGAAAGGTGGGAAAATGCTTGATTTTTCTAAGGACTTTGTATGATCTCCTGCTTTCTCCCTGCTGAATCCACGTTGCCAGTGCCTGGACTGGGGATCAAGGTCCCAGTCCCTCTCCTTGCCCGCACTGATGCACTTCCTTCACCCAAGACCCAGCAGCCAGCCCACGGTTCCATTTTTATCACTGCTAATTAAGTTTGTCGTGAGCAGCGTTGCCATCAAACTCTCTCACCAGACTCCATACCTGCAGAATTTCTCAGGAAAACATGGTTAGCTTTCTCACTGCTCTCTTGCAGAGCTCCTGCTCCAGCACCGAAGCCTCACATCCAGGCTGGAGTGTAAATTGAGCTCTCAGTCCTGGGAGGGATTAGAAAGACTACTGTATGCATCCCATCTACCTCATATGCTTTGCAGCTGATGACAACCTTCCACCACCTAGGAAGTTGGCTCTTTCAAAAAAACCAAAGGTATCAAAACAAATGTTTCTTCCTCATAACAACCTTGCCAAGCTTCCCTTTATGGGATGGGCATTAGAAAAGTGGGATTTTTGCATCATTAATGCATTTGTTATCTTTTATTCATGATGTCTGAAGAAGGTCCCTTTTCATTCTATAAACTTTACAATAAACATATGCCAAAAGCAGAAATATCTGATAGCACTCCTTTTTTAATTTACCCTGTCAAGCACACGCTGCCTGGGATAAGATATGGCTGTAGTATTCTATTAGTCTCATTGCAACAGATTGTCTTTGGGAAAACACATCACCATGTATCCACCAAGCCTAGCAGGATGCTGAGGCTCATGCATTTTGTGATGCTGCTGTAAGATCTATCAGCTGTGGATGGATCCGAGTTTCTCATCTCCCTGCCTTCATAGACACTTTTAAAGGTTTTATTAGACAAAGCTTCCCTTGTTACAACAGTGCTGATTTCCTAGTCTTTTCAGTAAGTTTATCAGTTCATCTGCTATATGTGCGACCTGATGGGAAAGGTAGTCCTGTATTTGACCTACACTGCCACCTCATCCATCTATAGCAAAGTATACCTAAATACTTAAATGAAGGAAAAACATGGGAGAACCAGCACTGGCCAACTTTGCCAATGAATTTAAAGTATCTTACAAAAGTTGCTCTGTAATATTCTCAGCTTCTGCACAAGAGTGACACTGTCTTGGTGCTGGGTTAGTACTTTCATCTGCTGTATCAAAATCATCTACTTTCCACCTACATAAAAAGCAAGCAGTAAGAAAGCATCCTTTTGCCACAACTGGATAAAGGAAAAGTAGGTGAGGGATCAAAAGCAGAACCAATCCTTACTGTATTAGAAACATACATAGTTGTCATTAAAGGTAATTTAACTAATGGACTGGCTCAAACCTGAGTGGAAGCTGCTCTATCCTTCACCTTGCCTGTACCACTTTTCACTCCAGCCATCATCTGAATGGCAAACACCAGCATAAAAGCAATGTCAGAAATTAAAAAAGAAAAAAAAAATCTCCTGGGACAGTGGATTTTAAAAGCAAATGCGTATCATTAATCTAACACTTGACACAAGCCCCATATTACCTGCCAAATGTCAGAAGGTCGCTTTCCATTCTCCCTAAAGCAGGGAGTCAAACAGGTCGCGGGTCAGCAGAGAGCAGCGCGGGAACACACAGCTACTGGGCGGGAGGATGTTTTCCTGGGCAGGGCTGCTGCTCTTCCACATTCAGTGGTCAGGCAGGAAAAGGTCTGGGCCCATGGCAGCTACCAAAAAGGCATCAGGAACCACGAAACTTGGCCAGATTGCCCCTTTCGAGCTAAGCCACAAATTGAACTCTAGTGACAGCAAGTCCGAATTATCTAGCCTCAGCAACATTGCTCAGGGCTGAAGTCAGACAAAACAAAGGCTTTACCAGACCCCAAGGGACAAGAATTTGGACTATATTCACACGGAGAACACGCAGAACATTTTTTAAAGCAGGTCTTCGCATTACACGTGCCCGTCCAGGCCTATTTACTATAGAGATACGGAGAAGGTTGCTACTCTCCGTGCTCCAGCACAGCAATTGTTTCAAGCTGCTACTCCAGCTGTTCCGTATCGCACCAACGGCGCACGGGACCGCTCGCTCTGAGCAACCGAATCAAGTGTGTGCTTCTCTCTACTGGGCCGTACGAACGCTGCCAGACCTGGGGTCCGGCCCCGAGGCGGTGAGCGGGGAAGCCCTCAGCCGGACACCTTCGCGCAGAGGTCATTCGAAACCTCGCTTCCGCGCTCCCGGCTCCCGCCAGTCGCAGCCCCTCGCACCGCTCCACTCCTCCCTGTAGAACAAGGCGGCTGCGTCTCACCCGACCCGCGGGACGACGGCGAGACGAGCCCCGAGGGAAGTGCCGCACCGCGGCGCGCACACGCACGAACGGAGGGCCGGGGCGGGTTTGCTTTCAGCCCCACGGCAAGGGCTCGTGCCGGCAGCCAGCACCTCGGCACCTGCCCGCCCCGCCACCCTCCGCCGCCGCCGGGCACCGGCGGGCCGGACGGCTCGCCGCCCCCCCAGCCCCGCCGGGACGCCGCGCAGCCCGCAGCCCGCCGCCCTCCACCTCCGCCGAGCGCAGCCCCAGGTGCCCGGGCGAGGGGAGGCGGGGGGGCTCGGGCGCGCCCGGCCCCGGCCCCGGCCCCGGTCCCGGTCCCGGCCCCGCCGCGGGAGGCTCGGGGCGGGCGGGCCTCCCGCGGGGGGTGCGCGGGGCGGGGGCGGGAGGCGCCGCTCGCCCAAGCCCAGCCCCTCGCCGCAGCCCGGCTCGGCGGCGCTGGCCGCTCCCCCCGCGCCCCCGCCCCCGCCCGGGCTCTTTGTCGGCGGGTGCCGGCGGGGGGCCGCAGCGCCATGTCCTCCCCCAAGAACGGCTTCTACCGGCAGGAGATCACCAAGACCCTCTGGGAAGTGCGGGACCGCTACCGGGACCTGCAGCCGGTGGGGTCCGGCGCCTACGGAGCCGTCTGGTGAGCGGAGCAGAGCGGCCCCGGGCGGGGGCGGCGGAGGGGACCCGCGGCGGCCTCTGCCCCCGGCCGGGGGGACGCGGCCCGGCCCGGCCCGGCCCTCTTCTCTCTCGCGTTGTTCCCTGCCAACTTTTTCCGGTCGTTGTGCCTGACCCGGCCTGGCCCCGCCCGGTGCTGCCGGGCCCCGCGGGGGGCTGAGGGGGGGGGGTCGGCCCCGCCGCCCACCTGCCCGCTCCCGAGCCGGTGGCCGGGAGGCGGGCTGTGCCGCCGGGGGAAGCCGGCCCTTCGCGGGGGAGCCGGCAGGCGTACCGCGTTCCGTCCCACGCGGGTTTTCGTCCCCGGAGCAAGCCGAGCCCGGGGCGCCGGCCCGGCCCGGCCCGGGGAGCGCTGCCCGCCGCTACCGGCCCCGACCCGCGGGGTGCGGCCCCCTCGGGGCGGGAGCGTCCCCAAAACCCGGGGTGTTGGCCCTTGGGATGGGACACCTGGTGTGGGTTTGTGTCGGTGGTGGTTTTGTGGGATTTTTTTTTTTTTTTTTTTTTTCGTTTTTGGTTTGCTTTTTGCTTTTTTTTTTTCTTCCTTCCCAGATGTTCCTCTTTAAAGCTTTCGAAAATTGGCTACTTTTCATCACAGGGCCTGGCAGCCTTTTAAAGGAATGAAACTCGACGCGGGAGGCTGCAGGCAAAGTGCTCTGGGAGGTGGTCTCCTCCCGTGGCACAGGGAGGCCAGGCAGGCACCTGGCTGGCCGCAGGTTGAGGGCTGGGCAGCGCAGGGCAGGACGCGGCCGCTCTCCGGCGCCGGCGAGGTGGCAGGGTTTGCGGTCTCGCTTCAGTCCGCGCTCACCAAACTCTTCCTTTTCCCATAAAGCTCAGCCTTCGATGGAAGAAGTGGCACCAAAGTGGCCATTAAGAAATTGTACCGCCCGTTTCAGTCTGAGCTCTTCGCCAAACGAGCCTACCGAGAGCTGCGCCTTCTGAAACACATGAAGCATGAAAACGTGAGTTGGGTCGTTAGCAGATATCCCCCCCAAGGCCACAGCTTACACACCCCTAAACCAGAAAGAAAGTTATGCGGAGTTGGACAAGGCAGATGTGTGGCTGCATGGAATTCAGGAGTCTTTGGGCAAGACCTGTGTGTCTTGTCATTTGTCTGTCTGTCCTTTATCTGCAAACATCAGTTCGCACGAACTAGAACAACCTGTGGGAAATAGCGCTTCGCTTCCGTGTAGGAAAGGTTGGGTGGGGAACGTTAGGACCACGGTGGAATTAGTGCTCAGAGCTAGCGAGAGAGATTAAGGACCAGAAATTATAATCTCCATCACTACGTTCCTGTAAGGTGCAGGAGAGTGCAGAGCATGGGTCTGTGCCTGTCGGTCTCGGGTGCCAGCATCTCTTTTTTTCTGAACTTGCATGAAGATGACTATAGTACACATGCATACCTTTGGGGAGGGGGTAGGGTTTTCCTTTTTTCTTTTTTTTTTTTTTTTTTTTTTAATCATTCATGAAACATTTGAAAGTTTTGGGCTTGTACTGTGAAACAGAAGTTAATGAATGACTAAATAAATCACTTTACTGGGAAGCAGAGTACAGGATACAGAGCTCTGCACAGATTCCCACGTAATGCAAAAGAACAGCCTTAGAAAGAAGTGTTGAAAGTGTCATTGAGATAAAGATACTTAGTCCCAATAGTGCTTAATGGTTTAAGAAAAAAATGAAGGAGGAGACATTTGTGCGAAAACAGGTTTTGTGGAATCAAGGCACAGATTCCAGGTGAGAAGGCTCCCAGGGTGGGCTTGGAGGATGGCAGTAGTGGCTTTAAATGCTGTTCATGAAGAATGCATGTGAAAAAAAAAAAAAAAAAAGAGTTTGGAGGGAGTTGTTAAAATTATGCGTAAGAATCTGGTTTAAAATGTTAATAATGTAGGAGATTAGAGCATAGCTCCATTCAGATGGCCTTCAAGGAAAGCTAAGAGATCGAAAGCGAGGATGAGAGAAACTGGTAATAACAATAGCCAGACATTGCCATTTAACATTATAGTATTAACACTGTGAGTACCAACAATATCTAGGTTTGTTTTGAAGAATAATCTGTGGGATATCCTGACTGTCCAGAAAAAAACAGACCTTTTTGTAGGCTTAAGAACCTGTGTGCCTGTTAACGTTTTGGTCTGAATCTTTTAATACATTTGACCATTTTACTTGATGATTCCTTTGAAGTAACTGCTTCATAACCACTGCTGTATATGTTAAAGAGTTAACGTTTGCAGGGAACTTCTGTGTCATGCATGGGCTTTCATACTCTCAGCATTTTCTTTACTGAACATTTGGGAGCAGAGCAGCTCATGCAGTTGCCAAGCTCCTAACTGGGTCCAGAATTTTGAGATTATTTTTCTTCCATTTCCCAGAATAATCTGTTGGGTAGCATTTTCCACTCCTGGTGGTTTTTATGTGGTGTATGCCCTTCAGGATAATGCTCTGGAACCCCTCCATGGACTCCTTTGATAATTAAAGAGTCTAGAAGAAAATGCTCTCTGGGGAACATCAGCACAATCTGTAAAAGTTACAAATCAATATATATGAAGGAAGGGAATAATTTACAGTCTTAGGAAACAGTTTGGGCCACAGAAAGAAGAATCTGGTCTACGTACTAAGGAAGAGTTTTACCATGAATTATGGCATCTACTCATTAGAGAAAACAAAGACCGAATAAATGATCCTACAGGGATTCGCAGGCACCGTGGAGGCAGAAGCCGACTACTCCACCCGTCCGTGATGAGGCTGACATGGCAGTACAACCCATCAAGAGAATTTCCATCTGCCATCCCAGCCTCACACCCTTCTGTCAGTTGTTTCGCCCATGGTGAATTAGGAATAGCAACAATGCCTTTTAAGATCTCTAGTCCCTGTGCTGATCTCAGGAGACTCCTTTAGCCACTCCACGCATCCAAAATTAAACCAGAGTGGCAGTATCACTCCTCGTCAGGATTTTCAGGATTTTCACCCCCCTCCCCCCCGCTTTGACACACCACCATTCTGTCAAAGAGCCTCTTTTTTGCATATTTCCACCAAAGGATGGATTTACAGGCAGAAAGGTCCTTTCCCGTTCACATCAGCAGTCCCCAGTGTGCTGTGCACACCTTTAATGATAGGTACAGTAGTGGCAGGACACCTGCCTGTTCTCTGTCATTACCATCGTGGCTTCCGTGGGTCTGGCTATGGGGTTTTGAATGGGCGCCACTCAGGTGGGTGCATATCTCCTTATAGCAGGAATTAATAGAATAGAACAGAGATTGAAGTATCTTTCCTGATTTTTCTGTTAACTAACACGTTATAGTATACTTCTAAAAATAGCAGTTATCTATCCTTCTGGTTAGGTACAGCTGCTATTAAAAATTAATCAAACTGAAGTCATTGTTTCAAAGACCACAATAAAATAGTGATGCCGCTGTTACCTCTGTCTTAGGTGTTGGTAATCTAAGTATGTAGAGGACATGGTGTGTGATAGGTGGTCTGACAGTATTGCCACAATGGATTAGACTTGGGATATTGTTGCAACATTGTACTAATCGGCCAGTACAAATCTTCGTCTTGCTTTTTTCCTACTTCAGGGTATAAACTATTTCAAGGTTCTGTTTATTTGATAGTTAAAATTGCATTCAATTCGCTCTTCTGAACTGTTTTTCTTTCAAAATTACTGCTGTAATCTTGATGCATTTGATGTTGGATTACATGAAGAGTGTGATGTTTTGTTTGTTTCACCGTGATTGCCTCTTGATGGACTGTCTCTGCCCTTCATAGCTTTCGGGGAAGTGTTGTGTTAAGCATGTAGCAATACATTATCATAGTTTATTTAACCTTATGCTGTATTCAGAATGATGGAAGAAATTGTAATAGTCTGACACATTGTGTTAAGAATAGCATCTCTGATCCTCCATTAAGGTAGCAGGAGATACCATTAAACCTGTGCCACAGTGATGTAATTCATCAGCGTGTCATGCTTCAGTGAAGAAAATGGAGGAAAACTTCTGCTTAATACCCTGGATGACCTCCATTATAGACCCTTTGAGGAACATGCTCGTGTCCTTACTGTGGAAGGGTTGTAGGATGACCAGGAGTCCTGTAAAAACAAATACAGGAGTCATCCTACTGAATTTTACTGGAATTGTATTTTACCTTGTAAGGAAGCTAACTCACAGGTCAGTTTGCTTGTCTATTTAGACGTTTTCAGGAGGAGGCAACTCTGGTTGCTGGCACGACCATCTTTCGTTATATATGCTAGACCTTTGTTCTCCCTAATGGCTGTCAAGCGGGACATTACTTAAATGTAGTGAGGAATATTTCTGTATAAACCATGCAAACTTGGTAGCATGAGACTTCTCATCAACACTTTGCAAACAAATCCAGGGGAGAAATGGTGTTGAGGACCACGGGGCAGAGGTGGTATGTGAAGAGGACAAGACCTGGCTGTTAGGAGATAAATCACTGTCTTTAATGGCACTGGTATCTATCATTTTTTTTGTAGGCCTTTTAATTTGAGAGGATCTGGGATATTTCACAAACATCATAAGCTACTTCTACTGCCTAAGAAGCAGTCTAACCCAGATCAATTCCTCAGACATTGCCAAAAAGAAAAGTTAGTTTCCAGTGGGATAAGCTGCCGGATCACTCTGTAGCTGCATAAACAGATATTCTGGCACAAGAAAGGGAATGGTGTGAAAATGAGGTATAAAAACAGCTAAAACAGAATGAAGAGAGCACTGTGTTTGGTTTGAGGGTTTTTTTTCATGCTAGCTTGAAGTATTCATCCCACTAGAGCCTTAGCAGCTCGATTATTTCTTTGGCATCTGCTGCATCTTGTATAGAAGACCAGGCTGTTTACCTTTAGGAAATTTTTTTTCAGTAGTGCTGCTTTTTGTCGAGTTCAGTTAAAGTGAGGACCCTTAAAACTATCTATTATGGCTCTGACTTAAAACCAATAACAGTGAAAATAGGGCCAGCATGCTATCTTTGGCCCTGGCTTTGGCTCTCAAACATTTGCGTAGCTCTGCATTCATGTATTCTTCTGAATTTAATGGAGACGGCTGTGTATGCAAAGCTAAACCCAGACAAGTAAGTGGAGGTGCAGAACCTTTAGTTTCATTTGGCAAATAGCTTGGATTTTATTATGCATTTGGACTGGAAGTGATACCACGATACCCACCTTTTGTTGAAACAACTGCACAGTGGCTCGTACTGGTCTAGTCCTGGTGCCCTTCTCACCTCCCAGTTTGCTAACAGAAGTTTTAAAGTTTCCAGCAGGAGTGCAAAATAGCTGGCAGGGGAGATGGCACTGGAGAGAGGGAGAGAAAAGCAGCGGCTTGTGCTGATGTCTTGTGTCAGAACAGAGTGCGGATTTTATCAAAGTGTGGTACATGCATGTGTATGTGTACATACATGTATACCTATGTATACATATAAGCACCCATGGGAATTCTGACGCAATTTTACCAAGTTAAATTCTGAATGTGTTTCTGGCATAAAATTTTTGACAAATGCCCGTTAAACGGTTCTTGGGTTGGGTAATATTCCACAGATGTTTTCTCTTCCTGGAAACCCTGTGTGTAAGAGGCAACTGCAGTATTTGTTTAAAGGTACTCTATATTATGCTCTCACTCATTGCTCTGAGTGGAAATTATTCTCTGGTGTATTCCCACATCTGAAGACCAGTATGTGTTTTGCATTATGAGAACCATGTAGCTTTTTTTTTTTTTTTCCCCCTTTTGGAAGGAACTCAGGTATCCAACAGACACCAAACTGTCTGTCTCTCTACAGTTACATTTCTGAGGATGATGCAGGCCTTCACTTTTAGGTTGGCTAATATTTAATTCTGTTGACTTCTTTATTTTGAAAAAATGTTAGGCTTTTTATTTACACCTACACAGTGCCATCCAAGGCAGGAGTTTGTTCCAGAGAAAATAGTGGGGCAGTCTATGTTCCTGGTTGAGAAAATCTTAAAACTGTCACCTTTTGCTGTTCATCCACCCTGACATGAGCACTGGAAGAGCAACAGCCTTTGCAGTGTACAAAAACAGACCAACAAGGGAGTTGTAGATGAGTGATGCCTTTACAGATGAAAGCATGCTCACTGTTAGAAGAGGTTTCCCGCAACAAGTCCTGCAGGAATGCATCAACTAAAAATTCACATCCTCTGGGTACACAAGTGACGGTAAAGTGTAATTCGGGAATCCTGTCTGGAGATGGCAAATCTCCTTATGGGTCCTTATTAAAGCAAAAATACAGTTATAACTGAATAGTTTATTGCTGTCAAAAGGTTGTGGGGAGAAACACTCCTGGCTGCCTTTCTGTGGGCTGAAAGCTTAGCACAGCTAGGGAGTTAACAGGACACCAGAGTCACTTATTTTAGTACTCAAAAGCCAATAAATCAACATGGTGGTATCGGTTGTCACTTCTGCTTATTTTCACAAGCCTGCCTAATAGGTGTTTTACCTAGGCTGGGCTTCAGCTGATAGCCATCTATTTACACCCTAGCCTTGGATACTAATAAAGCAGACTGATTACCTTAGTCCGGTAAATGAAAATAAGGAAGACAGCACTGAAACCTAAACCTTCTCTTTGGTTTGCCATCCAGTCCAGAGATGAAGATGTGTCTGTCTGCAGGATTTGGATCTGTCCAGTGCTTCATATGGGTCCTTGAAAGAAGAGTGTGGTGATGCTCATGGTTGTGACTTGTGCTTGCCGGTGTGCTGACTGGCAGCAGAAAAGGAAAGGAGTTCTCAGTCCATCAGCAGGCATCCCTTGTGTCATGTAGCAGTAATCAGCAAGGAAGAAAGGTGACTGTGGTGCAAGGCTTGTGTGTGGATAGTTAAAATTTTAAAAAGATTGAGACTTCTTATTGTAGTAAAAGGATGCAGGTGCTCTGTGATATGGAACTGCACAGGAACATGAAGTTGAAGCTAACCCTGCAGAAAATTTAATGCAGCATAATATGTAGTTCAGTGCACCCCATCAGGGATCTCTCTTAAAAAATGTACTTGCTTTTGTAGCTCGAGTGCCAAAGTTATTCAACTTCACTGTGTTTTCATGCGTAACGTGCATAAGAAAGCAGCACTTACTGTATAAGAGACATAACCTACATTACTTATTAATTTATACAAGATCTGAGTTTTTCATTGATGTGCTGCTGTTTCTTACATCAGAAACTTTCCTTTACAGAAATGCAGTGGAACGGTCCTTGAATAAAAGTAATCCAACACATGAAAGTGCAGGGGAGGAGAGAGATGAGGAGCTCTTTGCTGTTGTGTTCAACTGCTGGAATAACGTTTGGAAAAAGAGGCAGCTGAGAAAGGAAAGGCAGAAACCACCTTACCAATGCAAAGCTGTTATTTATTTGTTGACAGTAGTTAAAGTTGATCAGGGTGGTCAGTATAAATGTCTTGGGAGGGGGAGGGACATGACAGACGGATGATAGGGATAAGAAAGGCTGGAGACACTGCCACCCACCCTGCACTGGCTTCATAGGGAAGAGACACAATCAACAAAGTAAATACATTGAACAAAGCATACCTGTGGAAAACACGTTAAACTGGTAGTCGGGTAGTTTTGCTGTTACTGTGGCTTTGCTGTGCAGGAAGATGGGAGAGACACAGTATTACACTCTCTTCTCGAGATACAAGCGAGAAAGGTGCTTCAGTGGAGGCTGCAGAAATCCTCGTTGGTTTTCAGTCAGGTGGGCGGTAGGAAACAAGGTGCATCCTTTGTGGGCTAATTCATTTGAGAAATTTGGCAGAGTTAATGGGGAAAAAAATGAGACCCTGAAAGGGCAGTGCTGCTGCTGGTTTCCACAGATGCTTTTCGTTGCCATCGCAGAGTGTACTGGGTTGGTTCCTCAGCTGTGCTTCCATCTCTGATAGTAAATGTGTTGAATTAACACAAAAAAAATAGAGCTACAGAAGGTTTCAGAGATACCTCCATTACATTTCGTATAGGCCACACTATGAAAAAATGAACAATTCTTGTAATTGTTTTACGGTGGCTTACTTTTGTGCTGGGACCTTCAGTATCATCAAGTTTTTTTACAAATACTGTATTTAGTTGAGAGCATTTTAGACAGACAGGATTTTCCATGATATTATGGAGGAGGGACTTTCCTACACTTTGTCCAGTTCTTTTCCTTTTCCTGAAGAAGTAGCTGGAGTTGTATCTTCCTCGGAGAATTTATTTTATCCTGTACCCCCTTGTGCTTAACATATCTGCAGAAAGCTGTGACCTAAATGGAAATACTAATGAGTCTGTTCCAGTACAGGAAAATCATCCCAAAGCACGGGTATTAAATAAAGATCACTGAGGAAATGGAAATGGGTCCCTCGCTTTTATTTTTAAATTTATTAACTATTAGTATGTCTTACCATTTTGGACACTAAAATGGATTTCAGGATTTTTAGAAAGCTTGCTTTGTAGAGCAGGAAAAGAAGTATTGTGAAATCCTTGGCATGTTAAAAGAGTTTTCTGGTTCATTATTTAAAATTCCCTTCAGTCGAGCTAAGCGTTGGTCTCGGTGGTATTCTTCACTGCAGAGGACTTGCTGCAATGATAAGCTTGTCTCCGTGAGTTTGCAACCTTACCTCAGAAGTAATATATATTGTATATCAGGCAGCATTAAGTAACTACAGGGAACTCTGTTTACTTTAATAGAGAAACAGTAAAATGTTAGTGAACTTCATTAAGTGTGTTTTGGGGCTGATGTGTTCTTCGTGGAAACGTGTTCTTCACGCTCTTGTGTTTTACAGCGGGCACGTGATGCCGCCTTGGTGCACAGAGGGGTGCGGTACAGCAGCCACCATATTTCATTCTCTGCTGTGTCTCTTCTTTTTTTGTGGTGTCCCTGTGTCTTTCACTTTCAGATGTGATGGAGTTTATTTTCCTACATTTCTTGCTTAGGTAAATGAAGGCGTGGAAATACCTCCTTGAAGAAAACAAGCAGGACTTCTGAAAAAGTGGGGCTTAATAGGGAAAGAAGTGCATATTAGATAAGATTACTGTTAAAACGTTAACTTCCTTCTTTTTAATACTGAAACCTTTGGAGAGCACACAACTTTTCTGGCTGTGTATGCTCTGTGTGTGTGTACACACACTGCCTTAGGAAATGCCCGTAGAACTGCATTATGCTCCACTGATGTCACATACAACTTCCTAATTCCTCTCTCCTCCCTCTCTCTCCCTGCCTCCACATAGAAATGGAAAACCTTATGTAAAATGGTCATGCAAAAAAAAAATTTTTTTATTAAATTCTTGCTGTAATGTTAGCACTGAGGGTATTACTTCAAATAATAACAACATTGTTTTATGGTAGCTATATTATTCTTATTTAATTAGTTTTGTATAACAGTCCTTGGGAAAATATTATTAGTGATTTTTTTTTTTCAAACATATGTGTGGCTACAAAGAAAGAGTTGCAATTTTCTGTCTTTGTCTTTATTAGTTTTTCTATCTTGTTCATCATTACGACATTTTTATAATATCCAGGCTAACTGTAGTCATTCCTCCTGAATGTGGAAAAGATAAAAATACATGCAGTAAGGATTTCATCACAGTTGGAGATTTTTATAAAGGAAGTCGCCTTTCTTTTCTTGCATTTTTTTCCTGCTTTTCTGCTCTTGCTTCTCTTTACTTACATGTACTTTTTTTTAAAGAACTCTTGTTTTGTGGAGTAATTAAGACATAGTAGTAACGTCCAAAATCCATCTTGACTGTTATCAAAGTGGATTTTTCAGTCCTCCTTTTAGTGTTTTGATGGTGATATCAGACAACGTAATACGCCGTTACCCCTAGTTTCTTTCTTGCAGTTTCTAATTTTATACAGCTTTAGTTTGATGTATAATCTGATGTGCTTAAATTGTATGGCCGTGGAGATCAGTCTGAACAAGGTTATAAAGGCTATTAGTCTTTTAGCTTGCTTTCCAGCAAACCCCTGCGTGCCCCTATTGTCAAGGCAGCCTGCAGCTGGGAAACACCACGAGCAGTCCAGGGCTTGGCAGGCTTCCTCTGAGCAGACAGAAATGGTTCTGAATTAGTAGTAGAAGTAGAAAAGAAGCAACTTGAAAAGCCTGTGCTATTTAGGCACTGCCTGGATTAAGCAGCATCCAAACTGAGATCTGGCTTTAGACAACTCCAGCTACGTCTTTTGGAGCATCGGGTTCTGTATATTTAATTTTCAGTGTTTAATGGGCTTGAGAGAAGCATTGGCAGTTACGATAATGCATCTAGTCAGTTGGTATAGCTCTGCTGAAAATCATACTAGTAGAAAAAACTGTGGTGGGAAATCCATTTTACTAGATTGTTATTTCTCTGTTGAGTGATAGAATGCTTTTGTTGGACAAAAAATACTCTTAAGGAGAAGCTAAGGTATAAGGCATAGTAAATCATATTAAGCTCTTGATAATTTACTCTTTATAAAAACAGTTTAGTTCTAGTTTCTTCTCTGTACTCCCCATTAGGTACTGTAGTCTATGTACCTAAATTACACTGTTACTGAAATTAGAAGATGTTTAAAGTGTTCTTCATTGTCGGGCAGCAGGCCCAGCTAAGTGAATAGCACTTATGACTGCTTCAGGTTATAAACCGATTTGTCTGGTTTATTTTCAACACTTCAGTGGTTCAAGTTAAAAAGATGCTCTCTCCTCTTACATAAAACTGTTAGCTTCTGAACTATTTGTTCAAGTAAATACATTTTTTATCACAGGGTCAAACAGCCCTCAGTTACAAAATTTAACACATAACAAATCCTGGTGTTGCTAGGCGCTACTTTAGGTATTCTTTCTGCCATCTTTATGCCTGTAGCTAATGTCTCACTATGGAAATGTTTTTTATTATATTTTTTCACTTATTATGCAGTTCGGGATTTTTTTGTGTTAAATCAGTATTAATCCATGTTTTTGTTTTCTCTCCCCTCTCCCTTATTTTTAGGTCATTGGAATACTGGATGTGTTCACACCAGATGTAACACTGGAGAAGTTTAATGATTTGTAAGTTCTGAGTTGTTTGTGTTTGGGAGCAGGGCATCATTGCTTGTGCAGGAGGAACGGTTGTTGCTTTTTTAAATGGAAAATTCCAAAATTGTTGCTTCATGGATTTTTTTTTTTTCTGAATTTCATCTTAATATAACTCTTATGTGCAACTTCAGAATTGGTAGGTTGAGGTTTTCAGATTGTCATTAGAACCAGCTACCTATCTTATAAGGTGTGTACTTCTTTCAGCCCTTAGTAAATGGCAGTTTGGTGGATTCCCTAATCCACCTTTCAAGTACTAATTTCTTACCCTAAGGCCCAGGTTGCCCAAATGATAGGACAATTCTTAACCCAAACAAGTAGACTGAAAATGATGCCTGCTACACAACACATCTCCAGTGTGTTCCATCCTAATTCAAGGATTAATTCAAAACTGCCGATGCTGATGAATTTTTGAGTGGTTATCTGCGCTGTGGTTTGTTGTACTCCCTGAATGGTTTCCCAGTCCAGTGGTCCAAACAGCACAGGATATAGATTGTTTCTAGCACCAGGCATGTACATCTCCCTGATCTTTTTGCAGCATCTCAGACACAAGATATTTAGCATGTCTGTTGTTTTGCTTGTGGATCCTGCTGCAATTTTTGTGAATTAGAGTCACTAGATAAACAGTAGTCAGAAGTCCTGTTGAGCTTAATGTAGATTTCATGTTACGTTCGTAGAACTGTTCTGGATTTCATCTAATGTAGCTATGTTTCAAAAACAACCTTGCATATTTATATGTTAACAAAGCAAGCTATCTGATGGGAAAATGTAGAAAATTAAGTACAGAAAACATGGACCCTGTGTTCATAATGATGATTTGGGCCAAAATGATCATTGAGCCAAAAAGGATGTTGTTTATATTGCCTAGTGTGCTAGCATTTTATATAGCATATGGAATAAAATGTATATGATTAGCATTCAAGCACTGTGTTTTAAATGGGACCCTAAAATCTTCGTTCAAGTTTTGGAGGTGCAAGTCAAGTAGGAGGGGCATTTTTGTAACTGAAACTGCAACAGGTGAGCCTATGGCAAAATTTGCTTTCAAGTCTTTGGGCAAGCTGTGAGAGATGAGGAGAGGTAGATGTGTGTACATTTAAAATGAAAATTGAGAAACAGCTTTTGTGAATTAAGGTGAAATGGATCATTTGAGGGAGACTTTCTTTTTGCTGACTAGTCATGAGATGTTGTCTGTGGCCTATTGTATAAAGACAGATTCAAGCAGATTTGTGGTTAGAAACGGCAGAAGCGAGTTGGGTGGTTTCACCAGAGCCAGTCTCTAAGGTTGGTCTTGTCTGAGACCTGAGGTTTCTTAGCTGACTCCTAGCCCTCCTGTCTAGAGGGGAGCATGCTCCTCCTCAACCTGTCACTCTGCTCTCCTGCTCCTCTACTCTACCAGTCAATGTATTAACGAAGACTGAAGGCAAAGTCCCTTCTACTTTATGAAAGAAGAGTCCTTTCCCTGCTCATGCTTGTGTGGGAAAAAAAGTTTGGTACCTAGGAAATGTTGAAAATATTACCTATAACTCTTAGTGACTGAATCAGTGCCCCATCTCCCTTACGACTTTATATTCAGTTTCTATTTTGTTTATAGTTACAATTCTAATAGAATAAATAAAGCTTTCATACAGGTTTAATAGCAGAAATCAGCAGAATTATAATTTGCATATTTTAACCAGAGAAAACCCATTTAAGTCTAAATAATAAAATCTGTAGCTATGAAACAATGGTCACATCTAATTCTTCCCTTCATGAAAATGCATCTGCTTGTCTTCATAAGAAGAGGAAAACTGATGACTTTATCCTAAGGTGCCAGACACAACTGGCTCTGGCTCTGTTCAGACCTGACTTTAGGAATAGACTCTGAAGCATGAGTTTACTACAAGCAATGCAAAGAACAGGTTTAGATCTTAAGTAAAGATTAGCCTTGAAGTGCCAGGTTGGCATTCTCAAGCTTTCTATTGCTAGCATCCCTTACCAGTACTAACTACCAAAGATCCCAGGTGAAAATTAATGGAAGTTATTGTTGCCTTCTAATTTGATCATCTCTATTTCTGTTAGGTCTGACCTTGTCTTTTTAAACGAACCATCTAGGCAGTTTGGTTGTTACTAGTTCAACACTATGATAATGATTGTGAGATACATAGCATTGCGTGAATGTCTTCGTTTTCTCTGTAGGTGTCTGAAATACCACATGGCTCTTGGTTAGGTTCTTTCTAACTAGTTCAGAATCTGCACTCTTCTGATAACTAGCAACTTTCCATACTCAGTGACAGGGTTGGGCAATACCTCTTTATGATAACAAAACAGATAAAACCAGAGAAACTTGGAGGGCAGGGGGATGATGATGGAATTGCTTGGTAAATGGAATGATCTATAATTTAATATTGTCACTGAACTATAACATACAATTATGTTTCAATTTATTTAACAAATTAAAGTTATTCTGTCCTTTTTTCTTTCCTTTTTTTTGTTTTTTTTTTGTTTTTTTCCTAAGCTACCTTGTCATGCCATTTATGGGAACAGACTTGAGTAAGATAATGAAGCATGAGAAACTAACTGAAGACCGAATCCAGTTCCTGGTATATCAGATGTTGAAAGGCTTAAAGGTTTGCCACTTTTACAATGTTTTTTCCTAGTAAACCATTATGGAGAGCTGTAAATACTTATCATTTGATAGCAGGATAAAATTTATCTCGCCTTGTATAGTAAAAGTAATGACATTCTGCATAGCAGTTGTTTAGTGATGATAAATGTTATCTGGGTTTTTCCTGTATGATGGTTTCATCTGTGGCTTTTTTCAAGCAAAAAGAAAAGATAGTCATTCAAGATCTATATAGTACACTGACCCAGGATGACCTTGGTTTCCCTATTTGAGTACACCAGAAAGTCCCTGCTGTGATTTTTCGTTGCCTTCTTCCCTGGTAGTTGATTGTGGTGCTGCTTTGCCACACCTCATAGTGTGGCTATTTGGAGAGTGTAGAGACTAAGAATTAAACCACTGTTGAGTTCGGAGGCAGGACTCCCCTTGATTTGAGCCCTCATTTATGTCATCAGCTTCAAATTTCTCTAATTTGAAAATGTTTCCATGGCTTACCAATGTAGGTCTGACACACTGTTGCTAAGGCACTCTGTATCCAACTTGCTCTTAATTGTAGTATCTTTCTGTGCTCTTCTGAGGAGCATATATATGTGTGTATATATATGGGATTGAGGGGTGTATGGATCCATGTGTGTGTTTATATATTTATACCATACCTATATGTATGGTGTATATGTACCATACATATCTATCAACCTGTAGGTGTGGTATTTTGGGGTGAAAGTCTGACCCTGAGAGGGACTCTGAGCCCCATTGACTCCTAGTGCTCACACTGGTTTTAGGAAGTGTTCAAGGACCACAGCAAGTGCTAGTTTGGTCCCTGTGTGTTAAAAGTCCAGTTCTGGAAAGTACTAGCTCATTGCTAAATTTAAATAGGTAAATCATTGGGATTATATTGAAATACCTTTCTGAGCCAGATGCCTGAATGTTTTCTGTGAAATTGAAAAGTATATGTCCTTTGCGTAACATGCATGTAAAGTTAAAGAATCCCTGAAATCTGCAAGTCTGGGACAGCTTTGATAAAGAGGAAGGACTGTGGATTTTTAGTGACAAATCTGAGTGGGAGGTGGCTGAGAGGAGCACAGATAAATCACTTACCAGCCCAAACTAATAGGCACCTGAGTTAAACATCTGCGAAAGATGTCAGAACAGAGTCCACTGAAAGAAAATGACTTTTTAATGCCTTTTAACAGACTCGCCGAGATTGGAAGAGACCTCTGGAGACTGTGTAGTCCAACCCCCCTGCACAAAACAGGGTCAAACTGAGCAGGCTGCTCAGGAGCTTGTGCAGTTGGATTTTGAGTATCTCCAAGGATGGAGACTCCACAGCCTCTCTGGACAACCTGTTCCAGGGTTCAGTCTCCCTTACAGCAAAATAATTTTTTCTTATGTTTAAATGGAAATCCTTGTGTTTCAGTTTTTGCCCATTGCCAGTCATCATAGAAGGCTAACAGGTTAATCAGGCATGGTTTTCCCCTTTGTAAATCCATGTTGGCTGCTGTCAGTCACGTCTTTGTCATTGTTATGTTTGGAAATGGTTTCCAGAATTATTTGCTTGTTACCTTCCCAGGGAGAGAGGTGTAGCTGGACTGGCCTTTAGTTCTTTGATCCTATTCCTCCTTGCCCTTTCTGAAGGCATGAACAATACTTGCTTTCTTCCCATCATAAGGAACATGTCCTGATGAAATGACATTCCACATATTATTGAGTGGCCTCACAATGACCTTGGCCAACTTCCTTTAGCATTCATGAATGCATTTCATCAGGGTCCAAGGACTTGTGTCTCTCCAGTTTGTTTAAATGTTCTCTAATCTGATCCTTTTCCACTGAGAGTAACTCTTCCTTGCTCCAGACTTGCCCAGTGGTCGCGGGGACCTGTGATTTGGTGGACTGTCATGGTTTAAGCCCAGCTGGCAACAAAGCACCGTGAGGCCACTCACTCACTGCTCCCTGCCGGTGGGATGGGGAGGAGAAAATACAATGAAAAGCTCATGGGTCAAGAAAAGGACAGGGAGGGATCACTCACCAATTATGGTCATGGGCAAAAAACAGACTCCGCTTGGGGAAAAAAAACAAAATCGATCAAACCAAAACAGGATAATGAGAAGTAAAACCAAATCTTAAAACACCTTCCCCCCACCCCTCCCTCCTTTCCAGGCTCAACTTCACTCCCAAATTCTCTACCTCCTTCCCCGCAGCGGCACAGGGGGACGGGGAATGGGGGTTGTGTTGTGGTCAGTTCATCACACGTTGTCTCTGCCGCTCCTTCCTCCTCACACTCTTCCCCTGCTCCAGCGTGGGGTCCCTCCCACGGGAGACAGTCCTCCATGAACTTCTCCAACGTGAGTCCTCCCACTGCTCCAGCATGGGTCCGTTCCACAGAGTGCAGTCCTTCAGGCACAGCCTGCTCCAGTGCGGGCTTCCCACGGGGTCACGGTCTCCATTGGGCATCCCCCTGCTCCGGCGTGGGGTCCTCCCAGGCTGCAGGTGGAGATCTGCTCCACCGTGGACCTCCATGGGCTGCAGGGGGACAGCCTGCCTCACCATGTATTGCTAAAACACACACATACTTATAGTCACATATTCTGCAAAGTCACTGTACACGCGCACAAGCATAAAATATGATTGGTTATATCAACACTGTACACGCGCATAAACATAGGACATAATTGGTTATACCAATTAAAACACACGAAACTTGTCTCAGTCTAATTGGTCAAGATAAACTGCCGAATTGAGGTTCTTTGTGCCAAGTTCCCTTTATCGTGGAATGTGCACCTGTCTTCTAATTGGCATCTTTCTTTTTTTGTCTTCTTGTTTATTCTGTTCAAGGTCTTCTAAAGGCCTCTGGAATGCTCTTGTGACCAATGTTAGCTAAATATGTGTCCACAACCATGGTCTTCATCACGGGCTGCAGGGGAATCTCTGCTCCGGCACCTGGAGCACCTCCTCCCCTCCTTCTTCACTGACCTGGGGGTCTGCAGGGCTGCTTCTCTCACGTTTTCTCACTCCTCTCTCCTGGCTGCAGTTGCACAGGTTTTTTTTCCCCTTCTTAACTCTGTTCTCCCAGAGGCGATACCGCCGTCGCTGGCGGGCTCGGCCTGGGCCGGGGCCGGGGAACCTTCTGGCGGCTTCGCACAGGAGCCCGCCCTGCCGCCCCTGCCCCGCTGCCAAAAACCCACCACACAAACCCAAAACACAAATATTACCAGTAAAGATGGAGGGAAAGAAGCCATTGAGTACCTTGGCCTTTTCCATGCCCCTTGTCACCTGATGCTCTGCCCCATTCAGCAGCGTGCCTGCATTTTCCCTAGTTTTCTTTTTGTTCCTGATGTGCATGTAGAAGCCCTTCTTGTTGCCCTCACCAGCTTCAGCACCAGGTGGGCTTCACCTTTCCTAACTCCATCTCTGCACATTTGGACAGTGTCCCCACATTCCTGCGGGTGACCTGACTCAACTTCCACCTCATGTACGCTTCCTTTTTATGTTTCAGTTTCCCGAGGAGCTCTTAGTTCATCATGCAGGCCTCCTGCCACCTTTGCTTGATTTTGTCTTCTAGTGCCTTTTTTTGTAATGTGCGAGTATTTTACATTGTGAAATTTTGAAAGGATTCATAAAAGGCTAGAAGGGACCTTTCAGATTTGTCTAGTTTTGAACTGTGTAGGAAAGATTCATCTTGTAGCTCTTCCAGTAAGTAGCGACTTAGCTGGAGCATGGCGTCTGGGGAAAAATAATAATTTCAGTGTAAAATTTCCTTACACCTAAACAAAAAGTATAACTAGGTGCCATCCTTAAGTTAGTTGTTGGGCTTCTTCATGATTCCTTTTTTTTTTTTTTTTTTTTTTTCTCCCAGAGAATAACCCTGACTGTAAGCCCAGTTAAGCCTGACTCTTAATCCCCCACTCTTTCTCAGAAATAGTGTTTATATTCATCTCTCTTTTATCTCTTGGATCTTATACTTCTGTGGACTGCAAAGCCAACAGCTATAGCAAAACAACATACCTTTGAATTTTACTGACTCTCACAAAGATGATTCTAAATGTATTAGCTGTCATATACTTTGTATGTTTTTCTTCCTCACCTTTCTGCTAAATAGTGTTTATTATTGCTACATATTTCCTCTATTTGGCTTTTAAAAAATGGAGTGCGATTACTGAAGTTTGTATCTTACAACACAAAAAGAAGATACTCTTTAAGCTACCTGTCCATCTATAACCTATATTAATGTGATATGAAAATGCTTCTCAGTCTAGATTGGTACTACAGTTCTTAAATTACAGCGTTTGCTTTTTGGGTGTACACAACTGTTGATCATAAAAAGGCTACAACTTCTTTATTATTTTTTTTCTTTTGGTGACATAATTCCAAGAGGAGAAGAAGAACCTTGACCTAGCTCTGCAGGCTTCAGCCTGGCTCTCCTGCAGTGATGGCTGTTTAATTCCCTTTGCTGCTCTGGAGATGCACGTTGTAACAAGGCCATGGAACAGCACTGTCTGGAATTGAATGTCGTTCCTTGGCTGCTGCTTGCACTCTACAATTTTGTATATTGCAGACACAGGACCATAAAACCAATGTATGGGCAGACTTTCCTCTGCACTCGTACAGAGATAAGTGGAGTCGGTGTGCTGGAAGGTGTGTTGCATAGGGATGTGCTTGTGCAGTGGAAATACAGAACTGGTTTTGATAAAGGAGGGTCTGGCACATCCATCAGGATGCTTATTCTTCCAGATCTGTATTTGCGTTGCCAAACACTATTAAAAATAAATACTATTGCAGGACAGCATGCTGTTCTTGGACAAGAACGTCAGGAACAGTGTACCCAAGATTCCTTTGTCTCTCTGTACTTAACAGATACAGAAGGGCAAGTAAATTGTTTACTCCCATCACAAAACTTAGTAAATATACTTGGTTGTTGAGTCCTGCATTATTAATTTGTCTTTGACCTTACCTCAGATTCTGTGTTCTTCATTTAGTAGATTTTCACTCACATAGCCTTTTACATATGCTGAGTAATTATCCTTTTTATTCTACAGTTGTGCATTTAAATGCTGTAATTCCCATTTTACAAATACAGAAACTAAAGCCAGGTTTGGGGAAATTGGCTTTATTTAAACTACAGGGAATTCGCCTCTGATCTGGGCTTTGAATGTGGAGTTATGATTTCAGTTTTGTAGTTAGTTCTCTAATTACAAAGCCATGTCCTAATAAGTGTTTTCTCAAGGACCACGTAAGTGGAGTGGTCTGTTTAGTTGCAAGTAACTGTCTGGGAAACAGGTTTCCAGCAGAGGCATGCTATTCACCAGAGGTGAAAAACATCATTTGGGCTAATTTTACAGGCAAGCAATATATGAACTGTAAAAAATTAGCTTGAGGTGAGTGTAGTGGAAAGAATGAATAATGAATTTAGTTCCAGTGAAATGGCTTAGAAACATATTTTCATCCTAGTGGCCTAGATTATCTCACTGAGGCCAACGGAGTGGAGTTTGTGGGCCCCAAAGGTTGATACTGAAGTCTGTTGGATCAGTAAATGTGGAAGGCAAGCGGAGCAACTGTGCATGGTTGACATACATCTGAAGAAAACAGAGCAGGAATTAAAGAGGATGTATTGGGTTTGTGTGGCAAGGTTTGGTAGTGGGTGGCTGCAGGGGTGGCTTCTGTGAGAAAACACCAGGAGCTGCCCCCATGTCGGACAGAGCCAGTTCCAGCTGGCTACAAGACGGACGCACTGCTGGCTAGACCTGAGCCCGTCAGCAATGTTCATGGCACCTCTGCGATAACAGATTTAAGGAGGGGTAAAAAAAGCTGCACAGCAGCTGTGAGGAAGGAGTGAGAAAATGTGAGAGAAACAACCCTGCAGACCCCCAGGTCAGTGAAGAAGGAGGGGAGGAGGTGCTCCAGGTGCCGGAGCAGAGATTCCCCTGCAGCCCGTGGGGAAGACCATGGTGAGGCAGGCTGTCCCCCTGCAGCACAGGGAGGTCCACGGTGGAGCAGATCTCCACCTGCAGCCCATGGAGGACCCCATTGCTGGAGCACATGGATATGCCCTAAATGAAGCTGCAGCCCATGGAGAGCCCGTGCTGGGGCAGGCTCCTGGCAGGTTTTGTGGCAAGACCTGTGGCCCACGGGGGACCCACACTGGAGCAGTCTGCTCCTGAAGGGACTGCATCCCATGGGAGGGACCCATGGTGGAGCAGCTCGTGAAGGATTGTTTCCCATGGAGGGACCCCATGCTGGAGCAGAGAAAGAGCGTGAGGAGGAAAGAACAGCGGAGACAACACATAATGAACTGACCAGAGCCCCCATTCCCCATCTCTCTGTGAGAGAAGGTAGAAGAGTCAGCAGTGAAGCTGAACCTGGGAGGAAGGTGGTTTTAGGTTTGTTTTTTGTTTCAAACTATCCTATTCTGTTATTAGTTGGCAATAAATTGAATTAATCTTCCCCAAGTCGAGTCTGTTTTGCCTGTGATGGTAATTGGTAAGTGATTTCCCTGTCCTTGTCTTGACCCACAAGCTTTTCAATTGTACTTTCTCCCCTGTGTCCTGCTGAGGAGGGGAAATGAGCGAGCGGCTCGGTGGGTACGGGGTGGCCAACCAAGGTCAGCCCACCACAGAGGAAAAGAGCAGAAGTTCTCAATGTAAGCTGCTGTTCCCAGGATTGTATAAAAACAAGGACAGTTCTCTTTCCCAGTTACAAGGCAACCAGCAGGGATGCTGAGATAGTCTTAGTAAATTTCTATCTCTGGTCTCTGTAACTGTGTTAGATCTTCTATAAGAAGTGGTTCGCCTGAATATTTTGTCTCTTCCCCACATTTTTTAAGAGCACAACTGTTCTTACCTCAAAATTACCAGCAGGAAATAAGACATTATTCAGCTGCTAGACTCTGATGTTTTGTCATTTCCTATTGCACAGTGAGCATTTGAGAACAGTCTTTACTGTATCTGTTCCATTAAATTTTGGATTATTCTTGAACCAATTCATCCAGCTGCAATGATACACCTAGTTGGAAATCCTTAAGAAATAGGAGTGGTCCAGTGCTTTAGCGACATTCTTGCAGCACTGTCTGTGCTAGGAAGTAGGTTAAGCTGAAAGCAGTATTGCTAGCATGCAGAGAAAAAAAGAAAATGGGTCAGTAATTTGTTTCTTCTTTTACAGATATCAGTAAGTTAGCTGTTTAACAAAGGGTCTGCCAAGTTTTGCATGAAAGTCTTGCACTTTTTAAGGTCTACTGTATCTGGATTAAAGACAGCCCATCTGTCTTTACTTAGTTTACTTTTTTGGTGGGGCAGGGGGAACAAAGCATACGCTTAGCTAGTGCTCAGTTGAGGCATTATAAGGGAAAAATACTTGCAACACCTGGGAAGGAGGAATATGCCACTCTGTAGATGTTTGTTGTATAACTCTTTCAACCTCCCAAGCTTAGCCTCTCATTTTTATAATGCATGTTATTTTTTTGCACCTTTTAACTTTGATGGACTCTTTCTTTGGGGGGGGGGGGGTGTTAAAGATGTTACCTGCAATATGTATTTGTCCGTTGTGTAAAGTATATAAGCACTTTATGGTATCTGTATTTATGTCTGGTCAAAGGCAAGAAGGCTGCTTATCGCTTTTGTCACATTGCATACTTCTATTGTAACAACCTGTTTATATGTCACAGTTAAATGCATGTAGAAAAAACTCTGCATGAGTGATGTATTGTGAAGGGATAAGAGAGATTTTTGCTAAGCCCCCAAGTCAGTTCCTTGCAGGCTTCGTTTCTACATTCTACCTGTAGACTGGTTCTGGATTGGTTGTATACCAAAATGTCAACAGGTTTGATTTAAAAAATAAATATAAATTGAGGTCAATAGAAAGTTTGTACTGAGTTCAGGAAGATTTGTATCAAGCCCTCAGATCTTTGCTCTGTAAGTCTATACAGTCCTTGTTTGTCAGTTAGTTTCTGTTCTTTCCATTTTACTGTCTTCTTTCTATAGAGGATGAAATACTCATTTTCTTTTTTTGGTGAGCCTTGGAATTTATCAGAATTTAACTTCATCTGTGGTAGGAGAAAACAATGCATCTTGACACTGCTTAAAAGCAGTGCCGTGCCTCTCCTTTGTCTGTTTCCTCATCAGGCCTTAGTCTGGCATTAAATTTTATTTAAGTATGAACTTGCAACTTTGAAGGGCTTTCATAATTTTTTTGTTTGACAGAAAAGCTGTGTATTGTCAAAGAGTACAGAAGGCAAGCCGAACATAAATGTCTTTATGTAGGAGGAAAGGGGCTGGAGCTTCCAGTGCTTTCAGTCTTGGGTCCCTCTTCTGCCAGAGTGCCAGTTGGGTTCCTGTTCTTAGAGGTCTGGGGAGGTGGGTGGCAGGCCTGTTTCTTTATTTGTATGGTATTTGAGAATGGATGGATAGCTCTTGGGCCATACAAACACCTGTTCAAGCTTCTTTTGCCATACTCATGGCAATACTTACCTGCTCTAGTTCTCTCCTTTTGTCATCTCTATTTACTCTTTTGTTCACGTTTATGTTGTTCTTTCTGCTTCTCTGCTTTCCCTTCCCCCAATTACCCATTTCCTTTTCAGTTTTACCTTGCCTGCCAAGTCACTCCTCATTTTCATTTTGCATGCTGCCTAGAATACTTTCTCCTGAGTCTTTTCTAATTCCCTTTTGATTTGCTTTTTATTTTGTGTAGAGATTGCATATACAGACAAGAACGCTTAGAATTCAGACAACTGTTGGATAGCTTCCTAGCACAGTCTGAAGCTTGCATTCAAGGATTTATGTATGCTACCAAAAATTGTCTTTGGGATAATGCATAATGCTCCTGTGCTCCAAGGCACTTTGCTCACATTAACTGGGTTATTGAATCAAATATTGTTCAGGTGAAGTGGTAATAACATTGTGAAGGATGTGTCTGCTCTGGTTTGGACATTTTTGTCATGTTAAGAGTGAAAAATCTGTCAATAAATGGATAATTTAATGAGGAAAATCAGTAAGAATAGGATCCTGTTTCAGAAGGTTATTGAACTGAAATGGAAAATTTTCTGAATGAAGACTGGTGTAGTTCCAGTGCTGCTACCTGCCAGGAGATAATAAAATGCAGTTAAAAAAATACTGCTATTGTTAAAGAAACACTGCAGCACAGCACCAGCATTTCAGCTTACAGAAAGGCTGATGTGTACATTAGTACCAGGAATAAGTGCTATTTCATGTAATCTCAGTACTGTTGTATTAAGAGGAGTGTTTAGAAAATATAGGAGTTCTCCCCAAAGTGTTAATGTGATTTTGGTGCTGTGAACACTCATAAAACCTTCAGTGGGGTGCGAATGCCAGCGAAACCACGCTCTTCCCCCCAAACAGGTGAGATTTGCTTTAAAACTCTGAAGGGTGCAGTCCTTTTAATTCCTGTTTCTACATGCCACATTCTTAGGTGCAGAAATTCCTGGGTCTGCTAGTTATTTCCTTACTGTGTACAGTCATACCAGCAAAAATAGCCTATAGAATATTTTAAGCATCTGCTTTGGAAAATCAAGAGGCTTCAGTAAGAAGATACTGAAATGATTTAGACTGCAAGTAGTCATTGTGATATCCTTGATCAAGATAGCTTTTGGCAGAAGACATCATCTTTTTCTTCATTTATTGGGAGTCTAACTACTTACAGATACGTTTCTTTAAAAAAAAAAAAAATCTGTCTATCTATCTATCTCCTCTCTGGTCTCTGCGTACAAATGACAAACTTCCTCTTTCTGTATCTGGTTCCTCTCATCCCGATCCACTTCATGTACATCCATGACACATACAGCATTTCGTAGTTCTTTGCTGTAGTGGTTTTACAGCCTAAGTTCTGGGGAACAGCCCTGCACCCTCAGCCCCTTGTGTCTGCCCCAGGAAATCCTGTGAAGTGCTTTGGCATTTCCTATGGGTGATGTTAAACCTTGCCTAATCTGCAAGTAATATGTAGCAGGAACCTGTCTACCGCAAATGCCAAGACCTGCGTGGACTCAGGCACGGTGGTCAGCAGTACGCCCGTGCGGCAGTGGAGCCCTACCACAATCTGGGCTGGATTCGTAAAGTTGCAGGCACAGGATTAAGGGAAGTGATTTTTTTCTTTTTTCCCCCCTCTTTTCAGAACCTACAAGACCACATTTGGAGCACTGTGTCAGGTGTAAGAGAGGAAAAAGTAAATGTCAGAAACTTTATTTTTGTTCAGTCACTGCTTTAAAAACTCGGTGCATTTACAAGGTTAATTGCTCATCTTCATGGCTGTTGGGGAAGATGATGATGCTTGCTGGGGCTATGGCTGGTTGGCAGTTACCCTGCAAAGTTCAATGCTTCTGTGCATCTCTGTGATGCCGTGCTGACTGTCCGTGGTTGGTCTTTCCTGCCTCTGACAGCTGGTTCCCAGTAATTCTTTTCCCAGTTATTGTCCCATTCTTCAGGGTGGAATAAAATGAAAACTCTTCGGGTGAAGCTGGTGGGACTCACATCTCATCCGTCTTTTCTGGGGACTTTTTTTAAAAAGCCTTTATTGTTCTCATGTTGCTTAGTGTCAGTAGTATGAGCTGCCATCAGTAGTACGGTCTGTGGGGTTTTCAGATCAGCTCCCCACACCTGAAGTGAATAGTACTAGCACATCCAAGGCCGCTCTTGGAAAGTATGTCCTCAGTTCAGGACAACTTTCTCCATTTCAAACCTTGCAAAAAGAGACGCCTATGTCTGAACTAGTTACTAGAGGCTCCCTTTGTTGTCCATGATGAAAGTAGTCTCTTCTAGGGCATCATTCAGCTGAGAGAGGAACTGCGTATCTCGGTGAGGAGCATTTGGTGACAGTCACGGGTGCAGACATCTGTATTTGATCAGGTGTCTTCCCAAAAGAACTAGTCCTAGGTGTCCAGTTTGTTGGTTTGACTTTTGTGAGCCCTTAAATAAGTCACTGGAAGGGTGATGAAAATGTTCAGGTAAAGGAGAATGTCCTCTCCGGGTTTCATTGAGGAAGTATTGAAGCATGTAGCGGGATTTCTCAGCTAAGACCTTGACTGGCCTTCATCCTGGTCTTAAATGATCTCTTAAAACTCAGTGCTGCTGGAGCATATGAATCTAAACTCTGATGGCACACCAGAGACATCTATTGCAAGAGAGCATTTCTGATACATCAAATAGCATGATTTATTTTGAAACATATATACATCTAGCAATGCCAAAAATTAACTGGAAATGGGATATTATGTATTGGAAGAGTTAGAAAAAACTGTATGATCTGTTGCAGTACTCCAGCTGATTTACTGGTTTCTCATTATTGGGGAAGGGGAAGGGCAGAATGCTAGTTTAATTATCTGAACGTTAAAAACATAGCTAAAAAGATATTCTGTGCAATAAATAAACATTTTCTAATTTCAGATTACTTTAGCACCATGAAAAAGTACTTTCTCCCCTGTTGCAGGCAACTTCTTAAAGTCAGGACCTCATTAACTAAAAAATACTTTTTCTGTTTACAGTATATTCACTCATCAGGCATAATTCACAGGGTAAGTGGAAACAATATAAAAGATGTTTATATTTTGATAATGTGAGTGGTGTTTGTGTATAAGCATGCTCGTAAATATGCCTGAAATTCTGTTTATAGTGTCTCAGTTTGATGATGCCTTTGGTTTCTTCTTCAATAGGAACAAAACGTGGTATGGCTACATTAGTGTAAGTTGGGCACTCAGGTTGCGCTGAATACAGCTTAGATTTGGATTTCTTAAATTACTTTGTGAAGTTGAGTTGTAAGTCCCCACAAGAGCAAATAGTGTCTAAATTGAGGTGGATAAGAGTTTTTTTCTGGCTTTTTTTTTTTAACTGAAGATTAAACATTTTGAAAACCTCAATTTTTTTCTGAGAGAAATTAAGCATCTGGTTCTTTTTGAACCCCTGCTGCGTCTAAAGTCCACTTAAAATCACTTTTGCACTGTGAAGAAGGAGTTCTGAATGATGCCTCCATGGTACTAAGCAGGATAACTTCCCCCAAAACTGCATCAGAACAGTAGAAACTGTCTGTAATAAAATATCAGGAGCACCAGAAAGCGCATGTTGTATAGTAGCTTTAAGCTGGACATGGAAACTATGCAAACTGCCAAAATAATGTTACAAATTGATATTTTTATTTCTACAACTGCTGTGATCATGCTCTAAATTTACAGTTGCTTAGACTTTCTCTAAGCTCCCTCTTGATGGCTCTTGAGCTTTTTGGTTTCATTACGGTTCTTTGCACCAATTTGTTTCTCTCCAAGGCCTCTCTGATCTTAAAACATCTTCGTATAAAACAGGTGGATGCCTTTTAAAAAGTTCAGACAGAAGATTCTTCTAAATGTCTTGAAAAAGCTGAAGGAAAATTAATTTCTGATTTTTTTTTTTCTTTCTCTTTATAACTGAATGTCTAAGAGTCACTGACATTGCAAAATCTTCTTAGTCGTTGCCAGTACTCTTCCCTTTGCTGCTAAACTTAGAAGTACAACCTTTGAATATCATTAGAAGTCTATACAGTAGCTAAAGAGGCTTAAGGGATTTTTTTTTTTTTTTCACGTTGCAGTGTCCATTGAATTGACTTTGTTAGGAAATTGATTTTCCCACAGAAGAGAGCATAGGCTTTTATGTAAGATCTTGTTTGATTCCTTCAGTACTCCTTCTAAGTCTATCAGGGTATGGAACCTTTTTAAAGTATATTTTGATATGCAGTATGTATAGTCCAGAAATACATATGTGACTCTTTAACTTTGTGGTGTTAGTATTAAATGCAAAAATTTATGTCCAAACCCCACTCACAGTAAGATGAGTGAGTTCCTTCACTGGCAAGTATTTTCCTGACTTATAACAGAAAAGACGTTGATTTGTCTGGGGGGAAGACATACTGGAAAAAAGCCAAACATATGCAAGTTTGTGTCTTTGTTTCTGTTATTTGTTACATTTAATTTTCTAATTTAGTTTTATGACATAATTTTACCTGTTGCTGTTCTAAGTAGTTTTATGAAAACCATTAAACTTAAATGAAAGGAAGAAAGAAAGTGTGCTTTATTGTGCTTGCTGTAAAATAAGTAAATAACATCCATTTCAAATCTGATTACAGGATCTAAAGCCTGGAAACTTGGCAGTAAATGAAGACTGTGAATTGAAGGTAGGATGTTTATTTATGTCAGAGGTATTAGAAATACACCACAGAAGACAGTGGGTGCAGCAGCTGTAGACATGCTGGCTGGTTTCAGTGATGGGCCAGGCTTTCAGCCCACGGGCTTTGAGGAGTCATGGAGAAATACGGGAATGCTTGAAAATGAGAGAGAAGAGGATCAGATGGGCAGCAGTAGCAATCTTGAAAAAAATTAGAAGAGTATAAGTATTTTCCTTTTTGTCTGACTTCAGTCACCACAAGAATAATTAAATATTTTTTTAAGAAATAAAGACCTAAATAGTGCACATCTATTCAGCTCCTATTTGTATGTCCTTGACTGACATAAATGTGCATTTCATACAAATGTCAGAGGTGATGATCAATTTCTGAGATCATTCTGGAGCCAAGCACAAGAAATGGCTGTGCCTCAAGCTAGAAACATTGCCCAGGATGTCCCAGCTGAAAACATCCAGTCCAGATAGAACACTCCAGGAAGCTGGTACCTGGTGCTAACGGGAGAAATGGGGGTTGGCTCCAAGATGTAGAGGAGGATTTCTGGTGAGGAAGTCAGTGCCGCAGGTTATTACATTCATGGCGTCCTTGGAGCGGTTGCTAACTTGGTTCCCTCCATCTGGGTGAAGGGCAGTGTAAGAACAGAAATTGCTTCTGCAAGTTTGGCGTTGACAGAGCGGTCCGTGCCACAGCTGTGTGCCCACACCAAGGGCATGTGCGTGACAGTGATAGTCACCCTTTTCCTGTGTGATGTGTATGTTGCAATGAATACTGGTATATTTTTATGCAGTCACTCAACTAAAAGTACTTTTCAAGAAAAAATCATGTCATGGTTACAGTAGGATAAGAGCTGTAATGGAGAACAGTTTTTATGATGTGTTGCAGCTAATCACTTCAGAGAAGCATGAGGGGAATCACTTACTGCTCACCACGAACAAGAACATCTTATTTCTTTGAAAGTGATTCCTTCTGCACTGTTACAACTAACAGTAGTATCAATTGCATGTAGCCTACAGTGTATTTCGTAGTAGGAATATATCAGTTCTGCTTCATTTTTGCTCTTAATTGAAGTAGTGAGAAAAAAAATTCATTAAAGGGAGGCAATTCCTAATTCAGCCTCCTGTAGTTCAGCTATTTGCCGTTTCTGCCGCTACGCTGCAAGACAGGTGCATTTGATGGCATTTTTTGTATTACCTGCTTGCTGCTTCTCTGGAGTGGGGCAAGTATTGGCATGTACTGTGACTCTCTTCATCCTACCTGTTGGGGCTTCCCCCCAAAGATGGGTAGGAGGATGGTGCACACACACACCCCTTCCCAGCATGGTAACTGGGCTTAGCTGGCATGCACTCTTGGAGATCAGGGCTGTAGCACCCATTGTGGAAAGTTATCTGTCCTGAAGTGTAAGTGTTGCCACTTCCTTGGAAATATTCTTGGTAGAGTCCATTTGAGTAGTAATTCTTCTCCTGCATAACATTTGTCCTCAAGCATCCTTCTAAATCATTGAACTGAAATACTGTATCTGACTAGTTCTGATCACAGTTTCTTACATGTATTGGAAATCTTCCAAAGCCTGTTAGAGTGGATAGTATTGGTACTGCAGAAATAATTACGCAATGTTTCCTGACCTAGCAAAAATGCAACTATTTGGCTGTGGAGAGTTACTTTGTTACAAAAAAAGCCAATTATTTATTATGAAGTAGAATTATGTAGTACTCAGCACTGTTTATTTTAGGAATATAGTTTATTCTCTTGAGTGTAGAGATGGTCCCAGACTGCTTCTAGTCCCCAGTTGATTCTATTCTTGTATTTTAATTTTTTAGTAATTTTTAGAAGTGTTTTTGTCACCTATCTTCTCTTAGCTCTAGCAATCTGAAAGGCTAGTTAGGGTTTTTTAGTTAATTACAAAATCAAGCTATGTCTTCTATCCTGTGCTTGAATATACTGGCCTATACATCCTCACAAAACAACAGTAAATTTGAATGGGGGCTTTTGTGTCCTGATATATAAGGGCATTTAGATCTTATGGCCAAGGTTTCCTCCCTAAAACAGACATAAGACTTCATGGGAGGAGTTCAGTTATGTGAGAATTCCAGCTTTGAATAACTACAAAAAGTCTAACTCTGCAAGCTGGGAGATACAGAAGATCAAAGGTTGTGAAGCACTCCCTTAATTAAATACAATAAAAGTTGGTGCAACACTGCAAAAATGTTTTTTAGCATACAACGTACAAACTATACTTGCACGTAGCTGTTGTGATACAATTTTTTGCTCTTTGGAGACTGACCTGAATGTTCAGGCTTCTGTCATCTCAGAATTTCCCTATCTAACACAAAAAGCCATTGTCTTTTCCTGGCTTATAGATGGCCAAATGGTGAGTGGGTCCCATGGTGATGGGGGGGGGGGAAAGAGAATCTAGAAAAAACAGTTGTACATGTTTCTCTTCCCCACCCACCCAGCTGTGCAATTACATTTTGAGATGCAGCCCAGGTCTAAGACATCCTTCCGTGATACAATTACTGTATTTCCTTATTTAACACAACTTATTTGTCTGTTACCTTGGACATTTTTAAGCTTTTGGATAAACTGAGGCAAATAATTCTATACCAGAACACAATTTTGTGAAATGACAAGGAAAAAATGTAGCATTAAGCTTTAGTTGTTGTTTCTTGACTCTCAAAGCGAAATTATGATGTTCCTGGTTGTACAATAAGCTCTGATATCATACGCAGAAATGCACATTTGCAATTAGGAAATACTGGTTGTCAAAAGGCAACTCTAGTCTATAAACATAAAGCAAACTATAATATGTTGGGAAGCGTTCATAAAAAAATATCAAGGTGAGGATTTAACTGGGATCTGTTCCACTGAAGGAGTTGAACTGACTTCCCGCACGCGTGTTCAGGTGCAATGGCACCCTGCTCTGAGAGCGCACTTTGAAAGTCAGTTTATGTGGGCACAGGACCATGCTTCCAGGGGTAGTCCAAACCTTTTGCCCCATGTCTGTGCACTCAGCAGCTTCCCTTGCATCAGCTCCTGTGGTGATAAGGCTGTAGGCAAGTTGGAACAGTTCCTTGAATTGGTAATTAATTAATAAGCAATCAGCTTTATTTTTCACAATGAGCTTTCTGGCTCCCTCATCTGATGCTCTCAGCTGCTACGTAGGAATCAGAAAAGTGACAGTGAAGGGTGCACGAGGGGAAATCACTGCCCTTCTGTGGTCTCAAAGTTACCGTTACTGAAGCAAGTTAGGAAAATTAAATTTGCTGAGTAGAAGGGGAGCTTCTCCTTGAGATGCTGTGGGGAATTTGCTCTCTCTTTCATAATTCCTGCATTATAAAAAGGATTTTCAAACTTGCTCTGAAAATTGTTTTGGAAGTTCCAGCTGAAAAGTTGAAGATTGGAGTATGAGAGTAATAGTTTCATGTGAAGATTGTTATTGAAGTGGTACCACGTTAATATTAAGTACTAACAGGATACGCTTGTTCCTGAGCCTAATGAATATGTAAATGAAAATAAATCCTGAAGTTAATACATAACCCACAAAAATTCTCACTGTCATTTTCTGCTTTTACAAAAATACAAACCCAAATTATATTTTAGCTGTTTCCAACTCCAGGTGTCACAAACCTTAGTATGGAAAATGCCTAAAAAGCTGTGACAGAATAGATGGTACCACATATGGCTTTTGACTTTTACATAAAACTTCCTTTTTTTTCTTCCACCCTGCCTCCCATATTACTGGGAAAACATAATGTGTGCTGTCTATGTAGAATAAATTTGAAAGCTGTATATAAAAGTGTATTTTGCTACTGCAAATATTTTGGATCCAGTAGATCTTTGGTACCCAAAGAATCAGCCATAATCAAGAGCATTTTATTGGTAAGAATAAAAATCTCTCCCTTTGCATCCTGTTCCTGTTTTTAAATTGGTAGGCAATCAGCAGCTACGGGGAAAACATGGAAATGCTACTTCAAGCATGGCAATAACGATAAGCAATAACATTTTATACTCTTGATCTATGAATGAAAGTGCAATTTTCCTTTCTGTTAGTGCCAGGGAGTGATGAAACTTTCCTGAAATATTTTTAAATGTTTGCCAGGGAATGATGAAACTATCCTGAAATATTTTTAAATGTTGAATGGCAGAGAGCATTACAAAAATATCACCCTTGGTATAGTAATGCACAGGTGCTTCTAATAAAAACTTGTGCCCTGTCAATATATATCTATGAAACCCGATACACATGGAAACTAGTGGCTGTTTGTGCAAAGCTACATATTCAACTATCTGTGGATGATGATGATGATTTATCTTGAGTAGACTTTACTTACCCAGCCCCCTTGCTTCTTGTTAGAAGCATGAACTTCCTGATAAGTGTGAACTGACTGTCATTCCAGGAGTGGAATTTTGTTGCTGTTGGCCACATCTTTAGGCACCATCTTTTGATGGTCCATGCAGGTGGACCTTATTAGGCCAATTTTGTAGGAGGTGACAAAAGGCCGTAATGTTCATTTTTAATCTTGCTGCTGTACACATTGCTATATCTAGAGATAACTATCTGAGAGTCTTAGAAATAAGCTGAATTGTGCGTAATCCTTTAAAAAATTGCACTGACCTTGCATTCCTTACAGGGTTCTGTAGTTGATGCAGTAGGTTGGAGAAAACTTAGTGGGACTAAATAATGGTAATTCCTTACTCTTGTTGCAGATTTTCAATGTGAACTAGAGGAAGCCTTCCCTTGTATGAGTTACTCATAGAATAGAAATAATGATACCTCCTTACTTCAGAATATTATTGGAACACACTCTTGCATAATTGTGCCACCTGGGATACAAGAACAATGAATACCATCTAAGATGGGTGCTATTCTTTTAGCCCTAACATGATACGATGGTGATTCCATGGCCAGGGAATTTTTTTTGCATTGAATGTGACCAGTGTCTTTTTAAATTAATGATTGAAGAATTTGCTACTTACTTTACTGTTTTTACAGCTTTTAGTGTTGCTCTAGGAATATCTAACTTGGGGAAAAAAATTGTAAAGCTTCTTGCTACTTCCATCTTGATTTTTAAAATGAGAACAAGACACTTTAGTGAGAAAAAGATGCAAAAATAAACCAATCTCTGCAGATTGCTCCAATTCCTTTATTTTCCACATTTGTAAAGTCTGTATGAAATAGATAACTAGCTGTCTGATCAAGATGTTCTTTGTGCTTCCACTGCAGATTCTGGATTTTGGATTAGCAAGGCATACAGACAGTGAGATGACCGGTTACGTGGTTACAAGGTGGTACAGAGCCCCAGAGGTCATACTTAACTGGATGCATTATACACAAACAGGTCAGTGTCTCTTCAGAAAAGTCTTAACAGAGCTAAAGTATTCACTGAATCAGGCAATATATAAGCAAGTCTTTGTTTCTGAAGTGAATGAGAAATTGGAGGTGGAAATGACAATATAATTACTCAAAACTTCCTTGTAGATAAATTGCAGGTAATCGTTTGGTGGTTGTGAGTTTGGGGGCTTTTTTGTATATTTTCTGAGAGTAACAGAAAGTGCCAAGGTGGTTGGAAAAAAGTGATATAAATGTATACAGATGTGACAGTCTGGTCTGTGTTCTTGTGTTCTGCACTGACTGTCATCTTCATGCAAAGATGTGCTGATTGTAACTCCAACAGACGGGGAAAATGGTGGAAGGAGGGAATTAAAGTCACGCTAGGATAACTATCGACGTTTTGGAAATCATTGAAAATTTACTTTCCACGTGCATCTGCCTGTTACTGAGAAACTGATTTTGCATATTATCAGATTATCTCCAGTCTGCTAATTAGAAAGGCTGGTAGTTTTATCTATACTGTTCATCATACTTGGCAAGGCACTCATTTATTTTGTAACAGGCTATAAAGGTAAATTTTACACTTCTTTAAAATATGTTTTAAATTAAACTTTATGCACATTTAAGTGAACAAGTATTTAGCAATTTAATGTGACTATTGGTCTTTTTTTCAGTTGACATCTGGTCTGTGGGCTGTATAATGGCTGAGATGATAACAGGGAGGCCTCTGTTCAAAGGAAATGATCGTATCCTTCAATGAATTTATGATACTAGTGTAAGAAAATGATGAGAGGTTCTTATGTGATACAGTAGGTCTGTTCAAAAACTGATGACTGTAAATTGAAATGAATAGTAAAATGGCTTGCACCTTTCTTATTAATTGGTTATTTGATACCTGTATCACTTTTGCACATCTGCCAATTAAAACTTGTATTACTGAACTTTTTCAATAGAGAAAGAGAGGTAATCTTGAATCGCATCTCAAGTCATCAGGTAGAAGGTTCTGTGATGATAGAAGAGGCATATTTTGATTTTTTTAGTAATAGATTCCACAATTGCAGAACACGCACAGAAGATTCCGATGTGATATACGGACTTCTGTGCACGCACTAGTCCATTTCATGCTTTTTGAGACTTTTACCAAAAAAATGTTATATAAGTAACATCTGGTAAAATGTTTTAGATTTACAGAAAACATCTAGTCCTATCATTTCATTGCTGAGGAATTCAGAAAATAGTTAAGATTAAGCTGTAATTCAACCTCAAGTGATACTTCATTGGCAGTAGGACTTGTGATATTTAATAGAGGATGGTGTTAATAGAAGACAGCAAGAATTTTTTACTTTTTTGTTTTGCTTCCCACCTTTGTATGTTTGACAGCTCAGCCTAATTATTTTGCACTGCTTTTCCCCTTGTGGAGTTCCAGTCAATAAATCACTTATCTGCAAATACTGGTTTACGGAATCACAGTTGTTTAATTTTAGTTATATTTGTATTTAAGTACTTACATGTAAGATTAGGACTTCATTGCATGGATCATATTATTCTTGGTTTGTGAGGAAAAATATAAAAAAGGAAGATTGCCTTCACCAAAAAAATGACGGGGACTGTGGAAAAGTAGAATACATCAAATTATTTCAGCTGTACATATTTTAAGTACACATTAGTTCTTAACAAGAAAATACTAAAATGCCTGCCAAAGAACAGCCATTGACTAACACATAGCATTTCTCAACTAATGCTAACCTTGCGCATTCTGGTACATCAATAAGAAAATGAATGAATCGTAATTTTCAAGTTGCACTGTAAATGTAAGAGTGGAAAAGGTAGTATTTCAGTCATACCAGGTGTTGGAGCTTTCGGAGCTATTAGCTGAAGTTCTACGTCTTGTGTTACGAAGGAAATTACCCCAGCATAATAGTCCTTGCTGGCCTTTGAGTATATGAATCAGTATTAACTCTTGTCAGGGAAATGCAGCCGTGGGTTCAGCTGTGGGAAGATGAATAAGAAAACAGCTAACTTGAGGGATTCTTGTTTTAGTGTTAGGGAGAGGTTATCCTGCAAACTTGGTATGGGATTTTATTTATTTATTTCATCAGTGTTACCCACCATTGCCTTTTTCTGCAGAGGTTGGTGGAATCCTCATGTGCTCTGAGCTCTGATCTAGTTTCTCATCTGCTGCTCTTACCAGAGTAGCAAACGAGTCATAAAGCTGTTCTGTGCAGCATTAGCCTCCTGTAAATATGGCGTTTCTTCTTTGAAACAGCTGATATTGTTGCTGATTAATCAGTGCTGCTTTAGGACACAGAAGATTAGGGAGTATTCTGATGCCTCACCCCAACATCTCCAACATCTCAGCATCTGGAATTGAGCTAAGCATGTGGGAAATGAGGAGAGGGGTTAGGTTTTTTCCTCTTGAAGTTTCTCAGTGTGGAGAAGAACTAACACAGACTGGTTTACTCTGATTTTTGTTCTGTTTATTGTACCACCTGATGTTCCCTGTGACTTTTCCTGCTTTTACATCACCTAAGTATTGGATAGACCAGGCCAATGCATGCAATACATGTGTTGATTGTTCAGATACTCCAATACTTTTGGACAGACAAATCTAGAGGAGGCCTTATGATATTAGTGGAGTTTGCAGATGATTCAATTGTGTGTTTGCAAGTTACAGGATATTTTATTTCAGGTGCTATCAGTGTCTTTGCGTTTTACAAGAAAAATGGTAAACTTTCATCTCATCTTTTATAAATCTTCTGTTCAGTCATTGCTTTGTGATTTTTGCTTTATTCTCCAGCGAAGAAACGTACAATTCTTTGCAGCGTGCTTAGTTTTCTTATGGTGAAAGACTTTGTTCCTTATTTCTGGTATTCAGATCTGGACCAACTCACAGAAATAATGAAAATAACTGGTACACCAACTCAAGACTTTGTTCAAAAACTGCACAGTCAAGATGTGAGTATTCTGCTTTGTCAGTTGGTTTTACATGTCTTATTTTTACTTAAGCCATGCTCAGTTCTTAGACTGGCTGAGAGTATGTATTGACTCCTGATGGTGCATCTCAGCCTTGAAGTGCTTTGCACACCCAGAATAGCTACTGGAGATTAAGAGGGGGACAAAAAATGATCTGAACACTTGAAAAATCTGTATATTTAAATACTTCAAAGTTTCCAGTGTGTACCATGTGAACAGTTGAGCTGATGCATTACTACTTTTATTGGACACATACTGAAAACATGAACCTATTCAGAAAACCCAGTTTTTTGCAGATGTCTCTGACTTTCTTTCCTATACTTATATGAGTGTCCTTCTAGAATCCTTAAGACCCTACTATAAAGAACCTAAGATTATTCATTAGACTAACTATACAATTTAAATACTAATGAATTACTGTATAAGTTTCACTTCTAGAGATTCCTGTAAACTCACTATGACATTCTTTCAAATGATGCATACATATTTATTTTAATTAATATATTAAATATGGAGCACTAATAATTAAAGCTTTACATTATCATTTCTTAATCACAGTTTTAAGGCTTGGTTTAAAAAAAAAAAGCGTTCTTTTCAGCAAGAAGGTGAATATAATCAAGGTTTATGACACCCCAAAAAATTCATTTGTACAATGTGCTATCAAAGCATTGTTGAGTTACCTATTAAGCATATAGTTAATGTTGTCACCTTACAAAGGCAGCAAAGGTCTAATTTAATATCCATGTTTCTTTTAAGGCAAAAAACTATATCAAAAGTCTCCCAAAAGTCCAGAAAAAAGATTTTGCATCCATCTTGAAGTATGCGAATCCTTTGGGTAAGACAGTTTGTGTAGATGTGTACAATTTGTCTTGTTCTTGTGTTTGCATTGGAGGCAGCAGCGGCATCAGTCATGTGATAGGTTATGTGATGGTTCTCGTGCTTTTCTATCTCTTGCTTTCCATAATTCATAACTTTGTAGTGGCTAAACTTTGCCAAGTTTAGACCCTGCCAGGAATCAGATGTTTCTTAGAAGCGTCGAAAAAGAAGTATTTTGTGTTTCAGGCTTCAATCCAGCATCTGCTTAATGGTTTTACTGGAGCAGCTTTCTCAAAATTCCTGGGAGATTAAGTATACGTAATAAATTTTTCTCTGTATTGTATTTGAAATATAATTCTTTAAGGTCAACCTGATCTACAGTAGAAATGCAAGCAAATAGAAAGCTGACATTTTAGTCATGGAATTAATACATCCTGAGAAACATCTGTGCATTCCTGAGAAGCACTGGCTTGGATTTAATAGATGTAAACAGCCAGAAGAACATACCAAGTGTGCATAACTGTGACATGACCTGAGGCAGACAGAGCTCCAACATGGCTCTGCCCAAACCTTATCCATTCCCCAATGACCTGAACACTCACAAAGCTAGATTTATTAGAATATAAATTAGGATAATCGAATCTTCTCAATTTAAGAAGTTGAAATTGTGTGTTCAGATACAGTAGAAATAAGCATAATTAATAAGCAGCTCATACCCTGACTGCACGGTTAGTTCACTGACCTTCTTAGGTACAGAAAACTACGCATTTCCATTTAGTTTTTAGGACATTTCTTCCTATCACCTCTGTGGCCATCTGGCTGCTCCTTAAGTAGAGAACAACTGCTCATGGTCTGGGAGAGAAGGTTGGAGAGAATCCACGACATGGCAAGCAGGAGTTGCAGCATCCTGTCCCATGCTGCTGCCTCTTCTTCCTTTGAGCTGCTCCACCCAACTCAAGAACATTCTTTCAGGATAGAAAAACAGAGAACAAACAAATCATTCATCATATCTGTTTACACTAGCCCATTTTGACAGTCTAACAGTGGACCTGATCCAAAATCCACTGGAGAGGAACATAGATGATTTTCATTAATTGTTTTGGCTGAGGTCAAAAATACATAGCAGGTAAAGTCAGCACTGAGATTCTGAGCATGGATAACTGACTTGTCTTAGTAAACTTCAAGTGCACTGGGGCTAGGATTTGGTCACATACAGCACAATTCTCATTAGCTCTCCACCCACCTGTTCATTCTGTTGCTGTCAGGTTGTGATGCACTTTACAACCCCAACATGGTGGCAATGATGAAAGACACCTGGGAAAGCCCCAAACACAGTTGTCCTGGAGCCAGAAGCTGAGAAGTCATTAGCTGAGGGATGTGGCTGTATTGCATATAGAAGCAAGGGAAAACCTCTGCATTGCATCAGGCTTTGTACACATTCCAGCTTGCTCACAACGCTATTTTGTCATGCAGATGGGCCGCACTGGCTATAGAATAACCACCCAATGATTCTGCTTTATAACTGTATTTATTTGAAATATCTCCAGGGCAACATTACTGTGTACAAGCTGGAATCAGTGGCATGATTTGAATACACTGCTTGTTTTCTGTGCAATAGCTGTAAACCTTTTGGAGAAGATGCTGGTGCTGGATGCAGAGAAGCGAGTCACAGCAGCTGAGGCTTTGATGCATCCTTACTTTGAACCAATTCACGACCCTGAGGAAGAAATTGAAGCTGAGAAATATGACGACACATTTGATAACATGGATCTTCCCCTAGATGAGTGGAAGCGTGAGTCTAGTTTTGTGATATTTTCAAAAATAATGAGATAGAAAGGCCATCCAGAAATACGAATATTCCCCTTTACAAATTACCTTCTCTGCTTTTGATGGAACAGAGTAAATAGACAGCATTAAGATAGAGAAACACTATTGACAAGCCAGTGTTCCTCTTACTGAGGAGTCCTGGAACGATCCCCAAAGGTTGTTTCTTCTCCTTCTCCTCCTTCTCCTTCTTTGTCCTCTCATCTTCTGCAATGTAGGAAAGCAACCATTTCTATAGCATGTTCCTTCCAGTGGATAGAACAGGCAAACAGATTCCTCAACTGTTGGCTCTATAGGACTGCAGTGGTTGCTGGCCTTAATTTTAATTTAGGTTCTCCCAGGGAGAGAATACAGCTATCAGCAGAGATTTAAGTCTGAATCTAGTTTTCATCTAACATCAGAGGTTTGTATTTAGGCTTTTAAGTGAGGACTTGACTTTTAAAGCTGATGTGCTCAGTAGCTCTTTCTGAGGATATTGCCCACTATACTGTAAAGTCAATGCTTGCATCCCTTTGAAAGCACCTGTAACATTTCAGTATTTGGCTACTTCTTCAAATCTGAAACGGTGAGAAAATGTTCTTTGATTCCCTTACTTTTTGTACTCTTTCTCTCTTTTTTGCCTGAAGAGGTCTCTGTCTTCCTGACCTAGATCAGAGCCTAACCATGCGCCTTGCTCGTGTCTGTGCAGCTCCGTTTCTGATTAGACCAGCAACACTATGTTTATTCTGTTGTTTTCCAGGCATTACATATAAAGAGATACTGAACTTCAAGCCACCACAGACATTGGAGTCAAAGGAGACAGCAGTGTAATTGTATTACTCAGTGTTTTCAGAACACGGAAGAAAGCAGGAAAGTTGTAAATGTTTGTGACATTTCAGGTGTATAAAACTTTTATAAATAAACTGGATGTAATCTGTTTCATCTGCACTGTAAGAAAGAGCAATGTCTTTTACTCTGCATGTGGAAGTTGGTGCCTTTGGGAGTAGTATTTCAAAACTATCCAGAAACTTATTCCTGCCTACAACTTCTTCCTTCTGCACAAAAGGATTCAGACTGTGATAACCTGATGCCATCATCAAAAGAGCAGGTAGGACTAATTCTTCAACTCAGAGATCAGAAGAGTACAAGTTACCACCACAAGCAAGCTGAGACACAGAGTATGTCAGAGATGTGCCATGACTGCTCTCCATATCTTGAATGCAAGTATTCATGTGACTTCCTCTGGAATATTTCACCTTGGTAAAATGCCTGGGGAGGCTAATTAGCTTCTGCTACCTCAGCTAATGCAGCAGTTAGTGGAGACACAGCTCAAATGAATGCCTATGTCCCCTGTCCTACATGAGTGGAGGAGAACCTGAGCTCCAGCCAGTTCTGACAGATCTGGGCAAGAGGCAAGAAGCAGAGAAGTGTCCATGTCCTAGATTTTTTTCAAAGTAACCAGTGTAGCAGGACAAGATTTCACAAATGCACTAGGTGAACAGTCACTGGCTAAACAATCACTGTCATGGGGTACAATATTTTCCTCTAAATAGAGTGCAGTCTCTTTGTATGATAGACTAGGGATCAAGGATTTCCAGGGAGAAATTCTTAAGACTTTCTAAAACTTTGTAAGCTCTCTAGCATATTAGTATTGAAATGATCACTCGGAAAGTACATTTCTCAGAGGTTAAACTGGTTATAGAATCAGCAGTACTGATTTTAGAAATAAAGCTGCACGTGGGTTGCATTATAGAAAATAAAATGAGAATGAAATGCTATGCTGCAGCTGTTCACTGGGGATACCTACAGCAAGCTGGTTTGTTCACAGTGTACAGAGGTGTTGCCAGGTGCAGGATAACAACCATTCCTTTTTTTAGCCTTTTGAACTCATCTTGCTTGGAAAAACCCTCAGACCTTCTGTTGAGAGGTGCCTTACCAGGAGTAGTCATCTTCCTGATGGGATAAATTGGTTAGACACTTCATGAGTTCCTCTTCCTGCCCTCTTACTATATTTTCCTAGGTGCTTAGTTTGTAATAATCTCTCAGAGGTAGGAAAAAGAAATTGGCAAACCTTTGGTGAAGAATTTCTTTGTGAGATTGCTTGTCCTTGTTAAAGGTAATGTCTCTACAATTGAGTGTTTGGATATGGATTATTCCCAATGCAATATGCTGTTATGTGTTGCTACTAAGTGAAACAGTTGTGACAGAAGGCATTTGATCTTAGCAGGTAATAACTGGAAAAGAAGTAAGAAATTACTTGAGGTTTTTTTCTTTAATAACCAGTTTAAACCAGAAGTTTAATCGAGGCACAGTTGTTCTGTTTCTTTCAATGAATGTTTAAGTTAAACACCTGTAAATATTAGCATTTGTTTAAAAATTGTTTGTGATGAGCATTGATTAGCTGGGATGACACCTAAAGAGACTAAATGGTAACAGAAATCTTGAATTATTGATGTGTTTGACAAGTCATTAAAAACTACAGTTTCAGGAATGCATTAAAAAAAGCAGAGAATGTAATTTGAAACAAAACATTTTTTCACAGTACAGGTCACTGAGGAAGGCACACTTAAGGGTCATACCCCGTTTTGCCCTATTGACTTTCTCCTTGGACTACACTTTTACATTGATTAGGAACTTTATTTTTTTACAGAATAGCTGTTTTCTCTTAGGATCGTGCTCTGTGGTCCTCTTAAAAATGATGGGAGAAAAGCGCCTATTGGAATTAGTGGGCTTGATAGAGCCAGTCAATGGGAAATGGAAAATGTCAAAAACTTCTTTGAAAATGCTCCCTTTATATTTCAAATGGAATTTCAACATCCTAAATTCTAGCAAGTATCTAAAGTCTTGAGATAATGCAATGGCTCAAATGTTAGTCAGACTTTGAGGAAGCTTTTTTTTTTTTCATTGAAAAACTGCTTTGCATTTTCTTCATAAATGCCAACACTTCAATGGCCATTTTCACTTCCCCCCGCCTTTAGCTTTAGTGAAGTCAAGCCCTAAACCCCTCTGTTGGCTGAGGTGAACTTTTCCCTCTCTTAATCTTAACTTAGTATTGGAGAAGCAGCTAACCCGCATGAGAAGGACATAAGATAGTTTTTCTAGATACTGGAGGAATACAGAACTCTTAAAATTGAAGAGAAGACCTTCATGCATGTGCCAGCAACGACTGAAGTACTGCTGCGCTGTCTAGTCAGCAAACAGTCTGCAAGGTAAAATACCAAACGTGGAAAGTTTGTTAGATCTTGGCAAGACGGTTCTGTGAAGAGATTGAAATCTGCAGAAACGGCTGCAAACAGCAATAGAGATCATTAGTATAAATAGCTCGTTAAAAGAAATGCGAGGTGAAAGCAGAAATACTTTGCATGCGAGGCAGCTGCTGCTTCAAAGGGAGAGACAACACTTCCTAAGTTTTTATTTGCTATTTCTGCTGGTGCTAAGCAACTCAGGAATAAGAACCCAATTTCTGTTTGCCTTAAAGAGAAATGTAAATACATTCTGCATGTACTTGAAATGTATTGTGACAAATAAAGGTTGGGGGGTTGTTTTTTACACAATAGTGGTCTTATTTTCCCTATCTGTATTCCCAAATGTATAATCACTCCTGAAAATAGTATTTTCAGTGTAAGGGAACTGTATGAAACCTAATATTATAGGTACATTTCATGTAGTATGAGCTGCTGATGTAGTTTATTTTGGAAGTCAGTCAGACCACAGATCCTAACCTTTCTCCCGTTTTCCAAACTTCAGGTCAGCCACAGAGCTGATCTGATTGTACTACTGCCACCTAATTATTTCTTACAGCATCTTGGGTTTTACCAGATGTCTGTGTTCTGTTTTGAAGGACAGGATTTCAGTCCTTAAATGCAGTTGCATTTTTCAGCCTGATTTTAAAAGCTAAAGTCAGACTGACAGGTCATCAAGCGTATACATCTTTGAGTTGGGCAGGGACGTTTGAGTTAACACGGTTCTAGTAGGGTATATGGGACCTTCGCCCTGAAAACCAACATGCCCCCTGACTGGTTTAGAGCAAGATTGTCCCCTTAAGTATTAGTCTTCATCACACTGAAGACTCATCGTTCGTGCTGAATTTTGATAGTGTGTTGTGGGCCAGATGTGGCTCACAATTTCACTTCTTGATTATTTTCTGAGTTTTTTACGGTGTAACACTGAGGTGAGCGCTAATATGAGTCCTGCAAAATATGTTCAGAAGATCCACTTTGTTCTTGATTTGGAACTACTGGGCATATGAGCTGGGTGGGATTCTTTAAGCTTCCTACTTTTTGATCTGCTGTTCAAGTATCAGATGCTTCTGGTCTGCTTCAGCTAAGGTTGTCGGAGAATGAAGCACCTGTTAGATGATAGCATTCACTGGATCTTGGTATGAAATACTCCTGTAGGGCTTTAGATGGTCTGTGCAGGTACCAGGGAAAGGATAGGGGCTCATAACACCTGCTGTCTCTGCTGATTAATTCTCCATCTCCTGGATGTACTGCAGGGCAACTGGCTGTGTAAATCGAATAATACCAGAAGCAGTTTCATGGACTACAGCACTTAGAATCTCCTCCTAAGTATTTTTAACAATTCAGAAGCATGAGTTGGAGAAAGATTAAGGGAGGAGGAGTTCCATCATACAGACACTTTGAAACTTCACGGACTACAAGTTAACGAGCAGCTCTTGTGCACAGATTATTCGCAGCCTTCTGGGATAGTAACATAATGATCTAAAAACTGCATTGCCGCCTAGCAACCACATGCAGCTCTCAGGCATCGGAGTGATGCATGCTTTTTAGCTACCAGGAACAGCATCCCTCTGCAAGGAGGTAAGTGGGGACAAGGAAAGTAATTTAAGGGTTCGTTATTTTTGTCTGCTGCTATCCTGCTCTGCAAACAGAGCTCTTTTATGCTTAACCTCATTACATTTCCATGCTGGAGTTTTCTAGTTCACTCCAAGGTATGCTTCATCAGTAAGCGATGAGGTGCATTTCCAGCTAAGTTTGAGTAATCCAGGCATGCAACTCCTTTCATTGAAGTGTTTTGAATGCGCTGTTATTTTTGAGAGGCAAAAGAGGCAAAATGAGGCAACCAGTGAAGCAACCAAATGAAATGTAGTGGAAGAAATTGCTGAGGTCCTGTTCGAGAGCGCTCTCGGTTTTGCCGTGCAGTGTCCTGGGGGCACGTGCTCGCAGGGAGCAGGAGATGCCTCTTGCTGTCTTTGCGTGGTGCCTGCAGCAACGAGGCTCTCGTCTGAGTGATGCTCCTGATACAACCAAAGACTGCCAGCTAATCCAATTCAGTCTGATATTAATAGGAAATTCATTATTATTATAACAGTAATATTATCACAGGTTATAACAGTAAGGTTATACTGCTTGGAAAACCACGGGCATTTAGCCCACTGGGGGCCTGGGCCAAGGCAGCTTTTTTCAGGCATTTTAAAAGCCCCATTTGTACATGACAAGGTCTGCTGCCCAGTAGTATCACTTTGGCATGTGGCCAACCATTTTGCTGTTCCTAGGAAACTCCTTACATTTTTGTGTTTGAGTCAAGTTTGAATTTCCTTTTTCATAAAAATGGTAGTGTGCTACTGTAAGGCGAAAAAACAAGGCTGAGAAGTGTAATTAGAAAAACATTAACTAAACTTTTCTCTAAAGAATCTAATATATAGGATACATTATAAAATAAAGGTCAGTTACAAGGAATCAAAATTGCTGCTCGGGAAGAATCCTGAACCATGGCTGGAGTAACTTTTGGTTAGAGTTTGAACTCTTAAAAGAATCCCAAGAAGATTTTTATTTAATGCAGAAAATTAACACAGTATGAACTTCAAATAAAGAGGAAGCATGACTGGTGCACACAAAATGTCTGCTAGTCCTGAAGCAGGGCACCTTTTTAAGAACAGGTTTGCATATTGATGAGGGAAGCACAACACTGCAGGGAACTCCCCAGAAAGCATCCTTCAGAAATGTGGGTTCATCTAGAAACATGGATGTTGTTCGTCTTGCTGGAACAAGACGATCAAATCAGGCAAATGTTTGATTCCATTTAAATGATTACATTAAATGTAAGGCACCTCCAGTGAGTGTGTTAACTCAGGTTTTTAACTCTGGATTTCCAGGCAAAAATGTAGCTACAGGGAGATTCATTTCAGGGGTTCATCATAGTCCCAACAGTCTCAATCTGTCCATAGCATTACTACTGTCAACACAGTTTACCTAGGTGATGATGAGTTCTTCGTCTATGTGTTCTATCACACAGGTTTATGTTGTTTTTCTTCACGTGGTATCTCTTTCATTGAAGGCAATGACTAAGTCTTCTCTAGGAATTTGTTAGGATGTTTTTACCAGAAAAGATTATAGCTCCTGCCCCCCCAGCTCTTGCAGAAGGTGGCAACTATGTGATCACTAAGACAAGGCAAAGTGCAGGATATGAAGGCAGCCTCGTGTTTGTGGTATCCAAAATGATCCCCAGTAGAAGCTATAGATCCCTCTCCCCACATCTGCCAAAGCTGCCTTTGACTGTTCCTTGTGTTTTGGCTGGAGCCCTCGGCACCTGCTGCAGCGGGGAACGTTCTGGGCTTGTACAAGCAAGCCGGTGGGAGCCGAGTGTTGGACACGTGGGCTCTGCGCTAACAGACTCACCGGGGCTGGGAGTGTTTCCAGGTGCTGACCTTCAGCTGCCTGCTCTGTTAAATTGCTAACACAGTTTTGGCCCAGGGCAGCTGTGGCCTTCTGCGACTCCCCCGGCACAGCTGAGGAGCTGCTGGTGGCCGGGTGCTGCTCCAAACAGGCAGCGGGATGCCGTCAGCTGGCTTTGGAGGCTAGGAGGCTTTCATAGCCTGGAGTTGGGCAGTTTCTTGCCAATTGGACTTCTTAGATCCAGCAAACTGCTCCAGACGTGGTTCATTTACTAGCACAGACATGGCCACAGAGCCAATGGTGCCTGGAAAATTGTGCTCACCCCAAACTGATGGGGTGACTGTATGACTCTAATCTCTGCGCTGTTGTCCTGCAGCCATAAAATAATAAAAATGCAGCCTTTGTGAAGTAGTTGTTTAGGAAAGCGTGATGGTGAGCTCTGCTGTAAGGGTTGTGGGGGCATCCCCAGGGGCCCCCAGAGGCTTGGCTGCCAGGGCTGGGGGCCGGCTCATAACCAGTGCAGCCAAGGGCAGCCCCTTCCCCACGGTGACCCCGGGGAAAGGCTCCCAGATGCCCTGGCTGGGGGAGCTGCTTCCAGCTGAGGCTCTCGCCTTGGCCCTGCCCGAGCTGCAGCTCCCGCTCCTGGGACCCTCGTGGGTCCCACCGAGCCGCCAGCACCACCACCCACGGGCTGATGTCCCAGCCTGGCCTGTCCCCAGCCCCAGGGAGCTGCTCCACACACGGGTCTGGGGCTGTCCCTGGCTGCCTCCCGCCTTCTGTCCTGACCTAGATATGATGGTTTACATTAAATTAGGGTCAAGTTGAAAAGATCTATTGGCAGTGCTCCAAAATAAAATGGAAATAATATGCATTTCCCCTGCCATTTGACAAATCTACTGTAAGTCGCTGTGAGTCTCTCATTTGTTATTAACATGATTTGGACAAAGTAAGTGTCACGACAACATCATTTGCCCTAATAAAGTTTTTTGTATGTGGTGCATTTGTGCAAAAGGGTAATGATGAGATAGGAAGGAAAATAACTGCAAGAGAACACAGATTTCCTTTAAACGAAGAAAAGACAATACAGGAGGATTTTTTGAAGGCATTACTAATATCTTAAATAAACAATCGGACTTGTCAGAAAGGTAGAACCACAGCAGTGAGAATATTGTGAATGCTGAGATCGAGTCTTTCCTGCTGGTAGAGTGTGAGGGCTAAGTCACCAGGGATACAAATAAGTTCCGGGTCCCATGTCATGTTACAGGCTTTAAACATGACTCCCCTTATGGCTTCCAAACATTCTGATAATGCTTTACATGAAGGCTGCTGAATTATCAGAACAGGTGTGAAACTATGGCCATACATAAACAGGTGAATATTTGGAGACTCTGGTCTCTCTGGTCTCTCTGGTAAAATGAGTGGGATTCTCTTCACAAACAGCTCACTATAACTATAATTACTATAGCTACTCAGTATTGCCATTTTAAGTCTCCAAAACAGAACATTAACTACTTTTCCTTAGTTTTCTCAATGGATTTTATAGCCTTTTATGCTTTATGGCTGGATTAGTGGGTTTGATCACCTGGATTTGATATGATTAATGTTACGAACTTGCTGCATGTCTTCCAGCTTATGAATTGCTTTCCATAGCTAGTGTTTGGCACCATTAAAGTACTTTGAGATATAAATTATTTATGTAAAGGGAAAATTCACTTTGTGCTGTAACCTCAGATCTTAGCACTGGGGTAAGCATGACCTCCCATGAGAAAATGCTCAGGAAAGGCTGAAGAGCCGAGCTGAGCAAGCAGAGAGCATCACTCTGTCCCAAAGATTGACTTGCCTTAATGTGCCAAATTCATACCAGAGGATGCCTGAGGGCTCCCTTAGGGTTAATAAATTCTTCTCTAATACAGTGATGTGACATCATCAGCTGGTTCATACATCCTTTGTGATCAATTAGTAGGTTTAAAGAAGACTAAATCTCTTTCTTCTTGTCCAGGAATGTTAGGCCTTAAAAAATATGGGCATGTCAGTAAGGCTGGTTATGAAGAGCCTGAACCAGAAACAGTCCATTCCTCTTGGAGAGGAGAAAAATGAAAACTTGCAAGTAGGCAGAATTTGAAGCAGTATTTCCCCTCATTTTTCTGTTTTAGCTTTATGTACGCAAGCAGTGTTCTTACCAAGTAAATCAAATGCTACTAATCCTCAAAAAAAAGAAATAGCCAAGTGAATGTTCTCACACATGTGGGCAGGGACCCAAGCTGGCTTCTCCCACCGGAGTGCAGGGAGGGAGAGGCTGTGTAAGGACTCCAGTAAGCACAGGGAGAGAAGTTGTTTGTTCCCTTTAAAGCTTGGTGTATGCACCTGCAGCATCCCTTGCTGGAGCCAAGATATTAGGATGAGGATGTTTTTTACTCAGTCAACCATATTGTAGGGCAAAGTACCTTCCATACTGAATCCTTTTTTAATATCATGTTCCCAAATCAAACATTTTTATATAACCTCCTGAAAGATAATTCACCAAAAAGAGTAGAATGGGTGACCTGTTTATGTTGGCCCCCTTTGTCAGTCTTGTTCATATCAAGGTATGCTGTGAGAACTGCACTGACATCAATAGGATGTATTGTAACACTCAGCATGAGCAAAACAGGAAGAATCTTAGCTTTCAGGATAGCATGGGTTATGGAAACTGTCGTTGCCTTCCCTGAGTACAGGATTAGCCTGTCAGTAACTCCAGTACTTCTGTTTCATTTTCATAGAATATCAGGAAGAAAAATACTACTCAGCATAAGCATGGATGGCAAAATCTGATCCAATTGCTAAAAAAAAAAAAAAAAAAAAAAAAAAAGGAAAAGAAATACAGAGCATTTACCCATACAACTGAGTGCTCAGGTTACACTGTCTGGATGTATTTTCTAAAAATATTTTTCTCTCTCACCAAACAAAAAAACCTCTCCTGCCCTGGTACATTTAACAGTAGCAATGCTGTAGTAGACATGTAGATATAACAAGGCAAGGCTTATGGAGAGTGGTAATAGCTTTTATCAGACAGACATAACCAGGGGAAAAAAGCTAAAGAAGCTGTCAGGCACACATGCTCCTTTTAAGGTCTGAAACTAGAGCTGCAATCACAACAAATCTTTTGTCTCTGGATGCTCCTGAGTCTAATTTCAAAATACCTTCCTCTCTCATCTATTTGCTCCTCTATGGTTTCCATAATGAAAAGAGCCTCCTATGGATACAGTTATCAATCTTTGGTCACTGAAACCAGCATGAAACCCTTAGTGCTATTCAGAGAATGAAAATGGTTCCTAAGACAAAAAAAATCAGCCTCTCCTAATTAACCCTATATTAAGTTATTTCTCTGGTTCTCCCTCCCTGAGCTTCATAAACTAATTAGAAGTAAACCACAGTTTTAAAGATCGTTTAAGTACTGTTTGATTTTGAGCCCTTTCTAAATGATTGCTCTATAACTTTTCCTTAGTTACTCAGCTCTTGCTGTTGTGTAGCTATTTAGGATGGATTCATCTCCATTTCATTTCCCCAGCTGCACCACTGGAAGAAAATTATTGCCCTGGGATGAGGGTAAAGTGCTGTGAAAGCCAAATGACATAACATTTCACAGGCAGGCCATGCGTGGTCTGCATCCAGATTAGCAAATGGGCACTGGAGTCATGGACCCTCTAACCCTGGCCTGCAGGCTGAAGGGCTCTCACCCAGGTATTTAAATCCAAATAGGGTTTAATCATTAGGGTGGAGACTTCTTTATCAGTGAACTTCTCTTCGAGATAGGGCAATAGAAACCAAAGGTCTTTGATCTCAACAGAGGCAGTGTGTGCAACACAAACCACGGTGAAAGGGAAGGAACCTGCTGTCTGCCCCCTGAACTCTCAGGGACTGAAGGCCCAAAGAAAGAGAAAACTTACTTATTTTCTTCCCCATCTTTTTTAAAGTGTATTGCACCTATGCTTTCTGTTTGAAGACTGATTTGTGGTTTTTTTTAAATTGAATTCTACCCCTTTGCAGAGAATTTAAAGTCTGTCATGAATACCATGGGGGCTGTCCCACAAAATGGAGGAGTGGGGCTGAGGCGGTTGATTTGACTCTTGGTCCTGCTGTGGGAATGATTATGGCAATATGAATGCTCTTACAGAAGCAATTGCCAAGTTTTGGCAGATTTTGAGGGCTCAGCATCACAGCGTTATGAGAAGGCATTATGTAACCCCATTAGGGTGCATGTAAAAAGATTTTGTAAGTGTATAAGATGCAAAATCTACTTAGTTTTACGTAACTGTTCTAGTAGAAGTCTTGTCAGGTGGACAAGAGGCCTATTTACAGGGATACCATCCATGTATGACAACATAGAGAAAATCATAAAGGTTTGTTTCAAAAAGAAGTCGTGTCTGCGAAGCCATTATCACGTTTGATGTCTAGAGCTGCCCGTGATGATCCGGCTAATGCCTGGCATGGTTCTGCCAGCTGCCTGCCACAGTGCTGCTCTCCCGCTCTCTCTCGCCTTCTTCGCTCCTCACACAAGGGTGTGATTTGGCACGCATTCGTAATCGAAACGGGTTACACAAAAGACCGGTGGCTTCATTCATTGAACCTCGAAAAATGTTTTGAGTTCCTTGATATATGAGAAATACTGAAGAAAAGTAGATTAGTGACAGCTGTAATAGCAAGTGTGTCTTTTGGTGCAGTAAGAAGGTGCGTTAAAGGCACCAAAAGGCTGTCTTCTGTGATCATCTTTTTCCAGAAGGTGTGTGTAAGGGAACATCTAAAATAGGGAGAGTGAAAATAAATAGAGAATATTCACACTTTCAGTGAGTACCCTTTACCCTTCAGGCACAGAGCTCAAGTAACAAAAAAGAACTATTCCCATCAAATATTTGCATAGCAGTCAGGTAACAATTATATACCATGCACCTATGAATGGACACACTCATTTTTGAAGCAGTTACTCTTGTAAGTGATTTGTAATTGCCACAATTAAAAATATTTTTCTTTTCTGTGAATCCCAAAACAGCTTTTGAATATTGACTATACACACACTTGAGTTCAGGACACAGCTATTTGTTTTAGTTAAGCCACCCGAACTTTAGTACGCACATGTGTACTTGAATGAAAAAGTTTGCAACTGCTTTTAGAAAAAAAAAATATCTCTTTCCAAAACTACGCTGACATAGAAACTTAAAGGCTAGGATTTATCCAGAAAATATTTTTTTCTTTTTGAAATTTCAAAATGTAAATCTGCACCCTTAAAAACAATATGAGTCGTGGCTTGGAGAGAAATTTATAACCAAAAAAAGCTGCCACGATTCTAACAGCCAGAATCTGGCATTCATGTCCAGGGTGTAACTCTGACTATTTCTTGACAAATCATAGAATCATAGAATCATTTAGGTTGGAAAAGACCTTCAAGATCATCGAGTCCAACCATTAACCATGCCCACTAAACCATGTCCTGAAGTACCCTGTCCACTCGCTTTTTGAATATCTCCAGGGATGGTGACTCAACCATCTTTGTTTTAATCTCAGTTCACCAAAAACATTTGCAACAGGAACGCTTATTTTGATTATTTAGATTTAAATACATTTTGAATGCCTGGGAAGCGATTACATTTTACCGTCATTATTCAAGAAAAAAAATAATGCTAATGCCAGAGGGAATTTTGCTTAGAGAAGATTTGGCCATAATATCTAATTCAGTATTTGAAGCACATTTATTTATTTGTGAAACTTTACAGACATTAATTAATTTTCCTTATTCAGCAAAGCATTTAGGCTGACGTTTGACTTTTAAAGAGAGGCTTCAGGTCTGCTGATTCCCACAGCCTTAAAGCGAAGCGAGCCTGGCCTGCCGTGTACTGTTATAAGGTCAGATGCTGAGAGCCTTTCCTCCGGGTGGCTGGGGTACATAGAAGTTAGATGCAAAATACCGCCAAGCGACTTAAAAGGGATGGGCTCCAGGCGTGCTGGAGTCAGCAGAGCATTCACCCACAGTTCTACTTGCTTAACTGATAGAGCTATCTCCAGTGACAGCCAGAAGCCAGACATAATTTTCAAGACTTAATGTGCTTCCGTCTTATCTAGATGATCAGTAGCTGGCTACAGGCAACAGACAAAGAAAGAATGGGGGGGGGGGGGTAGACAAGATGACCCTGTTTACTTTCTCAATGGACTACAAATAGTTGGTATGTACTTGCTGTTTACTTGTAGCCCAAACAGCTGTTGCCCTGCCTCCTTATGAAAGTCTTGAGTCTACTTGTACTCCCTTTTGTTCACAGAGGTTTGGAAACGATGCTGTGGGCTCTCAGTTTAACCTCGCTTTTTATTTCATTTGGAGCTGCTTGTGATGGACAATGCAGGAGAGGGGACTCAGCTATGATAGAAATTTGGTAGAGGGAAAACCAGCTCAGTTGCCAAACGACTGCAAAAACTGCTTAAGTCTAAAAGAAACAGGAGCTTTTCTGCAGAGCAACAATTGTGCCTGGAATACATGAAACTCCATTTGTCAAATGGTCCTTCTTCCACAAAATTAAATCAGAGCAGAACTAAATTGAAACCCAGTAAAACTGACTAAAAACTAAAAAGAAAAATAGGCAGTATTAGCCAAACCAGCAAACCAGTACCAACCAAAAAAACAAAAATCACCCAAACAAACCTAAGAAGTTTAATTTTTTACCTGGGGGAAAACAGAGAAGAATGGCTATTACTACTGGCTCTCTGTGGGAGGTGCTCATCTGGTACATGATCAATAGTGTAAAACCCTAAATTCAGGGAAACTGTATTTTGCTCTCACCTGAAAGCTATCATTTGGAATTTGCTTACCCCTGGAGCAAAACCGCCACCACTATTGAGCCTGCAGCGCTGCTTATGATTGAAGAGCAAAATTCCACTTTCTTAATGATAATCATTCCAGCGCTTCTCTCCTCCTTTCAGCCACCTTGAAAACAAACAGCTTCACACAGCATTTAACCAATAAGGCCCTGCCATGCAGCACATGGGATATGGCCTGAATGCGGTTTCGTGAGCGTGCCACTAGTAAGCCAGTATAGGATTTCAGTTCTTCCCCTAAAATCACTTTATGCGACTTGTCCTGCTCTGCAGTGACAAAAATATTGCTGGACAGGAGACCCAAAAGCTGAACGGGTCAATTAATATTGAGATTGCAAAGCTCAAGAGTTGTACGCCTGCGTTAGCTGCTAGCTGATTAGCAAGTCATCTAATCTTCCTTTGCCCTTTTTCCATCCCTGACCTACTTAGGAAATGCTACTTACCCAGTTTTTTTTATAGTATTCAGCACCCTTGTGCCTTTAGGTCATACTGTTGGAATCTGCTCTTGTAGCATCTGAACACTTCATATTCGAATGCATTTAACTTCCAGCATCCCCCCTGGCACTGTTAACCGTGACAGTCTATGTGTGGAGAAGTACAGTGCAGCGGGGTTAAAGCTTCAACAGGAAGCTTGTGGCAGAGTCGGAAACTAAGTTTGGGTCACACAAAGCATGGACTTTCTCTTTCACTAATGAAACAAACATCCCTCTCAGTTAATCAATTGACAGTAATAAGGACAGAGCTCAGCATGCCGGAGCAGTGAGCCTTTAACAACTTGCATTACAGATTTATAAGGAAATACAGTGCTTCTGTCCTTTAAAAATGAAAACAATGCTAAAGCCATTGTGACAAATAAATTAACAAGGCCTTTTCAAAACCATCTATGACTCTTCCTCCACTGTTTTACAGATACCATACGTGGCCTAACTGTTCTTTCATAAAGCAAAGGAAACATGAAATAAACCCTGCCCTGCAGAGTGAGGTTGTTGGTCCAGCAAAGCTGTCGTCAGAGTAAGGACTGTCTCTCCACAACCTCCTTTTGCGACTCGGGGTGCACGGTTACAAGCTTTGATCCTTGTCCGAGAGCCTTGCATCTCTGCAATTAGACTCCAGATAAAAATGACTCCAGCCGAATATTGCAACGAATGTTTAGATTAAAACCAAAAATCCCGACATCTGCTAGTTTGGTCTCAAACCCCTACTTCCTTTGAGGAAAAATTCAGTCCCATTTCTTACTGGGGTCTGTTGGGTGGCTCCTGGTTAATCTCTGTCTGTCTCCCTGGTAACAGTCAAAGGAGAGGACACAGAGGTGGGCAGGGAGCAGCCTCCAGCCCCTGTTCGTGTTATCAGGGTCCATCAGCAGGTGACCATTGCTGGTGTCCAGGAACAGTAAATACAGCCCGTGGCTAAGGGAACAACCATGCAGCGTTCTTCAGAAGTCTCAAAGAGCATTAGCTGGATTCCAGATTTCGAGAAGGAAGTTTCCCTAAGCCCTCAGGTCTTGTATTTTATGCTGCCCGCTCAAAATGTATGCAGAGACTGCAATTCTCATGGTAGTTTGCTAAACTAATAGTTTTTTTTCATTTTAGACAGTCTTTATTCAAGCAACCTCTACAGACATATATCACTATGATTAGAAATAGTGTGCCCCCGCCAGCTTTTGTGCAATTTGAACGTTTAGCTGGTGTGGCAACAGTAAATCACAGTTTACTGTGTTCCCAAAAGCAAGCTGTGTGTATATTTGCCTGACATTTTTTTCCACGCCATGTCAATGAGCAGCTGAGCTTTTGCAAAAAAAGAGAATCTATGGCACAGCAACGTGGGTGCTGCAGCTCATGCTTCTGCCAAGGAGCCAACATCTGACTGACCTGAAGCACTCTCCAAGCAATGGCAATCTACTTTGCATGGTCATTTTTAATAACTGTTCTGCAAGACTCCTGCTAAAAATGATAAATGATAATGACTTGCTGTCAAACCAAGTTTCAAGGTAGCATCTGCTCGTGAAGAACATCAAACTAATTAAGCCTAAATGGAAGCACAGCCAAAGTCTTTCCCTTGCTTAAAAGTGGCTTGTGAGTGTAGCGAAAAGAAGTGTCAAATTGGTAAATTCCTTAGTAAATGATGACACTGAAAATGGCACAGGGTAAGGAGTTTGACCCAGCTAACATCTTGAACCCAGTGACTGTCAGAAGAGAGAGGAATCAGAAGCTCCCATAAATGATGCTCTTTCCTCAGAAGACGGCTAGCAAAAATGACTGAATTACGGATAATGCTCTGGTTTCAGATCCAGCCTTAAACCCAATGCAGTCATAGGTGTCCAGCAAAGGCATTTGTGCACATTTTGTTCTCAGAGCTGGTGACGATTCTTCAGCCCTCAAGTGAGCTTCACCATTCCTGACAAACACGTAAAGTCTTGCTATTCCCTGGGTGAATGGCTACTTCAGTCAAAACAGCAAGAAAACAAAAAGGAACAGAAGCAAAGCAGATGGCTTGTTATTCTTTCGATGGCAAAACCATGGAGTTTCCTCCACACCCTCGAATCCTCCAGGCTCCCCACCGAAGCGCCGTGCCAGACGTGGCCGAGCAGTAGCGTGCAGCTCCTTCCGGACCCGCTGAGGCCTCAACCCTCCTGCGCGGTCTGGCCCTCAGCCTCCAAAGATACCACTGTACTCACACGGAGAAAAATTATTTTCTTTGGCATTACAAAATGATGGCCCACTGAAAGTGGGTCACTGAAAGCAAAGCATCAAAAGATAGCTGGCCTCCTTTGAGTCATATCTGAGCCTAAAAGAAACTTTAAGGTACAGCTCTGTGGTGGCTCATAAATGACCTACCCCCTGCGAAGCCCCAGTGGGAAACTGGCTCAGAGATACACAATTATTTACTTCTAAGACAGTTCCTATGGAGACTGAGTTTGTCAGGAGAGGTATTAGCTCTTATTAGATCATCTTCGTCTCACACACTGTTGTTATGCCTGTCTCTGTCCTGTCCATCAGTGGTGGCCCAGAGGGAGCTCTCAAAATCAGACCTGCTGTGTCACAGGGCAGCACGCCCGATCTCAGGTAAAGCCGGAGCTCTGCCCAGCGCAGGGCTAGCACGGGGCAGTTTGCAAGGCGCTCCGCAGTGGCAAGGGGGAGAGCAAGCCCCCTCGGCAGCACCGTTCTTGCAGAGCAGTGCCGGCACAGCTAGCGACTCAATAACCCCTCATTATCTGGAGGAACAGAGTTGACTCAGGTTTTAGGATCAGTCAACTTTTCTTGTAGGTTGTGAGACAGTCACAGAGAAAAACATCTAAATAATTGAGAGACCAAAAGCTCTTTCTTAATATATATTTTATATCACTCAGGAATGTGCCCATAATTCCATGCCCGACAGGCAATGGAAGGGCTTCCTTCACCAGAGATCTTGCCACCTACTTTCAGATAGCAATCAGATGAGAAAAGTATTACAAAAGAATACTGCTGGGGCCAGAGAGGAATTTGATTAATTTCATAAAATTGTGGGGTGACTTGGTAAAGCTGTCAGCAACGCGGGTGGATGCAGAAGCCTGCTGGGTAAGGGGGACACTCATACATGGAGCCCAGTTTCACTCCAGCTGCCGAATGCCAAAGGGACGCTCAGGTGAGAGGCGTCAGGGTGTCTGCAAGACCTCTGGGGCCCGTGTGAGCTGAGCCCTGCGCGCTGGGCAGCTGGGCCCCTGCGCGGGAGGTGAGGCTCGCAGCCTCGCCCGGGAGCCAGGCGATACGGGGAGCCGTTCAAGGAGGCCGCGCGGCGGGCCTGGCGCGCGGGTCTGCCCGCTTCCTGGGCTGAGCAGCTTCGTGCTCTCATTGCGTTGCAAAATGGTAGCAAGAGCAGCTATGTGAAAGCGTGGCCCCCAGGGACACCTGCACAGATTGAGCAAGAACGGACTTTTACTGAGTTTTACTAAGGCTCTTCAACTTCTTACAGAATATGTGGAGCACCTGGCAAAGGGATGCTACCATCAGGCCTAAATCAGCCTGGTTAGGTACTCGGTTCCTCTGCTTTGAAGTGGGATAACAGATACAGAGAAACCACATTTATTGGAAAAAACACAGAGCTGGCAACAAAATATGTAAAGAAAAACTGACAATTCTTTTAAATATGTCTTTAGTTCCTGGAATCTTGCATGCTGTCATTTTTTTCTGATTTACTTAAACAGATACTGTAATTTTCCCAGTAGTTTAGAGTAAAGACGACAGCTAAGGAGGAATCAGTGGGGGTTTGCCATTGGTTTCAAAGTTGCTAGGATTAATAATCTAACGTTTAGGTATAAACATGTAAATGATATGTAGTGCATTGTCTAAATGTGCTACATCTAGGTATAAGCACAAAAAGCTGCTGGTTTTGAAGATTGTATTTCAATCAAGCATCAGTAATACTAGATGATACACTATTACAAACATACTCATTTTAGCCTAATAATCAAGCCAGATACTTTACAGTAGATCCACCTATGTATTATTAATATTTAAACATTTCTGCTAATAAATCATGTAATAAGAAATGGAAATAAAAATTAACACCCATAACTAATTGGAAAAATGTTTTCATCAAATTAAAAATTTCCACAAAATGCTTTGTTTAGATCTTCAGCTCTTCTAATTAATAATGTGACTTTTCTGTTCATAATAGGTAAGCTACATATTACTCAGACCCTCTGGCACCTTAACTGATTCCCCAAGTTTTCTGCACCGAAGAGCTGTTTATCAGTACTATACTAAGAACAATAATGAAGTACTCCATCAGTAATTCTGTTAACTTTTAACTTAAGAAATGTAATACTATTTTTTGTGCTACAAACAGAAAAAGTACACATCTGGTATCATTTGCTTTCATACAGCTTAATGTAATTATAATTTATTAATAAATAGGTGAAACGCTACTTTATTTGAGCAATTTTAAGTGCAACCAGGTCCATTTGAAATACTAAAAATGTTTCTCCATATGTGTAACTGCCTTTTCACTCTGAATAAATACTGATAGCCGCAACAGTCCTACAATATTAAATCCACCACTGAACTTGAATAAATGAAAGATGAAAATGAAAGGTCTGTAGCCATCTGATAGGCACATACTCCAATCAGTAAAACAATTCTGTATTTTCGGTTGTCTATTAAAATTAATAGAAGTTGGGACCTTTAGCATGTCACGGGGTAGGGATCCAAATTTCCAGACAAAATACTTGGTTAATAGCAGGAGGCTGTCTCTTTTATAGCGCTTGACCAAAGAAAGTACCTCTTCTACATTGTAAAACAGTGGAAGAGACATGGGCAATTAGCACAAGCAAAACATTTTCACTTGATAAGTCAATCTGGGCTGTTTTTTCTGCCCTGTCAGCAGTGTCTGAAGACAAAGGAGACACAGCAGCCCCAGGAGACAGCTTGTCTGCCCAGCGGTTTTTCTGGGGGATCGCTTAATTTCTTTTAGAAGGCACATAGCAAACCTTCTAGGTGTCAAAATTTAATATGCCACATAGCATGCTGCAGCAACTGACACCATGGGACATGTGAAAGGCTATAGCAAATTGGTGTCTTTAGGAAACATACTTCTGTACATTGTCTCCACCTCCCTAGTTATCATAACAATCCCTTGAATAGGCAATAAGATGTGGTCTTGTCTCGAGTAATTTGATAAGCAGTTGATAACCAACAGTTCATTAAGCTCTCGGGATATATAAGCCACAAGGTTTTCAGCATGCCCCTGCACTTGGGGGGGTTGACAGCTCCCTGCGCAGCAGCCCAGGAGTCACTGGAAGATGGTCTTGACTGCAAAAATACTTGTTTTTGCTGTGAGTGGTTTCCTAAGAGTGGCAACAGGCTTTGACATTGGATTATCCACGAAATGTGTAGTGATACCCAAGGAGATGGACATGTGCCACAAGATTGGATACTCTGAAATGAGGCTTCCCAACCTGATGGGACACACAAGCATGGCAGAGGTTATCCTAAAATCTACCACCTGGCAGCACCTTGCGCATACGGACTGTCACCCTCACGTGAGGACATTCCTGTGCTCCCTGTTTGCACCCATCTGTTTAGATACGTAAGTACCACAGCACAGTGCGAAAGTCCAGCCGTTATTTGTCAGAACAGGGATCAAATGAAATGCATGTTTATCGTAACCTAAAGGCGATCTCTACCTTTTCTGAAATAATTCTGTTAACTTTTTTGTACTCATCGGAAAGAAAAGAACTGAAAACATGTTCCACTTCAGCTTTAGTTTGCCTTGGGAAAATGAATGCATTTGTCAAAGGATATCATGTTTTATTTTGTTACAGTTGGAATTTTATTCCTGTTAATTTAGGGTTGAAGCACTTACTGCGAATAAAAGCATTTTAAAAACTGTGACTTAATCTTGTAAGCTCAGTCCAGTCCATATACAGACCACGTGCGTAGCTTGCACAGCTGCTGCTTTTAGAATTATATTATTATTGAAGGGTGTTAAACATCAGCGAAGACGACGTACTTTGCACAGAAATCATTGTTGCAGTAGTTTCTGTCGTCACTGAGTGAGTTTAACTGATTCAGCCTGGTACTTCCTCTGGCGACAGGTTTATCCATCCTTGTAGGAGTATGTGTGTTGCCGTCCGTGACAGCTGTGCCCCTGTGCTCGCCTGCCACGGACACCCCTGGCCTGACAGTCTGGACTGTGACCGATTCCCTGCGGACGAGGACATGTGCCTGGCATCTCTTACAAAGGAATATAAATACTTGCACAAAGGTAGCTGAAAGATGGCAGAGGGGAGGGTGGCCGTACTCTGTGTTCCTGGGAATCAAGGAGATAACAAGGGACACTGTTCCCAGAGAGTCTGTGATTTTGTAAATGGAGTCGTTTCTATCTGTACTGCTTCACCCTGTTCGGGCAGATGGCAGGGGAAAGTGCTGGTACTTGCAGTGTAAGCTGCAGCAGACCTCAGATGATGTAAATCAGCATTGCTCAAAAAAAATAAAGTGTAGATAGTCTACACTGAGATAGTGGAGGAAGGCGATTATCACCCTGCACAGCAGTATCATACCCACATACAGACAGCACACTGTGTTTGATTTATTTTGAGATCTCTTTATAGACTTATCAATGGCCTTTATCATGGATAAATTTACATATACAATGAACTGGTTCTCAGATCAGCTTAGAAAAGCTGGGATGATTTACTATCTGATTTTCCTTAGGGAAACCTGAGTTACCATGACATTAATGTTCAGATCTTCATATGCACTCAGGCTTATTACCTTCTGCAGAAAACAGTAGGAATCAGCTGCTGCTAGCACACCCAAGTTCATATATCCACAATCCTAGTGCAGCTGCACCCAGAGTCACTGACAGAATCAGCCACCTAACCCCTTTCCCACCTACCGTAGCCATATTAAAAATAATACTGTATTTGTTACTGTATTTGATGCTGATAATTGAGCTTGTCAGTCTGAACAAGGACTGAATATGCATGAAAAATGAAAATCCTTTTCATCCCTAGCCGTGTTTTCAGAGAAGCGTATAGATTTTTTACGTTATCACTGACCAATTTTGTATTTTCTCTGTCATCCTTGTGGTTAAACAGTGGGCTTTCAGCTTTGACAGCAGAAACTTAAAACAAAAGATTCTAAAATATAACGATGAGACTTTGTAATTTCTTACCAGTCCTACCAAAGCCTGCCTGCCAGACCTGCCCAGCAGTGGAGGAATTCTTTACGCACAAAACAGTTCTCGAAGTATTCTGTGACAGTAACTTTGGTAAGTCCTTGCTAATATGGCTGCTATTAAAGACGAACAAATCTCCTTCTAAAATGCTTTAAAATTAGGATTATAATAAGTGACAGTTTCTGCTGGGATTTCAAAGGATTAAGAGTTTGGCTGCAGACTTAACTTTAGGTTGTTTTTCAGAATACGTTATTTCTAACCAAAATATAAGGAGGATTTTTTTCGCATGAAAGATTAATTAATAATCTAGTTTACAACCAAATAGCTTTTCCGTTCTTGTCTAGTTGGTTACAATGTAGTACAACATGCTTTATGGAAAATATTTTTGGCAAAAGCAGCCAAATAAGCAGGTTTGCCTTTTATTAGTGGTTAAACCCAAAGTAAAGCTTTGGTGTTTTACCAGCGAAAGGCGTGTCCTTGTTACTTGTGTGCATGAGTTTTTCATGATACATAGCTTACTGAAAAGGAGACTCAGAAAATCGTATCAGTAAAACAAATTCTTACCTTGTGTTGTCTTATTGGAGTGACAGGCAATACTTTTGAGCTTGCCCTAGAAAATTCCCGCAAAGCTCTTTGGCATCAGCGCAGAGACTCTCAGTGACTTTGGCTGGCATTAGATCAAGCCTTACAGAGAAATTTAATACTAAAAAGTGTTGGTGGAGTCGAGTGGGGTGGGTAGATGCCTATAATGAAAAGGGAATATGTAAAAGGGTGGTATCAGCAAGCACTACTAGCTACTTTTGCTGAGGGGTTCCTAACATGGACAAAGTGAGTTTCAGGAGAATTGCTTGGGCAAGCTGGGCAGCCTCGTGGTACAAGAACAACACCAGCAGCTTACAATAGCTAATTATCTGAAAAGTCTGACATACATGGTGATGGTAACAATACATTACTCACTTTTCTGGAAGTATTTTTTCCTAGTTGCCTAATTCCATGAAAAAAATCTTTACTACATAACCTTTATTTTTTAAAAATGTTTTAAAATGTATACTGCTGCTGGAGAAGGCCTCACCATACTCTATCAGCATAAATTATGATAGTATTTTTAAGGAATCATCCTACTTTCCTTTGTAGTGTTTCTTTCTGCATTTGAGTAAATGAAGTGACTTACACGTTTCTTTCTCTTTCCTTAGCAGTGAAAGTAAAGCTGTCCAAGAAGAGAACAGTATTTGGTGACCAAGAGTATAACATTGAATGCCAAGTGGAATTCATTACCCAGGGCTCACTCTTGCCTTATGAAACTCAGAGTATGATACAAAAGTGGCTGCTTATCAATGAAAACTGTACGCAGAGGATGACTCCGACCTATCGTCCCATGGTGTATCTCCTTGTGGGGAATATTGAAGAGGGCATCATTTTAGTAAACCAGGTTTATCGTTGGCAGAGGAGGGACTCCCAGCTGAATTTGGCCACTCAGAAGTGGAGATACCATAAGTGCTTGTAAATATTTACCATGTTATTTGTAAAAATATGATTATCCTTCTCATGCCAAACCTATCTTGTAAATAGGAATGTATTATAAGTGGAATGTAAAGTCTTAATTTCCTTTGAAATTGTATTATAAGTTGAACTTAAATCTCAGTGTTATCAGGCCTCCTTTCTGTATTGTTACAGCTATTCACATCAGGTTTGAACTTGGCCAACCATGTATAAATGTTTCTTTGAGTTATTGCAAAAAAAATTGTAATGTGTGCAAAAACTGGCATAAAACAGTTCTAATCCAGCTGACTACCTTTAATGTATTGTTCTATATCACCCACTCTGCCATTTTCTCCAGTTACCTAAACTTTCCCTTGCCTGATGTTTCATTAATCCACCTCATTTTCTCCCATCAAAGTATTTTAAAAGAAGGCAGCCCTCTGCTGGTCGCTTTTGCCGGAATCACAGTGGAATAAATAGGAACTGTAAACATGATATGGTTGGCCCCAGCCACAAGAAGATTTGGTTTTGAGTGTCATTTTACAGTGACAGAGCTGAGAGCAGCTCGGTGGTAACACCTGAGAGCATAGGCTAAACAGAGTTTTTGAAACTTTTTGTTCTTGTGTGACCATCCTGAATGTAAACATGGTTCATCTGGAGTATAAATCAGGTCCCTGCTACTGAAATGTCCCTCTTCATTTTCAGAGGCATTACAACAGTCAATGTACAAACTTTACCAGTTGTCTAAGTGATCTGCAGGGAACTGATGGAGTGGTAATATTCAAGAAATGCAAAATACTACAGTGGCCACGTGATTAGCATCCTCATTGTCAGTGCAATACGCTGACATTAAAGGCTACGTGAAAATGGACAGAACTTGACTTAATTTTAGTTTTATACGTATGTACAATAGACACAAGAACAGGTAGTGGATAATACACAAATGAGAAGCTATTTCAGTAATACAGTGACTATTGTGGTCATATTTTCTTGAAACAAATACGGGAAAAGTTTACGGTCAGTAGCTTTCCAAAAGTCCCATCTGTAATGATCTGGGTTCCCGATACGTCCCCGGTAAGCGCAGGTTTGTATGCATGCTCCTAATGACACCGGCTCCATCACTTTCTGCCGTGAACTGGAAAACTAGTAGAAATTCGGGGGTGGGGGGGGGTTAGTCGAAACGACCTATGTTCAGTTTATACCGTAGAATGAAGCCGCTGCTTAGAGAAAAGTAGGTTGCTCAAAAGCTCGGTTCATCTGACGCTGCCGAGCCCGTGCTGGTCGCTGCAGGAGAGCCGGTAAATGTTTCCAGGGGCCCGTCCCCGCCTTGCCCCTTGCCCGGCCGCTCCGGGAGGGCTCAGGGCCGGCGGCGGGGCGGGGGCTCCGCTCGACACTCCCACCGCCGCCGCCGGGGCGGAGCGGAGCGGCCGAGCTGAGGCGTTGCGGGGCCGGGTAGCTGAGGCGCGCCGGCTTCCCGCCTTCGCCGCCTCCGGAGTGCCGGGGCCTGCCGGCGGCCCGCTGCGGGGCCCGGGCGGCTCCGTGTCAGGGCGCCTGAGGCTGCCGGGCTTCCCGGGCGGGCGGGAGGCGAGGCGAGGCGCGGCGCGGGCCCGCGGCCCACGTTAACGCGCCCTCCGGCGGCTCCGGGGCTCCGGTGAGGTGGCCTAGCGGCCGGCTGTGCGGTTTAATCTCGCTTTCTTCGGTTTCTTTGTCTCTCTTAAATGCCTCTCGTGGGTTTTTTGAAAGACCGTTAAAGTTTTAAGCACAACAGATCCCTCTAATTGTTCGACCCGTGGCGTATATAATCGTGTTTTTCATACTTAGTGGCTTTGTAACTTCAGCTTTCGCAAGCAGCTGTTTCCTTTCCCGTCAGCCGTGACAGGTAAGTGTCCGTGTGTAATGGCGGGCCGAGGAGGCCTGTGCAGGCCTGCGCTCAGATCCTTGACGGCCTTTGTAGGGCCCCGAGCGTGGGCCGGAGAGGCTTGGAGAGATGGTGTAACCCCTCCACCTGCACCAGAAATACCTGCGCCGAGGTTTTGAACATCCAGATAATCGCGAATCCTACCCGTGTGCATCCGGTTTCAAGGTCTGTGCCATTAGCTTTGGACTCCTTGGCCTTGTCAGGGCTCCTCCTAAATGATTTTCTTTGATTTTTGTCCTGTAAGTTCAAAGTCTAAAGTGCAAAGTTGTCATGCAAGTAGGTAATGCTGTGAATGTATATTCTCACTGGCTAATACAATATTAAGTTTGTTTTAATATAAGTTTACTTCTTGCCTGAAATATGTGTCTTGAGATTTTTGTTTTATTCTGTCTGTAGCAATGGCTTCAGGAACAGCACTGATTTATGATGAGGAGATGACCACTCATAAACTACTTTGGAGTGAGTAAGTCACTGCCATCCTTTTTATGAATAGCTTCTTTTTAGGATTTCTCTGAGAGAAGTACCAAGTAAATGTGGTTTTTGTAAATGTAATAGGAAATGCCTAGCTAGAGGTACCCTGTCGTTTTCCTGGTGAATAGAAAGTCTCCTTTTGGAAAATGTTTTTTCTTTTATTCCCAGTTTGTATCCAGATGCTGTAATGATAATCTGAAGCTGGATTTGAGAAGCTGTAGGCCTCCAGCCTGGTAGGCCTTAATAAGAAGTGTTAGCTTTAAGCATCTGAGCAGCCCCCTAAATAAAGTATTCTAAGCTAATTAAATTGTTCATAAAGATCTTGGGGAAAAAAATGTAGATAATACTCATCAGCTGGAACTCGTCAATTAAATTAAGTTAGAAATTGGTATATGCCACTTGCTTAAATTTACATACATTAGACCGGTACCTTTGCAGTGCTCAGAGTAACAGTCCACTGTTGTCTTCTCTCCAAACCCGCTTCTTCTCTTTTCACCTTCATTGTAATGTACAGCTTTTCATTTCAGCATTCCTGTGTCTGTAGTTAAGTGTTGCTACTTTCAGTGGTGAGAGAGGAAACAAAAAATGATGCTGTTTTGTTTCTTTTTTACTTAAGAACCATATATAATCTTCTGCTTAGGTATTTTAGAACCAATTTTTGGTTCAGTTCCAAAACAAAGTATTTAAAGATTTTATTTTCCTTGTATTCTCCTGTGTTCCCCTGAGGGCAATGAATCTTCTTACAATGGGAAGTTAAAAGCTAGGCATTATGAAGTGTATTTGTTAGCTGTGCTGGTATGGTATTATAGTAATATGATTATTGCTTATTTTTAGTCCTGTTTGTGGTATTGAAGTGCCAGAAAGACTGTCATCCTCCTATGACCAGCTTAAACGTTACCATCTTGTGGAAAGATGTGTTCATGTGCCTGCCAGAGAAGGAAGCAAGGAGGAGATCCTGTTGGTTCACAGGTCTGAAACTTACTTTCATCACCATTCAGATTAATTCAGTGAAATAACACATCTCATACTTCCAGGTCATATTTTGCTCCATTTGAAAAGGTCTGCTCCAAAACTCAATGACTTCCAGTAATTTCAATGGAAAATGTGTCACACTTAAAGTTAGACAAATAATGTTGAGTATGCTGTAGGTGCTGAAGTATGAATCTGCTATTCCACTAAATCCCCATTCCCACTCTTTGGGTTCTTAAGCAACGCATGCTGATTTATACATAGGATTAAAAGTAAACTTCTAATAAAAATTGGGACAACACTTTTTAAAAGTGTAGAAAAATGGGTATTTCTTTAGAAAGATAATTCTAACCTCCTCCTTCTCCTAAGCATCTTTGAGAGAGAGTGAACCACAAAGAAACAGTTTGCATCTAATTCTGGCAGGAGGGGAAGTTAAGGGGGCAGCCTGCCTGTTCTGAAGTCATGGCAGTGAAGTCTGCTCTGGCATTTGTCACCTTGGTGTGATGATTCTGCAACCAACTGCAGATGATTCTGCGTGTTGCTTGTTTGCTGATTTAGCCTTGTCAGGGAGTGGCAAGGGCAGCCGTCTCTGAAAGGCAAGGGGAGTAGGGAGCAGAGCATGACAAAGCAGCCAGAGGCAGTGGCTTCATGGACAAGGGCACAACCCCACAATACCCAATCGAGGCAAGCAGCACAGGTCCGGTGGTGGTAACCAGATTCAGGCATGAGTTTAGTGGCCCGACGAAGCCGTAGTGACATGGCAGGTCTGAGGTCAAGCTAGAGTGTCATTCCACAGGTCAGGGTCCAGGTCCAGATTAGCGGCATTCATGGCCAGGCACAGACATGGCTATACAACGCAGCTGCAACGTAGCAGAGGGTGAGAGCGTTGTCTTAAAAGCAAATGTCAAGGGAAGGAGGGGGAGCCTGTGCTGAAACTTCTTAGCAGAGCTGTTTGGAGGGAGCCTCCACTGAGGCTCCTTCTAGCTCTCTCTTTCAAGGTGACCAGCTGTACTATCTCTGCTGGTTCTGAACCCAGCAGCCAAACCCTGGGAGGGAAAGGATGTACCCAGGGCCCTGACACCTGTGATGAGGACCATAGCTTGATCCCAAGTCATGCTTAAATTTTCAGATTCTAGAACAGTATTTTTCCTAAGAACATGCTTGTTTGTTAGAATGCAGTTGATTTTCATGGTAAATACATTGTTCATTGGTTATGGAAGAGGCCTGATCACTATTTGCAGTGGAGTTGCTCCTGCTAGATGACTGGGAACAAATCACTTCACAAAGTCTTGTCTTGGTTTCCATAGGTAAGCTAGAGATAATAGAGCTCTTTCCTTTCTAAAACACTTTCAGATTGAAAAAAATTTATAACTCCTATAAAAATGTTTTGTTTGTGTTCACAGTTAGTTATGAGGCTGCTGCTGAAGTTAAACTAGTAATTATACAGTCATTCAGGTTCATATGGTTTTATTGCTGTTAATGCCTTAATTTTGAAGCCACTGTTTACCTTTACTTCCATTAGGCAGCACTAGGGTGTTTTGTTTTGTTGTGAAATTCCAGTTGCTTTGGCATTGTCCACCTAGAGGAACGCATATATGGTCATTGTATCCTGGATTAGGACACAGATGGGAGAGTAGATGCCATCAGCTTCCATTTCCAGTTCACTACACAAGGGCAGGAGAGCCGTGACAAGGATTTGGGGGAACATTGATGCTAGTGCCTTAGTACTTATTTCAGTCTTGAACTAGTGAAAGGAGGGAGTTAGCACACACCCAGTAAGGGATTCATTCAAATACTTGTTTTCCACAGAACAAGGGAGGACTAGATGCACATTCTCAGAGTTATAATTCACACTTTGATGACTGTCAGAATCCTAGTTTAGTTCTTGTTGGGATGGTATCTATGTGTAGTGTGGATTGCAAAATAGATTACTTCATGATCAACAAAGAGCCTTTTTTTGAAAGGAAGACTAATTGCTCTTACAGCTGGAAAAGGGAGAAGAATGTCATGTTCTTAAGACATCCAAGAACCCTTGCTTTCAGAGCACTCCTTATTTTTTTCACTATATCCTACAACTAGTGTTCCAGAGTACCTATTGAACTTGTAGAGTCTCACAGAAAGCCCCTTTTAACATATATTCTGTTACTTTTAATTACATTTTGCGTTAAAAAAACCCCTTTATAGTTGCTTAGTTAAGTGTTGTGTTAATCTCTCTCCTCTGCAGTTCAGAACACTTGGAAGTGGCAAAAAGCACCCAGACAATGAATGAAGAGGAACTGAAAAAAGTCTCTGGAAATTATGATGCTTTTTTCTTCCATCCGGTATGTAAGTTAAGCTGCTTCCTCTATTGGGAGTTACAAGTATTTGTGCTATTGCATCTGAGTGGCACTTTTCTAAGTAGGGGAAAATTGGCAATACATTTTTTGCTATTTAAGTAGACTTGCATCTATTTATGATATTGTCCTCTGTTTCAAGTTCAGTGTAATGCTGTAATTTAAGTGGGTTAAGCGTCCTGTCATCTATTCTGTAATTGGATCATGCCAGTATAGCACACTACTCAAATTTGAGCTTTATTTTTGTCACTTATTGTCACTGTAGACCATTAGTGACCTGCAAATCACATTTTGATAACAGTTGCTCTTAAATGTTGTGCCAGGTAATGGAGGTGAAGTCTTTTGTGTTTTCTTTCTGTAAGGTTTCATTCCTTATTTTCAAAGATGCCATGTTATTCCACTAGTCAGTTCAGTATGTCCATCTCATATTTCTTAACTGCTTCAGGCAGAATATCCTTATAAAGGATATGGTGATCACAGGTAAACCTAGTAGAAAGCACATTGGAATCTGTTGTAAAATTCTGCTTTCAACTATCTGCATACAGCCTCAGCTGGGTAGATTTATGTCACGACAATTTGCTGTTGGGGTGCAAAAGCACATCATATGTGATTAGTTTAAAACAAGCTGATGAGTGATTGATGACAACTATGAGTTTCTCTTTTTCAGAACACTTACCGTTGTGCCAGACTAGCAGTAGGAGCGACTTTGGAGCTGGTGGATGCTGTGATGTCAGGAAAAGTGCGCAATGGAATGGCATTAGTAAGGTAAGAAAACATGTGAGAAAGTTTTCACTTCTTACCAAAATTTCTTTTGTTGTAACCATATAAAACTTTGCTTTAGACCTCCAGGTCACCACAGCCAGAGAAATGCAGCTAATGGGTTCTGTTTGTTCAACAATGTAGCTATTGCAGCAGAATATGCAAAACTGAAATACGGTCTACAGAGGTAAGTACATGGTTGACTCAATAGAAGCTTTTCATACCCAAGTATGGCATTTAGATAACAGTTTGACATTGTACTGTTTTAGATTAATGTCTAGAGCTTTCTGGGTGTCTTGTACCTTTTGGGTCAGAAAAACATTATTCATCTGTACATCCTTTAGATCAAGATGCTGTGGTTCTTCTGCTGAATGTTTTCTTTTACTGATCTATGCAGAATCCTAATTGTTGACTGGGATGTGCACCATGGGCAAGGAACTCAATATATATTTGAAGAGGATCCAAGGTTTGAAGGATTTTTTTTTTATTTTTTTTTAACGTTAGCTGGTTAAAGATTGCTTCTCTCTGTAGAGAATAAGATTTCTTCCATTTCTAAACCTAGAATCTTACAAAACATTCTCCTTGCTATTTTAGTAACTCTGTTGTTTTTTACTTGTTATAAAATAGAGGGAAAAATCTTAACAAAAAATAAATATGTAAATCTGTTCTACTTTAAAGAATAACAAACACAAAATGAGCAGTATGATTACCTTGGTTTGCCAGTAGTAAGATCTCTTTGTGCCAGTATTCAGGTAATACATCTATTCTCTGTACTCATGAATCTCTCCATCAAAGTATTCAAGTAGTAGTTGGATAAAATACATGAGCTTGATATTGTTTTCAGAAAGGCCACAGAAGTAGGTTCTAGAAACAATTCTGCTCTTCTGAAGATGCACTGTCTGTCTTTGATCTGAATGGAGTGCATGCATACAAGAAATTTTTAGCAGGTTAATTTTTATGTTAATTTTGGTATAGGACCTACTGTACCAAGTTTCACAGTCTAAGTCCATTAAGAGAACTAAGGAGGAAGGACAGTTCTATTTTCTTGCTTTCAGTCAATACAGTCACCAGGTTCAGAATATAAAGTCAGTTTCAGAATATTTTCATCAAGTTGGATTTGTTTTTTGTATCTTTCAGTGTTTTGTATTTTTCCTGGCATCGCTATGAACATCAGGAATTCTGGCCATCACTCAAAGAATCAGATTATGATGCTGTGGGTCTGGGAAAAGGAAGAGGTTTTAACATAAATTTGCCTTGGAACAAGGTAAATTTTGCTTGCAGCACAACAAAGCAAGTGCAGTAGCTTTGTTATCTCATGCTTTGTGTAACACTTTGAGAGGTGCACTGCTTCGCTTGCTTCACAGATGTCGTAGCACGGTGTACCTCCTTCCTGTCAATGGAATGTCTGCTGAAAAATATGGCTCGGAATGTGATAATGTTTTTAAAAAAAAAAAAAATAAAAATGAGGAGAGAAAAACATACACATATTTGTTTCTTCTTGAATATCTTACCTAGCCATCAAATCAGAAAGTGTTTCAGGAGATGATTACATCCATCCTTGTTCAGCAGAGAACCAGAAGCTTATACTTAAGACTAAATATGGTGGATATTTATGCACTTTACTTAAATGGAGTTTGTTTTACTTGACCTCATAACGTTCCCTTTTCTTTAACTTTTGATACTATCTTTCCCTAAATTCTTGAAGAACCTTAGAAAATTTGTTATTCCAACAAGAAAATATGACCTATATTTCTCATATTTTGCAGGTTGGGATGGGAAATTCAGATTATCTTGCTGCATTTTTCCATGTGTTGCTTCCAATGGCTTTTGAGGTAACTTTTTACTGCTCTGCTATTTGAACAGCAAAACCAAAGACTACTTCCGAAGTAATTCTTAAGCAGGTGCCATTGAATATTTTGTAGAAATGCAGTAATTGCTGGTAGCACAGTTAATACATTATTTCTGCTGGTATGACTGATGTCCTGATCAACTGAATAGTATATATGGAATGTTAGCTTTTAAATATTCAATATAATGATCTGCAACTTCTCCAGCAAGAATGAAAATAATATAAAAGGGTAATCTTAGTTTTTATTCAAGGAGAGTCTTTATTTGTGTTCATTTGTGTGAAATAACAGCTGAACATGGTACAGTTGAAATCCAGTAAAAAATTGAAAATAGGACATAAGAATGTGCTACAACTCTCTCTGTTTTTATAACAGTTTGATCCTGAACTGGTTATTGTCTCCTCTGGATATGATTCTGGAATTGGAGACCCTGAAGTAAGTAACTCATGGCCTTTGTGTTGTCAGTCATGAATCTGTTTGCAAAATATTCCTACCTCTTAAATGTCCTGTGATTGCTAGGTGAAATTCACTTTGACCAAGCTAAAAATACCTGTTTGAGTCTTTAAACTGACCCCACCTCGTTAAATACTACAATGAGACACGTAAAGACAGATTATTCCATAGGCATAATTACTGTGTTGGTTTTTGCACCTTCCTTTAAAGCAGTTGGTTCAGTATTTTGTTAGATACAATGAGAGGCAAGTGTTCCGGTATTCCAACTCAGACTTGTGTATTTCAGATTGTATGGGGGGTTTTTTACCAATGTTTTTGATTCAGGGTTTCATCTCTTAAAATTTTTTCTTTGATTTAGGGTCAGATGAATGCCACTCCAGAGGTTTTTGCCCACCTTACCCATTTTGTGATGCAGTTAGCTAATGGAAAGCTGTGTGTCATCCTAGAGGTAAAGACTTTTGAAACTTACTCCCAGGGGAAGGGTCTTTGTATTAGAGCCATACAGGGCAAGCTAGAGGCTAGGAAGCAAAACTTGTTAACAGAATAATTCTTTTTATCTTTCTTTTGAGAATCAGGAATGCAAAAATGGCTAAGGTTTGATAATGCCCTTATACATTAAAAGAAATGCATGTCTTTAAAAACTGGGGTTTTTTGTTCAAAAAAACATAGCTGCCACAGATATGTTCAGTTCTTGTGAACAGTGACTAGGTCTGCTGCTCTGGATAGTCCCAAACTCATTAAAATGTATTTAGTGGATAAGCTGCATTATCAATGTTTCTACAAGTATGTCTTACTCCAGGAGAGTTTAAAAAACCTTTAAGCTAAATATAGTCTTACTTAGTCATGAAGCTCTTCCTAAATTCCCTCTTTTTTGGTTAAAAGCCTCTATGCAAGCTCTTTTTTTAAGAGCTCTTTTTAAATTTTTTTTAAACAATTAAAAATGTTTCCTCCTTTTGAAATCTAGATTTCAACTCCCTATTTCTGCTGCATGTTAGAAAAATAGTGGCTTTTCAGGTAAATAAGTGTGTGGAAATATTACTGCCAACAAGGTCTCCAAGAGTGAACTGTTTATTGATTGATTCACTTGACCTCTGTTTTGCATGACCTTTCTTCCATCACCGTTCTCTCCAGCAGGTTATTATAGATACTTCTTTCTGCTAGCTGAAGTGCAAATAAGCATCCCCTCCTAATAGAGATGATGTGACTGCTCCACAGGTGGTATGCAGCAAGCAACCTATCATCTGCAATCTAGCAGTCTTAAATCTCCAAATTCTGCCAAAGCATTAGGACAACCATATCTTAAAAGTGTCAGCCTGAGAAATTTCCCTTTTACAGACATTTTAGAGGACAGTGATAGTATTTGCCTTCTAAGGAATCTTCCACAAGAATTGTTGAAGATAGCATATCACGGATAGGAATGGAGAAGGTGTATGTTTCCAGGGTTTTCATGGCAAAGTCATGACTGATTTCTGAAATGAACTGAACCATGATTAAGTGAGTTGAATCATTGGATGCCAGTGAAGTTCAGCAAGTAGCCTCTAACTTACTGTTTTCATATTGAAAATCATTGACTTAGATGAACTTGCATGTCAACTTCCGTTTATGTAAATTCAGATATATTTCAAAACCTTAATTTATTTTCCAAGATGATATTCAGATAGATGTTACAAGTACTTGTTCCTTAGGTGACACAAAATACTTTTTTCTAGGGTGGATACCACTTAAAGTCATTGTCTGAATCAGTCTGCATGACTGTAAAAACTTTGCTTGGAGATCCTGTACCTCAAATAACTGGAGAAATGGCACCTTGCCTAAGGTAAGCATATGAAGAATTTTAGAACAACCCATGTATTTATCAGAGAGACTGAAGACATGCATGCTTTGAACGTTTTGCTGAAGCAAGGTTTTAATATGATGCTTTATAATATATTGTCTTCTGCTTTGGATAACTTGCTTTCCAAAAATGTCATCCAAGGTACAGTTTTGTATACTTTTGTTTCTGAAATTATTTCAAGTTGTGAGAACTTAATGGCTTATAATTTTATGCTATTTATCCTTCGGCCTTGTTATCCTGTGGAGATCCATCTCACTCAAGGCTGAGACAATCCTGCTGTAATCAAGGCAATGCCAGTTAATAACAGCCAAATTTGGGAAAGTATGTAATTGCAAGGATTAGTTCTTCAGACTCCAGGGCCACTTCAGTTCCTGTAGTAGAACAATAGCTGGAGCTAACCTTTCTCTTATCAGTGAGAGCTGATGCTGTGCAGAGCCAGTCTTGATGACTGCTTGTTTTTCTGGAATGCAGAGCATTGAGGCCTGGGGTGTGAAAGCACTCGACTGTGTGGAGCTGTACCAAGATAATTAAACTTCGGGTCTGACTTCTTTTTGGAGACAGTAAGATTGTGTTTGCACAGTGGTGAATCTGACCTAGTAAAGCATTCTGAACCTGGAGCCTGAATCAGTCCTACATCTAAACTGTCTTTCTCTCTACCTGTCTGTACTATCTCCTCCACATCTCCATGTTCTGTCCTCAGTCTCTCTCCCACCTCAGTAGCTGTCCTGTGCTTTTTTTTCAGCAGTAATGCTCCTCATGCATTTTGGTGGCAGCACCTACCAGTTGGCTGTGTTAGTTAAAACTTGGAGCTCAGATCAGTCAGGGAAGCAGCGTAGATATACATAGGCTGTGAGCAGAGTTGGGTTTGGTAAACTCTGGTGGAGCAAAGCTGGTTATTTTGCTCCCAGCACATCCCATAGCCCCTGTATTACCTCTTCATCTTCTCTACCAACTGTAGTATCTCAGGTTGCTATCATCCTAGGTAATGGAGAGTTGATTATATTTATTCATTATATCAGTCCAGCTCCTGAACACCTTACAAATAATCTCCAAGGACAGAAATTGTCCTGGATTTAACATGACCTGAATTAATGTTTGTATGATAGCTAACATAATAGGACATTTGCCTATAGTGCTGCAAATACCAGTGATAATAAAAAAGATTTCAACACAAAGAATAGCAGGGAATGTGATTTACTTGGTTCCTGAAGAGATAGTCTTGCTTTAGAGGAAATCTAATTACATCTTTACATTGTGTAGATAAAATCTCTGACAGAGCAAAGACAGACGAGTGAAATCTTGCCTTTCCTGAAGTCAGGGTCAGGGTGCTTCTTCCAACAGCAAGGTCGGGATTTCACTCAATGTGTGTACATACTGCATGTGTTCTTCACTTTTCTTTTTTGTCTCTTGTATCTAATCTTTTCAAGCAATCTCCTCATTGAGCCTTATTCTTTTTATCTTTCTGTTCTGCATTCTTGGAATAGACCAGAGCTTGTTCATTTTCAGTTGGATTTTTTGTTTTTGCTTTTTCATTGTGGTAAGTTATGGTTCCTATATTTTCATTAGTGCTGATACTGTTAATCCTGTTTCTTTTGTAGTGCTGTTGAATCTATTCAAAATGTGAGAGCAGCACATAAACGCTACTGGAAATGGTTGATGTATGAAGGTAATTACTCTTCTCTTTCTTCAAGCAAATGTGATTGGTAAATGGATTCATACAGAAATTCAAAATTATTAAGATTAATACCAGTGGATTAAAATAATTGAACTACCAATTATTCATCAAATGACTGGTGAAGCACTGTGAGGCTTCATTCAAGGCCATGTCCTCAGCTGGTGTGAAAAGAACTTCTGAAGCTGGCAAACATCACACCAAAAAGTAGTGCTTTGATATCTTTGTTTGAGGATACGGTTTTCTGTGTCAAAAATATGGCCATAAGATTTATTATCATAAATCCTTTCACTAGATTAAAACAAATGTAGCAGCAGTGAAAACATACATGGCAGGAAACATTGTAGCTAGTGTATGGAGATAAATATGCATACTATGAACACAGAGGTACTCTGTTTTGTAAATAAATGTAACCAAATATTAACAGACTGCTCAGCAAGCAATACATGTCAAACCCCTCTTTTTTTTCCTTTAGACACATCATTTTTACAAAATTTGAGCACCAAATCGCACTTACTAAAGAAGGCTAATCCAAATCCCTCCATAGAACATGAATCTAAGATAACTAACAAGGATGAAGCTGTCAAAGTAGAAAGGTTTTTGGAACTGCACATGAAAAATATTCTATTTCCAGTCCCTCCCATCAAAACAGCAACAACTGACTCTAAAGGTTCAGTACATTTGCTCCCTGTACCTGTTCATTTTGTGAAGGAAATGGACAAAACTGAAATAAAAGCTCTTGTCAGGTTGGTCCTACCTATTTAATTTTCAACATAATTATGAGGATGAGAGGTCTCTGTACAGGCTGTCATCTACCTCTCTTTCTGCCATGGTCATCTTCTTGGGCTTAGTCTACTCAATTATAGCCAGAGTTGCTTTCTTTGAAAAATGAAGACATTGGTGTTGGTTATCACCCATAGCCTTGAAGTCCTTTAAAGAACTAATTAGAATACTTTTAGAGAAAACTATTTCGATGGAGATAGAACATTTAGTGCAAATGTATTCATTTAGAAAGAGATTTTGCTAGGAAGGTGCCTTAAAGCTGTGTTCACTTTTAGCTGAAAAAAATACCAAACTGGTCTGATTTCAGAAGCTCAACTTTTTGTCTTAGAAAGTCTAATTTTGAACAAAATTCTATTTCCTGAATACTGTCAGACATTTTTGTTTTCTTTCCAGTGCAGAATGGAGGCAGGTTCAGAGAGCTCAAGACTGTCAGGCAACAGTGTTGTCATCTCCCTTCTAGAGCTAGGTTTTTGAGAATGAATGTGTAGCACCTATACAAAATGTACCCTGTCAATACTAACTGCAAAGTACCCTATCAGTGTCCTCTTTGAAAGCATTATTGCCTCTAACCTAGTTTTTCTTCATATAATTTATTTTACAGTGGCTTTTATGCAGACATTGTGAAAGAGGACAAAAATTTGCTCTCTCTTGGCAGTATGTTGGCCATCCTGGATAAAATTCTTAAGAAGGAGGTAATAATAAACTGCTTTGATCTTGGGGGCTGGGGAGAGAGTTGGATTCCTCTGATTTCTGCTTTTACTGTATTGTCATCCAGATATTGGTTACTATGTAGTTCACAACCCCACTAATCTCAGCTAGAATGTGCTTAGCTACAAGAATGAGTATGCAAGATGAGACAACTACTACTTAGGGATAGTTGTTAACCCCAAGACATCTTTCTAATGATCTTTGGGCAAGACATTGTCCTGCTTTTCTGCAGTCACAGCATGACTCAGTCATAACCTTCCCATCACTCTCAGACACACAGGTGAGCCAGGCCTTCACTCTTCCAGTTGAGGGTAGCAGAAGTTAGTTTATCAAGCACCAGTGAGCAGCAACAAGAAAGCTGAGCAAGAAGTGTCAAAAATTTTCCTGACTCAGTGTTTTGCCTTCTGTATTTAGGAAAGAATTTACTTCTGCATTGCCCTTCAGTACAAGATGCCACGCTATGTGCAGCTGCACCCACTTACCATTATTTGTACAACAATTTACTCAAGAGTAAATTTTGATTTACACACACACGCACATTGCTTTAGTAGAGCTGTTGAAAACACCACTGTATGCTGTGATTCTGAACAGAGTAATTCCGATTCAGCATTTTGATTCTTGCAGCATCAGAAATGAAGAGAAGGCAGGCTTAGAGTGTGCACGTTTGTATTTTTGCTTCTTCAAGTTTTTACTCATAGAGAAAAACTGCATACAAATTAAGAAAACAAAAGATTATTACATTGTAATAAATAAGTCTCTCCCTTGGAATGAAAAGCTCTCTTTATAGTACCAGGCCTGCGAGGAAAATTAACTGCCAGAATGACCTCTTTCTTGTAAGCCATCTTCTTGCTGTTGGAAGTCATGTATGTAGATGTCAGGGACAATTTTCTAACATGATAGACTGCATATACCTCTAGGAAAGCCTATAAGTAGATTAAAAAAAAATGGTAACTGGCAAAAAGAAAGAGAGTTCTGAACTTTTCACGAGTTGCAGATGCTAAGCTGAGCTTTTTGTGTTGACAAAGAGGAGGAGTGAGGAGGGGGAGCATGCATTAGCTTTTTGCATAGCTTTCCTGTAGAGTTCAAAGCACTATACAACACAAATTAATACTGAAAGGTAGACTGAGTAATACTGTCGTTGTATTTTCCAGAAAGGAATAGCTTGCCTAGGTTAAAGGAAGAGTCAGAATTAGAATTCAGGGACAACCTCCTTTTCATAGGGTGTATTTTTCTGGTGCAGTTTGCCTACTGGCACACTGAGTGTATCCAGTGTGCAGACTATGGAGAGAACCAGTAAAGATGACCTTACCCTGCAAAAGCTATTTTTACAGTTACCTTTCAGCATAGCACCATACTTTTGAAGTAACAGAACAATCCTTGGCATAATAATCAAATATGGCCTTTCTGTAGAAAATTAATTAATAACATTTTCTTAATGCTGCTATGATAGATAATTAAGATCCCTTTCATACAGCTGTAGCTTTGTTTGAATGATACAGATAAACAAGTAAAAATACAGTTGTTACAAATAAGAAATGACATCTTGTGCAGCATTAATTATTTCTGAATGAATAATATATTTTATAGGCATGCAATGGAATTGCAGAATCACCCACATGTTCTGTTTCTGTTGCTGTTGCACTAAGACATTCTGTTCGTTTTGGATTTCAAAGGTAAATTTGTATCTTTTGCATTTGGGGCCCTTTGACGAAATGTAAAAGTAAGATAAAAGTGTGTGAAATACGGCAAATTGCCTTTGAAACCTTAATTTTAAAACAAATAACATCTCCATATGCATAGCATTTTCAGTATGTTGTACCAACATCATTGTATATGCGAGCAAAAACCTTTTGCCTTACACAGCCACTTGCTCACTACCCCCGTGGTGGGATGGGGGAGAGAATCGGAATGGTAAAAGTGAGAAAACTTGTGGGTTGAGATAAAGACAGTTTAATAGGTAAAGCAAAAAGCCATGCACACAAGCAAAGCAAAACAAGGAATTAATTCCCCACTTCCCATGGGCAGGCAGGTGTTCAGCCATCTCCAGGAAAGCAGGGCTCCATCACATGTAACAGTTACTTGGGAAGACAAATGCCATCACTTCGAACATCCCCCCTTCCTTCTTCTTCCCCCAGCTTTACATGCTGAGCATGACGTCCTGTGGTCTGGAATATCCCTTGGGTCAGTTGGGGTCAGCTGTCCCGGCTGTGTCCCCTCCCAACTCCTTGTGCCCCCCCAGCCTCCTCGCTGGTGGGGTGGGGGGAGAAGCAGAAAAGCCCTTGGCTCTGGGTAAGCACTGCTCAGCAGTAACAAAAACATCTCTGGGTTATCAACACTGTTTTCAGCACAAATCCAAAACACAGCCCCATACTAGCTGCTATGAAGAAAATTAACTCCATCCCAGCCAAAACCAGTACACTTACCAAAGGCAAAACATTTGCAAGGATGACTGCTGTGCTAGCCTACATTTTCTTTGTCAGATTTCGATTGGTTTTGGCTTGAGGACATTTTCTTGGTTTTGTTTTTTTTCCCCAGTATTTGGTGGGAGAAAAGGTGTTCCCTTGAGCTGTCATAAATGTGTTTTTTTTATACTTCTAATGGACCAGATTCAGAAACAATATGCATTCTTTTTTATGCATCTAATCTACGTGCAAACTCTTTAAACAAGTTGCAATAATTGAAAAAAATTACTTGTAAATGTATGGGTATTTTTCTTTGTTTTCTGCAGAGTGCTTTGTATATTTGTTGGAGACATGGAAATCATACCGAACACAGAAGATGGGTGAGGTTTCTCTTCAGGGAGTCAAATCCCAAACGCTTTATAAATGTTCATAAGTGTCCATATATATGATAAAATCTGCACTAAGTAATCAGTCATGAGCTGATGTTCATTAAGCTTAGCTTGAGGCAAAATACAAAACATCCCCAAATATATCTGTAAAGACAAACTGCTATCTCTGAGTGCCACTTTATGCGTTTAGTGGTAGGTTTAAAGTATAATCCTTCTATATTAATTGAAATTTAGATTGTTATTGAAAATAGAATATAGAAAATATAAAGTAATAAAGAAGGCAGTTATTAGCTATATAGGGTGTACTCCCTTATAACCGCAGGGGGCACATACTGCTGATGCTGAGTTCTTCTTGAAAGTCATCTTTGCTTATTTATAACTTTTTTTGCCACTTCCCCTTTTTCTTAAAAGTAAATCTGCCCATAGTCTTTAATACTCTTTTTAAAAATACCTTAAAAAGGATTTCAGTTTTAATTATTGTTTACATTACGGCATGTAGTAATGCAAATAGTTACTTGCTCCTGTGTTATGAATTAGTATTTAAAGAATGATGAAAGAACAGATCTTTTTATCTTATTGGAAGCTGTGCTTTTTATTTACAGAAAAATACTCATGATACATATTTGTGAGAAAGAACAGTCTGGAAAGACCAGATCCAAACACTATATTTCTCTAAACTGGAAAGAGGTAAGATTTGCTTTCTGGAAACAACATAAGAGGACAACTCTTTTAACAGAAATAATAGATTATATTTACAAATTCATAAAATGACACTAAGAATTACATCCCTCACTGCAATTTGGACCTTTGAAAATACTTCCTTTTCTTGCCCTTGCCAGGGTACTACTCCTTCACAGATCTTTAGAGTGTATTAGGATGCATAGGTCTGAGGAAACCTTTAGTAGCTACTATAGGTCATCTTCAAGAAGGCAGAGTTACAGTGCAAAGACACTAAAGAAAAGATGAGTAATCTGCATGTTTAATAGGAAAATTGCTGTGAAAAATAGATCAATATCCTGTTTCCTAGGTCAATCAAAAACTTCCTGAGATTCACATTACTGTTTTGTTTTATATCTGGGAATTTGGGGCTTTACATTTGTGCTAAACAGTTTCTCGTTGTTGTTAAAGGATGCTGAAGGAAATGACTTCTTCTCTGCTGTACTTGGATTCATTCTTCCTGTAGCATACAGTTATCAACCTAACTTGACCGTAATAGCCGTTGGACCAAATAGGAGCCTTGGAATAAATGGGATTTCTCTGCTATTTTCTTTACTACAAGGATTAGCCGAGTCTCGAATTTTTGCAGTGATCGAGGTAAGAAGTGGTGCCAAGCAGTGGTACTTCAAAGTACCTAGGACAGAACTCAAATCAAGCACTAGTATGCTTGGTATGAACCGCTTCAAGCTGCCCAGTAGAAAATATTGGCTGTATCTATACTGTCTTTGGTACCCCTGAGTTCATGACGCAAATAGCCCAAGCTTCTCTCTGGCCTGAGAAAAAGACCAGACACAGATGCATACCAAGCTGTAGGCAGCCTGCATGACTGAGCAGCTGAGGCATGAACTCGAGCCCATGGTGATGTCTGTAGATGGTAGATGTTCTGACAGTTTGCCACGGTTTGGGGGTTAACTTTCCTTTCCACCTGGAATTCACAGCTCAGAGTTGTCTCCTGAAAAGAGACACTTCTTGTCTGTTGATTATATAGCCTCTTTCCATCAAACGTGATTGAAATCAGCCCATTGTCCTGTTTATCACAAACACTAAATTTCCTATCCTTCTCTCCCCCATGATGTGTACTTTATTACACATGACTTCCATCGCACATATCCTTTAAGTGAACTTTATTGCCATAATACATAACTGAGGACCAATCTACCCAAGCTCTGTGTTTCTGATAGAGAGCATGGGAAAGGAAAGAAAGAGTTTACAGATATTTCCCTAGTCTAGTGTTTACATACACTACCATGTTAAGGATTTCTGTATCCAGACCAGAGTGTGGTAAAGTGCAGGCGAGCGTATCTTCCATGAATTTGTCTAATCTCTTAAAGAGCTCAGCTTACATTCTTGGCTTTTGCACATCCTGTGGCTGTGAGTAACACAATTTCTCTGTGTGTTCTGTGAAACACTAACTTTTGATTGCTTTTATGCCTTCTAGTTCTCCTTCAATGAGAAACAATGAATAATTGTTCACATAAGCTTATTCTAATCTGTTCCCTAGCAAGTATCCAATTAAAGATATACTATTCATTAAGCTGCCCATTAAGTGGATTTTGACATACTTTATCCTGTAGTCTTCTCGAATGTTATTTGTTTTAATTTACAGTGCTGATACATAAATCGTCTAAGCTAAAATAATTTGTACATTGATATGCAGTATACATAAATAGTGTATTTGCACATTACTAATTAGGAGTATGAAAGGGAAAGATTTATTGATATTCTGAAGGGTAAACTCAGAGATAAAAAGGAAGTTGGGCATACATCTCAAAAAAATTACTGATACTTTTATATTGGTATTCTGCAGGTAGCTCCATAACAGGATTATGTAATGTGCGGGGATTTTCTAATGCATGTGCTTTGCTTTTTAGAATAATTGAAAAAATACTTCTATCTCTTAAAAATAAAATAGAGTTACAGTCTTCCAAATAAATGTTAATAATTTTCATATACTATTGACACATCAGAATATAATTTCTGCAAACAAATTATATTGATTTAGACTGTCAGGAGTCCAAAAAAGTCACTTCTTGATGAAGCAAAATATATCACTGTTTTCTACCAATAGAAAGTAAATGATGCATGAAGTAAACAAGCTCCATGCTGCCCTTCCCTCCTAACATTTTCTACCTTTAACCCAGCACTATTTCTTTTCAGTCACAAAAGGAAAACTGATATTCTTTCTCTAGTTGAAAGAAACAAGTTTTACAGGAGATAAAAATTAATTTACCTTTTTCAGAAAAAACTTCTCCATTTTGACACACTTTTATTTGAAAATGGAAAGTTGCTCCTTCTTTCTACTAATACTAGCAACTTAATTACAAAAGCTTGTTTTAAAATATTTCATGTATTACTGAAACAATGTTTGGTTCCCAGGAGTATTTTTTTCTCCTTCTTCTTCTTCAATAGGACACAGAGATAAATGTAATGCAAAGTGTAGCCAAAGCATTAGTGGGTGCTTCTGCACCTCACTTTGGAGTTTATGTACCTCCTACCCAAGAAAAAGTAAATAAAATAAAAATATTAAGAGACCAGTTTCAACAGGAATGGAGAATGCTTCAGTGTTCAGGTAAGTTGTCTATTTTTATCGTTAGTTCTTATTAATGTATGCAAGTTTCTGAAAAGATGAAAAAATACAACTGGATCCTGCAAGTCAGTGGGATATTAAAGTCAGTGGGAGCACATTGATCTAATGTGAAAAGGATGAAAATCTGAATGCTTTTAATTCTGCCACTTGAGCCAGAAAGCACTGAATTTCACAGCTTAATGACTGTACCCTTGGGAACTTTGAATACTGTTACTCCAGAATTTTGAAATGAAACTACCAAAATACGTGCTTAAAGAATGGTTAATACAATGTGCACTGGCTCTGATTGCTAACATATTTTCTGAATATAGTGTCAAATCAGGTGACTTTTTTATACATTTAACTTGTCCACAAATAACTTCGCTTAACTCAATAGTGATTAGTCATGCTTAAAGTACATTCACAAGTAGCTGAGGATCGGGTACTGCATTTGTATAGGAATCAGATTAAGCAGGTATGTATGTTTTCAAGCATACTTGTCTAGAAACATTTCTCTACTGAATAACTTTAGTTTTTCAACAGAAAAAGCAGTGATAAAGGTGGGCATCTCTCTCTGAAAGAGAATGCCCTGCTGTCTTTCAGAAGAAATGCCAAAGAGCAGTGGTCTGGTTCCAATTAAAATGTTCTTACGGGGTTGGGAATTGTGGTATGAGCTTGATTAATAACTGTTTTTCTAATTGCTGTTCTTTTCAGTGAAGGATGGGATTTCAAGAAATTGACTTCACTTCAGAATCATTTTACACAGCAGAAGAAAAAGAGAATGTGTTGCTGTTCATGTTGCCTATTAAATCATCAGGAAAAGAGATGGTCAATCTCTAGAGTAAGAGCCATTCACAACTCTCTCCTGTCTTTTAAAATACTTAAAATCTGTTATTTTCAGATAGAGAATTGTGCTTGCAAATTCTATATTGGCACTAATTATTCAAGACTGACCTTTGAAAACAACTCCTGTACTTCATTACTGCAAATTGGGGCTGACGTCATTTGTGACATTGTAAAGTCAGGCTTGCATATGCAGTAGCTTGACTGCGTGAATGTTAAGGAAGTCCAGAATACAGGCATCTGAAATAAGTAATCATAATAGCCAAAACATTTTATTATTATTCAACATAATACCAGAGTGCTTGCACTGCTGCCACCACCACCATTTCATTGGGAGTTTAAACTTAATCTGGAGGACCTGCTATTAATGAAATTTCATTTCATAATCTGATTTAAAGGATTCACCTAACATGGTCTATTCTTTTAATTTTTCTAATGAGTAATTTTCAATTGCAAGAAGAAAAGCAGCTGAACAGCTATAGTGTATGCATTTCCTACATCACACCTGTGATGATTAAGTTTAATTTCCTGAACTATGCAGGTCATGAGAGAAAAAAGAAAAACATTTAGCATATATAAAATTACAAATACATAATCGAACAAAATAGTGTAAAGAGGACTCCACTCTGCCCTCTTTTCAAACACAAATTGTCTAACAAATAAAACCCCCAAGCCCCCAGAGATTTGGTAGTGGCCTAAGGCTGACATCATGTGAATTCTCAAAATTAAATAAACATCCTGAAGCAATAGCCATAGTATGCCTAGTTTTTCAGCATTCCGGATACGATTTAGTGCTCATTTTCAAGAGCACTTTTCTGTGACTGTGACTTCAATAATGTGACCTTTTGATTTCAAACACTTCAAATCATGTTTGTACTGGCGTTGCTACTGGGATCAACTTTGCATAATTTGAATAACTAAAGCTGTCTTTGCAGTTCTCTTTTTATAACTGTTCCCACCGATTCCCTTCTCGTTCATACTGCTTTTCGGTTATTGCTGGATAGGAAATGGTACCCGATCCTTGAACATTTTGAAATGAAAATCTGTTTCAAAAGAAACTAAAAGCCACGTCAGACATTTTTCACAAACAAAAGCTGACGAACACAAAGATGTTCTGCTTCAGTTCAGAATTTCTTTGAACTTAACTTCAAACTCTAAAAAGTATTTATTTTAGATTAGAAACTGGGCAACAGCCAAACTTTAGCTTCAAAACTTTTCAGAACAGGAGATTTGTTGGTTTATTTTTCTCTCCCCCACTCTCCTCCCTGAAAAAAAAAAGTTGTTTTTTTTCTAACAATTAAGCATTTTCAAGGAAAAAGCATTTTCTCAGAAATATCTCTGCTCATTCCCTTTTACTTGCCTTCGTTCACCAGTGTTTCTCCAGCCAGCGTTTGAACGATACCAATGTTCTATTTTGATATGCATTTTTCTAAGATCTTGATCGAATTTATCAAAACATGAACTGAGAGTAAAAAACCCGTGTATTCTTGGTAGAATTCGCGTGCAAATAGCGTCAGAAGACCGCAGAGTGACGTTCCGCGGATCGGCACGCAACGCAAGCGTGGCTTACTGCTTTCTTGTAAACGCAGCGACAACGCTGAAGGTGAGCATGGCAGGAGCGGCTTAAAAGCCGTGAAGCGTCTAAACGGGCGGCTTACGCTTCGGCGTTCCAAGCCCTCTGCGGCAACGCTCCTCTCCCTCGCTCCCGCCCGGGGCCGCGGCGTTACCGCAGCGGCGCTGCGAGGCCCCGGCGGCCGCGGCGCCTCCTGCCCCTGCCTGCCCGTGGACGCGCGCCATTTTAGGGACCACGGCAAACAGCCGCCTTGCCTGGGGCTCCGTCCCGGGCAGCGGGGCCGGGCGGCCGCCCCCCGCCGCCGCTTCGTCGCCCGCGCCGCCGCCCGTCGCGCTCGCGTGACGTCGGCGGCCGGCGCTGAGGGAAGGGAAGGGAAGGGAAGGAAGGAAGGAGGCGGCGGCGGCGGCTGCGGCGTCCCGCGCCCGCCGGCCCCGGGGGAGCCGCCCCAGGTAGGGCGAGGGGCGGTGGGGAGCGCTGGGGCGGGGTCCGCCGGGCCCCCCTGGGCGGGGGAAGGGTGGAAGGGGCTGGCGGTGGCGGGGCAGCCCCGCGCGGTGCGGGGGTACGCGGGGGAGGCTGCTGGTGCTGCCGGCCGTGCCCCGGCGGGGGGCGAGGAGGGGGGCTGGCACGCCGTTCGCGGGGGTGGAAGGGCTGGGCCCAGCTTGATCCTCAGGGCAAGCCCCCGCCGCCGGGAGCTGCCCCGGGGTGGTGCCGGCACCCCCCGCAGCTACGGGGTGGGTGCTTCAGAGCAGCCCCAGGGATGGCCGGTGCCGCGCAGGCCAGCCCTGCGCCGCCCGTCAGCGGCCGCGTCTTCTCGCCCGCTCTCTGCGCGGCCCCGTGGCTTCTGCCGGGGGCACGGCGCGGGTGGGAGGGAGGTGGAGGATGTCTCCTGGGAAAAGCTAGAGCGGTAAAGCTTTTGGAGGTGTTCCCACATGAATGCTGTTTTAGACGGGGACAATCTTCTCCTTTCTATTTCAGACTGCTGAGCAAAATCGGGCGTCTGGAATTAAGCTTGCACCACCATCGCTTTGCTGGTGATCAAAGTCATAGTGTTATTTTTATCGCTCATGTCCTAAATGTGTGCTAGGTCAGTTTTCTTCGCTCTCATTTTGGGCTGTCTCAGTTTAAGTTGAAGCGTACTCATCAATTTCTCCTACGCCTTACGAGTGTTTCTTCCTTTTCCGGTCTTTTTTCCAGGTCTTCGCATGAAACCAGAGACCCAGACCGTAACTGCTGTAACCTGACGATTTGATTTGAAATGGAGAGCATTACGCAGTTGTTCAATGATTTGTGTGAAGCACACTTGACAGGTTTGCCATGGAAGGTCCACCTGGGTAGGCGGAAGATCAGCAAGAGAAGGGCTAAGCAAAATCTGAAAAGGGTTGCTTATAATGCCCTGTTCATAAACCTTTTTCAAGACGAGGCTCGTAAGCTACAGTCAAACGTTTCCAGGCTTCCAGTGAAAAACAAAATTTTGATGCTGTCTTTCAACTTGAGAGTTGGTGGCCTAGGTGCTCAAGCAGATAGACTGGAGAGCCTTGTGGAGGAACTGGAATCAGCTGAATGCTTACCGTTTACTGAAGTTAATTCTGTCTTGGATCTCTTAGTACAGCTTGCTGGAACGGGTCCTCCTCAGCTTGTACCGCAAAAAAAGGACTATTTTCTGAACAACAAATATGTTGGGAGAAATGTCAAATATCAGGGTTATGATTATTATGATGTAAGTGTATTTGAAGCTGATATACAATCTCTAATAACAAACGAAGAATGTCAGTTCAACGACACAATTCAAAAGACGCTTCAGATAATGGAGGCTGCACCTGGCACTGGACTCCCTGCCATAGGGTTGTTCTCACAGAACTATCCTGCTGGTGACAAGTTTGAGAAAGAAACGCGGGTCTCACTCTTTGGTGCTCTTGTCCATAGCCGTACGTATGATATGGACATCAAGTTGGATTTGCCACCAGTGCCTGACAATGCAGATTTGTCTGGACTTGCAATTAAAGTATGGTATCATTTGTTTTGGACTTAAGAGTGTATACATGCCTTCAATATGCCACTTTGAAACTCTAGTTTAAAATATAGGTAGTCTAATTTGTAATAGAAGCATGCAGTGTTGGAATTTAAGTGGAGCAGGGATCCTTTTCTTTGCTGAGAACAAGATAAGCTTTTTGGATACAGAGATGTATGACAATGAAAACCTTGGCCTTGTCTTATAACTGTGTAAAAAAAAAAAAAACAACACATCGTGTGGCCATAGGCTTTATGAAGTTAAGCCATCAGCTATATCTGTGCCTTCCCCACCCTGGTAGTCTTTTCCTTGCATTTTTGCCTGCTTTGCGTATTGAACTCCTTTGCATTGTTGTTTACTTGTTACTGTTCAGCCTGACTGCATAAGCATTCCTGTCTGAACGTATGTGTTTTACTGTTCAGATCATGTTACCTAACTTGTTGTATTTTCTTCTTGGCTTGTTGTGTCTTAAAACATTTTTTTCAGTTACTGTATTTCATTGGACCTCCTGGTTCCCACTGTCCTTTTACCTTTTCAGTGTGCACAGTTTCCATTTATCTTTTTTTCCCCTTTTGCTGTCCATTCTGTTTATTTTTGCTGTGTTTTATTCTCATAGAGGTACTAGTTAAACTTGTTGGGGTTGTTTTTTTCTTTCTTTCCATTTTTACTGTGTGTAGGTAGGTTTTTTTATACTTCTGTACTTCTGATCCTAATTTTGTTCCCTCTACTTAATGTATGGATAGCTCTTGCAATTCCCTTAACTCAGGGTCTTAATTGAAACTTCAAGGCTGACACATTAAAAAAGAAAATCCCTGTGCCATTCAATGTGCATATATGGATGTAAGTTGTAACTCAGGGGAGGCAGAATCTTTTTGAGTAAGTGCTGTACTCTTTCAATCAGACTGGAACATTTGTGATTTCTTGAAGAACATGCTGCTTTTTATGTGGGTGTGATTGTCTTTTACTAAAATTGAGTACTGTTCTGCACACACAACTTCTGTTGAGTGGGAATTGAGGATGTGGCATATACCCTGTTAGGACAACTGCAGATTTTCTGCGTATGAATAAGGATAAGGGAACAAACTATGTTAGTCATAGTTAACAAAATATTTACAAATTTGAAGAATTAGGGCCTGGATCATTTGCTCAAATGAAATACTGAGCAGTATGATTTTATTACTGTTACATATTGTTGAATATCCAGACCTTAGATTCTCAGTTTCTAGAGCTATATGCTTACCAAAGGAGTAAGTTTCAAGTTTAACACCGACAAACTTAGTATATTATTTTAATGGTGATTGTTGGTTTATGTATAGGCATTAATACCCATAGAGAGTTATCAAACGAACAGAGTACTTACAGGAAATCTTGAAACAGATATAAAGGGAGAGTGGACGACACAGGTTGAGTCATGTAGAGTTGCTTGATCATGAGTGATAGCAGAATGTCTTTATTAGCATATGTTTCTTCAGTAAAATGTTTTCACGTATAACATTGAACTCTCTCTGACAGGTTCCTCAAAGTATAGACCAGTCAGAAGATGAGGGATTCCAGTCAGCATCCAATCTGACTCCTGATTCTCAGTCAGAGCCGAGCATGACTCCAGACATAGACTTGTGGGATGCAGTGCTTACATATGGACCCAGCAAACGAAGATGTTGGGAAAGAATTGGATAGTATGTGTCTGATGTTACTGGCAAACTTGCTATGCATCATATGCAAATGTATGAAGGTGCATTTCGTCTTAGTTCCAAATTACCTCAGTATAAATAGTGAAATGTGCATATTTAATTCACAGAATTCAATATACTGCATTAATGATTGAGAAAGGAATAAAGGTCGTGTAATTTCAACAAACTAGTTCTTAGATTGCAGCTGTTTCATAGGAAGAGATAAAATTATCTTTTGTCAAAAACACTGAAGGGATTATGGGAACTCTTGCTGTTTGTGTGAAATGCAACATTTTTCTAATTAATCTGACTTCTTATGCACTAGTTCATTTATTTCAGTCTAAAATGATTCCATAATTTCAGTTTCAAAAGAGAAAGTGGTAGTTGTGGAGCACTAGAATAATTAAACCCCTGTCTCCCATTATTCTACAACAATGTACCAAACCAGAAATTAGTATAACAGATTTCTTGATGGTGTAGTTAGACTTGTAGTTCTTTTGGCTGTTGAGTAGAAGATGCATGTCCTGAGAGAGGGCTCAGCATAGCCCTGTTAAAGCTTCCTAGCTTCCCTAAATGGAAGGGGAAAAAAAAAAAAAAAAAAAGGCAGGTATGGCAGGTACCTCCTTACATTCCTGATGGGCAGTGGTGTGCATGATTCTTGGAGAAACTTTGGTCTGTATGTTTTCTGTAATTTTAAGTAATAATCTAGTGATGTGTCTGTTGCAGTGTTGCACAGTGTTCTTTCAGCTCTGAGCCTAAGAAGCTCAGAAACTCAGAAGTTCCCTGATCTGATTTTTCAAAGCCCCTGTAGCACGCTCCAGCTTTGTTCCTAGTACAAGACAGTTTTTCTTGCTACCATTTAGACTGTAAGGTTCTTAGAGTCAAATGTAGACCATATGCCTGACAGCTTTCATGTAATACATGCTACTAGAATTCAGAATTTTTGGAAGAACTGGAAGGAGAAATTGTTTTGGAGGGGATAGTAATCCTCACTGGGAAGAGCTAAAATGTGTTAATACAAGTCATTATAACATTTTGAGCATATTGCTCTTTAACATATGTAAGTATTAGTATTGCATGGACCCTGGAAATCTGGTATATATTGACCTCATTTTCCCAATGTGAAAACTGCATCAGGGAAGGCCACAAAAGCAGCTGGTAATTCTCTGTCAAGGTTTCTGTCTCTGAATTGATGTTCACATTACCTACGTATTTCTTCACTGTACTGAGTTTGGGCTACAGTTTCATTGACTGAATGCACATTCCCTTGAAAATGTACTATATTACTAGTAGCTTTTTCTGTGGTCAATACTGGCTGTGTAAAATTCTGAAATGCCTTTTTTTTCTTTGGGAGATATATTTCCTTCTTTTCATACAATAACCTTGTAATGTTGTGTTTTCTCTGGCACAGCCCACCTGGTAAAAAAGAGGAACCGTATCTTACTGAAGCTGGGCGAGAAGCTTTTGACAAATTTTACAAACTTCGAGAAGGGGAATTGCAACTGTTTAGTAATACTGTACTTCAGCTTCCACAGCTTGTGCTAATGAAAGAACCTGAACTGGTTAAGGATGTCTTGAATGTGCTCATTGGTGTGGTATCCACTACGTTTTCACTCAATCAGGTATGGAAGATGTTTAACTGCGCTTCTTAGTCGCATCTTTTTCTTTTTTTCTTTGTAGAGGTTTCCTCTTCAATACATTTGTTTCTTTTGAAATCTTGAAGTTGTGGATACTCTTAAAAGTTGAATGTGTCCTAATGGCAATAAGGCAATGTTTATGTATTGCAATAAGAGTATTTGTAGTCCTCTAAGTGAAAATAGGTTTATGAATACTTGAAAATAGACGTGTAACTAGTTTTTTAGATTGGATTTTCTTTAAGGAATTAGATAATGAGTCTTATTCTGTATATTTGAAAATACCATTCACACTCCTGAAATTTTGCTACAATTTAATATGTTTATCACAGTGTCCTAGCTATATAGTCTCAGTCACCAGAGTATCTAAACTGAAAATCTGTCTGCTGTTATTTTTGTGTGTAAATGTTTGCTATTTTAAATCAGAATACAGCTATGAAATATTTGAATCTGCCTTTTTTTCCCTCTCTATATCCTTTTAGGCTGCTCAGACATTTGTGATAAAGGAGGGGGTATATGTATCTGGAACTTCACCAGAGACAATGCACAACCTACTCTCCGAAGTTGCAGAGTATGGAACCTATTACACACGACTAAGTCGTTTTTCTCTTCAGCCAGTTTTAGATTCTTCATACAGCAAAGGACTTGTGTTTCAGGTAAAACAATTGTATTAAATCATGTAGATTTAATAAGCCAGTTATCTTAGATAGAGAAGGTAACTTTGATTTCGTGTAAAGCTGGAATTTCTGCATTCCGCAAAACTGCTAAGCATTTTAAGTGTAATGCTCATCCCACGTCGGCAGCGAACAGTGCCACTGTGTTTAAATCACAGCTCTGTGTGCTTAGGGCTTGCTTGCACTGAAACACATGATAAAAGGTTTTCATTACCTGAAGTGTGGTGGTGTTCTGTTGAGGACTGAAGGAATATCAGTTTTAGATGTTTTAAAAACATTACATATTTATACATTAAGATGTATAAAATTAAATAAGATGCAAGGACTTTCTTAATACAGTATGTATATATATAATATATATATTTAAAAACTGAAATAAAGAAGTGTGATACTTAATAGCTTTAATTACTTTTTCTCAGTTCAGAATTAAGTGCAAATTCTCCCTGTCAGTCCTCTGTATATTATGCTGAACTGTACATACACTGTGTAATATCAGGTGATTTCATCTCTTTCTAATGCATAGAATTAAGTTAGGATTGGTTATGACAATGTATTCCTTCTGAATATTTGATTTACAGCAATGTTAATAGAAATTGAATAAGAAGGTCTCTCTCTTCGTCCTGTTAGCAAAAGTTCTAGACGAGTTTTTTCCATTATCCAATTTAGGCATGAAAGTAAGGAAACAGGTTTCCCTAGGTTCATACTATAGCTGTTAGAGAACGAGGAGCTCCCAAAGGGCAATTCAAAGAAGGTGAACCAAGATGCTTTATTATACTGTGCATGGGTACAGGCTCCAAGCATGGGATATATAAAGAGTATAGAGGAGTCATCTGGCTAATTTGAATGTCTGAAGCTGCGTGGACTCTTACTGTCCCCTTACTTTGGTATACAAGTCCCTCTTACCTGTGTGTGCAAATTATTTTAGTAAAAAGTTCGTTTTCACGGTGATGCAATTCATGTGAGACATAGATAGACTATTAATAGCTTTAACAGTAAGACTTTAAATATTTTCTGTTGATACTAGGCATTCACAAGTGGGCTGAGAAAGTATCTTCAGTATTACCGAGCCTGTGTTTTGTCAACACCTCCTACTTTAAGTCTTCTAACAATTGGCTTTCTCTTCAGAAAATTAGGTCGTCAGTTGAGGTAAGAGAATAATACTAAACATTTAAGCTTTTCATAGTAGAAAAAATGCAATCTATTTCTTCATATACACTAAAAGAGACAATATTACATGGGCATTCTTACATAGTCTTTCAGTATTTTTCCTCTATTTTAACAGAAAGGTTTCTTTCTTTCTAGAAGATTCTAGGGAAAACATGTAAGGTCTTTATATTCAGTTTCTTTGTTATCCCTGTTATCATTCTGCTGATACGGTAGGGTTGTTGTATGATATTCAGCTTCAGCAGAGTTCACCACTGTGATCTCAGACTTCTGGTTGAAATTGTTACATATGTTTTAATATTGTTTTTTAGGTACTTAGCTGAACTTTGTGGCATAGGAACAACAGCGCTGGGGATCAGTGGTGGAGCTGGTGCTTCATTTCCTACGGTGATAATTAATTTGATGTTTTTATGTTTGATTTGGGTTACAGTGTTAATATTCTTCAAAATTAGGTAGGATTTTACATAAAAAATTTAATGTTGGTCTCTCTGCTACCAAAGATATGACCTTGGACCTCTACTTACAATGCCATGATCCTTTCTCCAGACATTTTAACATTTGGAATTTTGTCCTTTGTTTTCAATTTCTAAAGTAAACAAAGGACCCAAAATAAGCCTTCCATTTCATTCTAAAGGAGATGTTTGTAGCAAGTCAAGTGAATCCAACTCTAAACATACCTGTTTCCCTCCAGTGACTTTAAAGTGAGCTTGAGGTAACTAGCTCAGATAAAGTGATCTTAACTACAGACAGCTAGAGGAAGTGAGATGAATCCTGTCTTCTGTGTTCAGTGAAACAAGTGAAGCTGTATATTTATGAGTGTTTTCTTATTAAAGTTGTAGTGAAGTTTGTTGCCTAATATTAGAATATTTTTCAATTTTTTTAGGGTGTTAAATTGCTTTCGTATCTGTACAAAGAGGCCCTCAACAACTGTAGCAATGAACACTATCCAGTTCTTCTGTCTTTGTTGAAGACAAGCTGTGAACCATACACAAGGTGTGTCCATACTTTCTCTGCATAATTGTGTTTAAGAGCAGTTCTGAGTTAGTAATCTAGTGAGTAACTCTGCTAATTTAACATGACTTTTAACATTTTCAGAGAAGATAGAAGGTGTGGCTGTATCTGCAAAATAATATTAAAATGAATTAATTTTGCTGAATCCTTCTTTCCCTCTCTTTTCCAGCTCAGTAACAACATAAGGGTTTTATGTGTGACTAGATTAGTAAATAAATACATGTGAATAAGACTTCTTTCTTGCTACTGGTCCTGGAAATTCATACTGGAATATAAGACTTGGATAAACTTTTTTTTTTTCTTCTCATACTTCTAGTAAAATCCTGAAACTGGCAACTAACAGGTTTCTCTTGGTGTTGCACAAACTGGGAAAGTTCATGCTTATTTCCACTGTCTTTTTCTTGTGGGCTTTTCAATAAGCAAAAATTAAAAAAAAAAAAAATCTGTTGTTCATTATGTAGATGTAACTAACTAACAATAGGAAGTAGAGTTCCTTGGATTGCAACAGTTTTGTTAAGCAGTGCACATCAATTTAGAAATTGTTAGTTTATAGACTTCTGAAGAGATGCTAATTTTTTTTAAATAGCTATTTAGAGGGATTATAGCTGTAGTCCATCATCAGTTTACAATGATACTTAATAGATGTAATGATACTAGAAAGAGAAAATCAAAATCTGTCAAAATGCTCAAATTTAATGTTCCTCCCATGGCCACCCTTCTTGTTTTTTCTTCCTTCTACATAAAATGTTCTTCAGAGAAATTTAATTTCACATTTACCAGAAGACTCATTGAAATATCTTCACAGCTCTTGACCTGCAATTTATAGAAGGTAGTCAGATTTCTGAAATACCGAGGGCAGGATGTCATGACATCACAAGGAAGCTAAAAAATATGAAAGTATGCTTACTAGCATGTGATACTTACAGCATTGACTCTTAAATTTGTTGCAAATGTCTATCGAAACATCAATCTCATACAATCAGGGCTGCCATGGAGGGAGGCCTCCATTATCTGCAGAAAGTGTTATCCCACTCATTTATTAACCTGAAAGAAATTAAATAATAGAAGTTGTTGCTCAAATAAATCACAGAAACATCAGATTGAACACTTTAAAAGTTCTTAACTCTTTACTTACAACCTTAATATTGGATGGTAGTTCCTGTGCTGAATGCTTCCTGTTTGTTACACTGACGCAACGTCTAGAAACAGCGTTAGTATTGCAACTGGTAAGAAAAGAAAGGATTAGCTTCAAGATGCTCTGAGCCTTTTTATCTATAGCTTCAGATAATTGTTTTTTTTTTTTTTTTTTTTTCCCAGAAGTTTGGTTTCACACAGAGGAAATATGAAAAAGCATGAATAAATATTCCAAAATAGTATTTCTCATTATTGCACGTATATTAAAATTGTCTCTAGCTCCAGGGAAAAAGTGCTTGGTATTGCATCTTTGTTTTATACCTTTTCAGTTTCTCTTTGCTAAAGTTACCTCTCTTTAAAATGAATCCTTCCTTCTTATCTCTCCCTATGTTTTTGATGTGCTGCAAAGATTTCTAGAGACTTTTAATATATACTTAGTAAAAGATTGTTTTAATTAAGGCAATGTTCTTTCATCTCTAACTAATTATCACTGCAATGTTCTATATAAACATGGTTTCTTTTAAGAAAAATGTAGAGACACAATCCTGTATGTATCTTTAAATATCAGTGTGACAGCACTTAATTGCTGTTTTTTTATCCTGCCTATAGCTTGTGTGTTTTGATGTTTTAAAGAATATACTTACTGTTTGGTTATAATAAAGTTGAGAAGGCAAGAGGATTGATTTTCAATATTGTACAATTATATTTTTTTTAGATTTATCTATGATTGGGTATACAGTGGTGTATTCAGAGATGTTTATGGAGAATTTATGATCCAGGTGAATGAGGATTATCTTTGTTTCAGAGGTACAGTATGTATATGGAGCATTTCTAATTTATATAATTCGTGCTGTTAATTAAATAATTAAAAACACATACTTTCCTCTTTTTGTTTGATATGTAGATAAACATTATTGGACTCATGGTTATGTTTTGATTTCAAAAGAAGTAGAAGATTGTGTCCCCGTATTTCTTAAACATATTGCTAATGATGTATACATATGTGGAAAAACCATAAACTTGCTGAAATTGTGCTGTCCTAGGGTAAGTTTTGGTTTGGTTCCTTCCTATTACATTGAGAAAATCATGTCTCTTTAGAGCAAGTTTCTAGGTTTTTAGCAAGTTTGTTCCTTTATTGAAAACTGGTATTGCATAAGTAGGATGTTGATTCATGAAAGGCAATTAATTGCACTCAGATACTTGTGAGCTGATTATCCACTCTACTTGCTAACACCTCACTGCAGAAATATAAATTTTTAACAGCATCAAATTTATCATATCCAATGCACGTGCTATATTTCTTATTTTCCTTTGTATTGAAAGCAGAAATGTTTTAGGCTTCCAAGCAAGTGCCTTCCATTTTTCACACAACTTACACTACTATTTCTTGGTTTAAAGATGCCTCTCTTACCAGGTCTTGATTCAGTTCTGCATAGCTCTTGTATTTCAGCTCTATCACTACCTTTCCAAGAAGTGTTTAAATAGTTCTGTTTATTCATATTTTGTAGAACGAGTCTTGTCCTTGATAAGACAACTATGTTAAAACTACTTTGTGTCTTCCCTCTTCTCTATGTATGTCTAACAATGGAACAACCACAGAGGTGTCTAAAGTCTATAGGCACTCTTTCCCAAGTAACTTGTATTCTCTTTCTTTTTAAGATCAGAGCTGCCCAGTCTTGACAGAGCTGAGCAGCTCAGTATCAGGCATAAGCCTAATATCTCAAGTGAGATGACCGTCTGCTAGTTCTCCTGAGTCTGCTCTGATAAGCGTTCTCAAGCCATGACTCAGGTGTGCCAGTAGTACTGGTCTTTTTATAAAACAGTGTCAGCCATAACTTTCATTATAAATTACAGCTTGATCAGTCACTAACAGTATCTTAACAGATAGAACATTCCCCCAGAATGTGGGGCACCCAGGTTCAGTCACCTTCCATCTGTCTGAGCGTGCCCGTCACATTTCATCCCTTTCCATGATAATGACCTAAACAGCTGGCTCTTCCCTTTTGCGTAGGCTGACACAGTCCCAGGAGCACAGCTCTGGGCATCCCCTGTTCTGGCTTTTACCGGTAGACTGGGGAATCTAGTGTGAGCATGCTTATGCACTCTTTTTTTTTTTTTTTTGAAAGCTCACTTACCTGTTTTCTGCACTGAGTAGAACAGCTTCAGAAATTTAGGGAGGTTGAGGTGGAGCAGAAAGACCTAAGATACTTAGCTTAGAGAACAGGTACTCTGTGATGTGCACTGGCCATGTTTTTGAGAGTTATGTCTTGTGTAGAGCTCTCTCCTGTAGGTATGTATCATGTTCCAGACAGTTCCTGTTAAGTGGGGATCTGAGGGGGGTATAAGTGAACAAAACCTAACTTTTGATAGGAGAGATGCATTCAGCACTGAGTTACTCAGGCTCAATTAATTTGGATATTCAGAAAAGCAAAATTTTAGGCATTTAGAACATTACTAGTATAAATGTATGTATCAGATTTTAGATTCCTGTCCAGTTCAGTGGGGAAGAGCGGGACCTTGAGAACTTGACCTGTGATCCAACTTCTGGAACATTATAACTCTGTCTCCTACTTTGAATTATATAAATGCAAAAACTGATGATATTATTAAAAATTTTAGATCCTGTGTGGAGGCTTGTTTCAGTATCTTGAATTGCTAGTTGCTAATTTAACAAAAAATATGTGAGTTCATATAACATTTTACAATTTAAAAAATGTACTTAAAAGGAAATTTCTCATTTTTCAGCATTATATATGTTGGTCAGATATACCTGTTCCCCGGATTTCAGTTATTTTTTCACTTGAGGAGCTCAAAGAAATAGAGAGAGATTGTGCAGTGTATGTAGGTCGAATGGAAAGAATTGCCCGGTACAGTTCCATTAGCAAGGAGGAAAAGGTAAATGAATAAAATAATAAAGACCTTATTGTTGGGATTTTTTTTTTTAAATGCTCAGTTTTCATTTTTGTTATAACTTTGAAAGAATTTGTATTCATGGTCAGAATTTTTTCATTGGTCAATTGCTGTTTGAATTGTTACCACCGCAAAAAAATTTATTTAATATAACTTTTAAAAGTATAGGTGGTGTGTTGTCATTTGTTGGCATTTTCATATCTTAAATGAGTTTTGGACTTCCATCTTAGTTCTTTGCAGCAGATTTGCCCTCCTACTGAAAAGTACTGAAAAGATTGTTAGATTCTAATTTAACAAATGTGACAAGCTAATTAGTAATCAGATAAGACTCTTTTTGTAATTTGCATAGCTAAGTGTTTTTTTTGGAACTCTTTTAGTTATAAAGAGACTTCTGTCTTTCAGATGCCATCGGTGTAGTGCATATACCAGATGGATTTGGTTTGTTGTAAGGTCTGGAGTATTAAATTTCAATATTAGCTTATAAACTTTCCATTTAATGAATTTCATTATTCATATTTCTGTACTATAATCATAGATTAATAACCATTATAAAGTGTGCACCTTTCTTTGCAAGAGTGTATTTTCAAGTCTAAAATAGAAAAAATTCCCATCTGTATTTTTGTCTGTCTGGGTTTTTTTTCAGGATTTGCGCATGGAAATAGCCAAACAAGAATTAATTGTTCATGCTCGAGAAACTGCTAGCAAAGTACTAAAAGCCATTAATGGTAAGTTGCAGTGGTGTTTCATGTGTTTTCTGGTGGGTTTGTTAATGTAAACTAACAATATCTTTATTGTAATACAGATCGACAAATATCAGAACGAATGGCTTTGGATGCAAAGAAACGGGAACAGTTTCAGAAGCTGAAAGAGCAATTTGCAAAAGATCAAGAGGTATTTCTGTATGTTTCTGAAGGCCAACTATTTCTTAGGCAAATAATTGAAAGGATATCTTGATTTATTGTACTGAAGTTGAATGAATAGTTCATGGGGTACAAATAAGAACTTCTTGCAGATGTGTGCGTTACAGCTGGTATTGAGAGTGGCTTTTAAGTGTTAAATATTTATGCAGCGTCGCCTTGCAATAAAGCAAGAGGAGATTGATGATGATTTCAGCTATGCCCGAGAGCTCAGAGAGAGAGAAAAAAGACTGAAAGCTTTAGAAGAAGAACTGGAAAAAAAGGCAAGGTAAGTGTATCTGAGTAGTCTCCCAAAGCTTAGATACTCCAAAACCATCATAAAGACCTCAGGAAAAATTACTGTACAGTAAAATCTATGGTACTAGCAGTTCCCAGACATTGCTCTACAAGGGTAATGTTTGCAGTTAAAAGATGGATGTAAAGATTTTTGGTAATCTATGAGCAATTTTGTGATTTATGAATGGTTAGTGGCCCCAAAATCTGGGACCCACTGATTTGTGCCAACCCTATCCAGTCTGGTTTTTGTTTTGATCAGAATTTCAGGAAAAAATTTAACTATGTCTTACAATTAAAAGCTAAGCCCACAGCAGATATGGTCACATGTATGTCAAAGCAGAAGTAAAAAGCAGACGGGAGGAGTTAGATTGATAGTTATCTGAATTGTTCTTGTTGTGCATCTAATTGTATTTCACTTTCTTCTGTTATACCTAAAAATACTTAGGATAAATGAGTAACCTACTAAGAATAGTTATAGAAGTACATATTGACTAAGAATACAGTCCTGTTTTCTCCACCTGTTTCTTCTCTGTGATTGAAGCCTATGGCTTCTACTTTTAAAAAATTGCTTTTTAGTTCTGAAGTGCTAAGAGGCCTTATTCTTTAGAAGGGAAGATGAAAATCAGTATGCTAAAGTCTTAACTTAGCTTTATTTTTACCTTCATTTAGGCAAGAATTAATTGACCATTATAGCAAACTTTCTGATGATGCAGCCCGTAGGGAACAAAGAGCGTTATGGAAAATCCAGCGACACAAGTTGGAAACAGCCCGTCTTAAGTTTCTGTTAGAAGATCAAAAACGCATCGAGGTATCTTCTGAAAAGATTTAAGAAATGTAATTTAGAAAATTTGGTACTTTAAAACTTTTGGTTTTGTCATTTTTACTTACAGGAAATGCTTGAAAAACTTCCAGATGGAAACTACAGGAGAAAATTAGATATTATTCCTTATAAAAAGTGCCAGCTGGCTTTAGATAAAAACCCTGTTGTGAAAGATCCACATTCACAGGTGAGTTTATTTTCTTACATAAACTCCAGGTTGCTGTTCCAAGTCTCCCTCAAGGGAGTTCATTTCATGGTTCATTTCAGTTCAGTAAACACAAGGTTCACTGTAACAGCAGGGTGAGTAGTTACCACATTATTTGTAGTACATCTGAAAAATTGGAAAATTTTAAATCTTGCGTGTAATAAAGTGGTGATCTAATAAGTAGCTTGATTATGTGACTAGCCATACAGTGTAATAATTATTTCTTCTTTAGGTGTCATCTCTGAAACCTCTGCATTCTAGTGAGACAGTTGGCAGAAAAGAATCTGAGCCTGGACTGGAATATGCTACTTCTGCTGACAAAGCACTGCCCATGCCAGAGCTGACAAGTAGTAATGCTGATCAGCATTTTCAGCCTAAAGCAGTAGGATCTGAAAGCAGTCTCCAAAGTTCAGAGAAAGTGTGTAGTCCTCTATACAGTGCTGATTCCTTGCCTGAATCCAATGTGAATATAGAAGATTTCTTATCAAAGCCACAGGATGAACAACCTGTTGCCATTAGCATACAAGGATCTTTGCTAGATGAAGCATTCCGAAATATTAACTCAGACCTTTCTGAGACTTCTCAAGTAAGTGAAAATCAGCCTGTCTTGAAAGGAGCACTGGAAGAAGACAATGCACCATTGCATCAGCAAAAGGAGTATGATTTTAATACAGTTCTCAGACCATCTGCAGCTTGGCAGGGACATGTTAGAGTTGGAGAAAATGTATTTGATGTGGAGTATAGAAGGCCTCGGTGGAATATTCATGGACATGCATCTGATGCCAACATTAGAGTGGGAGAATATGTACCTTATGTGGACACTTACCAGCCACATTCAAGTCCTTACGGGCATTCTTCAGACTCCCATATAAAAATCAGCAGCTATACTTCTGAAGTTGAATCTAGCCGACCCCGGTGGAATATTCATGGGCATGTTTCTGAAGCTCACATTAAAATTGGGGAATATGCATCAGAGGTAGAGCCCTCAAGGCCTAGGTGGAACATTCATGGACATGCTTCAGAAGCCAATATTAAGATTGGAGAGTATGTGTCAAATGTAGCTCCTACAAGGCCTCGATGGAACATCCATGGTCATGCATCTGATGCCAATATCAAGATTGGTGAAAACGTGTCAGAGGTGGTCTCAGCTAGACCTCGTTGGAACATCCATGGGCATGCTTCACAGTCGCACATCAAAATCGGAGAACTGGTTTCAGATACAGAGCCTTTGAAATCTCGTTGGAGTCCGTTTGGTCACGCATCCCAGTCAAGCATCCAAATAGGGAAGTGGGCCCCATCTACAGAAAATGATCCAATACCTCATCGTAAAACCATTTCTGGTCCTTCTGACTCCACAGTTCAGACACTTCTGTACAGTGAAGAATTACCTCCTGCTGAAGGAAGCAGAAAGGAAGCAAAAACGTCACAAGTTAAGGAAAAGACTTCACCTCAGTCACAGTCATCTGACACCGTTCCAGTCTTTCCTGATGCTAATATTAAAGATGACAAAAAAGAAAATACAATGAAAGAGAAACAAGAAGGTAAAATAAAATTAAGTTTATTCAGTCAGCATTTAAGGGCTCATGAAAGTAACTGTAAATGTTTATGTTCAAAATAGATACTTATTACTTAATTTCTTGCATAACTTTTTGGACACTGTTAGAATTCAGAGGAAACAATTTGAGCTTAGTCTTGTCTCCTATATACAAGAAACAGCATTAAAAAAATTCTAGTCTGAAATTTTGAAACGGGACCTCATGTGATCTTGAGTAGAGAACACGCATAAAAGTGTGTGAGTGGGACTGTGGGGAGGGACTGTTACTGGGGTGGTTGTTTCTGTGATAGTCTACAGAGAAATTTTGAAGAACTTTGGGACCAGATCTGAAGTATGAACTAAGTATTATAAGCAGGTCTAAGTAAATGCTGTCTTTAATTTACTTGTGATTGCAGTAATTCCAAATGTGGTCAGCAAGGACCCTTCTCCAGATTCCTCACAGAGCTTACAGGTAGGAAACAAAGTAGTCATCAAGAAGACTTCCTTTTCCTTTGAAGTATTAAACACACTGGTAGTTAAGGTAATACATTTCTGTCCTAATGTAGTAATCACTGTAATACCATATTGTTTTTACACATCAGAAAAGTACAGGTGAGTAAGCTTTTTTATTTTCAGTTGGAACAACTAGTCAATTACGTGTAAGAACACATTACGTGTGAGTAGACAAAGTCAGAATCTCTCATAAAATTTGTCCATTTTTTTGTTTTAGGCAGAAGAACCTGAAAATGCAATTCCACAAGATATTGTGCCTCAAGAAAGTTTACCTTCTGAAGCTAATGCTCTCAAGACTAAGGAGGAGGAAGGGGGAGAGGAAGATACATGGAAGAAAGAACAAGCTTATTTGAGAGCCTTATCGGATCAGTATTGTATTGAAAAATATCAAGATAGTTATGATTTGATGTGTGAGTAGAACTGTTGGAACAGTAGATCAATAGAAGATGTGGTAAACTTGAGCAAGAAAGCTGAGTCCCAGAAAAAATACCCAAATTACCAGTAAATTACCAATATTATGAACTGCAGTAACCAAACAATTTGCTTCTAGGCACAAAGATGAGAAATACATTTTGACACATTACGATTTTCTAACCTAGAGGGGTTTGTAGAGTTTCATAGAAACAGATTATCAAATTGCTTAAATATACTAAATACTATAGTATATATTATAAATACTATACTATATGTTATACTATATAATAAATATATAAAAATTGCTTAGCTTACAATGTTTATATATTTTTAAATTTAGCAGAACTACCAGTTTCTCATCTCTTGCATCATGTGATACCAAGATCCTACACTTTTCCTGTGGATCCTATGGTACAGTCAGCAACAGATGAAACGGCTGTACAGCTCAGTGAGCTGCTATCTCTGCCAGTGCTGATGAAACGTTCTATTACTGCTCCACTTGTATCTCAGTGAGTATTTGTTAGAAATAATGAATCCATAATGGGGCAATTAATGTCATGTTCTTTATTAGTTCTTTTTCGAGACAAGAGTTGCACATAGATCTGTTCTCTCAAATTTTTTCTTTGCTCCCAGAAGTGGTTCAATGGATGGTCTGTCACTAACTAAAAAGTTCAGCTTTACTATGATTAATAACATAAACTTACATTTTTATGTGCAAATTAAAAATTTGAAGGTCTATTTGAAATACAAGGGCTTGGAGGGAAGTGTTTGCTCTCAGACTTGTGGATTACACTGCAGTGGTTTTGACACCATTGGTTTCCTTGTTCTTTTAAAAAGAAGGTGTATTATTTATAATGTTTGTGCTAGTTTTTATTTGGCAGATGAAAGATAAGGAGAAAAAAAAAGAAAAATCTTTTGAGTATGTGAAAGCTCATGCATATTGATCAGGATATATTTTATATTTCTAAGGGAACTCCAGCTTCAAGGCTGTTTTGAAGTTTAACAGAAGCTGTTCTTGTTGCTATTGGAATATATAGAGAAACCCCATATATGTTGGACCATTTTAGTAGTCTGTCTAATGGTATTTTAAAGAAAAGGTTTTGTTATTATGTACAAGATTGGCTTCTGTCGTGAAAAAAGTTATTCGTGGATGTGTTGAAATGCTTCCTGTTTTAGAATGTACTTTCTTGTAAGTTTGGACTTCTATTTACTAACCGAGTATGCTATACTCAAAGTTTGGTGTAATGCAGAAAGACGTAATTATCTAACTTAGTTTTAAACATCCAGATGGGCTACCAGAATAATCTGTATGCAGTTTCATGTATTCAGCAAAGCAAAATAAGTGAGCCTGAGTTGTGTGCTGGCAGAATTAGCCTATCCCTGATATGCAAGTTAAATTATTTAAAGCTAGCTTGAATACCTACACTATACTGCAAACTGTAGTATAGATCTGCCCTAAAGATCTAGTCTCAGAGCTTTACTAATTAGGATATTCTTCTCAGGGATTTGATAGTCTTTCTTAATCTGTTTATGTAGGTGACGGAAATAAGACAGAAGGTTATTGCTAAAATGTTGCTTCAGGCCCACCAGCATGTTCTAAAGATCATTATATGTAGCCGGTCTTAAAATACTTCCCCAGTACTGTTCAAAACCCAGTTATGTGAAGTGGTAGGTTTTAATTCTGGTATATTCTGGATGAAGATTTTTTTTGTCTCATTTTTTTTGCTTATGTGAATATCATCCTGTCTTGCATATCAGAGTTAAGTACTGGAGCATTAATCTGATGTAACCACAGCTGAATGTTAACAGTAAGGAAGGAGTTGCTTGTAAGAATAATACTTTTTCTTTGTTTTTATTCTTAGTGTTTCTCTTGTCAACAAAGCAATAGTTGATTACTACTTTGTGGAACTGAATGTAGAGAAGCATTTTGAAGCACTGAGACACTTTTTGTTAATGGAAGACGGGGAGTTTGCTCAGTCGCTCAGTGACCTGTTGTTTGAGAAGGTATTTGCTTTGTTGTCTTAACCCTTGTTTTTGGGTTGTCTGTTTTAGCATGATACCTCTGGATTAATTTGGAAGGGAATGACGGAATGGCGTGAATTACAATCCTGGCTTGTGCCGTTTTCCTCTTTTGTGCCCTGCCGAGAAGTCTTGTAGCAAGGAACTCTGTTAACATTTTAAGGACTGAGGCAAAAGAAGGTCTTTGCTCAGAAGGGATGCTCATACCCAAGGCAGTCCCAAGGAAGAGAGTAATATTTTCTACTGCTAATCCCAGCCATAGAGAGAGTACAAGGATTTGGCACATTGAGGAGGATAATTTCAAACTTTGACAGATAAGCAGTTGTGGAAGGGTACTTCACTCTTTTCTGTGAAAACTGCTGCACTGTTGCTGTGTCCCCTCCCATCTGCTGGCAGCAAGGCTGGAAGAGCCTGTTGCCATTTGCTAAAATCCAGTGGAAAGGCCTGTGTTGCAAAATACCTACTCTTACCTCAAATATCCTATAGAGCAGACGGGAGGGCATCTGAAGAGAGGGCTGGGCCCTCTGTTGAGACAGTATTTTCATGACTTACCCTTGTGTTTGTGGGGAAGACAGCAAGGTAGGAAGGATAGCCTGGGTTAAGGTAGCTGGTTGCCAGTGGAGATACATGGCTGTAGGATAGTTAGTGCATTTCTCTGAATCCTAAGAATGCTTTAGCCCCAACTAGGGAAAGCACTTGGGGATTTAGACTTGATGAATAGCTTTATTTGTAAACCTCCAAGGGTGCTGAGTTGATGAGATAGGCAGATTGGAGTCAGATAATACCAGTCCTGTCGCTGGCTTTCTGCCCCACTAAAGCCTGTATTCCCTGCACTAGGGCTTTGTAGCAGCCTCTGAACCACAGCAAACTGCAGTCCAACATACCAAAATAAATCAGTACAGGTATGAGATTACCTTCATGCTGTGAAGAGCAAATCATTCAGAAGTTGCTTGTTAGGTTGTTTATGCATCCCTATGGCAGAAGTAGAAAATTCCAGTCAGAATGGTGGAGCCAGGCAGGATAGTTACCACTTTACCATTCTGTTTTAATTTACCTGTGTTGAAGAGCCAAGACTTTTTATTAATTCTGTGTAATTATGATTTTTTTTTTTTTTTTTACCCCTAGCTTGGATCAGGACAAACACCTGGTGAATTGCTGAATCCACTGGTTCTTAATTCTATCCTAAATAAAGCATTACAGTACAGTCTTCATGGTGACACCCAGCTTGCTTCCAATCTTTCTTTTGCCCTCAAGTATCTTCCAGAAGTGTTCAAGCCCAATGCACCGGATGCTCTGAGTTGCTTAGAGCTCAGGTACAAGGTAAGAAAGCATGGAGAAAGGTAGAATACTGCAATTATAATGTGGTTCTTACAGACCATGATAGAGTGAATACATTCTTAATAATGGAATAGCTTTAAGAATGGAGTAAAAAAATTATGTAATGGAAATTACAGGATTTACTTACCCTAGCCATTGCATTACATTATTACAATACATATATTAATTTGGATGTCCCTGAAATACTTGTATCTGAAATATTCTTATAATTTCTAACACAAAAATATAGTATGATCAGCACTGTTATTTCTTTAAGGTTGACTGGCCTCTGAACATTGTCATTACTGAGAGCTGCATGAATAAATACAATAAGATCTTCTCCTTTTTGCTTCAGCTGAAGCACATGGTGTGGACTCTCAAGGATGTTTGGTTTCACTTAAAACGCACTGGTAAGTATAATAAGTGAACTAGAGAGCGTCCTGTTTAAAATGCTTTTAGCACCCTGTGCTAGCCAATTGCTTATAAACAGTCATGTCAAGCTGCAAAAGCCACAATTTTTTAAAGAAACTTCCTTGGCATTTCAAACAGACTCTACTAACAGAAACCTTCATTTCTTTAAAAACCCTGATTTTAGACAGTCTCCATGGGTGCTGATGATAATATATTTCTGTTTTTATTTTCAGCTTTAGTGAGTCGTGCATCAAATTCTGTTCAGTTTCGACAGCTCCAGCTGTATAAACATGAAATGCAGCATTTTGTGAAAGTTATTCAAGGTTACATTGCTAATCAGATTCTTCATGTTACATGGTGTGAATTTGGAAACAAACTGTCTTCTGTAGGCAACCTGGAAGAAATTCATAGAACACATGCTGAATACCTCAACAAAGCAATCTTCAGGCAAGCTACCATACTTATTTTTACTTCAGATATTTAAGTTAATGGAACGGCCAGTCTAGCCTAATGTATTTGTGCAAAACTGATTTCTACCTGACACACTAAGTAGTCTTTACATATGAAAGTGTTCTTATGTAAGAGAAACAAACTTCATGGCACACTATGAGGTCCATACTTTAATGCTTTTCTTCAGCTACCCATCCTCTTCATTTCCCCAGACTCCTTGGTGTTGCCTCCAGCTCCAGTTCACCCTGCCTCCGCAAGCTTTAAGTCTACTAAGACAGCTCTAACCTGAAGACTAAGGGCACACTTGCCACAGTTCTGTTTTTCTTCACCCCATCCTTGGCATAGCCTTTGTAAATTAATGCTGTTTCATTCAGCATGAGTAGTGTGCACAAGTAAGCCTAGCTGAAGGATTGTAAAATGCTTCTATACATTGTATATGCATTTAATATATGTGCAGTGACGAGGACTGGACTTTGAAGGAACAAATGTGACCTGATGCCTCTGTCCAAATTTATGAGCAGTGCAAGAGACATCTGTCTTTTAGGAATCACAAGCTTTTAGCCCTTTGGTTACTGTGTATGAGGCAGAAAGTGGTGTGAATAAGAGAAGAGAAGCTAGGGTTTATCTGGTTTCTTCTTAAAGAGCATACACTGGAATGATATAGTGGGGGATGGGGGGAGAAGAGATGATAAGAAACAGAAATAATAAACAAGAAAATAAATCTGTGCTTTCATGTCTCTCTTTTTCAGTTTTAATTAGAAAAAACTTGCCTAAAGTTGCTGTTTGGATACCAGGTGATGGGATGAGAGGGGATTAAAGTTTTTAATTGTTGATTTAAATTTGATAATGTTTTTAAATGTCATCTGTTTTGCAAATGCAGATGTCATTCTAGAAATGACCAGTGCAAATACCAGTTTCTTGGAAGAGCAAGCAAACTTAGGTTTAGGCACCTTTTTTAAAATTACCATTACAGTTGGCTGCAGTCTCGTGTATTTTTTTTTTAAGCAATTAAAGAGGAAACCTAAAGGATTGTCACCCCTTTGTATTTTTTTCCTACAAGCAATAAATTATGTCAGCTACTTTTCTGAAGTTGTGTTTGTTCTGTTAGGGGTCTGTTGACAGAGAAGGCAGCTCCTGTGATGAACATTATACATAGCATCTTCAGCCTTATTTTGAAGTTCCGCAGCCAGCTGATCTCTCAGTCGTGGAGCTTTGATGCAGGGAAGCAAATGGCTGTTCATCCCAACTTTGGTCTCATGCAGCAGTCGTACAATACCTTCAAGTACTACTCCCACTTCTTATTCAAAGGTAAGAAATTGCATAAATTCTAGATAGGAGAAAAAGTCAACTGAAAACTGAAAGAATTACAAAGAGGTTTTGGAAGTATAACGTAGTAGTAGGAAGATGTGTGTACTTAGCATGTGTTAGAAAATGTAGTTCCCAAATGAAAACTGCATTATTGTGGTTTGCAAAGATCTGCATATCCATCAATTAAAACATCCACACAAGAAATCTAACAGATATCCCAAAACTGACCATAAGTTTTTGCTAATTTGCAAAATAAATATTTGGTATTTAGCTCTATGTGTGTGCTTACATTTTTCTTTTCTCTGGAATTGAGTTCTGGAACTTTTTATTGGCAGCAGTGATAGTTAGATACCACTTACAAGTAATTTTAGATATAACTGCATTAGTTGAGTATTACCATTGTTACAAGATTTGAAAGTTGTGATTCCCGTGTTGGACTAAAGCTCAGAGAGCCTCCTAGCACTAACTGGAGCTTATATCCAGTGCTCCAGGCAAGTGTTTTTCAACTGCACAGATCATTTGCCAAATGTTCTTTCCTTTAACATGATACAATTTCTTCTCACTGTCAGCTTAGCCTATAATGTGAAAAAATGGTTATCTGTCTTTCCTCTCCATTTCCCTTTACAGATCTTGCTGGTGTTTTTAGTACAAGTTACTTATCCTTCTCCTGAGTACAAAGGTGGTTCATGGGGCTTGGGTTTGTTTGTTGTTTGTTTTTTTTTTTTTTTTTTTTTTTGAAAACCCTTAATTCCCGAAGGAAGTACAACTGTTTTCCTTAGATCTATTTTTCTAGAATATTTTCTAGTCAGACTATATTCTTCAGGAAATGAGCTGCCCTTTTTATTCTTTAAGGGTGTCCAAAAATGGTGTCAAAGGACCAAACCCAGATATTTCAGGATGAGTTAGAATGGCTGCTTCCAAATTCTACAGGAAGTCAGAACACCTCTGGGAGCCACCTAAGCCCATACTACGAGATCTATGGTTGCTTCATGGACAGAGATTAATAGACCATTCCGTAAGGAATTTTGCTGAGTGACCTAGTTCTTTACACCCTCTTTATTAAGCACTACAAAACAAATGTGTGCTTGTTCATCTACACTTGTACCTTCAGTCACCATGTATTGTAAAATGCCCTCTTTCACAATGGGTTGATCCGGAATCCATTGAAAGCCAATACAAAGCAGTCTGGACTTCAATGGCTTTGGCTCAGGCCCTAACTTCTAACTATACACTTTCCCTTCTTCCTTGCATGTTACTACTGCTTGCTAATTTCCTTTATATTAGTGCATGGGATGTTTATGAGCTTAGGGAGTTTCTATTGCCCTTTTTCCTTTGTTATTAAGGATGTGTGGAGCAGTCAGTTTGTTCATTCATAGAGCTTGAGGGGTTTGTCCCAGGAATTTCTCTTTGGTTTTCTCTCTCACAATGGACTTTGCTCAAGAAAACTTCAGCAGAGATTCTTCTTTCACAGAGGTCACCAGAGGACCAAAACATGCTTCCTGGTCAGTTGAAATTATGATAAGAACACACTGTCTTTCTGTGAAAGCAACTTGAGAAAACATTTCCTTATTAGAATAATACGGTTTCACTTAGAACTGACACGTAGTCTTTCTTTTGCATCTTATTTGAAATACTTTGTAATTCCAGAAGGAGATACTGGACCTTTCTTATGCAAAAATACAGATTTGTTTCTATTGTCTTCCAATTTCTGCATTAGGCTTTTTTTTTTTTTTTTTTTTTTTTTTTTAATTAAAATGCACAGATACTGTCAAGGCTGACTTCGGAATATGAATCTTAGTTTAAGCTTATTTTGTTTTTCTTCCAGTGGTAACAAAGCTTGTAAATAGAGGATACCAACCACATTTGGAAGACTTTCTACTGCGAATCAACTTTAATAACTACTACAAGGATAACTGAACTCTATAGAGTAAGGATTGCTGATAGCATGGTAAACCAGAAACAGATAAGCCTATATGCTTATGATTTATAGAAGCTTATGCAAATGACATGCAAGAGGCATTTTTCTTCAGTGAAATAACCTGCCATCTAATAGCTTGAAGAATATAACCACCACATACAGAGAATGATGCTTCTTAAAAGCCACCACACCTGCCAGTTGTTTGATCTGCTGAGAATTGATGTTGTCATTATTGCAAAGATAGAAAAGCTGAGTGCCTGGTCTTAACAGGGGCGACAGTGCAAAACTGTATATCTGTGAATGTGTAAATGTTGTATTTTCAGTGTTGTGAATTTCCTCCAATGTAAATACATGTATGTGAAATAAATTAACAGATACTTTCTAAAACTGTTGAGAGATGAGTATGAAGTACAAATGTTCAGACAAAGTATCTATTTGATGTGTTTTATTCAAACTGATATTAATTCTCAATCTAAACTTGATAACTAATTTCTTCAAGGCCATTAGTCACAGTGGAAGAGGGCGATAAAAACGCATGATATGCATTAAGGAGACCTGCTAGGAGATACAGTATTTGACTATTCAAGCACTTGGTAGTAGTTGAATCACTTGTGCCAAACTTAGTTTCCTTATCCGTCATTTAAGCTGTGCACCTTATTTTGTGGTGATTATGTAAAAAACCTAAAACAGAAATTGAGCATCACTAAAGTGAAGCAAAGTTCTAATTCCAAATGTATTCCAAGTATTGCTTTCAACTGCAGGATCACATTTTCAATTTGCTAATAATTTTCCTTTTCCTTGTTTGTTTTCTTTTTTTTCTTCCATGTGGTGAAAAGAGACAATTGAACTTATAACTGCATGGTATGAGAATGTTGTAGAGGCAGTCTGCTTTGAAATGCGTTGATTTTGAGATCCTGGAGTCACAGTTGCTTAAAATGTGGATACATTCATCAGGAGCTCATTGTCTGATGAGTGGCCACTTATTTAAAAGTACAGGCACAGCTAGCATATTACCAGTACTATGGAATATTGAATATGATTATTTTCTGATGATGTGTAGGTACTTTTATGATTTTTTCTTTTTTTTCTGAAATAATAGAAATTAAGCATTAGAGTCAGAATATACCAACTGTAAAGTTGACCTGAGTGTTTCTGCTCCTGCTCTGGTACCAATGTCAGTATAAAAATGCGGTAATGCACAGTTGTAACATACATCTTCTATGTTGTTTCTTTATCTGTGCTGTATTTAATTAACTAGCTTCCTTTTGTTCTACAGAATAGGAGATGGAAAGAGCAAGTGGCTTGCTTACAGATTGAGCTATTTTGTTGCCTGGGCAGGCAGAGAGCTGTTTGCCTACCTGACTTGCTCTTCAGGAACTATGCTAGGGCACATGGAAAATAAGGAGGTGATTGGTGACAGCCAGCATGGCTTCACTAAGGGCAAATCATGCCTGACAAATTTGGTGGCCTTCTACGACGGGGTTACAGCATTGGTGGATAAGGGAAGAGCAACAGACATCATCTACCTGGACTTGTGCAAAGCATTTGACGCTGTTCCACACAACATCCTTGTCTCTAAATCGGAGACATGGATTTGACAGATGGACCACTCGGTGGATAAGGAGTTGGCTGGATGGTCGCACTCAAAGAGTTTACAATCAACGGCTTGATGTCTGAGTGGAGACCAGCGGTGATCCTCAGGGGTTGGTATTGGGACTGGCACTGTTTCTTTGTCGGCGACATGGACAGTGGGATTGAGCGTACCCTCAGCAAGTTTGCCAACCACACCAAGCTTTGTGGTGCAGTCGACACACTGGAAGGAAGGGATGCCATCCAGAGAGACCTTGACAGGCTTGAGAGGTGGGCCCATGCGAACTTCATGAAGTTCAGCAAGGCCAAGTGCAAGGTCCTGCACATGGGTCGGGGCAAACCCAAGCACAAATACAGGCTGGGCAATGAGTGGATTGAGAGCAGACCTGCGGAGGAGGACTTGGGGGTATTAGTGGATGAAAACCTGAATATAAGCCAGCAGCGTGCGCTTGCAGCCCAGAAAGCCAACCATACCCTGGTCTGCATCAAAAGCAGCGTGGCCAGCAGGTCCAAGGAGGTGATTCTGCCCCTCTACTCCACTCTCATGAGACCCCACCTGCAGTACTGCATTCAGCTCTGGGGCCTCCAACATAAGAAAGACATGGACCTGCTCCAGTGAGTCCAGAGGAGGGCCACGAAGACGATCGGGGGGCTGGAGCATCTCCCCTATGAGGACAGGCTGAGAGAGTTGGGGTTGTTTAGCCTGGAGAAGAGAAGGCTCCAGGGAGACCTTACAGCAGCCTTCCAGTACTTAAAGGGGGGCTGCAGGAAAGATGGGGAAGGACGCTTTAACGGGGAGTGTAGTGATAGGATGAGGGGCAATGTATTTAAACTGAAAGAAGGTAGATTTAGATTAAGTATTAGGAAGAAGTTCTTTACTGTAAGGGTGGCGAGACACTGGAACAGGTTGCCCAGAGAAGCTGTGGATGCCCCATCCCTGGAAGTGTCCAAGGCCAGGTTGGATGGGGCTTTGAGCAACCTGGTCTAGTGGAAGGTGTCCCTGCCCATGGCAGGGGAGAGGGGAGGGGCGGCTGGGGTTGGTGATGTTTAAGGTCCCTTCCAACCCAGACCATTCTATGATTTCATGATTATAAGGCCAGGTGTGTATGTGCAAGCTTGACTTCTGTTGCAGACCGATGCCTTGTCCTGATGCCTGACTAGAGAGCAGCCACAGCTTCTACAGGGAGCAAGTAGCTGATGTTTGGGACCTTGGGGCTTGGCACGACAGTGTAACTGTAGAAAGACAAAGTTTTAGCTTTCCCACGAACGCAGCGTAACTGGAGGAAGAGGACACTGCCTACTTGCAGTCAGCTCTGAAATGCCTGAAGTGTCTTTGCTGGCCATTGACATAGGCAGCAAAGAGAGGGTAGAAAGAGGGAAGAGAGAAAAAGTGATTCAGAGCACCTAAATTAAACTCCAGGTACCATTATACAAGAGGAGCAGCGTTCTCCCCGTTGACTTCTAAAGGAGTCCTCTATGATGAAGGAAAAGAAGAGCAAGATTAGCAATAGCTAAAAATCAGAGACTTCTCAAATGCAAGCTGTGAGTACTCCTCCTCATCATCCCACTGTATACAAATGCAAGATTCTCTTCTCTGGTGTTATAAAACTAGCCTGCCATTGCTACGTTTGTAGCATACTTCCTTACCCGCTTGGTAAAAGATAGACTAAACTGACAAGGAACAAATAGTTCCTCTTAAATTTAATAATTTGAAGTGCTTTATTTTTTTCTTAATTCCCTATACTCTTGCCATCTGCACACTTCCAATTTTAAAACATTTATAAAGATAGTGATCTATTTGGGGGGTTGGATTAGACTATCCATCTCCAAAGATCTGTTCCAACCTCAACTATTCTGTGATCTTTTTGATTCGGTTTAAATGCCACTGTTTGAATTTGTTTGCATCACAGTCCCTGTCCTCATCCTGAACTCTGTAATGCTGATCATTTTACCAAATTCATCCTTTTTGATGCACCTCGTGAAAAAATCTAGCAGCAAAGTTAAGACTTTAGGTGCAGTCTTGCAGTGATGACCTGCTTCCTTACAGAAAAGTCTTTAAAAAAAAAAAAAAAAAAGCAAAGTATGGAAATGAAGAACACCCCACCACCACCCTTTTTATTACTGAGCATGATGCTATATGGCATGGAGTAGCCCTTTGGACAGTTCAGGTTAGCTGTGTCCCCCTCCCAACTTCTCGCCTACCTCCTGGGCAGGGGCAGAGTGAGAGGAAGAGACAGCCTTGACACTGTGCAAGCACTGTTCAGCAACAGCCAAAACACTGCTGTGTTATCAGACCTGGTTCAGCTGCAAATCCAAAACACAGGTCCATGCAGGCTGCTATGAAGAACGTTAACTCCATCCTCTCCAGACACTGCACAAAGTAAAATTAATTTTGATTTGGAAAATAATGCTTGTTTAGAAAGAGAGTTAGGAAATACCAAGAGTAACCTCTAACTAGAAAAACCAATGTGTATTTTCAACTTTGCAGTGTTGCATGAGCACTTCAGTATAGAAATGGTTTTAGTAGCTCTGTGCTTTTCTGCACACTAAAACTTCTGAGTGCAGTGGACTGAAAGTCATCCAGAAACATCTACAAATCAGAATTTTGATCCACACCTTGGAAGGACCTACACAACTGCCAGTGTATGGGGCCTGTCAGAGGCAGCTGAAGGGCATTCCCTCCTTGACCTTCTTTTGCCCTGGCTTCGTATGGATTTGAGTGATGGAGGATCTGCTATCTCCAATTCTGGGAAGACTTAAAGGTGGATCGATCACCTTTTGTTTTTTGGCTGTGGCCGGAGAGAACAGAGGGGAGCAGCCAGCTCACAAAACAGGAGTGTTGTAATGCCAGTCTTGGCATTCGTTAAGAACATTTCAGATACAAGGTTTCCTGTCTGACAGCCACCGAGGAAAGGCAGAGGACCAGACAGAAGCACCCACGCAGCCAGCCAGCATCCCTACGCAGCTGCTTGGACTGTCATGGCTGAGGAGGTAGAAGCTGCCTTTGACCCCCACCCCTGCCCACAACATCAACCCAGGTCCTTTTCGTTTCTGTGCACAGCTCACTCACCACAACAGGTTGCTGCTCAGGGGATGGAAAACCTGCTCAGTCACCAGCCAGGCCTGGGAGCCAGCACAGCTTTGCCATCATCAGTGAAATCAATCTCTCAGTGCTTTAGATTCTCCACCTGAAAAATGGTAATAGTATTAATCTTTCTTTGTGCAACCTTTTTTTTTTTTTTAAAAAAAAAAGAAAAATGGAAGCAAATGCTATTTAAATATCTGTTGTTCTACTGTACTAAAATGTCTACTTCTTTTTTTAAAAAATCAACTCCAGAATAGAAAACACATGAAATAACCTTTGTAGGTCAGCTTAGCCTACTAAAAATGTTTATGCTTATATGTGCACAAAGTATCATTAAAACTCACCTCTGGGTTTACCTGCTGAACACACAGGCTTAGCAAGAGCTCTGCAGTGCTGCAGCACTGTCCTTGCCCAGCCAGAACAGCAGCAGGGGGAGGAAAGGAACGTTACAGAGCTTCAGATTTTTGGCATGCCTTGGCTACAGAGACAGATAAGCATGACTTTTCCCCTTGGGTTTCTGCTCCCCTGTTAATTAGGCAGTTGCTATAAAAACTGCATGATTGGTTATTTATTACGCACAGAAGAAGAGGCGGTCTATACTCATGCCTGTCTGAAAGTTTATCACTACCCCTCGTGTCCTTTGATGTTTGTGCCATGGTACCTGTCACAGGTCAGAGGGCAGCTGCATCCACCAGTTGTAAGGCTGATTTGGGGGTGGGGGAGAATAGAGGTGCTAAGGGTGGCTGGGGGACCAAATGCAACATTTTTATACAGTTGAGAGCAACTGAGAACTGCCACTGCACACAAAAAACCTCCCACTGTAAATGCACGAAGCATAAAGCCAAATGAAAAGAAGATGTAGCATAGGTATTTGTTGCATTATTTAGAATGTAGCCTTGACTGTATGATCTTACACTAGATGTGATAGCATTGTGAAACCCTCCTGCTGGGTTTACATCTATTGCCCTCAACTATCACCTGGCTCTGGAGGGGCAAGTGGAGGTTACTGCCTCTCTCTACCTGTCTCGTATCGACTCTGGTCAGAGGTAAAGCTGCCATCTGTGTAACAGAGCTGAAGGGTCTGCTAAGAAAGGGCATTGTGGCTGCTTGAACACAATCTAGCATAACTGAGCAGACAGAGTGTGTGGTGGTGTGTGATTTAATGAAGGACGCCATATGGAGATACACACTCAAATCTGTGAAGCATGGATCTGACAAAGCAAATTCAGGATAACAGGCCTGAATTTGCTCTTTCAGTGGACTCTGCAGGTTGCCTCAGCCCTTTGCTTGGATGCACTCCATGCAAAGGGACAAGCAGCAGGTTTGGCCTAAACCCACCTCCATCACAGACAAATAAACTGAAATACAGAATACTAGAAACAACCCTGTTCAACAGATACTTTGGAGTGTGGAGATTGACCCCAGCTCAAGCACCCTGAGGGGCCACAACTGTATTTGGATGGAAAAGCGAGCTACGTCAGAGCTGGGTAGCACACGAGCAAAACCTCAAGATGTTTCTCAACATTCCAAATTGATCAGCCGAACAAATTACTCATTACTTTTAGTATCACCTAAAAAGCACTCTTCCCTCTCCTCCAATTTACTTGCAAAGACTGCTACAATCTGTCCCCTTTCTGAACTGACCTAGTCTGCAAGCAAACAAGTCCCACTGCGTGAAGATCTGGGTGGCCAAGCACAGCACAAATGAAGAGCCATGCAGAACTCCAGCTAACAAACTCCTCTGAACCTGCTGTAGCATTCAAGGCCCCAGAGGGCAATCAGCTGCTGCCAGTGTCGCCAGGTGAGATCTTCCAAAAGGTAAGAACCCCTGCACTGAACTGCACTAAGCCAGTCACAGAGTAACACAGGTTGGCCAGGATCTCTGGAAGTCATCTAGTCCAATCCCTGCTTAACGCAGGTCCAACTGGACAAGGCCCTGAGCAGCCTGCTCTAGCAACATTTTGAGGATCACCAAGGGTTGAGATGCTACCACCTCTGAGCAACTTGTTTCAAAGTTTAGCTGCCCTTATGGTGAAAAAAATATTGTATCCACTCAGTTGTCCATGTTGCAACTCTGTTCATTGCCTCTCATCCTATTACCGTGCTCCCTTGAGAAGAGTCTGCTTTTACCTTCTCTACACTCTCCCAGTAGCTGCTGTAGACGGCAAGGCATTTCTCCTTAGCCTTCTCCTCAGGCTGAAGAAACCCAGTTCTCTCTGCCTCTCCTATGCAACACCACACATAGTCTATGCTACTCTGACCAGAACCAGTTTTTTACTACATCACCACCACGGCTCAGAACAAGTACACACCATCGCTCCTCTGGCTGCCAGTACAAGTATTTCTCCCCTTCAAACCCACATTTCTTCTTTCTCTGCTCCCTCCCCACCACCAAGGAAAAGGCATAAGCTTTACTCAAGGAAGCCATAAACAACACAAGTAATCAGTTAGAACAGCTGATGTAACATTAATGAGGTTTTGGTTTAAAGCCAAGTGTAGGACTACATAAACCCCTTGGCTCTGCCAGTAACTAGCTGTGGAGTAAGTGGAGAGTGATCCTCACCAATGAATTCCCTCCTGAGCCTGCGGGCCCTCACAGCTCGCAGGGAAGTCCCCTGCACTCACAGGCTGCAGGAGTAGCAGGCGGCCCTGAACACTGCAGAGCCACTTTACAGATGGCTAGATCCTGATCCACTATTTCCTCATCTGCCACAGGGCCACATGCCAGGGCATCCACCTCATCTCATCCAACATGCTCTATACTAGATGTTTTCCCACTCTGAAGAGTCCCATTCTCTATGATATCACTGAGATCTCTGGAAAAAAAAAAATCTGCACAAACTACTCCATCCAGTTTAAATAAAGTTAACCAAAATGCATCTTTGCTTTCTACCCAAAGGCCTATTTCTGTGAGCAGAGTTTAAAATCACATCCTGTATCCGTTGACATCAGGTGGTGGGTTTTATTCTTCCTTACATCACTGGAATTAAAGAGGTGTCAGCATAGGTCTTACAGCCAAGTAACTAAGAGGGAGGTTTCTCTTTGAAAAAGGTGAGGGTCCTTACCTTGCTCCAAGCATACTACCAGAATTGCTGGCAAGGCAGGAGACCGTACACGTGATAATTCACTCCTCAGAAAACACTGCAAAAAATACAAAGTAAGGTTTCTGTGATACAACCTGGCCATCTGATTTTAACACAGAGCAAATACTGCTAAAGAAATGAAGTCTGCGAACAGTATGGTTAACAGCAAAACTCTTTCAGGAAACAGGCATGAGCAAGAATATTAAAATTGCATTTTTAATTTTTTTAATAAAAGAATCAAAGAAAGACATAGCACTTGTTTGGGAAAAACAACAACAACCAAACAAACCAACCCCCCCAAACCCCAACCCATAAAACATTCCAAAGTGAGAGCTGACAGTAAAACATTCAGTAATTGTAGATTTACAAGCTCATGAAGCAGTTACGGTGAAATCTTATAAAGTCATGAGAGGAGTCCCACTACTATGTAAGACTACCCGGAGACATGTCTCCAAGAGCTTCCTATTTCAGTTTTGTAATCTGGGTACCACTTGCTTTTATGCAAGAGTAGTTCAGGCTGTATAGCCACAGACTAAGTCTAATCAAGGTGTTTCCACAGAAAGCTGTTGATGTGAAGAGTCACCAATTCATTTTGAGCACAAGTTCATGGCTTTTAAACAAGCAGAATATTTGACCAATAAGAAACATTATTTTCAGGTTTACCTACTGCAAATACAAGCTGTAAAAAAATCAAGAAGCAATTTATGATTCAAGTATTTAGACTCCCAAATGTTACAAGGTGTATTCCCTTTTCTCTGAAGAACTGAGCTAAGAGATAAAGTTTTTACCTGGACAAAATCTGGTCTAACTGTCCTGAACAGCCTCCTGCTTCCACACTGCTCCAGGAACAAGAACAGAAGAAACTCACTATCATCAGAGCTGGAACTACTACCCACCTTTTGAAATGAGAGTGCTGAAGAGCACAAGCATTCCACTTGGCTTCTGACCATCACACTTCTTCAAATACAAAGCGTCGATATTATTGCATGCACTGAGAAACTGAGCAGTTGAATGTCAGTGCAGTTAGACTATGTGAATACCCTCTTTAGTATTTCTTCTATCTGTTGGTGAACATACTGCATCTATTACAAATATAACTTTACTGAGTGGCACACCAAGGGTCTGCATTCATCATTTCAAGTTTTCTAGACCTCTTGCACTTGATCTGTATGTAAGCAAATAATGTATTTATCAGGAACCACCACCACATTTTCATTCCTCACCGTTACATTCAGTTTCCCTTTTTAAGGGCAAAACTGCTAGCAAATTATTTCAAAATATCTCTCTCCATGATTTCGGCATTATAGGTGCAAAATAATTTGTATCTTTATATGCAAAATAATTTGATAGTTAATTCGAGTTCTCCTATGTCCAAACACATGGTTATAATACCATTCTCCTCCTTCATACCATTATTAATAGAGATCTACTCAACCCCCCCAAATTAATATCAGAATGCCATTAAAATACTTGATCCCTTAGGTATGGTGTAAAATCATTACTTTTTAGACCATTCTGTTTTGCCAAAAGCTTGGGCAGGGCTCCTCCAAAACACTATTCCACTCTGCCTCCCAAAAGGAAAGATATAAATTGAGAAACAAAATCAGCACAGAGTTATGTTGATCAGCTTGGAGCAACTTCCCCCCCATTACTCCCTTCTGGACCAGACACACCATAAGAGACCACTGGTTCTGCAAATTTGTCAGGGATATGTTTGAAGCATCTTTCAAACTGCCAACACACTTCCCTTCCCCAGTGCAGTCCTTTTTACCCAGCATTGACTTTCTGTTGAAGTTTCCATTAAATGGTTTGGTTCCAGTACCCCCAAGTTCAGAGGAAGGGTAATCCCTGATGAAAGTCTTGAACTCCTACGAGAATGGATTATTTCTAGAAGACAACCAGCTGTACTGGCTAGCATTACTTGTTGTCCACTTCTTCAAGGTACTTCCTCTTTCAACGGCACCATTCTTCCATGGACTAGGTAAATACACCTTCAAGTTTGTCCTTTTCTGTAAGGACTCCGAAACAACACAAAGTGCCACGTTTGTCAGAGATTCTAGTTTGTCACAAATCATTATTTGGCATCAGTTTCTCCAGGTCAAAGGCAAGACAGAATGAATGTTTACATTCAAAGCATCACCTATTTACTGTGGCAGCAAGGAAGACAAATTGATTATTAGTACAGATTTATAAGCAGTAGCCCAACTGTTCTGGTTTTTGATAGCTTGTATTTTGAGGAAGACTTAAAAGAGCACAATTCAACCTGAGCTAATACCAAGCTCGCACAGGAGTGGAGGAAGAAATTACTAGAGTACACTTAAACTCACAGTGTAAGACAATGGTCTCTTTGGAAAAGAGAAACCTCTGCGTTAAGCCAAACTTTTCCGAAGATTTCAGGCATCTGAACCAGTACTAGGGTCCTTTAGAAAGCAGTTCAGAAAGCTAAGTAATAACTATGGAACAACTTTTTTTTTTGCTGATGTGGCAATAATGGCAACCAACTTTCCCCTGAAACCTCAACTGAAACACTATCAATAGTGCAAGTCAGCTCCCATCCTCCTCCTGTATCCTCTATTATCTTTTACAAAAGCTCAAATAGCATGTTCCTGAACGGCAACTTTCAGCATACAGATTCTCAAAGACCGTGGAAGCAAACTAAATGGTTCAAGACCAGAGTGGGAATGGAGAGAATCCCATTGACCAGCGTGAACAAACAGGTACCCCACCTGCACGCTTCTCCTACAAGGACACTCTGCTAAGAGCACACAAATAAATAGACAATGAACCTGGATTTGAGTACTGGGGTAGTTTAAGGTTCACACCAATTTGGCTAACTGACCTTGCCCCAGTCAACTGGCTTACCCATGATTTTAGTAAATATTTACATGTGTTGTATGCAAACATACTGAACCTGAATAAACTTTACCACCAAGATTTTCAAGTGCAAATGTATATAGCCTCCCTTAATTCTGCTCTTAATTTAAAAAAAAAAACAAACCCAAACAATTGCTTGCCCCAAACCCTAGCCTGCACAAATATTCTGAAAATAATGATTAAATATCAATCTGAAGGTTCACAAGAAATGAACTACTTAATTAAATGAAACATAGCTTCAAACAAGCAACACTGAATCTGTTCCTCCATTAGAGAGGACTAAAAGTCCCTGCATAAAGAAAGCAGTAAATAAATGTTAGAAGTACTATTAGTTAAGACATCAGACAAAAACAGATCAGATTCCCGACTTGCTATTTTTGTCTTCACATAATAACAACTCCATTTGGATGTTCAAAATTCAGCCTGCCTCAACATAAAATATTGCTTTCTACTTGCAGTGCAGTATAAATAAAGACTAGACTTTCAGTCTCAAAACATTTAAATTACTGATGTATATGGACTGTCAGCTGTCATGGGTTTGTTCTAATGATCCATGATTGCTTCAAATTAAGCACAGCTGAAGACTGTTACAGATGCATCCAAATGTAGGGTTGTTTCAATAACTTAATAGCACTTCGATGTTTGCCTTGCTGAATTCTTCGCTGCTGAAGGAGGATCAGAGTCTTCAGTTTACAGCAAAAAACAAAACAAGGCAGTTACGAAGATCATGTAACGCAGAGCTCTGAAGCCCACAGTGGAGGTTTACTGCAATATGGTAGTCTGCTTCTGGTCTCCTGAGCACAAGCAGCTGCTGTAGCAGTTGCTCCCTCTTCTTCTGCATCTTCTTTTACCTCCCTGAGATCTTCTGCTTCTTGGAACGGATTCTCCAAGAGTTTCAGTACATTTCTTACCTAGAGAGAAAACATAGCAAGGTTATGAGAATTTAGAAAGTAAAGGCAAAATGATGTAGAGAAGAACCTCACGCCAAATAATGATCGAGTATGTTGTATTTAATACACGAACTGCAGACAAACCAAGTATTAAATATATGATCAATATGCATATCAAATAAGCTGAAAACTGTAAAATCGTAACTGGCTGAGTTTCTATCTGTATGGAACTCAAGCTCAAATAACTTGAAATGCAAGTATAAAATACAAGTTCTTATGCCATTTCTCAAAATAAATTAATTTTCCCATATTCTGCATGTAAAAATCTACATGCTGAACTCCACAGGTAAGAGCTGTTAAGTTTTAAAAGACAACACTTAGCAAGGAACAAGTACGAATTAATCCCCAACTGCCTCCCAAGGTAAACACCATTCTGAAGACAGTAAAAGCAGGGGTAAGTGTCTTGTCCTGGGATCAGCCTACAAAAGCTGGTGAAGTTCAGTTTCAGGTTTTCCATTTCTTTCTTTGTTCTGCAGTCATTAAAATTACAGCTCCTTCAAAAACGATACAGACCTTCTGTACAGTAAAGTCCCAGTCCCCTTACTGCCCGAGATACCAGAGTGAATCTCTCCTAGCATAATGTCAGTTATCAACAGCACCACTACACATCCACGCAAACCTAGAGAGGTGTTAAGTAGTAACAGCATACCTCTGAGAAATCCCCATTTTCAGCTGCTTCTATGGCATTCTGGGCAATATAATTTCTCAAGATATATTTTGGATTGTTTGAATTCATAACCTTCACATGGTCAGTGTTCCAGGCATCAGCATCACTAACACTTTCTATTTCTTTTTGCAAACGGACTCTGAAATTAAGCAAGTGAAAACAACTGGTTTGGACCAAGAATCACATGTAAGAGTTGACACGTCTCCTTGCCTTGAGATCCTTAGTTTACAGTTCTTAATAAATACCACATCACCTATAATCCTCTCAGTTTATAAAATACAGCGCAACAAAATACAAAACGCCACTTCATTTAAAAGCAGCATTACAGACCGTCAGCACGTCCTGGCAAGGCTCAAGGAAGTGGCACACCTTGCATGTTCTCCGAGAAGTCAGATTGAGACACCGGTGCACGGTCTGTCCTGCATTGCTCTGCAAAACCCATCACATTCAGATCTTGCCTTTTAAGTATTTCTACACTTGTTTATTGGCTAAAGCTTTTGATGTTCTGAGAAAAGTAAAGGGATGCAATACAGCTGAGGCAGTTTGATCTACCTTTTAGCAGAAACACCTGCTAAAACTCTCAGCCCCGCAGGAGAACAAGATCACAGGCAGCCACGTGAGGAAAGGAGTCCTGACTAATCCACACAGCAGAAACAACTAATGCTCTGCTAAGGGGTTTTCTTTATAAAAAAATCTCCTGCTAACACTAAGTTTTTAGGTTTTTAATTTATGCCCATTAGAATAGTCTGGACATTTTTTTCCTGGCTGTGATTTCTTTTACAGTTAGTCTTTGATTAAGAATACTTCTACTTGCTTTCTGTATTAATACATAGATTTTTCTTTCAGAAAAAAAATTTAAAAGGATAAAATAGTAGTTACTGAGCACTTAAAAGCTCACAACTGAAATTAGTCTCTGCTAGAATCCACATCAACATTCTTGAAGTACTTTTAATACTAGATTTGATGCTAGGTGATTTCTATACCCCCACGCCTCCCCCAAATCTAGTAAACAAAATACAAAGATGCCCTTGAACTTTCACAGCAACAGAGATGCTGATCTTGGCAGTAGTTAATATTCTGAGTTGCATGCCCCCCACGTCCCTCCCAATCTACATACTTTGAGACAGGGTGTTTTTCGTGAGACAGGCACATTGTTCTCAAATAAAATGCAGAAATAAAATACACAGCTATGAATACTGAGAAACCTTACCTGTATTTCTCCAACCATTCTTTCCAGTGTCTCTTATTTCTGCTGAGTAAATCAGCTGCTGTTAACTGCTGCAGTTTAGAGAATTGTTCAATGCGTTCTAATTCTTTATTTATATTAGCTTTTGTTCCAATTAATGCAAACAGCTGAGGATTAGACTGAGCCAACATTAGCATCATTGACAGTTGTCTGGGAACAAAAGGAACAAACACATTAAAGTTGAGCTGCCTGTCAAGAACCATCTTTTTTGCAACCATAAAGTAGATATGAAAACATTCACAATAACCTATGATTTCACTAGAGAGGTTAAATAACAGTAATTCATAATTAACAGAATAATTTTTTATTATAAGTTATGCTAATTTTACTGTTCCTTCCCCCTTATTCAGTGCATTTATTCACATTCCTGTGGTACATACAGTGCAGACAGCAGATTTTCAGAATTAACAGTTGGGTTTAGATGTACAATTCTCATCAAAATACCCTGGGAACTTTGAAAGGAATTTGAAATAAGGAGTTTGATCTTACTTACATATAAGATAATATAGAATCCATAGTTTGGGGGTTTTTTTTAGTTTCTTTTCCTAACTTTAATACTGTAACAGCATGCAGAATAAGGATCTAACACCTACTAATCTTACCAGTACTAATAAAAACCTGAATGATATGGGGAAAGATACCTCATTTAGGTCACGAGACAACAGTTTGCTTATTTAAATTTTTTTAGTTAACCAGTCTGAATCTAAGAATGAGAACTGCTTTGCTCTAATAAATACCTAGCAGTATCCCAGCTGTTTTGCTGTGAGTTTGACTAGGGTTGTATCTTTTTACATTTGACTGTGTTAGCTGGTGTTGTACAGTAGCTTCACCTTATTTTTCAATACTGTGTTAGCTAACTTTTATTTTTCCTGGATTAATAACTGCACTACAGCATAAAGTAAAATAAAAAAAACAAAGTGTAAGTTGCAGTTTATCAATACACTAAGTATTTTCTTTTCCTTCTATGAATGCATTTATGAACAAAGGAGAAAAGAAACATTATTCCCTGTCCTCAAAACAGACAACTCATTATATCAGATTTTCCTACTTTTAGTAAGCAGAGATAACCTAGGTGCTTTGATTTATGAGTTTATATAAAGTACTATCCAGATCTGATTCATGCATCTGACACGCCCAGCTCTATGATACCCAAGTGCTGTGATAAAAAAAATCAGTTATGCACTTACTTTAACACAGTACTATTCCCCTCCAAAGCTTTATATCCATATCATGATGATTTATAGCTACTTTCACATTCCTCCAAGCCTGAATGCAGTGTTTAAAAAAAAATTCTCATCTCTATCACACGAGTTATCTTCATATTGCATGATATTTGCCTACAATTTCAAAGTAGCTGAAATCTCAAACAATTAAATAAGCACTATCCACCACCTTAATTTCTTTGCCTTTCATTTTAGTGTATCATCACAAAAACTTAAATAACCGGTAATATCTCCAAGATGATAAAAGGCTACAGCCAACCATCTTGGCATAACACCAAACTTGTATGAACAAGTTTCACACCAGTCCGTTTTCTTAACTCCCTACCTTCTGCAAATTGTGAACTGTGATATCAACACACAGAAAAAGCTGAAGAATTTGGTAGGTTAGTTATCTTCACGGAACACTTATTAAACAGAGAGAGAGGGGAAAAAACGTATCCAAAATACCCCTACTTAAATTTTTTTCCCCCATCTGGGAAAATGCTAGGAAAAAAAGTGACAAATTAATGGATCACACTCATTCCGTTTTCCACCGCTCCAAAAAGCAAAAAACTGCTGCAGTCACTGTTATAAGCAGCAGTTGAACAAAACTTACTATTTTTCCACGCCCAGAGTAGCTGGACTGCAGAACGTGGCCCATCAAATGGGACATGGACAGCACCACACAGTTTTCAGAGCCTGAAGTGTCCATTTAGGTTATACTTAGCCCAGAACATCGGTGGCTGAAAGTCATTATTTGCGGACAGTACACTGGCAGAACACAGTAGCATTACTGTTCAAATCCATTTCTTCTATAAAATATTTCTGTATCACTTCACTATCTGGCACTCTCACAGCCTTAGTCAGCAGAGACAGTGGAGAGAAAAAAAAAAAAGGACCAAACAAAAGCTCAGACAGCTTTAGCCCAAGAGCCAACTGCTGCAAGTCGCTGCTGAGCATTCACCAGTCACAAAATACACAAGAAATTGCACTGCTGTAGATCATGATGCATCTACTTAACAGTGAGATTTCCAAATTTAAAATTAGTCAAATATTACATAGCATGCAGAGTTCATTATGGTTATAGTGAAACTAAAAGCACAGGTCAAAAGCATTTAAGTAAAGAAGAGTATTACCTTGGATCCATCTGCGGTTTGAAAGCAACTTTCAGTTCTTCCACAGAAGCACACTGACTTGTAAGCTCGTCTAAGAAATCCTCCAATTTTGATGCATCAGAGTCTACTGAGAATGAACTCAGTGAGTAGAAAATATTTGTGAAGTCTCCACCTGAAAAAGTGAATTCTATGAGTAATGCAACCAATAAATCAGCAGGAAAACAAGTCCCATACCTCCTTCCTAACTCCCCCCCGCAGCAGTATACAGGTCACCGCTCTAAAGAGGCAAATAAACTGCTCCCTCAGCGAGGGTGCTGATGTGAGATAGGGGAGCCCTGTATAAGGCAACAACTGCCCCACAGTTCACAAGAAAATAATTATTTTTCAGTCTTTTGTTCTTCTCTCAGATGACAATGTAGTTACGCAAGGCTGCTTTCTTGTAAGGTCAAGATATAAACTACATTTTGGGTTGATTATAGATACTGATGGGCTATTAAATAATAACCTTCTGTGGTCTTCACCAACCTGTGAGATGCATAGTTTCGAGGAGTTCAGACACCAGCTTACTATCTTCTTCTAATTCCAGCTGGATTAGGCCTAGTTTCTTCCTCATCTTCTGCAAATAATGTTTCTCAAATTCTGCATCATATTCCTCTTCTAGGATGAGTTCACTTATTTCCAAGGGCAGCTCTGGAACTAGAGCTTCAGCAAGCTTCCCCAGGTTCCACTTGCAAATCTCTGGCTGCTTGTTATAAGCATAGCGCCCTGTATTATCAGAACCATTGCAAATGTGCTCAGGGTCATATCTACAAATGAAGAAATAGTTAGCATTCTTCCAGTTATGTGGACGCCAATACTGTGAGAAGTATTATTTTTTCCTATTTAAGTCTCCTCTAGGAAACTAAAAATTTCAAAAGGGAACATTCCTTCTGGATTCTTTTCCCAAAATTACCTCATTACATATTTTCCTGCCCTCTCAAACACTGAGAAACCCCAAAGGCTACAAGAACAGTCTAACAGTTAGAGATGTTGTGAATACAGTTAAAAAGAAGCTGAAAAGAAGAATTACAGGACAACTAGAAAGAACAATCTACTTTGCCATAAAGAGAGCTCATAAATCTACTGTAGAGTTAAAATATTAAAACAACCGTGAACATCAGGATTGTTCTACATAGCAAATACATACGCACATTTCAAATAATTATGCCACACTGACCTGTCCATAAATCCAAAAGGGCCGTAGTCAATGGTTAGTCCAACTATGCTCATATTATCTGTATTCAGCACGCCATGACAAAACCCAACACACTGCCATTCAGCAACCAATCTTGCTGTCCGTTTTGTTATCTAAAAGAGAAATTTTTTTTTTCTTTCTTTTACAACACAGTGTATTTCCAATACATTCATGTATTTCCAAGCATTTCCTAGTCTGAACTGATGTTTCTACAGCTCCGATGGAAGCAGATTCTGGCAGTATGCCATACACACAAATATCTTGAAGGACAGCTTGCCTCTCTCTTCCTGTTAGTAACTGCCCTGTTTCTCGGTCTGCCCTCTTTGCCTCCTCCTCCTTCCTTCCGCGCTTGACTTGCAAGTCAACTGGACAGCTTTAAAACATACTGGAGGCAGCGTGCTGAAATAAGGTAAACTGTTTGACACCAGACTTGCGTGCTATTCTAGTCATTATACAAATATATTGTTTTGTTTACTACTAGTTTTAAAGACCCTTTAACTACAGGCAGGAGAAAACATAAGTGAAGTCTAAGGAATAAAACTAACTATATGCAACAAAGCCCAATGTAAAGTTAGTCTTTTGGTTTAATGGGTATATAGGAGTGATTTACAGGAAGGTAAGTGGTTTACACAAAAAAATTATTCCCCGCTAACAAGTTTTAGCACTGACAAGCACTTCCCTCAGTTTGCTGAGAGTGGAAAAAAGCTACAAGGTTAAGTAAAAATCTTCCAAGAATGACAATTTTATTTAAATGCTTAATTTAAATTCTTCATTCTTCAAGAATTCTTAATTCTTTACCGAATGCATGCTTCACCAGAGTTTTTCCATTACTTAACTGAGAGTTATTGTTATAGAACCCTTGACTGCAATCACTGCATGTGCCGCATTCTTCAAATAAATACTGTAATATTTTAAGATAGTTCTAGTTATTTAATTAAATTAGCCCACCTGTCAATTACCACTAGATATGCCCTACGGAATCTAAAATTCAGGAAGCTAACCTGGCTTTTAAATAAACCTAGGTATTTCTAAATACTTTACTGAATTGCTGCAAGTAAAAATTTTATGTAGCCATTAGCTAAAACTTTTAAACCAAACTACTTTCATAGCTAAAATCAGTTATCTTCCCAATATACAGAAATTTAAAGCAACTATTCTCTCCAGGCAGCAGTGCAAGTGTATTTTATTAAGGTTTAAAAACCAATCTAGTTAATAGAGGAAATGTTAGTTTTATGCCTCTGTCTTCAAACCCAGAATTTTTCCATTTTCCTTTTTTTAAACATGTACAGTCAGGTAAGGAAGAAAAATTAGAAAAATCTTGCCCTGGGATAATCTGACAGGTAGTAAAACCCACAAATGATGCTTGGAACAGAAGCTTCCGGTTCACTTTGAGATCCCATGTTTCTACTTTGGTTTTTTTCCTACTCTTTACAATATTCTCATATTAGGTACTTTACCCATTTCCCCCCCCACTTCATGGGGCAGTCAGCAGCCAGGTACATGTGTCCAAAACTGATTACTGGCAGGCCATAAACCAGTAAGGGAGACACACCCTGTACAATGCCTCTGTGCCAGGAAGATGGTAAAACTTAAAAATAAAAAAAATCCTGGCCACCAGAGTTAGGATGAAAGCACTCCAGCAGTAAGACAATTCATGACTGCTGGATGTCTTTGTACGAATGCATCACGCATTGCCAGTGTTCTGGTAAAAAAGAAATCCTGCTAATGAGGAACACCTGAAAGCAATTAAAGCTCGGATGCCACTCAAAGATGGGTACATTGATTAGAAAGAGACAGCTTTGCACTCACTTTGACCTTTATTCTTTTTGATCACATTTTTCTACTGCTAGCCATACTAGAAAACAAGTATGGTGTATATATAAATAACAGCACCATCTCAAGGACATGCTCACTTAAATAACACCTACAAATTATTTGAGCAGTACAGATAATGGTGTTTGCTTTCCAGACAGTGCTGTCAAATGCAATCACTTGTAATTTTTCCCCTCTGTTTCTTCCACAGTGCAAAAAGAAAGATAAAGCACGTTAAGAGTTGAGCTGACAGCACTTCCCCGCTATTAAAAAAGATGGGACATGTTTGTCAAATTAGGTAAGGGACTGGGGTGCTTTTCAGGTGGAGAAAGATATGGGAAGTCACTAAGGAGGAGAGAAAATGTGAAGAGGCAATGCTAGCACAGGCACGGAGCGCAGACAGGCACAGGCAGGAGGAGCACAACAAACAAGCAAAAAAAATGGCAACAGGGGCAATAAGGAAAGGATGTGAGTACTGGGGGGAGGAAACCAGCAGTAACTGGGCCAGGAAAAGCAGCCAAAAGCAGAAGGAGGTAGGACTGGGCACACACACACATCCACAAAAATCCCCAAGTCCCATGACTTTTCTGCCATCAGAAGGTACACATGCCATCAACTACAGAGCTGGACATGCACACAGCAGGTGACAAGCCACAGTTCTCCTCATCAGCTCCAATCCTTAAAATGCAAAAGGCTTGTCCAGAGAAGTCAAACTCTTTGGCACCCAGTGGTGGACCAAGCCACAGCTTGCTTTTGAAGAACTAATGCAAGTATGCACAGGTTGTGTTAAAGTAAAAGAACAGACAACAACAAAAAAACCCAAAAACCAACCAACCAAAAAAAAAAAACAAACCCAAAACCCCCACAAATTCAAACCCCACAAAATCTGGAGAATGTCAGACTTTAAGCCTGCCTTTTGACCTCTTATTGGTCTGTTATGAACATGCATCATGTTGCAGCCATTCCCTCAGTCCCTACCAGATCAGTTCAGATTTCAAAGCACCACAACTTCTTTTACATAAACTAGTCAACTGTATTAGACTGTGGTATTTTTTAATTATTCTGCTTACTGGCTAGTTATAACCTTCTTACTTGGGTTGTAACATTATTTGAACTTCAGGTGATCCAAACAGGAGTCTTTATTATAGCTCTCCAGTACTTTCAAATTGGAACCCTTCTGCAAGGGTAGCATTACTATCTACTAATCACTAAAACACAGAGAAGCATCTTATTCCCTTACCCCAAATTCTTTCTTTGCTCACTGAGACAAAGGAATATAGAAATTCAATGTCAAGAATAGCAATACAATATCAACAGTGAGGCAAAAGGTATATTCAGGAGATAAAGTGCAGATGCCAATTAATTTAGCTATGTTTTACTTCGAAGACAAATATAGTAATTCTACATTTACTGATGTTATAGTTCTGATTTTTATTATGGATCTCCAGTAATTGTTAAGGTCTAAATTTATACAGTAATTGAAAATGGGTCTCTCAGAAGTCACCCAGCCTCTCCTCTGGGCCACTGCAAAATGACCCGATACTACGCCACATCTAAGACATGTTTATCTCACCTGATCTTACCATTCCCAAAGTTGGAGGTTTTGCAACTTCCTCAGGCAAGCCCTTCCAGGGCTTGACTGCCTTTAAACATTTCAATTCTAAAGCCTGAAGTTAAAAGTGATTTGCAGTCAACATTCCTGTTTGTAATATGGAAAATGAGAGACAGAAAGTGACTTAATGTTCTCAGCATTTTGCAAGATGATGCCTTGCAAGTGGTTGTAAGTACCATCAACTCATCATCTGACAGTCAGGGCCAGAATTCCCCCTCGTAGTGCAAGACACCCTCAGCAAACGGAGACAAGTCTTGGGAAGCTCTCCCAGAGCAGAAAAATCGTGATTTGTTATTAAGAAGGTTAAACTGCTTTCATTGATTTGATTGGTATCAACGTTGCTTTCATCGATAAGCAGTTCTATCAGGAGCACTTTCTTCAAAGAAAATAGTAGCTCAGGCAATCAGATGATACAAGGTTTTAACTGACTACAGTGATCTGTGCTTGCAGATGAAGTTCCTGAAGATGACTGCTATGGACTTATGAAGAGAACCTGATCTTTCTTACCTCTTTGAAGAAAGCAGCATTCCTCTGAATACTGTTGTCTGAATAAGCCTCCTGGATTTCTGGATAGAAAGTGCTGATCACATAATCAAGCATCTGTATTCGAATATCATTTCGGTTAACACTGGGACCCTTGCGTCCTGTGTATTCATCAGTAGGTTTAAAAATTTCAAAAGAACCAAATCTGTTTTAAAACAATGCAAACATGTTTTAGTATTATCTGATACTATTAACTTCATTTGATATTGCATGTAGTAAAAACATTAACAGTTGTTGCAATAACATCACATCATCTCTTTGAGTTTAACACCAATCCTTCAACTAACTGAGAGAAAAGACCCGCAAGACTCCTACACTGAACCTAGCGACGCTCAGTGACTCAACACAAGGAAGCGCATACATCCACATGTAACTAAACTGACAGATCAAGACCCTAGCCAGTACTGAAGACCAGCTTGTTAAAGCTTCTTACAACCACTTCTACAGAAAAATTCTTGTCCTCAGTAAACATACAGGAACAGGACTTATTTAAAATACTAGACTGTACATCAAGCATGTAAGATTTTTCCACATGTAAATATATACACGCACACAGGCATGCACACATATATACACATGCACGCACATATTCTTTATGCCACACCTTCCTCTAATATTCTGTTACCTTACAAGAAGCCATGCAACTTCCTGCAACTCCTAATGTTTTGTGTCAGAGGAGGAACCTCGTACACTTCTCAGGCAGGGAAAGTATACCCAAGTGTACTACATCAGCAGTACTCTGGAATTAAGGGTAGAGCTATAATCCACCGCTACTGCCAATATCAAAAAAAGCATGTATTCTGTGCAGGCGTAAACATGAAAAATCTCTTCTGAGGTCTGCAGAACTGAGTTCTTCTTTCTACCAGGTTAGCATCCTTAGTGTTTATCTGTCTGTGTGCAAAGACACCAGCTCATCCCACCTGCTGGACAAGAAGAGCAGCTTCCTACAGCCCGACAAAAGAGTTCCAAGCCTCCAGAACAAGACACATGCAAATGGTGCCGTTAGGAAAATACACTTAAAATTGTATTTTAAAAGACTGCTGTGCTTGGTTTTAAAAGAGTAAAAAAACCCAACAAAATAGGCTTCTACCTTATAAATGTAGAAGCTATTCTCAGAACAACTGTACACCTTTCACTTTTTGGATTCCCATCATAAAATATGTCACGGACGACTTTTGAGTCGGATGTCACACACGTTCCAGCCCTCGTTGTTGGTATTCCCAGGTGAAACATAGCCTCGCTGCACAGGAACTCCCGTATGCTTGACCGCAGGACTTTCCGACCGTCAGCTTGTCTGCAACAAGAAGACACGGACAGTTTTCAGGCTATAAAGGCAGGAACTCCTGTCTCCCCCATGGCAGTGGAGAAACAAAAGCCTAGAAGTGACATGCTCTGTCCACAGTCGCACAACAAAGTAGTGGGAGATCTGAGAACAAAAGCTGGACCTTCCAACTTCTGTTAAAGTTCAATCAGATGGACACAACACACTTGCAATGAAGACCACACGTAACAGAAGAAAATAAACCTTCCAGTTACACGTATCCCTTCTAATCATTAACTCTGTTGTTTTTATTGACGCAATAGAGTCTTTCAAAAAATTAAAAAATTTAGGACAAGTTTAGCTATTTTATTACATAATAAGTCACTGGTTTCCTCTTAATAAAATGGCTACGGTTATGCCTCTTGAAAAATAGTATTATTTTGGAACTTTCTGGGTAAATAATCTACAAATGGGGTGCTAAATATGGGCACGCATGGCAGTTGCATTAAAAAAACCCTGAACAGACAGCAAATAGCAAACTAGCTCATTTAATAGATATCAAGTAAATGGAACAGGCGCGGGTGGTTCTCAGCCCACATTCCCAGCACTTCAGACGCCACAGGCAAGAAGGATTGCTGCCCAGTGCAGACCTACAACTCTACCACTGTATCTGGGATTTTCACTGTGATTTTCTTAACCTTCACAGACCTGAAGAAGGCCTTCAGAGCACCACTCGTATGAAACTAAGGTGTTAGCCAGCCTGTGCACAGCTGGAACAGAAAATATAGGAAATGCAAGTGGGGAAAATGACCTGGAAGGTGTAAAGCAGTGCAGGCTAAACTGACTAATGAAGATACCCATCCCTTGCGGGGGTTTGGTCAGTATGCCGTTTTGGGGGCTTTTCCACCATTCCCTCCCACAGCCGGGAAGGTTGGAGGAAAGGCACTGCTGGCAGCAGGCAGAGGGACCAGCAGCACAAACAGACCAAACACCCGCATTTCAGATACCATTTGCGCGGGCCAGAGGACAACACGGCAGCAAGCAGTCAGGTGGCCATGACACGCTGCCGTCCCCTCTTTCCTCACGGTCTGCGTCCTCCTAAAGGGGGAAAAACCTCAGAGGAGGCTAACCAGGGGCAGAAGTAACGCAGCGCCTGAAGGAGATGCAGTTAGTCTTATTTTCCAGAGGAAAACTCTGCCACCTTCCGCTCCGGCATTTAAGCATCACACTTGCTGCAGGGGAGACAGAAACCCCCCCCAACCGCGAGGGCTTCAGGCGCGACCTCTGCCTCGGGGGACGATCCTCAGCACACAACCAGCTGGAAAAGCACCTCGCTAACGCGATCAGCAGGCAGGGAAGCCCGTGCCCGTCCCCGCTCTCCCCGCACAGCCAGCTCGCCACGCAGGGGGGGCTCGGCGCGGGGGCAGCGGGCTGCCGCTCCTCCAAAACGGAGCTGCACCGGGCCGCTCCGCCATCGCCGGCCCCGGGCCGGGCCGGGCCGCCCCGCGGGGCCTTACCGGGAGAAGGGGGTGAGGCCGGCGCCCTTGAGCTGGATCTCCCAGCGCTCGCCCCGCGGGCCCAGCACCTCGCCCAGGTACATGGCGGCCCCGTCGCCCAGCTGCCCCGCGAAGCTGCCGAACTGGTGGCCGCAGTAGCAGTGCGCCGCCGGCTCCGAGCCCGCCAGCAGCCGGTTGCCGCTGAAGTACAGCGCCGCCTCGGCCTCCGCCGCCTCACGATCGGCCGCGGGCGCCTCCAGCCCCAGCAGCGCCAGCGCCGGCAGCGACATGGCCACCAGCCGCGGGTTCTGCAGCGGGCTGGGCCGCACCCGGCAGAAGCAGGCGCCGGGCACGGCCCGCGGCCCGCCGTCCTCCGAGGCGTCCACCGGCAGCGAGCGCAGCGCCAGGTTGTCGAAGCGCAGCGCGCCCAGCCAGCCCCCGCCGCCTGCCTGCGCGCCGCCCTCGGGGCCGCCCGGCCGCGCCGGGAGAGCGGCGGGCTGCTGCATGGCGGCGCCGCGGCAACCGACCCGGCACGCAGCCGCCGCCGACGCGCGAGCAGCGAGAGAGCGGAGGGAAGCGGAGGCCGAGGCGCGAAAGCGGAGGCCATGACGCCTGCGGGGCGAGGGGCGGGGCGACGGCGCGCGGGGAGCCCCGCCCACCAGCCGGCGAGGGGGCGGGGACGTAGCGCAGCCGGGTGCCGGGCGGGGGGCGGTCGGCGGGGGGCAGGCGCTCCCGCACGGCGGGGCACCGGCACCGCGGCGGGGGGGTATAAAAGCTGGCCCCGCGGCGGGGGCGGCCTCAGCCCGCCCGGAGGCCGGAGGCGTCGTGAGGGACGGCCGGCTGGAGCCGCCAGCAGGTCGCGGGGGGGCGGCGGTGCCCTGGCGTGGCGTCCGTCCGTCAGTCAGCGGACGGTCCGTTTGCCTCGGCTGCGCCTCGGGCGCCGGGGGCGAAGAGGGAGAGCGCCGGGGGCGGTGGCACGCGTGGGCTTGCCCGAGGCTGTCCCGGCTCGGCGCTGGCCGGCGTTAAGATGTCCTGGCTGACGAGGGGCGGGAAGTCAAAGGAGAAAGAGGAGTCGGAAAGCTCCCCGGGCCAGGAGGAGAGGGGTCTGCTGGTACAGGCCATGCTGGAGCACGGGGGAGACCCGTGGGACCACAAGGTCGTCGGGCAGGAGCCCTCCCTGAAAGCCGCGGAAAGGTGCTGGCAGAGCTACGTGTCCGCCTACCATCCCAAGGGGGAGAAGAAGTGCTCGGCCCTGCAGTGGCTGTTGTTCGACCTGGCCCGGGCCTTGCAGGCGGCGGTGGAGGAGAAGGAGCAGCGTATCGGGGACCTGCAAAACAATCTGCAGGTGGCTCGCGACGAGATCCTGGCCCTGCGGCGCGATAGCTCGCGGCTGAGCGAGCAGGCCGAGCAGCTGCCCAAGCTGAGGGAAGAGCTGAGGGCCGAGGCGGCCGAGAACGCCCGGCTGAGAAGGAAAGTGCAGTGCCTGGCTACCCTGCTGTCGCTGGGGAAGGGTTTGGATCGGAGGAAGGTGGCGGCTCTCAGTAAGGCAGACTGGGACCCAGAGGTGCGGGATGGGGACGGCTGGGGTTTGGAGGCGCGGGAAGAGTCGCCGGAGCAAGGAGCGGGTGCGGCGGGTGCGGGGAAGGCAAAGCCGGTGGAGGGAGATGGGGGCCAGGAAGCGGGGGATACGTCCAGGAAAGAGAAGGTGTGGAGGAAGCGAAAGGAAGGATGGCCCGTGTGGGTAAACCGAATGTGGAGCTTGGAGCAGCGCACTCCCTTCACGCACGAGGAGGCGAAGCGGGTGGTGACCGCCATCAGGCTGCCGTGGCCCAAAGTAGGGGCGATTATCAGAGCCCTGCCTGCCGATGAGGTGTCGGGGGGGGGAGATCTTGCGGCTGGTGATCAGAAATTTGGGAGAGTACGAGCCCCTCAAAGATAACATGGAGGGGGCGCCCTGGAGAGACGTCCAGGAGGCGTCAGCCTACGTGTGCGGGAATGTCTTACTCCGGGCGTTAAAGCAAAGGGAGGAACCGGTGACCCCCGACTTTGACATCTTTGGGGTGAACGTGGAGCAGGGGGACGTGGGGGTGCTGGCCTGCCGTGCTCCCAGGCTGCACAAGGGGTTTTTCATCAGCCTGGGGTCTACTTTAATCGGCCGCCCCCTCGGTGAGTGCATGGCTACCTTGGAGAACATGGGGACCCTGATGGGAGCTGAGGGGAAAGGGATGGTGAAGAAGGACAGGATGGGGGCAAAGGGGAGGAAATACATTCCTAGAGGGACAATTTGGAAATATTTAATAAGCCAGGGGGTGAATGAAGGAGAGCTAGATAGTCAGCCCACAGGAGTTTTACTTGCCAAAATGAAGAAAATCCTTCAGGAAAAGGGGATTAAGCAAGAGGAGATTTGGGAAAAACTGAAGCAGATGAATCCACCAGCTCCTCCCCCTATCCCAAAGAGAAAGCTAGACCCACCCTTAGGGGACCCTAAAGATTAGGAGTCCCAACCCCTGGTGTCAGTGGGATTAACCTCCACCACACTGACCTGGTGTGCAGGGAAAAGGGGCTGCGTGGAGGTACCACGTCTGTTGAAGGGGGGGTGGGAGGTTACTTTCTTAACTGCTATGGGATCAGAGACTTTATTAGATTATCAGGGTCCTCCATTCCTTGCTAAATCCATCTGGATATTGGGAGTGGGAAGGGGGAAAATGGAGGGGAAAAGGAGTAGAAGCCCAGTTGTGGGTAAGGGAGGATAAACTGGATGGGTGGATAATTCTGGTAAAAGGGGGGGCAAACATTTTAGGAATGATTTTCCTGTCTCAGTTCAAGGTAGATCTGTCCAAGGGAAAACAGTATTGTGCTGCTGGCTCAAAGTGAAGCGATCACAGGAGTCCCCACGTCGGTGAAGTGCCAGTCTAAAAGTAAAACAGAAACAAGGGTAGTAAATTAAGAGTATAAAGTGGTTCTAGCCGGAGACCCCCTCTTCCTGTCCCAGTACCCATACGGTACTGAAGCACAGAAGGGTCATGAGGAGGCTCGGGGGTGCAACGAAGGCTGAATAGATTGGGATTTAAAAATCCCTATTTTCACAATTTCTGTGGAAGCCCAGCGGTATGGAGCATGTGGATGGTGGAAACCCCTTGCAACCTTAGGGGCTGGACTAGATGATCTTTAAAGGTCCCTTCCAACCCAAGCCATTCTGTGAATTGGAAATCCATGTTGAGTTATGCCTTTGACCCCTGGGAGTGGGTGCCACTTGAACAGTGGCAAATTGATTCCGTGGGCCCCTTGAAGAGGTTGAAGGAGGGTTTGTTTCGGTTTGTGTTTGTTGCCATTGGCAGAACAGCAAGATGGACAGAGGCAGTGGCAGTGTGTGAGGGTACTGCTAACGCTGAGGTTTGGTCGTTATGTGAAGTATTGAAGGGATGTAGTCCTCCAATCTTAACAGATTCAGATAAAGGAAGCCACTTGACAGATGCACCAGTCCAGAACTTCCTGGAAGGGGTAGGGGTGCATCAGTTAACTCGCATTTCCTACCATCTGCAGTCCTCCAGGGTAGTGGAGAGAGCTAGTAGGTCCATCAAGGTGAGACAGAAGATAATTGCTGAAGAAAGAGGACTAAGCTGGAGTACTTCTGTTTGTGTGCTGGGCCTTGGGAACAAAGAGCGTGCCAGGTGCCTTGCTGCAGCCCTTATGAGCTGGTCTGTGGCCCTGCCCCACAGAGGGATGTCCTCTGTGGCAATGTCAGTAAGCAGCCATGCGCCTCTGATACTGATTCAATCCTGGGGCAGGGTTCAGTCAGCAGAGAGCATGGGCCCATGCTGCTCTCCGGTGTCGCACAGCCGAGGAGCAGCATGCCGCTATAAAGCAATGTGAAAATCAACCCCCACTGGGAAGTGTGGTCCCATCCACAACCCAGGTACAAAGGGGAAGGCCCAGAGAAAATGTAGGGATGATTGTGGCTTATGGGTTGGGAAACACAGAACTAACTGGAAACAAAGAAGGGGCGGTTTCATGGGTAGGTGGGGCCCACTGCCAGGAAATCAAAAAGAATGTTTCTATCTAATGTGGAAGTAAGATTGGTCTTCAGGATCAAATGTGGCTGTGGGATGGATTGCAGGTGTGGACCACAGAGAGCCTCGCCGAGACCCATCTTCGAGGTGCTCATCATTGTGTTAAGGCGGCATCAGGAATATTGTTAAAGCATTGCAGGTCCTGTTCAGTGTGTTCTGCTGGCTTCTAGGTGTAAGAGTGATAGTTTGGATGTGGAACATCACCACTGCTGTTAATATTTTTATTTACTTAAAGAAAGATGTCAAAGGAGTTTTAATACGAGGCCTGGTGATGATGAGGATGACCTCAGATGTTTGGTTTCCAAGTAATAAGCATTTGTTAATAGTCCTTCCAGAGTTAACTTGACTTCACCTGTAAGAGAGCATGGACTGGACAAAAAGATGGAACTAATAAATTAGATCCTCAGCTTGGATCCCAATGTGGGTCAGCCACAGAAGCTGCATGGGATACAAATGGTACCTTTGCAACCAGTGTAATAATAGGGGGATGCAGTTGTATCACCTGACAATGCTCTTAGTTGTTCAGATGGTGCGGATTTAGTTTTGGCTGCTAAGCGTGTCCAAAACTAAAATCACACCATCCACAAGTATCCACAAACCCTGTAGGACACTATCCATGTTAATCCTGTAAGATGGGGAAAGAGATGGGGAATTGATATGTGAGGCATGAACTATTCTAGAATACATCCAGTGTGACCTGTGTGTACGTGGGTTGTACCTCTCTTATGATTGCAAAATCTCCATCCTTGGAGATAATCAAAAGCTATCCGGAGACAGTCCTGGGCAACCAGCTCTAGGTGACCCTGCTTGAGCAGGGGGTTGGACCAGATGCTCTCAAGAGGTCCCTTCCAACCTCAACCATTCTGTGATACATTCTATGAAAATGGCAGCAATTTTGAATCATATACAAGGTAAATGGGTAACAAACTTCAGACTGTTGTTTGATGCAACAGCAACGATAACTACCTGGGATAACCAAATATGGCATGTGGTGAAAGCAACTGCCAAGTTAAAAAACCAAACCAAACCAACAAGCTATAAGGGATTAAATTCAATAATATCTCTATCTATTGTACTCAAGCTCAATTGTTAGAACCACTTTTATGGGTGGATTAACTCTGTTCTCATGGATAGTACAACAAAGAGATCCCATATTACAAGGGAAGTTTCACCAACTGCTGTTGCAAATGGACATCTAAGTGAAACATATGTACTGGTTCTGTACATCTGGTTGTGGACCACAGGAGGATATTGTCACACATCAGTGGAGCAAGTCAGTGTGGGAGCACCAGTGCTGGTTGGGTTGGTAACAGTGCAGGCTGTGTATGCGTCACCTCACCTGTACTGGGAGAGTGGGAGGATAACATGACCTCTGCGGCTCCAGGAGAAGACTAAAGATGTGGCATTACATCTGTTGGTGGTGTACATTCACTTGCCTGTTCTCAAAAGCAGGGGTTTGTTCCTGAACGAGGGACTAATGACATCTGTGTGGGAGCTGAGAGGCCTTGCTGGGATGAGGTGTTCAGGCAATGTGACAGCATACAGAAGTCTCTTCTCTGGTTTCTTGGAACCAAGTTGCAAGCCTGAGGACCACCTTAACAAGTAAGGAACTGTCAGAACCAGAGACTGAAATTGTGAACTGTACATCGTTGGTATGACATCTCCATGGGTTGGTTTCCAAAAACTACTACTATGCAGCACTTAATGCACTTAAACCTGTACTTGTTTTTAGTTATGATAGAAGTAATGGCATTCTTTATATATGCTTTGCTTGTTTCAAAAGGAAAGACTGTGCTCATGTGCCGGGTTGAACACCTGATGTGCATTGCTAGCCTAACAGTTGTGGTGGCTTCCAGCCGGAAGGGATTGAGCTTACGAGCACCCAGAGTGGTCTGAATGTCCTCGGAGGAGGTCAGGCAGACCAGAGGGTGGCTTGTGAGCGAGAGGTCCCGCTGGAGCATGCAGCCCCACAAGAGCCAAGGCCCCAGCAGTGCTGGCAGAAGGGTGACAAACATGTGCCTCTGCTGCTGCTCTCTGGTATGTAAACTGCCAGATAAGGTCCTGCTGGTGCTTGGTCAGCTTGCACAGGGATCAAGGCTAAGATGGAATAGTTGTATCTAGTAATTGTAGGAGGTAAACTAAACCCTGCGGGACAACTGTGGGGGAGTCGTGGGGAGCCAGGCTGCCCGCAGCGGGTATCCCTGCCGGTAACGCCATGTAAGGCTGTGACTGCCTGGGTAATGGCGTCAGAAATACCACAGTTAGGTATGGCTGTAGCAAAACCAGGAGGAATGAGGAGGAAGTAATTGGGGGCAGGTTGTTTATCTGGGAGGGATTTGGGTGGAGGAGAGGAGGTGGCAAAAAGGTGGGCCCTTATGCCAAAGAATGAGGTATGAAGTCCACCAAAGAAGACCAGAGGGCTCCTGCTGATGGTGGGAGTGTGGATGCCTACAACCGGTAGCACAACTGACCTGCACGCTCAAGCCCTGGGAAGCTGGAAGGCATCGCCTGGGATAATCCACTGCACTTGCTCCATCAGGTCTCTGGCTGTATGTCATGGCATGGGGGGACAAACCTGCACCTTGGGACTTAAAAAACTGTCATTGAGGGTTGGCCACATGTGAGGCTTGTTAGATCTGAGATTCAGAGCTTGTAACTTCATAGCTGTGCCTTATGGTTTGCATACACATATAACTTGATCAGTGGTACAGTACTTAGGTTATTGATTATTTTTTCTGTTTTGCTAGTTTCCTCATAGTGTGTTCACCAGTTAATAAACAATGTGCCTCAGTTATGTCTCGGGTAACTGGTCTGAAGAGGGGAGTCAGAGCTGTGGTCCACGCCGTGGGAGTGCTGCCTGCCATGAGCCTTCCTCTAACACGCCTGGGCATCCCAGAGAGCACATGTAGGACAGCATCTGACCACCACCTGCCCAGGAACACCATTATTGGCCTGCCTGTGCACAGTCAGAGAAGTAGGAATCCATGTATGTAGTGGCCAGGCAGAAATTCCTGGTAACTGCAATGAACCATCAAGGCTACTGTGGGTTCCCCAAGTCTTCCTGCTCTGCCCCAAGTTAAAGAGGGGCACCAAGAGCCTGCCAGGGTGGTCATAGTAGATGTGGTTTGGGGTGAGAAGCCCACAGACTCTGCAGCTGCCTTAGAAGAGCAGCAATCCCTCAACACAACAAACAATAATATGTTAAATTTTAGAAGAATGAGAGTAAAGGTCTGCTGAGGCTGGGTCTTACATGATAGGCAAATTAAGTCTATCCTTGAAATATTACAAATGAAGCAATCTACACTAATTTCAATTGTTTTAAAACCATGATTCTTACAAAAGAGTAAAATTAAGGTGTAATAAGGATGTTCTCTAACAGTGTAATTCTGTATTTTCCATAAAGTACCCTACAAGCAACATAATCATGCTTTTTGGCAGATACTTAATTTTTTTTAAGTGAAGGTTAATATGTTATTGTTGTTTCATCAAGAATCTGCCTCTCAAGCATCAATACGATCACAAGAAGAAAGAGAAATGGGTGTATACTATGAGTCAGTAATTATTCAGGATGCTCCTATTTTTGTGTTGTTTCAGTTAATACCAGGTACCACATCGGTGAGTCAAACCAAACCTCTCCAAGGTATGCACTTACCTTCTCTGAAGAACAGCCTCAGGGTCTGGTAGACACCTCCACTTAAAAGCAGACACACCAGGTAAACCATTTGCAGTCGGTAGATGGCACTAAGTTATTACTATTGTATTTTCCAGTTAAATCAGAAGGCAAAAATAGAACTGCAACATTGGGTCTCGGCTCCAAAGAACTTGGGCTGTAATCATGAGGCAAGAGACACCGCAGAGATGGAAGCAGGGAGGGGAGAGGCAGGGAGGTGAAGATGCTCACTGGCAGCTGGTGCACACCTGGAAACCTGCTGCACTCGCTCAAAGGCGAAGCATGGAGCTGTCCTGCCAGCCTTGGCCGCACACAGCTCCAGGGAGTGTACAGCCAGTACTCCAGCTGGCCCAGAAGATGGCAGGTGTGCAGTTCAGTTGCTGCAGAGATACGGTGCGTTAATACCCACCATGCTCTAATCCAAATGTCACTCTTAATTACTCTGCCCAGTTTGTGGCTCATCTCTGTAGCCAAAAGCAGGGACATTTTACCACTGAAAGAATGTCACTTAGTTTGGAGGAGACACAACATTTTCCAAGCATATAACAGAGCTTTTTTTATTTTTTTAAAGTCTGAGTCTTTCCACTTTCCCTCATGCATTGGTCTTGATGTATCAGCACCAAGTATCTTGGATAAGGCAAGTGTGAAAGTGGTAGCATGCATCTTTTCCCTGCCTCACATGATCACCACTGGAGCTTTGCTGTACAGTACTAAATGAACCAACAGCTGAAACATCAGACAAGCAGAAGCAAGTGTTTGCGTTCTGCCACAGCTGCCCCTACCACAGAGCTACCTGAGAAGGAGCCAGAGCCAGGTGGCAGGGACCCAAAGATGGAAAAGGGCACTCATGCCCACAGTTGCTGCCCTTTTCCCTACACCAGGAGCGAGGATGAGGCTAGCCCCATCTTTGCTGCTGTTGCCTCCCTGGAGTATAGAAAGCTTCATTTGCTCCCCATTGGTTAGACTGCAGAAGGCAAGTGACAAGGGAGCAGATAAGACAAGCCCCTGCCAGGCTCTTCAGCTACAACCTGCCGAATAGGACAGCTGCTCCAGCTATTCCCTGTTCTCCTTCACATACAAATGGACACAAAAAAACTGCTGCTGCAGGGACATGCGCAGCAGTTGTATTTTTTCACCTGAACAGTCAGTAGACTGATTTCAGCTTCCTATCTTTGGAGCCACTTGTGTCCAGTGGTTGATGTCTTTCATGCACATTTCCACAGCCAAGTGAAAGGGCTCAGCACCACACTGAAGTCTGTCCATCAGTCAGAGCCAGAAAAGTGACCCTTCTCCTGCAAATACTTAACCCCCCCCCCAATCTTTGGAAAAAAAAAAAATCAATCTCAAAACACTCAAGTCTAAAATTAAAGTTTATTTCAGTTTTAGAAAGAAACAGGAAAATACGTACATGAGTATCTTAGTTACACAAGTGACAAGTGTGTTGTTTCTTTTCCATGTGTAGTTCCCACTACTGCCTGGCACTTTGAGATAACTTGATATATTTCTCAGTGCCTTTTAGATGTTTTACAATACACACACAGAAAAACAGCTTCCAATGGAAATCTGGGCAATATTAATCCACCTCAAAAATAAATTTTTTAATTTGGTTCGGTATTTGGTATAGAAAAGATATCTCAAACATGACCTAGGCCAGCAGTATGCATGTAACACTGGTGAACAATACACTCCGCGAACAGGCAGCTGCCTTCCGTGTGCAGGTGTGCAAACTGAGGCTGCCTGACTGAGCACTGCTCGATAGCTCATGTGCTGTGCAGCATGTCATCTGCCAGTCCCATGGATGGTATTTGACTACAGTATGTAAAATTTTTTTCTTCCACCTAAATGGCTTACCCAGCACTCCTTTGCAGATGCAGCTCCAAGTGCAACTGAAGGGAAGTTTGCCTGATCAAGGAAAACAGGACTGCACTTTGCTTCACACGCATACAATCAAAAAGTATGGAGCACTGATTGACAAAGTATACCATCAGCAGACTATCTGTATGGAATATAGCTTATGATATATACTTACTTTCAGTATGAATATAGGGTCTTTTTATTATTAGCTTTTTTTTAAAAAAAGTAATGGTCACATTGATTTAGCTAGCTCAGTTTGAAAGATTAAACTCTTTGCAACTAATTCAATATCTTTTCCACTCTAAGGGTATTTACTTCCCATGCAGCAGCCAGCACTGTAAGCACAAGTGACTGTGCCTGATGTTAGGCCAGTGTCTGAGCGCTTCACTGGACTGGGACTAAGGCCATCAGCTCCTTGCACAACTGAGCACTGGAGAGACATTAAAAGAAAAGCAACAACAACAACAACAACAAGTCAACTCACCATGCCTAACTCTGGACTTTGAATTTAGGTACTCACGTTGAGAAGTCAGTCTCCCTGCATGTTTAGTAGGGCAGGGGAAACTCATCCTTTCTTCTCTCAACCAATTGCATATGGTAGGTTGAGAAACCAGTTTCCCTACTTCAACATTACACTGAGATGCCCCTCAGTGGGAGGTATTTACTCCAACTGACATTCAGAAAAATGCGTCAGATGGCGAAATTATCATGTACTAGGTCTAGATAACCAGTGTTTGTTCTCAATAAAAATATTGATTAATAAGGAAAACAAATGCCTTCAACAGAAATGGTGGTTAAAATATTTTATTTTTTATATCATAGAACATACTGCTGTTTACTTTAAATCACTTTCGAGTAAAGGCACACATTGTTAAAAATACTTCAAATTTACATCACATGTACAAATGCATAAAACAGATGTACATGTCACCAAAAAAATACAATATGGCTTCATAAGGTTGAGGTGGGGCTGGGACAATTCAACATAAATTTTACAGGATGCTGTTAACACTGAAAAGACTGACTAGAACAGAAAAGAATGGACCTAAAACACTGATTATGTTACATAAACAGTACAACACATTGAATATACAACATTGAGCATTCGTGTATGGATTCATAGGACTGTTAGTTCTGCAAATTCATCAGGCTTTCCAGCGCCACTGAGTAAACAGTGCATGCATATGATCTGCCAGTCTGCAACAGTGGGAAGATAAATCGCAAATTCTCTGTCCGCAAACAGGCTCCTTGAAGAATCTGCTGATATGTTTCATTAAAAAAAGAGTGAAACAGTAGGCATAAGGTATTAACTGGAGAGAATAACTGAATAATGAACGGACAACTTACATGGTAATCACTTCTGGCTAAAAAGCATAAAAGATTACATCTGCAAGAATGCTCCATGACAATCATTTAGCATTAGTCCCACCCAAGTTTAAGGCTCATATCTAAAATTTACCTTAGATTTGTTTTCCTTTGTGTAAAATTACCTGAGCACAGATATCAAAGATCTACAGAACTTTTAAAATATCTGCAGATACCTTAAAAATCTGTAGATAACTTAAAGCAAAACATCAATATATTGAATTCTACCAGCTAAAAATTCTCAAAAAAACAATGAACAAAACAATATTTTGGTATGTCAGTAAAGCCAGGAGAAGAATGAGCTTAAGCTTTTGTTTTCATCTTTTAAAAATGTACATAAAATGTAATAGAATTATTAAAATAGGACTGCTTAATTGTAAACAATACATTAAACCTTTAAAAAAAAAATCAGGAATCAAAATTCAGGCAGTCACTCTAGTCTTCTATAAATTGTTTACAAATGCTGCTTTTCTACTTGCTAGAGATGGCTGGTGGTTTCTTAAGCACTGATAGATGGAAAATAAAAGGACCCGCCTCTACTATATTCTATATTATCATTTACACTTTGTGTCCTAGAAGTGTGAATTGCTGCCATTCTCATTTGCTAAGGTTTATTCCCTGCACAACTGTAAGGCCCAGATCCAGAAAAGCACCTAGCATCATCTTAAGAGCTCTGCAGGATCGGGTTAGTTTTAATAGGTTTAAAGATAAACATGCACTTAAATGATTTGCTGCACTGGAACTCATAAAATTTTCAAAGTGCAAGGCAGAAAAGCATCAGGTTGCATGGACAGACCAGCTCCCAGTAAAGTCAATGCCATCACAGAGAGGAGCATTTAGACCCTTAATTTCATATAAAAAGCTTGAAAGAGACAACACTGCACAGAAGATACATGTACATACTTTCAGCAAACAATAGACTATGGGACAATTTCCAACACAAGGCTTTGGAAATACACCCTACTAGAAGCAGTTTGTTGATTTTATTGAACCAACTGAAAACAACAAAGAAACACAAAACACATCACCTTTTCCTCCTCCTGCCTCACACACTGGTTCCTATCTTTCATTCCCAAAAGAAATCAATACAGATAAAAACTTCACTTTACGCAATGAGCAACGGTGTATGAGCCTGAGGAGCAAATGGGACTCTTCCATTCAAATACATCAGGTTAAAACTTTGATATGACAGTTACAGTTACTTGTATTGTTGAACTGGGACTAGCTGATGGCAGAGGGCACTTTACAATCATTGACAATCCTGTATAAAGGGTACCAAAAAAATTCCTATGAAATATGAACCTAGGATTAGAGAAAAAAAAAAAAAAAAAAAAAGATTGATGATGGATGGCTGTCCTGGATAATTAAGAAAATCACAGCAGTTTGAAGTACCCATAATTCTATGTATAAATAGCAGGTAATCCAAATAAAATGCTACAGCTAGTTTGAAAAACTAAACTGAACACTGCTTTTCTATTAAATAGATTAAAACATTCATCCACTGAGAAATTACATTGATAAATAAAATACTTTCATGTATCAAAAATGAGGGGCAGGTGCTATCAATTCCAGACTTCTTGTCCCAATAATGAAAGGTCTGAGAAACAAAAGTAAATTGTATGAGAAACAAAAGGAAATTGTACAGTAGTTCTAGTCTCTTAAATTTACAATACTGAATCCAGCAGGATTTGGCTAAATAATACAGTTTAAATAAGCTAATCTAAAGGAACAGAGTGTCCTGTAAACATCTGACACAAACCACATTGCATTCTGATGGTGTGGCTATACGTTCTCTATGCAGGAGAAAGACAATTCAACTGGTGGTGGTAACAAGGGATGCAATCTAAAGGCAACGTTCCTGTTCTTCAGTAAGGCTTGTAAAAAATTTGAGCAGTGTACGTATGACAGCCTGTACAATTCTGAAATTTCTGGAAAGCTCTTAAGTTTAAAAAAAGCCTAAATGTTTTAAGTATAAAACACACATTGAGAAGATGTCCTTCTAAATAACGTGTAAAAGTGTCTGGCACCAGAAATGACCACTAGGTATTATTATACCCAAGGGAAAAAAGCAAAGAATCACTCAAGACAAGCATCCCTGAACTTCGGAGCAGATGCAGCCAATTAGGTTACTTTCTGTTGTTCTGTTCCTCTGGAAAAGAATTAATGAACATACACTCTTTAAGCTGTCTGTACTATATCATCAGTAATATATATTATATATACAGTATGCGTACATATAATATATATATTTGTGTACATATTTCTTTTACCTCAATCTGGAATCACGTGGTTTCATGCAACACACTTACCAGGAATCAAACCTATTTATTAGATCATAGCTGGTGTAACTTTAGTATCAAATCTTTTATTATACAGCAACTCGGCATTGCTCAGCATCAATCATCTCTGACTAGAATCCTCAACTCGCTCTTCTTTCAGTCCAGTTCACATTTGTTGCCTCTATCACCCTTTTTCAGCCACCTTCTTCCCATAGTGCCTCCACTTGATGTTCAATGCTGAGACCTTATTTCTGTCAGCTTCTGAAGATAGCTCTGTGCTGCTGGCATCGAGAGAATAAACTGAACCGTCCTTTGACCTATTCGGTAGCAGCCATATCCCATCAGTCCAAAAACTGTTGCTTTTATGACAAATTTGAAAATCTTACTTGACGCTGATGGAGGAGGCACACTGAAGCAAAAGATATAAAACAACGTTAACACCTGCATAGCTGGAAAGAACAGGCATTTTCCAATCAAAACAAGGATCTTTTCTCCCCTTCTCCCTTACAGTGCAGGAGACTTCCAGGTAACAGATGTGTCATGAGGGAACAGTGTATTCTTTCATGTTCAAGGGCTACATCCAAATTAAATAGTAACAACAATAATAAAGCTTTTTCCACTTATGTATGACGCCACTCTTAATGCCTATGGACCTTGACTTGCCCATCACCCTATCAAAGTAACTAAGACAACATCAAGACTCTTGAAGAATACTAGAAGTTAATGTTGTTTGTCAAACTGTTTATAATGTTAATATGCGTATCTCTGCAGAGACAAAAGTCAGAAGAAAGACAGGACACAGCCTAAGTGCAACGCCTGTACAGTCAACTCGCTGTCATTCAGGGTAATGGAGGAAAACAGAGCTTGGATATTCTGCATAAGGTGTGTCAGGACCTGGTCAGGTTTGTGCAGCCAGAAGGAGCAAGTCTGGAGCCAGGCTGGCCCCTGTGCAGATTCAGAGGGGTGTTTCAGCAAGGTGTACCCCTGGATGCCGGGCAGGCTTACTAGCCTAGCTACAGCTCCCAGCGTGCGGAAGCCAAGCCCCTGCGGCGTTCTTGGCCTCCGGAGCTCCACAGAGGACAGTGCAGACAAATCAGAGAGGCTTCCCACGAAGCTGTCCCCAGTCTGGCAGGTATTGCTGGCTTTGAGATCTCCACAGAGCCACTTGGAAGTCTCTGCACTGGCCACCTGGAAGCCGGAGGGTAAAGGACAACAGGCACACCAGGTCTACCCCTGCCTTCAAGCAGTCTTATTAACTTAGTGTACAAAGCAAGCTGTTAATATTACCTTCAAAATAAAGCTGGCTTTGAAAGCACAGTCACATGGATATGTAGCCCTGCCCCTTCACTAACAGGCTCTGCAGTACCTCAGCTGGCCCTGCACCCACAGCATGCCTACACTGCAACTCAAGATAATCCTCTCACAGGGGACGGACAGGTCTCTGCATGTCGTTTCAAAGAAGCCACAAATTCTCATTTATTTGTATCTAGAAAATGTTCCTAATGTATTCAGAAGCAGTCAGTTACAGCAGTGCAAAAACGTTACGGGCACACTCAAACCAGGTTAGATGCACTGAGATTAGGATACAACTAGACTGAGTTTAGGTCCATGTGCTCAAACTAGAGTGAAATTAGTACCGGTAAGATTTTCCATATTAAGGGAATATACAGGAAGAGTTTTAAAAAAGCATACACACCGAACAAAGAATGGGGTAAAGGCATCCCTTTACACCTTCTTACATGCTTCTCTATCTATTGTTTCTCAATTCCAGTCCTCTGTGCAATTTAAAAAAATCAATTCATAATCTGAAGCAAATAGTAAGGTCTGCTCAAAGTCAGGTTCAATGCATGAACTTAAAAATTGGAAGCCTAAGAAATGTATATGCTTCCGTCCAGACGATTTCCAGGATCGCTTTGGAACTTGTAAAACCTAACTAAGTACCTGTAAAAGTCTTAAAAACTTTTCACTTTAGAGACGTGACAACCATTAACATACAAAAAAACCCTGTAACTCTGCTCTGCAACTGCAGTGCAACAGCATGAGGGGTAAAAAAAGTTTAAGGAGAAATGAGTCTCAAATATAGTAATCTTATGAACATAATTTGCTTCATATTATTTTAGAAAAGTCAAATTAATGCAATATTAATGTCTTATGAAAGATACTGGTAACCATTCCCCTTAGTTATGGCACCGGCACGGTAAAGACAATCAAGTTGAAGAGCCTAAACTTTGATGAAAAAGACCCTCTACTTGAAGACATGTAATCAGGCTTTCGGCTCTTCAGTTCTGCAATGTCAATGATGCAGCAACATTAACCATACGGATTTGGGCAACCTCATTTTACAGTTATTTGCGAGGGTGCAGAGGAATATGGACATCTAGTTTGTGACTCCAGGCGAGGCTTAGCCTTGAAAAAGATTTATAAATGGCTAGGCAGGGCTTCTGTACATTGCATTCTTGCATCCAGATACCAAAAATCTCTCTAAATCATATTTTAGTGCCTAAATACACTGTTTAGTTGGGGCACAGTCTTTTCTGTTTTTCAGAGCCTCTGAAGAGATGAGGTGCACATAAACACAGTAAACAGATGTGATAAGCTAAAGTGCCAATATTGGAAAGGCTCTATTATCCTAAGCCACGGCAGACCAGTACTACCAGGTTGTACTATAATCCCTCCTACAGTTCTAAAGTCCTGACCTTTGTGGCTTTATAGGATACACATAGTCTGAAGATTTTAGTTCTTCAATTCCTTCTTTTACAAAGCACTTACATCTATTTTAATAGCTACTTTGGAGTGAGAGTTCACCAGATACGTGGCTTAAATCAGCCCATATTTAGGTATATGCATTAAAACATGTTATTACTTAAATATATATACAGTTAAAAACAGGCTATGAGCAACTGTGATAGTAAGCTTGCCAGAGCCAGCAGCATCTTTACACAACAAAAGCTTTGAATCCAACAGTTTATATTTACCTAAGCTAGGCTGGAAGCCTGGTTTTGTTTTCATGATCTTCTACAGCCCTTGTTTGAATTCTTGTTTTAAAAGCCTTAAATGTGGATTAATGAATTTTCTTTCTAGACATGGGCACCTTCTCATCTCTACTTCCCTTGATATCCAACTATTTACTTTTTTCCTTTGATATTTTCTTTTCCTTTGCTGTAAGCACAATCTGCAAGGACTGCACAGCAAGCAGTGAGCTGACAGGGCAGGGATGACAGTAGTGAAGTTTCTTCAAGCTGGGACAACCAAAAAACCACCCCAACAAACCAATTATTGCTGTCTTTTAGCAAGAGAAGCTGTTACATCAACACGTAGGAAAGGAAGACTGTTACCTCATTATTTCCTGGATGTTTAAGTCAGAGTTCCAGTTCTTTTCAATTCCAGGTACATGACCCATCCCAACAACACCAACTACAACAGCTGGGATATATTTTCTAGGTTCAGCTTGAAAGAGAGATGGAGGAAAAGGAACACATCAGTAAACCAACTAATTTCAAGCTATAAATAAACAGCTAATGTGTGAGATGACAAAATGGAATTTTCCAAGAGGTAGGGGACTCTTCTACCAGATATTAAAACTGTTACATACTAAAAGTTAATACTCATCTCACCTACTGCCTCTTATGTTGAAAGTCTAAAGAAAATCAGCATGGTTTCTGGATTTTCAGGAAACATTTGTTTCGGTAAACAGACCTGGCCAGGGCTCATACCCCAGCCTCAGGGTGAGAGGCTCAGCAGATGCAAGCTAAATTAATTTCTTTCCTTCCCTGTGTGAGTCATGTTTCTATACTGCTTATCAGGAACAGCCTTGGTCTTTGCTGTCTCCTGAACAGAGAGCTTTCTCCACCACTTTGGACAGTGGCAGCTGGCACACATCCAAACTGTGACAAGACCTGGGCTAACAAGCAGAATGAACAATCAGAGAACAGCACTTGAGACCATGCCTGCCCCTGTTAAGTTTACTGTTACAGATCTGCCCTCAGCAAGTAACAGCGAAACCCATCCCATTTGTGTGCAGCAGCTAGCCAGTCATCATTAGACCACTGCAACATGTGCCAGCTCCCACCCTCACCTCTCATCTACCATCCAAATTCCACAACACCCAGTGGAAGTGAAAATGTTGTTCCTGAAAGTTTTGGGATTACCTCTCCCTCAATGAAAAAATGGCACCACACCGCGATAAAAATAATTCACAGAAAACTTTCTAAGTGATAGTAATCAGGCTGCTTTCCTATGGGGAAAATTATACATAAATATAATAAATAAATATAAAAATTTAAGTTCCACTTGTCTTGCTTTAAATATCCACCCTTGGTTTTTCCAGAAATAAGTAAAAAAATTTGAAAAGCAGGTCCCCCAAAATGAAACAAAACTGTATTGAAAACTCTAGAACTATTATACACTTTTTCCAAATTGTTTCTTTGGCCTTGCCTACAATAGCAAATGATTTGAACAATGGTGATGATGCCCTATTTCTGCTCATTTGAATTGTGGGGTTTTGTATTTTACTACGAATCTTAAGTATATGATTTGTCTTCCCCCCCCCCCCCCCCTTTTTTCATTTTGCCTCTCATGAGCATGAATGCATAGAACAGATCGTATGTCTGTAATATAAATGCACAGCTTCTAAACAAAACTGTCTCTGGTATTGTCTCTTGTTAACTAAGAGACTGAGACACATGACTATTAGTCAGGTAGCCCCTCACATTCTTGTCTTTTATGGTCCCACCTTCCAAGTCCTTCATAATGCATATAAACCCCTTCCAGTTTCACAGGCATTCACTAAACCAGTGATCCAGAGACTGAGCGTTTAAGAAGGTAGGTGTAAGGGGGAGGGCGAGAGCAGGGAATTGCTAAACAATTCCTTTTGTGGCTCACGACCCAGCCAGGACCAACAATAGAACTAAATTTTCAGCCTGCTCTTTGGACCAAGTAACTGAATGCACCTGTGCCTCTTCCAGTCATATCAACTGAGCTAACAGGAAATACTGTATGTTTGGACAAACTTTATGAAGGCAGCATTGAGGTAATATTAGGCAAGGGATGTACAAGAACACAAGTGCAATCCCCTTGCTATTTTTTCAATCACAAGACAGTGCCAGAGGTCTGCACTCAAGTGATTACAAACAGTATCTTAAGACAGCAAATAAGAGGTAACCCATACCTCAGTATGCTTATATATAGGAAGGGCATGCAGATCACATACAGCAGCAAAGTACTTCCAAAGATTAGAGAAATGCAGTTATACTGTATGCTTATACCTTCCTGAAACATGCAGTCACGTTTCAAGCAAGAAATGTGTTTCTGAGCAGCTAGTAATGACAATGAATTTGTTAAGGTAACAAGGTGGAAGTGAGATAGGCAACATAAGACTGTCCTGTGCTGTAATACCAGATGCCTGCCTTTTGAAAAAGTTGTCCGGCTAATTAGTATTTTCCAGTTTTAAATGGGACAATGAGAAAGGAATCACAATTGGAGTCTACTGCTCTACAAAAATTCTTTACTTCTATAGGTGGTTGCAACAGAGGAGTAATATCCCTGTTTAATTTTTTAAGCACTGTAATCTTATGTGACATGTGGCACACATGAACAGAACATCCCAGAGTTCCTGAGAAGAACTGAACCTTGGACTAGTACACAAAGAACACCTTGCTGGTTATGATATCTGCTTTAAACCAATTACTTTCTGAAGCTCGAGGTAGTTCTATCTGTTTTGCTGCTTGCTTCAGCATGTAGGTCAAGTAAATATCTCGTTCTGAGACAATCGTTCGATGAAGATCAGGAAATTCTCCAATCATTTCTGCCATCATCTGCTCCAGTAAATCCTTCTGTTTGCATTTCTCCACATCATCTTTACTGAAAGAAAGGTAAGTTTTCTCAGTATCTGTTATGCTTTTAAAGCCCAATACAGACAAACCAATGAATAAAAACAATTGGGTATTATACACATTCTTCACATAAACGCACACACTTCAGTTCTCCTCTCCCAGTTCTCTTCAGAAGCAAAACAAACTCCCTAAACCTGTAAAACTGGGTACCTAACAGTGCCTCTACAGTAAGGGAAAGGGAAAAAAGAAAGGTCACTTGCCTTAAGGCAGTGCTAGTGGATTTTCACCCGTCCTAGTTTGAAAGCTGACAACTCAACTGAGCAAAAGCACTACAGCTTCAAAGGAAATAGTTTTTGTGGTGCCCCACTTTCAGTGTACATTAGTAAGCTTAGAAGAGGCAACACAGAGCACTCCCAAGGGAGCAGATCTGATCACTGAACACACGGACGCTCTATTTAAGGAACAAAAAAAGCACACCATGCACAGTCTGAGGGGATGGAAAGTTCTGCAGGTTCCTAGTGTCAATCACAGGTCTTCAACAGGGAAGTCAAAGTTATAAATAAATTCTCTGAACAGAAGACTAGGAAATGGGCTGGAAATAAATAAAAACTGCAGGAGTTTTTATATTTTTTATAGGTGCTGTTAACCTTCTGTTTGCACCCACATCTGTGGCACAGTCATAGTTTGTGGCAACAGAATCATCTGGTTTTGCATCACTGTCTACTGACAAATGATGCCAAACGTGCTTTCTTTATTTTCCAAGATCAAAAGGACACTACGAATGTCAACAGGGACAACCAAAAGAAGAAATGCATTGCTAGCTTTCAACAGATCATAGAAAAACTATCAGACTGACACAAATTTGATGCTGAATTATTACTCCATTTTCTGTAGAATCTCATGTTGACAGCTGGGTGCACAATACCCCCCTCCCCCAACAACTTCCCAATTATAAACATCTTTCCTTTTCAGCCCCTACCCACACATTACTTTTCAAAATCAATGTAGCAAATAAATCAATTGTACGACAACTGAGATGCCACGTCCAAGCTTCAGTGGGAAGCTAGTGTGCATATACTGTAATTCTCTTAATATTGCAGTTGAAAACCAAAATGTTCTTAGGATGGATAAAAGAATGGGAGAAGTTGCAGAGAAATATATCCTCCAATGCCCTCCAAAAGCCTGCAAATAGTTTCATGCTGGTATTAGACTAGTAAATAAGAAAACTTACTTTGCACATGAACTGTAGTTAATGGATTGAAAGAGGGTCAAACTCATTTTACAGATCAATGTAACAGCAAGTATTTACAGGAAAGGACAATTAAGTAAATGCTAAAACTGGAAAACAGAAGGTCTGACTGACCAGACTACAGTTTGAACCCTGGCCCAATTTTAAAAGCCTGGAAAAAATGCCACAGATCACTTCATGAGCTGTGCAGAGCTCTGGTCATAGGGTACGAGAGCAGCACTGAGATTCAGGGACCACGTGCACAGGGAACCCATTTCTGGCAAGCCTCCCACCACTGTGAGTCTCATAGGAGCGGACTGAATTTAGAAGGACAGCTGTGCATGTGTTCTCACCCAGTTCAAGCAAGTTATCGCACACCTACTTGTGAAAAGAGGAAGCACAGGGATGTCTCTGAAGGGCAGGGGAAAACAAATTGAGCAAGAGAATAGCTGTCTGAGAAATATTACTGTAAGGCAAAAGTTCCTAACAATGTCCCTGTATAAAGGCAATAGTCGTTAAGAGTCCACATGTTGTCCACAGACTTCAAGCATTTTCTCTTGTTCCAAAAATCTGCTCAGACAGCAGATTCAGTTCTCAAGCTGTCCTGATCCGGATGTGACAGCACAGCAGGCCCATGTCCTTTGGAAATCTTAAGGAGGTATAAATTAGCATACCGAGGCCCTACTCTCTTCTATTTATAATATCCACACACAGTAGTGGGAAAGATTTTATTTTCAGCATAAAAATAAAAAAATAAAGTTTTTTTCTTAAGTACACTAGGAATTCTCCAGCACCGAATCTCTCATTTCACCTGGAAGTAATGTATCAAAAAACAATTAAAGGAAGAGCTGGAATACGATCAGAAAGCCAGCTTTCTTTTCAAAAATATGGATTATTGCAGGGTAGTTTGTATATTTATCCTTCTCACCAACTTCAAGTTTCACTGCATCAGGCTGGGTACCGAGGACTTCCAGCTTGTACTAAAGTCAAACTGAAGAATTGAACAATTCACCCCGATAAACACGTGGCAAGCTTATTCATACCTGATTGGGTCAGATAAGAAGCAAAGGCCCCAGGCAAGCTTGACTTTTTGCCAGAAAGAAAGTGCAGCAATTGCTCTCTTAAATGTAACAGGGATGGGTCGGTCTCCAAGATGGAATTTACAGAAAGGTACTTTACTGGCCTGAAAGAAGATACAAATCGCGAGTCAACATTTCATACTGCAGCACAGTACATCCTTATTAAGAGAAAATTTGTTTTATTGTGTTATATAAGGCATCTTAAAAAAGAGCAAGTAGTGTCATACTTCAACATCAAAAAAATATTTTGGCTTTGCAGTAAATAAAATTTCCAAAATACTACTTCATAAAGGAATTCATCAGCTACAAGATGCAGTAGGTATTACAGTAAAAACATTAAGTTGTAATGCTACACTCTTTAGGTTACTATTACCAAAGCAGAAAGCTTCTGTTTATGACTACTTAAGGTGAACAGATGGGCCTCAGTATCTATCTGGGTCTGAATAAAGTCGAGGGTGAAACAACTGTGGTCATTTCGCTTTTACCAAGGATTTGTCAGGATCACTAACCTATCAGTTTATCATATTAAAATATATTCAAGAAGGAGCTTATGAAACAAGAAGTGATGCCAGATACCACACGACAATGCAAGGTGAGACGTTGCTGTAGCTTAGACTGACAAATTTCAGCACAGTACAGAATTTCTAGAAAATTCTTTCCTATGCATACCTGTTTAAAAATTTCAAACAACTACTTTAGAACAGGACAAAGCTAATATATATATTTTTTTCTTTCCCACTTAAAATGTTTCACTCTGGTCTAGAATGCTCAGGAAAATAAGCCTTGAAACATTTTCTTTTTATTAAGGATAAATACACCAAATTATTCCAGATTCTTCAACAGCTACATTATCTCAGATTTCCTTACTACATTCTGCAAGGTCGATACATACACTGAAAATAGTGTCTCAGTATTTCCAGACAAAAACAAGAGTAGCTGTGATACACAGTATAAGTCCAGCTACTATTTACTTCCCAGTATCAAAGCTGGCAGTAGTACAAAAGGGAATGTTAAAAGACCAGATAGGACTAACAGACCAGTCAGATATTTCACTTCCCCAACCAATCTTTCTAGATGAATGTGTTAGATCTCATTAATGCTTTAGAGCTGGTTTTCACAGCCTGAAACCCTGACACCACCAACAGTGGGACCAGGATCCATATCCAGAATTCAAAAACAATTATTTAACAGGAACAAAATAAATAATTACTGAAAACAAATGCCATCAGAAATATCAGGAAAAACCCATACCATTTGAAGCCTTTTTGGAGTTGCTTTCATGCCACTTAGGGCTACAAACCTCTGTACTTTTGAGTACACTTTGAAGCGGAAGATGATTTTTACTACTTCATAGGCTTTAGCACAAGTATGGCCAGAGTGCTCTTTTCTAGTCACTAACAACTGGTTTAATTTAGTTTGACTCTGGGAGCAAAAGGCCAGTATTTTGACCTCAGAAAAACCATTTCAAGTTTGCACCTCTTTGAAAGCCTCCCTGAATTCTCCTCCTGGGGCCATTCCCAGCTGTTCTGTGATGTGAGCAGAAACCTTCAGAAGCAGCATTTGCATCAATCCAGACATGACTCCATTCTGGTGGAAAAGGGAGAAAAACATAAAAAAAAAAAAAAAAAAAAAGAAGAAAATCAACAACCTGTGTGGATTTCGAAGAAGAATGTACTGTTCACAGTAAAAAAATAAAACAACATTAATTATCTTAGTGAAGCAGCAGGACTGAAGCTACCTTTTGGAGCCAATTCACTGATCAATACAGCTCTTATTTCAGCTTGTATCGGTTGTGAAGTAGCTTTTCACTTCAATGTGTGGCCAAAGTATTCTCCCTTTCACCAAAAATATATGACAGACTTAAGAAAGGAGGGCAGCCAGACTTACTCCCGTCTGTATTTACTCCACTTGCTGGAAGAACGCATCTGAATAACTGAATGGTAAAACAGCTTAGACTGTGCGTTTAATTTTTCTTGATCTATCTAGTTACAGAAAAAAAAAAGGACCACAAGAGTATATTCCATTCAATGTGCAGTGAACATCATGTTATAGAGATACTGAAAGGGAAATAGCTAGTGGTCTAATCATAGACACTTCCACAGTCCTGGGAAACACTAGGCTGAGGATTGGCTAGGTTAACAGACACAGAAACACAGAGAATCTACCATTGTGCAAGAAATAGCAGTGCATGACTTCAGCACATAAGACTTTAGAAAAGACCTCACAGTCCTGAGTATGACTCACTCCCACAAGCAGACTGAAGGCCCCTTCTTGCACGGTCTTACTACTTTTTGAAGAGACCTAAAATCAAGGCTGCTCTTTTAAAAAAAAAATATAAAAATTCTCCTATATATACTTATGTAAAATTTCCCTTCCCTATACTTTTACAAAAAGAATGAAAAAACACCTCAAACAAATCCTTTCAGAGCTGTTCCTTCTGTCCAGCTCTGGCTGTCCTCAACCAGTTATTTTTATGACTAAGACTCAGTGGCTGAGTGTTACCTGTTCCCAGGTGTAACCTGTACCTTGATTACACATCTCCTCCTATTTGGCATCAATTCATACCACTACCAAAAAGGGCATTCTCCCTTCCCTAGACAAAGGTTAATTTCCTGCTGTATCACCAGCTTCATGCAACTGAAGATGAGGTTACACGGGATAGCTTGAGTTAATATAACAGCTTGAAGTTACCAGAGGAAGGTCCTGGTCTCCATTCCTTGCTCCCAGGACCATGCTCAAATGACCCACCCTGTGCCAGATCTGATGCTTGGGTGACCTCTCCAAAGGCTGTAGGCAGTTTCTGCAGTTAGGTGAACTCAAGAGTCACTGAGGATCAGAACTGGCAAAAGAGAGGGGCTATTTTCAAAGCCAACTGATTATCTACTTTATCATGCTATAAACTAGCAAGCATGGCAGAAAGACAGGGCACTGGGCTCCTGGGGAGAGATGAGGAAGAGAGAGGGCAGTGAGAAAAAAGGTTTTTGGCATCTTTGAGATCCAGTTCAAAAGCCTGGGGGACAAGGGTTTCCAGAAGTTCAGAAAAGATGCCCACAAAGAAAAGAAAACTAGGATAATGCAGCCTGAGGTTTTTGCTGGCTCATCTCCCCTTCAGGATTGATGTATTTGAAGTTGCATTTTTACATCATGACGGAAATATTCATCCCTAGAGGGCTTTAAACTAAAGTTGCCGGGGGAGGGGTACCTCAATCCATTCCACTGCTACCAGTTTGATGCCAGTGCCAGCAACAGATGCCCAGAGGCTGGAGAGGGATCACAGGTCAGCAGGAGAGCACCTGAAGAGCAGCACAAAGGACTTCCAGCCAGCAAGTCAGCTTCATCAGGGGCCCAACTTAAATGCCTCTATGCAAATGCAAGTAGCATAGGGAATCAACAAGAGGAGTTAGAGACATGCACACGCCTGCAGGGCTATGATCGTATTGGCATCGCAGAGACACGGTGGGATGGCTCCTATGACTGGAGTGTTGGAATGGAAGGATACAGGCTCTTTAGGAAGGACAGGCAGGGGAGACAAGGAGGGCATGTCACCTTCTATGTCAATGACCAGCTGGAGTGCATGGAGCTCCTCCTGGGGATGGATGAGGAGCTGACCAAGAGCTTATGCGTCAGGATTAAAGGGAGAGCAGCGTCAGGTGACATTATAGTGGGGGTCTGCTACAGGCCACCCCGCCAGGACGACTGAGCAGATGAGGCCCTCTATAGACAGATAGGATCAGCCTCACAAGCCCTGGTTCTCATGGGGGTCTTCAACCACCCCGATATCTGTTGGAAGGACAGTATGGCAGGGCATAAGCAATCCAGGAGGTTCCTGGAATGTGTGGATGACAACTTCCTTCTCCAAGTGACAGAGGAGCCAATGAGGAAAGCTGCTATGCTGGACCTTGTTCTCACCAACAAGGAGGGGCTGGTGGGTAAAGTGAAGCTGAAGGGCAGCCTTGGTTGCAGTGACCACAAAATGGTGGAGTTCAAGATCCTTAGGGCAGTGAGGAAGGCGCACAGCAAGAGACATCCTTGTCTCTAAATTGGAGAGGCATGGATTGGACAGATGGACCACTTAGTGGATAAGGAATTGGCTGGATGGTCGCACTCAAAGAGTTTGCAGTCAACGGCTTGATGTCCGAATGTCCATGTCGAGACCAGTGACAAGTGGCGTTCCTCAGGGGTTGGTATTTGGACTGGCACTGTTTCTTTGTTGGCGACATGGACAGCGGGATTGAGCGTACCCTCAGCAAGTTTGCCAACCACACCAAGCTTTGTGGTGCAGTCGACACACTGGAAGGAAGGGATGCCATCCAGAGAGACCTTGACAGGCTTGAGAGGTGGGCCCGTGTGAACCTCATTAAGTTCAACAAGGCCAAGTGCAAGGTCCTGCACATGGGTCGGGGCAAACCCAAGCACAAATACAGGCTGGGCAATGAGTGGATTGAGAGCAGACCTGCGGAGAAGGATGCGGGCTTATTAGTGGATGAAAAACTGAATATAAGCCAGCAATGTGCACTCGCAGCCCAGAAAGCCAACCATACCCTGGTCTGCATCAAAAGCAGCGTGGCCAGCAGGTCCAAGGAGGTGATTCTGCCCCTCTACTCCACTCTCATGAGACCCCACCTGCAGTACTGCATTCAGCTCTGGGGCCTCCAACATAAGAAAGACATGGACCTGCTCCAGTGAGTCCAGAGGAGGGCCACGAAGATGATCAGGGGGCTGGAGCATCTCCCCTATGAGGACAGGCTCAGACAGTTGGGGTTGTTTAGCCTGGAGAAGAGAAGGCTCCAGGGAGACCTTACAGCAGCCTTCCAGTACTTAAAGGGGGCCTGCAGGAAAGATGGGGAAGGATGCTTTGACAGGGAGTGTAGTGATAGGACGAGGGGTAACGGTTTTAAACTGAAAGAGGGTAGATTTAGATTAAGTATTAGGAAGAAGTTCTTTACTGTGAGGGTGGTGAGACACTGGAACAGGTTGCCCAGGGAAGCTGTGGATGCCCCATCCCTGGAAGCGTTCAAGGCCAGGTTGGATGGGGCTTTGAGCAACCTGGTGTAGTGGAAGATGCCCCTGCCCATGACAGGGGGTTTGGAACTAGATGATCTTTTAAGGTCCCTTCCAGCCCAAACCATTCTATGATCCTGCTGCCTAACAGAGGGATGCATCTTTGAAGGGTGTCCAAGTCATTTGTGCTCTTAACCTGCATGAAACTCAGTGCCTGCCATATTTGCTCAGCATCAAGGAGGTAAAAGGTGATAAGCAGCTACATGGAGCAGCAACCAGCAACAACTGGCCAGCCAGAAAGTGTTGGGGGATAAAGAGCAAAATGTAGGAAAAACGATGGGAGCAAAACAGTAAAAGAGGTTATTATCAATACCAGACTATTCAACGTCAGATAAAGGAAAGTTGACCACAAAAGAACATTATATCCTGAGTGGCTGGCAATAATTTCACAGGTTAGACGCAACAGCCATAAACACAGAGCAATGCAAAAGAAGAAAGACACTTAACTGCACAGGCACAGGGATGCAGAGCTATTAACACACAGAAGAGAGAAAGCAAAATACTGATTTTATCAGCCCACTGTTCAATAGCAGTCAGAAAGCAAGAAGAGTGAGAGGGATTACCAGGAAAGGAACAAAACAGAAACATCAATGCACTGCTGTTCAATCTTTAGCAGACTCCTGTCTTAAAAACAAGATACTTGAACTAGAAAACGTGCAAAGAAACACCAAACATATGAGAAGAGATTAAATATATTAAATACTGATGAGGCTTGGGAAAGGATGATGGAGGAAGATACACTCTATCGGACACCATGATTAGCATGGATACAGTGAAAAGGACAGGAAGAGAGGAATATCCAGGCAAAGTACGACTGCAGATTTTAATGCCTTTCCCCAGGCATCTGTTAGTGGCAGCTGCCAGAAGGCTTCTGAAGCAGATAAATCTTCCACCGGACTCACCATGGAAATGCTTATACTATATATGGGAACACAGCCTAAGGAGGGGTCCTTGGGGCTACTCTGACTGTATAACAAATCACAGATCCAGTCCGAACTGCAGAACTGCGGGCAGAAACAAACCGTTTGTATTTTAGTCCTCTGGATTTCTTCTTTTAAAAACCCTAATTTCCATGGACACAGCCCTGCGCAAATACAGCCTTGCCACCTGGAGCCTGGAACTGGTTTTCCTACTGCTGCAAGTGCACTGGAGGTTAGGCTTTAAAACGCAAGGGAAGGTAGCAAGTGACAACTGTTCCTGTCCATATGGATGTACCAGTCATCTGCCAATTCACATTATATCAATTTTATTTAACAGAACAATCGTGTACGTTGTCTAAACACGGAGAGCTGTATTGCACGGTGCAAAACTAGAGCTTTGTCGCTGGCCAGAAGCATTAAAAAAAGCCAACATTACAATATATTCCTGCACAGGTGACTTCAGCCTAAAGGAGTAGGTTAAAAAGGTGAGGTTGAGCTAAGATTTTGCTGCCACCAGCCCGCTTTCTCTTCTGCCCCAGAACAAGGTTTCTCAACTCCTCCTCTGTGTCAGGACCAGCAATCATACAGCCACATAGGGACATGATACAGCTAAAAAGCAAGCCCTGTTCAGACTGCCATGCAGCCATGGTATGGACACAGAAGGGACAGTCGAAACAGGAAGCCAGGGCAGAAGATAAGAAAAACCTGTCTTACCAGTTTGGTTTAAGCAAACTGTTACTGTGCATCTTCAGGTAATCAGCATTTGAGCCAGATACCAGTTTGCACTATGTTGCTTTGCTTAATGGAAAGCAAACAGAGAATTCTCTGCAAACAACTGTAAGGGTTTTGAAATTCAAGGAGGAGCTGGAGGAAGGCTGTTTTTAACCTGGAACAGTTGCTTGATAAGCTGTGAATACCAGTGACCCATTGCAAGTGTGTAATGGTTTCATATTAACACTCAGTTTCCAACTTCAATTAAGACCAATGAAATGCAATTTTACTGCTGAAGGTTTACACAAGTGATTATAAAAAGACAGTTTCCTTTCCTAATTTGATACTCAAGGATGAAAGTTGGAAGCTTTGACTTTTGGTGTAGCTCTAGGGCCTGAATGCACATTTCAATGAAAGGACAACTGAAGCACAACTGAGCAACTCAACAGCTGGTTTGATTTTTGCTGTAGAAAAACAAAGACACTATAATTTAGCATCCTGGTTTTCCCTATACAGCACATGCTGCTACTGAATGAAAGGGGGAAGGTTGGGGTTTTTTCTTCAGTTGAGACTATAGACAGAGAAAGATACTATTTAAAAGGCACAGTGTCCAAATTTTATTATTTGCATAATCCCTGGTGACAAAGGAGACTAAGATTGAACTGTAACAATAGGAAGGATCTGTGTATTATTCTCTGTCTTTGGAGCCAACACAGTCTGTGTTTCCTACTGTCTGTGTTTCCTACTGTCTGCAACAAGATCACTTCAAGCCCTGGTAGGAAGTGCTAATTACAAAGCTGCCAACACGAATTTACATCCCAGAGGAAAAAAGTCCACCATTTTATTTTCATCATCCTTTTCCTCTTAACAGAGGAGCACAGCAAAAACTGTTGAATTTAGCTTTGATATTAAAAAAAAAAAGGCTTCTGTGCCTGTTTACTAGGTCAGAAGACCCCCAGCTATGCTGCTCTGGTTGTTGCGAACATGCATTCTTTTGGCTACATGCATCAGAACAATCCACCTTACCTAAAATAAACAGATGGATGCAGTAATTCATGCAATATGCAAGTGTTTTGCAATGTTCCTTCCTTTGACAGGACATAAATAAAGAAAACAGGAAAGACACATTATTGCCTAACTCTGAGAGTCAGAAAGCCTGCACTAAGACACTATGTGCATGCGCACACACACACACAAGTAGACTAGTCCGTAGCCACTGCAAGTGCTTCTGCATGGATGCAGATTATATTCTTATGAGGGGCGCAATCCTGGAAATTCCCCAATTACATCAATAAAGCAATTCCAATATGTAATTACCACACAACCAAAATAACAATCTATGAATTTGTTCATTCAACTGGACACTGGAAACTGTTTTTACTATTGACCACATACTGCCATTCTAATCAAATGTCCTGTCATTTTTAAGACAACTTTGCGCTGTTTCACTGTGCCTACCTTAAAATTACTCAAATACAAGCTAACGGGACGAAACTGAAAAAATACAGAACGCTTGTTTTGCACACACATCCCAGACAGTGTCAAACTGCCAGAGCTGTTATAAATTGAATAGAATCCCACAATTTTCAGCCCAGATTTTTCAAAAACCTCCCTGAAGGCCTACTGTCAATTAGAAGCTACTCAAAAGACAAGTGGATGAGAATTAAAAAGAGCGAGCAACACACTAGGATGAAGAAGGAACGCAACTAAACAGATCATGACAGACAATACCAAAACTAAGTGCTCCCTTAATAGCTGTGATACAGATGCAGATTGCAGAAATAATAATCATATTTAAGTATATTAGCAGAGCATTACAATTACAAAGTTAGACTTGTGTCCTGCAAATGGAGCAACTGTTAAACCCGGGAGGATTCCTGCCTAGGTCAACAACTGCCTGTAGTGGAACAGAAGCCCTCAATAATCCAGCTGGGAAAAAAAAAAAAAAACCAAACCCCAAACCTAACTTTGCCACTGTAAAGGTACTCTCACCTAGGTGAACACTATTAGGTTCCCAGCTGGTGGGAACACTGGTTTTGGTTGCGACTTGATGAATTGCTCTTAACACAGACCTTTAATTCTCCCTGTGGGAATCATACCTGCTTTATAGCTTGTTGAAGTTTTTCCAGATTTATTTCTTTGGCTTCTTTTAGTAATGTCTTTTCATCCATCTTTAACATAGAAACTCTGTACTGGCATAGTTCCACCACAACTACATCAGGCTGTACTTCTTGTATTGTCTGAAAAAGATGAATTTATTTACACCAGTTTAAGAAGGATTAAACAGAAATGCAGCCAATATAAATAAACTGTCATGAGAAAAGGGACTTAAAAGCACATTCCAGCAACCATTTTCAATTAAAAGAACAGCGAAAGAGTAAATAAGACTTCTCCAAATAGCTATGTATGGAGAAAAACATTAAGGAAGATGACAGTGAAATGCTTTAGTTACTGGATGCTTTGGGACAGAAAGATGGAGAACACATTGTGCTGAGGAGCGGGGGGGAGAAAAACTTGATGTTAAAACTTTTCACATTCACAAAGTTCCTTTGATCATTCTCTGCGTTTCATTTGCAATCTGAGTTAGAATAAGCTTTCTAAGAACCAGGGTTGATGATTCTGGCACAAGATTCCTCCCCCTCTAGCTCCTGGAGAATAAAGCCACTCTAAACTGCAGACTCTGCATGAAGTACAGTATGAAACAGCTCCTACTTTCACTAGAGCTTCAGACCTATTTGCATCTTGAGAATGGAATCCAAGTTTGGGGCGGCATGGTTTTACAGCTCAGTATTATACACCCTGGGCACAAAGAAGCTGTAAACTGCAGTTTCTGTTCTAGGCTTTTTACCTTCTCAGCACATCCCCATCACAGTGAGTATGGAACCACCACTGTATGCACTGTCGGTGTGACATGATGCCGTATTGTGACAGGCAACATAAGCTTCACTAGGGGGACTTCTACTTTTAACACTGGCACTGTATCTGCATTTGTTTTTCTAAAGACAAGTAAAAATATTTGAGATGGGAGAGCAATGCACTGCATCAAAAATTAAGATAATATGTCTGCCTCTTAGTCCATCCCACAGCGCTGTTAGCCCTCCAACAGCTAACAAGAAAAAACAGAGTCTGGAGGTTAAGCAAGTCAGAGAACTGGACTTCATTCTACTTAATGCTAAGCTGACAACATTATAAACATGCTGCTGAAGGTCTCCCACTTAGTATTTACCTTCACTACATCCTTTTTGCTGCTGTCACTGAAGTGGGCTGTTCCAACCACATATACTTTAGAACCATCCTCAGTGTCAAGCTCAGTCACAGTGCTTGGTAAAGTAGGCTTTTTCTGCCTCTTCTTCATCTTCATCTCCAGGAGAATTTTAAATGCATCTGCATCAGCTATAAATGTAAAGAAAAACAGAAAAACACACATGACTATAAAATGCAGGTAAGTAAAACAGAAAATAAAAATGTCACCACTAAACAGCAGAGCAGAGCTAAAAGGCCATTGATTTACCACTGTAATCTTACATTCAATTCTGAGGCTACATCATTGAAAGTGCCACCACTGGAGAGGCTGCCTCCAAGCATGGGTCTCAGTCCAGGTTTCCTACCCTGTGGACACTGGGACAGGTTGTCCACGCAGTTCAGTAAGGGAAAGAGAGAAGCTGTGTGGCAGGTGAGGTGGATAGAGAAGCAAAGAATACTTAGAAAAGGTATACACTAAATTGAAAAAAAAAAAAAAAAAAAAAAAGGCATTTTTTAATTCTAGAACAAAAGCGTTCCCGTTTGGGATTTTATCTGTATAAACGATAGCAACACGTACACTGGTGTGAGTATGCTGGTAAAGTCACCTGCACATAATGGTACATATAGGATACCTACAGTACCAATCTTAACCTTCTCTCTGATAAACACACCAGGGATCAGTATACAACTGAAAATCAAACCTTAAGAGGTATTCAGGTCAGGAAACCAATCATTCTTCCCTAATTTCAACAACAAACTATTTAAGACCAAAATGGTACAACGTGAGTTTAGCCCATCTATGCCAAGCTTGCCATGGAAAATAGGAAGATCTATCGGTTCCACCACAGTTGCTTGTAAAATGCCAGAAAGCCTCATTAACCGAGATAGAGAAGCTTCAGTTTTACATCAATGGGAAATATAGTAACTTTGAATGAGTCATCTTTAAGCTGTAATGCATCTTAAGAGGAAAAAAAAAAAAAGCATCAAGTAGGAAAGCAGAGTTTTGTTTCCAACCAACTCTCTTTCTCTGGCAAGCTGCTGCACAAGTTAGCAGAGGTCTCAAGTGGTCCAGAAGCCTGGAATAGGATCATATTCCCAGGGAAAAAAAAAAGGTTAGTGAACAGTTTGCAGGCAGGATGTTAAAGGTGCAGATAAATTACAGCCTCCTACCATACATTCGTTTCATGAATCTGGTATAACTGTGCGGCTCTGGCCCCAGATCTGTCCCACAAATACTTATCTCACAAGATTTTATGTCAAAAAAAACCCCAAAACCCAAACCAAAAGCCACCCTCCAACATCCTTCTTATTTAGCAGTTTAGCAGCCTACTAATTCATGGTCAATACCCAAGAAAATGGTCTTAGATCAGACCACACTAATTGCAACACATCATGTTGCTGCCAAAACAGAGGGTGATGCTAAGGAGAGGGTGGGGAAAACATGACTGTAAAAGGAAGGAGAAGAGGCAGGGCTGTTGCATTTGTAGCACTTGCAGTCACATGATCATACAAGCAGCCATAGTAGATCAACCAAAATGTACCTAAGCAAATATCCTGCCTCCCACAATGGTCAGAAGCAGATATCTAAGGAAGAACATAAGAAACGGGGAAGTGTGCACAATACCTTCCCCAAATACTCTCGTAGCCTAAAGCCATTTATGGCTCAGATTCCCCCAGTTGAAAGTGGTTTCTATGTATTCAGTAACCCTTAAAGGATTTAATTTCTACTAATTTTTGAAGCCTTCACCTCATACATATATTCAGAACTGGACTGAATAAGGTTTCATGTGAAAAAACCCCTGCTATAACAGCATAGTACCAGATGTTATCATTTAAGGACATAATCAAGGAAAACATTCTCAGGAACAGCTATGGTTTTTATTAAACCAACTTCTATATCTGGAGAAAAAAGCAACATAAAAAATTGATCTGCTTCTTTAGGTCTGAATGTTTTTCCCATAGCTTTAGTCAAGGCTCTGTTTGCTCCCATGATTGTTTTCTGAAAGCTGGGATCCTTAGGGATTATTCAGCAACTTCAGCATTATAGTAATGTTGCTGTTACCGGCTAATTTGCCCTAAGGTGGTTCAGAGCCTATTATTTGCCAGAAAGCACAATCTGAATGTTCCTATTGTTCAAAATGAGCATCGTATACATTAACATCACAACAGTATATCAATAAACACAAAGCAAATCCTAAGAAGCCCTTGTTTTCTCCTCCTGAGAAAGAAATGTCTGTCATTATCTGACCCTTACCACTAAAAACTTAATGACTGATACTTTTCCTGGGCTTCAGAAGACAGTTTTGGCTGGAATACTTCTATCCCCACATCCTGCAGGCTTGGCCTTCGTATCAAAACATTATCATGCCGGCATGGGCAAAGTATTCCACTTGCGACAGCTGATTCAACATCATAACACTAGATGCCAGAACGCCAAAACAAACACATACTTACACATCTCTGGCTTAGAGAGCAATGACCGAGCTTAAAACAATAGCTGAGTATATCTATTAAATCAAAAACCATTTACTTTCTTTTGAAAGCATGGGAGCAGCAAACTGACAATCGATATGTCATTGCTCTTTCCAAATTTGGTTTACGCAACTAGGCCTTTCTACAAATCATGAATAGATTAAGTCAGATATGACTTCATTCGCATCTCCCTTTTGTGCTAACAGCCACATCCTTATTAGGTAAGGAAAAGGCATAGACGTTTAGCTTAATATACTTCCAACATGATACACCCTCCCCAGTCAAACCAGAAACATACAGATATTCTGCGATACACTTGACGTTTCCTTTGGGCCATCTTCTGGTGCATCACAGGAGGACATTGGATCTGCAGCAGCCTGTATGAAACAAATTCAAAAGGAGGCTGGGAATTATAATGAAATGTTTTAATACATCTTTCCCCTTGTGAGTTTGTTCAATTTGAATCTACATATGATATTCAAGCAAGTAAATAATTTAAGCAGTGTCAACAGTTCAAAACATCCGTGGTTTTACAACTGTTTTTCTCCTAGCTGGATAAATATGAGAAAGAACATATAAAAACCAAACTATTTAATGCCTATTTTAAAAGATAATATTTATATCTGACATGGAGTTTAAAAAAATCTGATTCTACAATAAAAAGAACAAATTTATCTCTAACACTACTACAGTGTTTTCCATGTTGGAAGCTAAAATGTGCACTGATTATTATAATACCATTGCCATATTTAAGATGGCATATTTGACTCAACTACCAGTCAGCATTAGTCTGTCAGGAGTCTGACAAAGTTAATCGGCACTCACAAGAATACGCATATCCATTCAAGAAGGGTCTGCTCACGTATTTTATTCTGTTGGAGTAAGTGTAAGGTAATTACACAATATGCACACCCAATCTTACAAAGTTTATGTGTATGTTGACTTTATATACATGAGAAATCAAAAGGATGCAAAGCATCTGCATAGTTTTGTTCTCTAAAGGATCAGACAGTAATTGAAAAGATTCCCAAAGACTGACTTTTAAATATTATCACTAGAAGTATATGAGGCAGGTCTTTGGCTAACAAAACCGTTACTTATTTTTAACTAACAGGCAAGTTTCAAAGCATGTGCATAGAATTCAAACAATCCCAGTCATTCAGCCTATGTCATCCAAGCCAGAGAGGCAGAGTTAGTGCAGAAAAGAGACTTGAGAATCAGGGAAAGCTCAACTGTAAACTATCTTCAGGCAACTGTATTAATTCAAAGTTGAATCAGGATGATTACTGGGAGAATTTGGAATTCCTGAACAACATTAAGTCAAAAAGTTAGAGACAGGATGTGAATCCATCATGGTTCAAGTACCTTCCAAATAAAAGACAGTATTAATGAGTCAGCAAGCAGGCAGCCAAGCTCTCCTGAAGGATGTCAGCTTTTTAGCTAGAACGACTGGTTTATTTACTTTGTACTTAACCTGGTAAGATTTAAAACAGGACTGCACAAAGCACATCCAATTTTAAAGAGCTTTCAACATGAGTAATTAATTTCTTCTTGCATTCCATTATGCCAAACAGCAATTTTCAGATAATAAATCCTGGGTGTCTTACCTTGGCCCTACTGAAGGTAAGGCAAAATTTATCGTACATTTCATGGAATAAGACCAAAAAGTACAACAGCTTTACAGTGCAAAGTTTAAAACATTCACAACAACATATCATCCTTTCACTACAAAACAAAAGTCTGTTCATTGACAACTGCAAACTGCAGTTATACCGCAAATTGCAATTACATTCGCAAATCTAATTTAACACCAGCTCAGCTTTTGATCACAACATATGGCTTGACTCTACTGCTTGCATACGTAACTCTAGTCACAAAAATATTTTGGAAAAATGTATCCATCTGTAACATATGGAATTAATCCTGTCACTTATGCTGGATGTGTCATCATAACAACATTACAGTGGGAAAAGCATTAAGCACCACATTAAGAGTCTGCCATGCAGTTTTTGGCGGGTTTTTTTTTTTAATTAACTAACAGGACACAGGAACCAACAGTCTTGTATCTCATAAGAAAAAAAATTCTTGAGCTTCACCTGTTAGACCAGAAAAGGGTTTTGAGATACATAGATTTGAAAGGAAAAGAAAAGGAACAGAAAGGGTAGAAAAAAATACCTCAGTTTAATTTGGCAAGGTACTTAACCTCTGTACAGTGAGATCATTCGTATACAATCAATTTGTGTAATCTGCTCCCATTTTTTCCTCCTAAAGGTTTAAGCTCATAGGTTAGGCTATTTTCTGCAATTCCTCACTTGCAAGTAAATTAATAAAAAAGACCCCTTTCAGCTTTTGCAACTGGATGGGAAAGGACTCTGAAAAGAACCTAAATGTGGCAAAAAAATAGCACTCAGACCCCCACCCTTCCCATTTTAAAAGGGGTCTCACACTGGTAGTCTTGACCCTCTTGACTTTGCAGACCTTCCCTGAGGTTGAGTGGAAGAACCTGGCTGATTCAGAGTCTTGACCTTCCCTGCAATTCTACCAAGAAAAAAAAATCTTCAGCTCCAAGCCCTACCTCAGGCTGTTGCTCCTCTTGCATCCCTGCAGTGCAGGCTTACTTTCACCAACCACACAAGAACTGCAAGAACTAAAAGGAATGGAAGAGAATTAAAAATTAATGCTATAACCCTGAGTATTTAAGAACTGTAAGGGAAAAAAAAAAAAGCAGAGGTGTCTCTACAAACTCTAATAAAAGTTGAAGTAATAAAAGCAGCAAACTGAAGATGCGCAAATGCCTCCTCCTCAACTCTGCTGCTGTTAAAAAAAAACCACCCAAACCCCAACACCACCACAACCCCCACCCCCAACCAGTAGGGTAAAACTAGCCTGTTTCAATCCAGTTCTTGAGTTGGATCTAAATCCAGAGCATAGCATAGTCCTGTTCTCAAACACACTCAGAATATCTTGATAAACAAGGGTAGATTTTATGGGAACTCAGAATTTGCTTTTTTTGCTGTCTTAGATTCTGCAAAAATGCCTTTTTCCTCCAGATCACTCATAAGTAATTGAAGATACAGGATGGCTGTCAAAAAGGTTTCAGCAATAGCAAAAACCTTGCTCAACTAGATCAGTAGTTCTGTCTTGTCCAAACAAACTACACCAAGACAGTTTTTAGGCAAATTTTAGGAATCATCTATATTTCTAAGACTTCATCGCTACATGGAATAGGAGAGCAGTCACAGTCTTAACGTTCAACTAGAGTGCCACATGCATTGTTATCTGATCGGCATCATGTATGTATTTACAAATATGCTAGGGTCGGAACATCAGTATCATGCCTGTGTGAAAAACCCTGGGAACTGGGTTTTCAAACCCTTAAGTGAATGGATTCTATGTCTTAGTTTTAAGATTCCTTCTTCCATCCATATTGTTCAAGTCCAAAAGTTCTCCCTGAAGCTGAAGGGGATTGCACAAGACACTGAACACCTGACTAGTGCTCCTTCTGCTTATTCTCACTGCTAGCCCACTAAAATTGAAGCATGCTAGGGAAGTGCTGCTTCTTCACTACAGCATTTTGGGTTACCTCCCTCCGACCTGTTTCACAGCACATATGAGCAGTGTTTTATTTTATTATTATTAGGCTGGAGAGCAGTCCTGACCAACTTATTCATACAACACGTTTGAGCCCCGCTCTGAGGACCAGACAGACAAGTTAGGCTCCTGCCCTGCGCCCAGGTGAGGCTGGAGGAAAGAAGCTAGCTGGCGCCTGGATGACAGCATATTCCAGCACATAAATGTGATGACAAAAGCCCCTCCGCCCCCGCCCTTCTCCAAATGCAACAGTCTCCTTGAGCCTGATTAGCGCTCTGCATCCTGGTTTCCAGCCTTTGTTTTCAAGTGAGTTGGTTCACTTTCCAGCTTTGCTTAAAATACATTTCTATAACAAGAGCGTTCGCCAGGCAGCGGGAAACATGCAAGTGTAATTCGGACAGCTGGCACACCTCCCTCCACACACGTACGGTGGGACTTCAGCAATTCACACCTCCGCGTTGTCCACTGCTAGTGGTCAGCCAGCAAACCACAGATCACAGCTGCAGGCTGGGCAAGAAAAATGCAGCATGACCAAGAGCCTGGCTTCTGCATGCTGCCTTGAGAAAAATCCCCACAAAACCCAACAGAACCCTGTGCCCCAAACAGGCAACAGCTACAGACACAGCTCCCGAGCTGCAAGGCAAATACCTTATTAAAACAAAAACTACACACTGCAACAGTCCAAGAGGTTCAGTAACAAACTATTTATTCAAAACCATGAGAGAAGTCTGCACAGGCAACGTAAGTACTCCATTGGTTTTGCTACAATGCATAATACAAGTTTAAAACCAGGACCATTCCTTCCCCCTTTCCAAGGGGTCAAGGAAACTTGGGTGTCAGAGTAAGCTGAAACAGCAAGTGAAGCCGCACTGCTCTTTCCTACCTCAGTGTTTCCACAATGTACATGTGATATGGACAGCTCTAAATAAGCACAGCAGAAGGAAACCCCTGCCCCAAGACCCGCAACCTGCATGGGGACACACCAGCCCACTGACACCTCACATTGGACAGCCTGGCCAGAGCTGTCTGGTAGTGTTGTGGGCTTAAGCGAACCCAGAGCCTGTTTTTATCCTGTCCTGTCTCTGTTAGACTGGTTTAGCTACTTGTAGATTTGTGCAGTAAACCAGACCAGAGAGCAGATTCAGGTTAAAAACCCGCCTTTTTTTCCACCCACCCTGCAAAGGCATTTTAAGCTCAGATGACCAAACAGCTGCTGGAACAACTGCAGCAGCAAAACTGAAGGGACAGTATGGAATGGAGATGCTGAAACCAACACTGTCCTCCTAGAAAATATTTGTCCAGCTACAACATCAGTTAGGGATGTGTACCAATACTCTGATACTCAGCTCTGGGCTTGGTTCTCAACTGGTTTATGTGCAAAATATCACAGTGGTTTTCTGCCAGTGAATCAGCTGGCCCTAAATACAAACTGAAGTTCTAAGTTTGGCTGAAGGCCTGCCAGGGTTTGAAAATGTCTTATCTATGGGAGTGCTCTTAAAGAAACAGTAAACTGCACATTTCAGTTAAAAGAACAGACTTCTATACAGAAGCACAGAGTGATTTTTTTTCCACCAAGTGACATTTTAGAAAAACTCATCCCATTCCCACCACCAGGTAAATGATGTGTCTGATATTGGAAAGAGAGAGATCTTCGCTGAAGTTTACTCATGCTAGCTAGCACTGCTTTTTATCTGACCTGTACAACCTTTGGAGAAAGCAAAACTGTTCGTTCAGTGTGGTTTCCAGATCCACCATAGCAGCATTCTAGCCTCTGCAGGGAACCCACTGCAAAATACAACGATGGTCAGATGAGAGACTGGGCAGCCACACCGACAGGCAAGTCTGCCACTGCTTTCTTCTAGGAAATTTTCCATGTGGAAGACCCGTTTCTGGATTTATTTTTTTTTCCTTAGAATATGTCCAGGAATTCCGGTTATTCAGTCAACATTAAGAAAATTCTTACAACTGGTTGTCAACAGCAAACTAAAACTCAACTGAACAACTGCTGTGGAAATCTGAGTGTGTTCAAGCTCTTGCTTAGTGTGAGTGACAACAGGCACAAAACATGTCAACACCAGAATTCAGACAAGGCTGGCTACTCAGCTAGCCAGCATCCTCATCAACAACGCAGGAGAAAGTACATATATTCTGGGAACTAGTCAACTACCTTGCACTCCAGGCTGACCTTGCTCATCCACGTAGAAAAGTCACCATCCCTTACATCTGTGTATTCACAGAAGATACCCACATCCCACAATACTTGAAATACTAATCCTGAAACCTCCGAGAGGACTGAACATACCTTGCTGTTACACAGATAAGGAACTGAAACATATGAATCTGTACACATTTGCTTCCACCGTGTCCAACAGCAAGAAAAGGTGCTGATTCAGATCAAATCCTGGCAAGCATCTGGGCAACTTAAATTCAAGCATTTTCAAATTTCTTAGAGCTTGGTTTTTCAACCTTGCGGGTTTTTTTTAAATAAAGTTCAGCTTCCTGAAGAAATGAGACTAGGTAACAAGGCGGAGCTTATTTGTCTGTGCTTGCTAACCCACAGGTGAATTTTAAACAAACTTGGCAGGGAGATAAGAGCCTCACAGTCATTCAGAGGTGCAATGCACAGCACTGCTCCTCCAGGAAAAAAAGATTACTGAAGATTACATGGGGTGATGCGCGTACTTGTGAAAGAGAGGTCGGCAGAACCTGCCAGGGAACAGAAGGAAATTCAACCCCAAGTCATAAAGCCACAGACAAAAGAAACTGTTCAGACAATTATTTATTGTGTTCCATAATATGTATACCACAACATCTCATAACCTCAAGTTCTTCTACTTACCATGGGATTTGGCACAAACATGCAAAACCAATCAAATCCCCCTCCTCCAGCTACTTCAAAGGCCTGTAAGAGGCCCTCACGAGATAAATCACATACTGAAAATCTCAGACACGACAGCGCATTTCTTTCAGACAGACTGGGAGATGCAGCTCCTAGGCACTCAAAGATCAGATTAGAAAGTATTTCTGTTCTCTTATCTGTCAGGAGACTGTCTTAACCTGGGATTCATCCCTCCTGTTCAGAGTGCCACCAAGAAAATTCCTGGAGCCAAAAGCAACATGGAGTCGTCTGATCTGGCTCCTTATGATCCAGCAAGATTGGGTTTTGCCTCTGGAATTTTCTTGAAAGGACTCCCTGATGACTGAATCCCTCATTCAATCCCCAATTCAATCACCTTTTTTCCCTGGCAAGTGGAAGTCTTGTGCTTGTTTAATCTTTGCTAGTCCTAGGGGGCCTGCCATTCACTGAGCGATTAAAAATTGTTCTTTATGTATACACGTATGAACAAATGAAGCCCTTTCCCCAACTCTTAAGATACCTAGGCAACGAAACAGGAATTTTTGAGACCACCCAACGAACTGCAAGCCTAAAATTTAGCCATTACTCATCCTACTGATAGGCAGCTATTTCCTTTCAAGGTCTCATTCCCCTGACAGCACACGCAGGACAGCCATTCACACTGACAACAGCACTGTGGAAAAGGAGCTATAGTTTTCCCCCTACACTTTAGGTATTACTCTCTTCCCCCCAACACAAGTTCAGAAAGGAACACACAGGTAAGTACAACATCTTCTAGCAATGCTTATCCTGCATAGTGGCTGACAAAAGCAGAGTGAGAAAGACCTCCCTGCCATGCTATTTTACATCAGTCCTCCAGCTTTCCTAATGTAAAACAGCTTCAGCAGAGCTTCCTCTTTGCGTGAAATCGGCTCGTGAACTACTGGCTCATTTTTCAAAATGGGTATCCTTAGCTGACCAAAGTGTTTCAGTTCTAGGTGCATATTTAGGCACCTGAAACTCTCTTAGCTCACAGTCTTGAAGAGACAAGAGGTACACTCATCACAAGTCTGGGGTTCTAGCAAGGCGAGTTACAGGCACTAAAACATGAGCTACTGTTAAAAGAATGAATGCCCTTTCTCATTTTATTTCAACTAGGTGGTTCAGTGAGAAAATTCAAGCACAACACAAAATGGACATGCAGTTCATTAAAGTATCCTCCTACAGTAGGACTGAATTTCTTCCTTTATTGTCTTGTCTAAATTTGCTTCCTTCAGACAGTGATTCAACTGAATCAATAAAAAAAGCTTTTTTAAAAACTCTCATGCTCCTACCTACAAAACAACCTAGTCAGCTACACTTTAAAAAGAAGACTTTTATTGAATGTTTTCTTCCTTCTGAGCTACACAGAAATTCAGAAGCAGCATTTGCTTTTCTCAACATGTTGACATTGCAAGAGGGAAATAAAGTTCTCTGTAATCTTATAATTGCTCTGCATTTTCTATGTGCTGCACGTACATCAGAATAACTAGTAATAAAGTAGGAGCCACAAAACTACCACTTGTTTCACCTTTCATTGAAAGGGAAAGTCAACGATTTTTATGTCTGATTCCCCCCCCAACAAGTCTAAATACATGTAGTAATGCTTTCGATAGTTACAATATTCCCTAGCATTGCAGAAGGTATCCACATCTCTCAGTACTGGGAGTATTAATCCTGCAGCCTCTGAGATGGGATTGTATGTACTTCCCTGTTTCACAAATAAGGAACTGAGGCATACAAGTACTTAAATACATCTACAAACCTGACCTCTGCTATCTAAACAAGTAGTTAGGAGACTGCTAGAGCCTCCAAAGCATTTCAATTTTGCAATCTGAACTTTCCTTTGTTTTTAATCATTGGCCCTTCAGAAGAAGATCCCCCCACACCCCCCTGGGACAGCACTTCCTCACAGTAACAGGCCAACATCGCTCATTCTTGTTCCTCTAGAGTTACTGTGGGAAAGACGAGAGGTAGGCTAAGGACTGAATTTGATTCAAGAGCAAGTTGTCAAACCATAAAGTGGGGGTTCTCCAGTGAGAATATACCACACCTCACACAGGTCACACTGCAACTGAGCCAGAACTGACCTGTGCTGAACAGAAGTCACGGGCACAGACAAACGACTATTTCATGAACAGCCTCCTGACCCAGCCCTCTAACACCAGTATCCCTGGCCAGAATTCAGCCTTCGTCCGCTCAGCATGAGACGCAGCAATAAAAAATTTAATTACATCTACATGCACTAAGTGTGCCGTGTTCCTTTTCCCCTCTAAACCTGCAGTTTCACTAGCAACAGATACTCGCTTTAGCTGGTAGAGCCTGTGCACTTCAGATTCCTATTACACACTGCATAAGCACATCCCATTTGAATGCTGCTATCCATTAAAAGGACCACTTTATGTAAACAAAAGAGGCAATTCAATACTTCAGAAGACACAGACACAACTTTTCTCCCACTGACAAACCACTGCACTCATTACTTGCTGTCTGGTATACATAACAAAGTATCTTCCATGCCTAACATTTAACCTGAGGCGGCGAAACCAAATCAGAAGATACCCACTTATGTCTCACGTCTTGGCGCTGTCCTCTGCAATGGAAGCAAAGTATTTAAGATTGATGAGGCTTTTTCCATGCTTATGTACAGAAATCTTACAAATGTTTACAAACAATCATCTGACTGCTTGTACTCAGAAGGATGCATCAGCTGAAACCTGACTGCCAATTATTGCAACAGCCACAAATTCAGAAATTTGAACGTATTTCAAAACCATCACCAAGGTGACCTACTCTACATATTGCACATACCTCTTTGACACAACCCACGCCTTTGAAACTTAACTGAGCAACTGGTTCTGCGATCACAGATGGTTGTAGATTGTGGCTCTGGTTTCTCATGACTCAGTTGGTCATAAATTTCAAAACACAGATTTTTACCCTCTGAACATCAATGAGATGTTCCTGTAACATGAACTGATATATGCAGTCTAAACTCAGGTAACTGAACTGCACAGTGGAGCCAACATCCTTTTGCATACTTTGGAAGCTAAGTCACAGACAACTAAATTAATTTTGTTTGAAAGGTGGTGTTGGAACACGAGAATATCTGGCCTGGGACATTGATGCACTGAAAATGCATTTATCTTTTATCTTTATCAGTGGAAGACAAGAAGGCATTCTCATATATGTTTTGTGTTTTTTAGAAATCATTGCTATTACATTCACTAGGGCTACTAGGCAAAATGAGTAAGTATGAGGTGAATCAGGATGCTAATGCAGAGCAGAATCGAGAAGAAACAACAGGCCAAATCCCTACTGTTTTAAGAGGCTGTAAAGAGGTTGCTAAATTTAGAAACATGGGACGAAACGACCAAAGTGGCATGGCCCAAGTCTGGCCAGCCACTCAGAAACTCACACTGTCTAAGAACTTACACACCTACCCAAGACACTTTCCTATTTTATTTCACATGAATCACGTGAATTCAGGGAAGATTTGGAACCAAAATAATTTTATTAGACTCTCCTGCGATCAGCAGATTGGGGGGAAGATATCCACTCAGCACATCTCCTCCCTCCAGGCCATTCAAAACTATGAACCAAGTGATACCTCTAATTCTGGGGAACCCTCTGCAAAACACTCCCAAGCAGAGCAACAGGAAAAGAGCACAGCTGCCGCATGCACAGTTTCTATGGAGTTCTACAAGAAGCAAATTTTCCACTGTCTGTTCATTACCTACAAGCAGCCAGCAAAGGATATGGGTAGAGAAGTTTTTCCATGGACAGCTAACTAGTGGCTTGGAAGATATTTGACTGTGGTCCACAAAACTGTTGCAGAAGTCTTCTTAAACTCCACATACACATTTATTCCACATGTCAATGGCTGTCTGCTGAGATACACAGAAGCTGGGTCTCAAGAGTACTAGCAGATTCATTCATTTTGTTATGAAGACTTTTAAATGCAATCCTTACGATGGTAAAATTGGGATTTTGTAGAACAAAAAAGTCTTGCGTAACAACCAAACACATTATTTATCAGTGCTCTTCTGCCTGCCCCTTCCATTCTAGTGTCCAAACAGTAGCTGTGAACAAGCTGATCTACTCTTTTTCAAAATCATTAGGTGATCACAAAAGCTGAAAACATTGTTACATGACACAGGCCCACGTGCTGGCAACAAGCAAAGACACACAGCTCTACAGTGGCAGGGAACTGAAGAAAGAGGGTCAGGTTTCAAGACAGACCTAAGAGAGACAAAGCTCCAGGAAAGCAAGCAAGCTAATTCCAGCCTGCTGCCCTGCAGACACAGGAGCCCCACATGTTAGCACTAACTCTTCAGTACTACAGACACACTCACACTAAGCAGGAAAGTCTGCTTGCTGGCAACTCCATCCCACTGCTGCACCGCTCATTCAATGTGTAAAGCACCCTGCGCCTGACAAGCTCAGTAGTTAAAAAAATATCTTCCCTCACAAGATTACCTCTACTTCCATTCCTATCTGCTGCCCTCCAAAGAAATGAGAAAACCCCTCAGCAACTCCTGAGCCTGGTTCCTCACGCACAGGCCGCCTTTACCGGTTACTCTGTAACTAGCTGTCTTACTGTCCTTCTGAAGGACGGCTCCCAGTTGTGCAACCCAAGTCCTACCAAGGTAAGATCAGGATCTCCAGATGTACTACTGCACAGGTGACTGGAGACCTTTTTTCAGCTTCATCAGCGCTGGTATTGCTGTGCAGCTGTGGTGCAGGCTCTCGCTCCCCCTCGCAAGCGTGCACACCCTTCCTGCACAGAGACACAGACCTCTCAACACATGTACGCAACATTGCAGTGTCCGTACGAGGTTATTTTGCAGACAGCCTGCAAGGCTTAACCACTGGAAAACATGAACTCCTGGAGCGCCAGTGTAGCCTCCCCTGCAGCTTGATATGTGGTGTCATCAGGACACTTAAATTCTTGTACGTGAACATGCTAAGTCCCTGCTTCACTCCATGATCTCAGCCAAACTGCACAGCATGTCAACTAAAGGTGGGGCAGGGGGGAAGGAGGCAGGAGGAAAAAACAGCTTCCCCCCCCCCCTTTTTTTTTTTTTTACAAAGAGAAGTGGAAAGGAAGAGAGCTTGTCACCAAGTGCATGCATGTTTTCATACAAATCTATCATACAAATCAGTTAATATCAAAGTTATATGACCCCAAGCCATTTTGCAGGCAGGAAAAAAATTCACTATTTGTAGAGTTCATAAGTTCAAATGCAGAACCACAGTATTAACTAACATGTTCATAGCATCTCAAATTTGAGTGGCCCTTTACAAAAACCTTCAATAATTGAAGGTTTGCCCTCAGAAACGATTCACATTGGAAACCTATTTGCAAATACCTATCTAGTAACAACCCTTACCAACTGAATATATTGCCGAGACCTAGTACTAAATCGTCTATGACGGACAACTGGTGCTGCTAACCAGCGTGGACTTTCCCTGACAGGACAAGGAGAGCTGCAGAATCCCTCCTTCCTACTGGCACTAGCTGGCAAAGTGCATGCTGCAACATCACTTCAGACAACTGTAGTTACACACCACTCCCATTAAATCTAGAGCACGTGTATCTCTGGCCTGCTCTCATTTTTTCATTTTCTAAGACTGCCCCAAATCTCTTTCTTCACTTTTTCCAAGTAGCAAATAAGGAAAAAGAAGATGCTTTCTGAAAAGTACTATTTTTAAAAAAAGCAATTGGATGACTCTCCCACAAGTAAGATGCCAATACCACTGTGTTTTATTCACAGCTGTGGTGGCGGCAGCAGCAATGTTTCATCATATTTACCATATGGAAGAAAGAATGCACTGAAAAACACATATAACTCTCCTAGCGCTGAATTAAACTGTATCTGAGTCTACAGTTAACACACAAGAGTGCCAGACACTGCGACGGCTGACAAATTTATAATCAGCAACTCAAGTTACCAAAACTTGAAAGTCTACCAAAAGCCACAAACAGCAGGGCACAAACCAATGCCACAGCCATAACCCAGTATTTTCAATTAATAAACTCACTGAGGTTAGGATAATAAAACATATGCATGTTTTTCCCCCTACTGCTAAAATACAGCAGGGAAAACCCTGAAATCTGTTTGTTTTGGTTTTTTTAATTTTTTTTGCTTTATTCTTAGCTTTCCAAGAAGGAATACGTGCATTAACCAGCACCGATATGCATCTCTACAAAATGGAGCAGCGAGGCCATTCCAGGCACCTTTGATATTTCTTGGGACTCCTACTGACACCACCACACGTGCAAAGTAGCATCTAACTTTTAAGAGCCCATCCTCTCGCTTTTCCAACCCAGCAGCAGCCACTCAGCAGTCGCAACTTTCTGCAAGTTTTACTGAACAAAAACATTCTCTTTCCTCCCGAGAGCTAGCCAAAAATAAACACCTTCGTTGTACGGATACCTGCGTACAGGATCACTGGTACATGTATCTTCCTCAAGAGAAAAGCACAGGCTATGCCTGGGACGTGAGTTATTTTCCAGACCTGGGTCAATTAGAACTGTTTTCAGAGGCGAATCCGAAATCCTGATTTCACGGTTTGTTGCACGCGATGAACAACGCAGACAGTCTGAAAAAGTCGCAACTGTTTAGAGACCAAAAAAAGAAAGGAGAAAAAACTGCGAGTCTCTGCTTTTCCCTTCTCCAGCTCACTGTCGCAACCCAAACCACAAACGAATCCCACCCTCTTACCCCGAAACTCCTGGAAAACGTAAAGAGCCCGGAGCGCTCTGCCCGCACCACGCTGCCACCTCCACGAAGCCCCAAGCCAGGAAACGGCCATAACGAAGCGCGTGGAAAGGTGGTGCCGCCGCTGCTGCTGCAACCACACGCGGGGCCGCGACCGTACAGGCGGCCCCCACGGGACGCCTCTCCCCAGGCTGCGTGCCCTCTTGCCGTTCGCCGGCCGGCAGGGCGGGCCCCCTTGCAGGGCTCCGGCGGGGAGGGGACGGGCAGCGCCCCCCCCCCCCCCCCCCCCCGCCGGCCTCCTCCTCCCCTCCGGAGCGGGGATTTTCGCCTCAGCTTCCCCGCTGCGAGGCCGAGGAGGAGCTCGCCCGCCCGGCGGGAGGCGGCCCCCGCCCGGAGAGGGCCCCTCAGCCCCCGCCGCCCGCAGGGTCACCGGCGGGGCAGCGCCGGACCGGCCCCGGCCGCCCGCCGCCGCGGGCGCTGAGGCGCCGTCCGCGGCGTTCTCGGCCCGCCCGCCGCGGGCGCAAGGCCCGGGGAGCGCTTCCAGCGGCGGGAGGGGGCCGCCTCGCCCCGCGCCCGGGCCGCCTTCCCGCCCGAGCGGGGCGCTGCCCGGCGGTACCTCCGGGCCGGCCACCTGGAAGGGCAGGGCAGGGCCGGGTACGGCGCGTGTGAGGCGGCGGCGCCGCCGCTCACAGCCGACTCCCCTCCCGCGGGGTACCGGGCACGGGGAGAAGCGCGACAACCCCCCCGCTCCCGCTCCCCCTCGCACACGCCCGCCCGCCCGCGCCGGGGCTCGGCCCCAACATGGCACCGCCACCGCCGCCGCCCGCCGGCCCGGCAGGAAGCGGGCACCGCGGCCGCCCCCCCACCCCCCCTCCCGCCCCGCTCACTTGCCGTGCTCGGCGGCGCGCTCGGCGGGTCCCGGCGCTGGCCGGGGCGCTGCGGGAGGAGGCGTCGGCGGCGCCGCGGAGCTCCGGCGGCAGGGGCACGCTAGCCGGACAACATGCTGCATTAGTCATTCATAAAGGGGGGCGGGGCCGGCGCCGCCGGGCAGCCTGGGCCTTGTAGTCCCCCGCCGCTTCCGGGCCCCCGCGGCGGCGAGGGGCGGCGGGCGGCAGCGGACTACAGCTCCCAGGGCGCGCGGGCGGGCGCACGGGCCGCGGGGCCCGGCAGCCGCGGGAGCCCGCCCGCCTCCCTCCCCGGCGCGGCCGGCCTCCGGGCCGGGAGGTGCGGCGGCCCGGTGTCTGTGCCGGCTCGTAGGGGCCGCTCGGGTCTGTGCCGGGAGAGGGGCCTCCCGGAGTTTGCTGGTGTCTCTGCGGGGAGCCCCGGGGCGGCGGCAGGCTCGGCGGAGCGGGGAGCGTGCGGGGGCGCCGGGAGCGGGTGCCCGACCGCTGCGAGCGGTGTGGAACTGTGTGGAGGCGTAAAGGGGTGAGAGAGCGCCCGTAGGCGTGGGGCCGCGGGGGGTGTCCGTGTGAAAACGGGCCGCGGTCGTGGGTCTAGTGGCGATGGAAGAGGCAGGGGAACCAAACTCCAAAACTACGACAGCCCCGAACCGACCCGCGACTTCCTCGGTGCGGTCCTGCTGCTTACCGCTGCCGTGCTGTCCGATCGCTTTCTTCCAGTGGACCTTTCCTCCTCTGCTGGAGAACAGTTCATGTTTCACCCACGAAACCGGAAAAATCCACGTCGCACCACCCGTTTAAGCACAAGCGGCATTTGGTGACACTTCAAGTTACTAGGCTGACACATACAAATACTTTGTTGGTCAAGAGAACCGTTTTTTCAAGAAAGACGCATCAAGGGTTGATTATAGCTACTGATTATTTTCTGAAATTGTCCCTTTTCCTGCTTCTCTGCTCTGATAGGTCACAGTTCAATGACAGTATGGCTAAAACACCCGTTTAGTCAGAGCAGGTGCTTATTATGTAAATACAGTTTCATTAGAACAGGTGTGAGGGTACGTTTTCCCATCTTTTCTTAAATATTCCACTTCACAGACATATTCTAGCCAGGGTTAGTTCAGGATTGGGCTGAGCTTTGGAAGTGTGTGGTATGTAGAAATGAAGTACAGACATGTTGAGACAGTTGGGAATTTCACTTCCCGTTTCACGTAAGAATAGTTTCAACTTGCTATGAAAGCACAGAGCAGGCATTTCATATGCGAACGTTCAAAATACACGTAATCAAGTAAAGGTATAAGCTATGCAGACCTTCACTTCTGGGGAAAAAAAGCCATCCAGTGTCTGACAGATAAGGAAGAAAATTTCACCGTGGGCATTTTAATCTACTGCAGTCCACAGATTTCAAATACCTTTTTTTTTTTTTTACAACTCGTGGGTGAAGGCCACCGAAAAAGATGTGACGCTGTACTGGACAAGAGCAAGTTGGTGGCTGCTTTTGGGGATTGTGCCAGATGGCTTTCTCGGCATCCAAGGACATCCCCTGGTCCAAGTACTGCCATTTCCAGATGCAGCTGCTCCCCGCTGACCACAGCTGCTTGCTTCTGAGTCTGTTTCTAATCCCACCTCTTTTAGGCATCCGCCTTGCCCAGCCACAAGCTTTCCATGGCACTGGATCCACCGTGGGGCTGTACCGTGGCAGGTAGCAGGTATAACACTGTGTAGTGTTGGCTAAGCAGCATGTGCCAGAGGTCCCGCTGGTCAGCAACTTGAATCTTAAGTCACACTAGTGTCCCTTACACAGCCGATCAGACATTTCTTACTCAGATCTGCTCAGCTATCAGCATGCGCCAGGCTTACACTCAAGCCCCAGCTATTTGCAGTGTAATGTGTTTGGTTCAAGCTGTACGTCTTGAGTGTTAGTTCGGCATTTTTCGAGCTGCAGCTCCTCCTGCTACACCACTCCTGGTATTTTGTGCAAACTTTGTGAGCCCCTTGATAGACTACAGACCTGTTCCCAAGCTTCCCACTGCTTCAGCTGCAAAGGTTCAGTGATTTTTAGTCAGAGTTGGGGAGCACTGCCTTAGCCTGCAGGGAAGGCCTCACCTGATCCAATCTGATTGGCAAGGCCTCTGCTTGTGGGAATACTGTGAACCTTGCTAGCCTGTTTTTCCTTTAGCTCATGATGCTGCACCCTGATTATGTCAACAGTGTTGGTGCTTTCACATACGGTTACTTCAGGCAGCGTTTCCTTTGCTGGCTCAGTGAGAGCTGCGGTGGTTGAACGTGCCTCTGCAAGGACCAAGGTAAGGTGCAGGTCTCTGCTGACATGAAACAGCATGGCTGGAGATTCTGCCTGTCCTGTTTCAGCCTGGTCTGTGGCACACAACACTTCTGAAAGTGGAGATGGAGCACTGAAACGGGAGGAAGTTTATCAAACTGCAAAGACCTTGGCATTTCCATGTCCGGCCATCCCAGGGGAGCAGGACTCCGCAGCTCTGCCAGCAGCAGATGCACTGGTATGATTAGAAAGGCCCTCTTGCCAGGACTGTGCCAGTGACCCCACTGACAGCTGTGGTGTCACTGTGGGAGTGTGTGTGACTGCAAATTATGCACTGATCCGTATTTGCAGAGGGTTGCGGTAATTTAATGCCCCATTAATTAGCAATTACAAGATGGGTCACTGGATTCTGCTAAGTGGCCTAGTGTAACATATAAATCCAGTTCTTAACATTTGTTTTTAATACTTCGTGTATCTTCTTCTTTAAATGTCACTGTTGACGTGGGAATGTTTTGAGGTCAATGGCAGATGCCAGTAGTGAAGAGAGGGCTTGGCAGGTGATTCACGGATTTCTTCAGCCTTTCAACTCTACTTAAAATGCATTATTTTTTTTTTACTGAAACTGAGCCTCACTGAATAGTTACCAGCCACAGCACAGTATATCTGAGGTAGTTTTATTGTGTAGAGAGTCAGAAGGGTTCCTTATGCACACGACACTGCTTTTAGGCATAGGTGTTTCCAGGATGGGGTAGGAGCAAGGAGGGGGCTAAGTGCATTTCCGCCCACCCTCCCTCCCTCTCTCTTTCCTTCTTTCCTTTCCTCCCTCCTTCTTGCCCTTGTCCTTCCATCCCTTGCTCTGTTTTCTTCTTGAAAAGTTACTTTTACGTAAGGTTTCTTAGGAACTGACAGCAGCGATGGTGACGTTAGCTAGAGTCACTCAATTGTCTTCAGTGATCTCTGGTTCGTAGAAAATGGAGACCCGGTGTGACGTTTGAATCAGCCCCCGAACAGATTGCCGGGGAAGTCACCAGGCTGCTTACTGGACGGGCATATGTCTGTCCCTGTCACAAAAGATTCTTAAGAACTTGCAATAATGAACGATTCACCACTACCACCCGCAACAACCCTACCATTAAAAACCTTGTGTGGTAGGAAGGTTGTTCAAGCATCCAACCTAAATTGGTGTTTGCTTGCATCCAAGCCCGGTAGCTCGTGCCCTACTCACTGTGGGTCTGGAGAACAACTTACTCCCCGTGTCTTCGTAGCAGACTTCACCTGCTTAAACACTGTCATGTCTCCTTTTGCTTTCTCTAGACTAATGAGTCTTAAGATTGTCCCAGCCTCTGGGCCGTGGAGGCGGGTGCCAGGCCGCAGGCTGGGGCCGGTACTGCGTACCGCCTGGAAAACGCGCTCGAACCCACCACCGCCGAGGCCCTCCCCGGTTCAGCAGGACCCTTGACCACCACCTCTGGCGTTTCAAGCACGGGAGCGAGGCGGCGGCGGTGTGACCGCTGCCGTCTGCGCTGCAGGAGCTTCCAGGGCGAGCTGGGGCAGCCGTGGAAAACACAGGCCAGGAAACAAACTTGGTGGCCTTTGGCAACCCTTGCTTCACGATGGCTGACTCATCCTGACTTCAGGAAGCGTGCGCCCTATTTGTGTTCCCGCTACCTGGCTCATTTCAGAGACTTCTCTGTGAATTATAAGGGGCAAGATCTTAAAAACGCTTGTTTGATAAGGAAGTGATTCTGTCCTTCCTTCCCTCCCTCCCTCCCGCCCCCTCCTCCTGTCCCCTGTGGTGACTAGAGGGTTTACCTGGCAGCCGTTCTGCCAGCCGGCGACGGACAAAACGGGGCTTTCCGGAGGGAGCGAGCGTCCCGCAGGCGAGCGCCGCCGGGCAGCCGGCCCTGGACGCCGCCGGGCTGGGCCGACCCGGGCGGCAGGCAGGGAAGCGCAGGGGTCGCCGCCCAGCCGGGCCCGCCGGGAGCCCGCGCTGCCAGGGCTGGGCGGGAACGGCCGCGGGGCGGGGGGGCTGCCGCGAGAGGCCCGCCGGGAGCGGGGCGGCGGCGGGCGGGGGCGCTGCCGCGGCGCTGTGGCGCCCTCTAGCGGTCTGCCGCCGTCAGCGCGCCCGGGGGCTCCGCGCGCGGCAGCGGGGACACCCCCCCCCCCCCCCCCCGTTTTTCTTTTCCAACGGGACTTTCGGAGGGAGCGTCTGCTTCAGGCTGCGGGTGAGAGGAAGAAAGACGGGCAGAATGACGAGTAGCTCTGCAGAACTCACTTGACCGGCTTCCCTGGAAGAGAGACAGCTTTATGTCATTTCAATCTCGCTCGCTGCAGTTTTGTTACCTTTCAGAAAAGGCATCTGTGGGCCAGCTCTAATAGACTTCATTCCCTAAGGTCGAGAGTATGGAGTATATCTATGTTGCTCTAAGAGAGCAGCGTCTCAACTGCATGCAGTGTGCTGAGAGGGAAATTAAAGTGCAGTTCTGCTGCGACCAGAAGCGATACGGCCTTTCTATTACTCATGCAGAGACGGCCGGGGCAGGGCAGAGGTTGCAGGCTGCCATAGCGAAAGATTGCCAGCCAAAACCAATGCCCTACGCAGTATCGGTGTATCTGATCCTGAAGGCTACGACCCACAGCAGCGCTGGGAAGGTCTCAGAGTTCTTCCTTCAACGCTGCTTCGATGACCGAGCTGCTGTACGTGGCTAGAACTGGCTCCAGCAAAGCTGATTTGGTAAATCAGAAGAACCAAACCACACACTGAACTAACTCAACCGCCTCTGGACTTTACCATTTACCCTTAAAACTTGCATGACGCTTGGGGTCAGTCCATCACGAGTGCTTGCTGCGAAGGGAAGCTCTGTGGGAAGCTGATGACTGTGAGCAAGGCTTTGGTACCCCAGGCCCAGCCCCAGCTGCTGTGCTGGAGACGGCGGCATGGGTGCAGGCAGGCATGAAGCCTGCAGTGGGCATGGGGAAGGGGATGGTGCTGGTGGCAGAGGGGCTACAGCCCCCTTGTTCTTCCTCTGCATCATCCTCTTCCTTTCCCCCTTCCCATTAAATTGGCAGCTGACCTGCACAGCACAACGCCGTGTGATGTGGAGGCACTCCAAGTAGCCATGAATAACGTGGCTTGGGTAGCAGAAGCTGTGTCAGCACAGGGCTGTTTTCGGGCTCATTTGTGTGGGAGGCGTGCGGAGTGAGCAACGTGGCATTGCTGTGACAGCGAGATGGATGTGAGAGACACGCTCTGGGCTTTCCTCGTCCAGGGAGAAGGATCACCCAGGAGGCAAATCAGAGCTTGTGCTTCTCTGCAGGAAAGGCTGGAAAAGAAGACAAACCAGAGGTGTGCCCCTGCGAGGGAGCCTGGGATCCTACACGTTAATCTTTATGTTCACCGGAGGAAACCAGAAGGCCCGCAGGCTTTGGAAGACAAGGAGAGACAATGGAGCTATTATATACGGTCTTGTTCCTACACAGGAACAATTAAATCACACAGTGCTGTCTTCAACTAACAACAGGCTGGATTAGAGCTACAGAGCAGAAAAGTCTGGGCTAAAGCCAGTTTGCAATCCTCAACACACACTAGTCTGCCTCAGATTTGAAAGCTGTATGGCATTATGGGAGGCTTTGGGTGTAATCCCTGTAAATAAATAAACAAGGGAGTTGAAGATAAAGGCTGGATTATGAAGCACTTAAAGTCACTGCTGATGTCAATGCGAGATGTGGACACAAGGAATAAAAGGATGGGTCCAGAACCTTGTTTTAGAGTTTTATTGAAAACCCTGGTTTAGCAACAGGACTGTTCTGTTAAATTCCATCCTTCTCACAAGCCTTGGGGCATACGTAAAGACTAACAGCTTGTCCTGCAACAATTGTGCTGGGGATTGAAAGAGCGGGGTGCTGCCTGCTCTCCACTGAATCCCTGGTGGATCGTTCAAAGCAAACAGTAAATTAATTTGGAGTAGGTGGTGCAGGGTCTTCCGCACATACAATGTCCATATGGGGGATTAGTCAAAGTGCTATAATCAACTTGCCTGCTCACCAGCTCCCCTACTTGCATGAGCTCTAAGACTCCTTATGTGTACATGTGTTCATTTAAGGACAAGGCTTGCACAGCTGAAGTCCCTGGCAAAGTTCTGTCACACTTCAGTGGCTACAGGACCTGGCTCTAGGACCTTGCTGTGAGTGGGCTAAGGCTGGAGAGCATCAATACTGTTAATGTCGTATTTCCTTCAATTGTGTCATTTGATTAAAAAAAACCCCAAGCCTGACATATGATTACAATCCCTTTATTACTAATATCTAGAAATACTCCAATTCACAAATCCCAGCTGCTTTTGCCTTCACAGAATAGATGGGAAAAGTGCTTAACTCATGAAAGGTCCCTTCACAATGCCTTTCTCCTGAAAAAAAATTAAGTCGCTAATAAAATCATTAGGCCTCCTTAATGTTACCTTGTGTTTGTGTATGTGTTTCAGTAGTAGGGAATAGTTGTACAATGCAGAATCAGAACGTAAAATCCAAAGTTATACCTACTGCATGTCAGAATATTCAATTACCTCCCATGGATTTGAGTCAAACTGTCAGTTCCTGTGCCTGTGTCCTCTAATAGACCTTGAAATGAGAAGGTGCAAGCTCCGAGAAATAAAGCTTGTTCAAACTTCCTGCAGAAAATCCTGGGGCATACACCTAAGGATAAGAGTGAAGAGGAGGAAGGAGACATCATCAAGAAAGAGAAAAGCTTCTTATTTGCTTTGTTGAGCTTAAGCTGAAGGTGTGGAACAGGGGAGTCTTGAACAAGCTTATGATCTGGACGCAGCAATTTCACCTTAAGCCAAATGTTTTCTGAGGTGGAGAACTTACTGGGGAAACAAGGGCAACAAGTTTGAAAAGGACTCTGTTAGGGAAAAGAAGAGGTGAAAACTACCGTGTGACCACAACAGACAGCTTCCTTCCACCTGCACTAGGGTCTGTGGTCCTGGTAGAGCGGTTTAAAGAGTTACCACCCTTCAATCAGAGTTTAGCGCCCCTAATGAACTTGTGAGGGTTTATGCAAATCCATCCTACCTGGCATGACAGTGGCCTAGAAGCAGTCTTGTAATCTGTCCCTCCACCTCCGATGAGAATCTAGGAACTAACAGCAATAACTTCCTAAACCACTTGCTTAAGGGCTATCCATGCCCTGCAACAAAATTCCTCCATCTGAAAAACTGAATAATCCCCAGCCAGGTTACTGCCTAAATTTGATGCTCTTCCTGGGAAAACAAAACAAAACTACGACAGTATAAAAGTATATGATACCTATGACTTGGGCATCATACAAAACAAATTGTTTTAAAGCAGTATTCACAGATGGCACACCAGAGTTAACAACCACGTCTTCTAAGTGTTCTAATAAGCGTATTGACCTCAGGCTCCTTTTCTTGTGTAGTAACCTTGCTATCAGCAGAAGACTGTGAAATAATACTACTTAGCTGTGAAAGAAGTAGACGAGACACACCAAGGAAGAGGACTTTGCAAGCCCACAGATGGTAAATATCAGTGCCAAGAGCTTTACTTAGCATGATAAATGTCCTGTTGGCATATCTCAGAGCTGCCATTACAAAGCAGAACCATTTGTGATACAAAATATTTACAAACAATTGTAAATGTGACTTAACCCAGTTTAAACTGGGAACTTATTTTCACACATGGGGAGATTCCATATCAAAAGTGAAGTTCTTCACAAGCAAACTTAACTTGCGGATGGCAATAAAGACCAGAATTGTGTTAGGGAGCTGTGATCTGCTAACTGAATCTGGATTTTTTGCTAAGTACTTTAAATAACTGAGCAAGAAGATGAAGGGCATAGGTTCCCCAGTTGTCTTTTTCTTTTAATGAGATAGTTGTCTACAAAGTTGTCGGAGAACAGGTGAAGGGGGCAAATTAGAGATGTGGCAGGTGACGATAGCATCTAGATATTCTGAAGGATGATGAAAGGTAAGATAAAGTTCCCATCAAAGTTTACAGGTCTTGATTCCTGTGTTTACTCTGGCTTTGCATCAGCCCAATACTGCTGTACTCAAATTTGGGCTTGCTTTTAATGAGTCACCTTTCCATGCAGTGAGGAATCAAGTGTTATATGCCTAGGGGTATATTCTGCTGTATCTACTTGCTTAGAAAGAATTCAAATATTGTTCTGTAGCAGAAATACTCCTTTAGCTCAAAGATAAAAGGATGTCTTTTGAATCTGTAAGATTCTGTAAGGATGGATTACTGTATTTTTTTTATTTTAGGGAGGAATTAGTCATCCCTGAGTTGACTGTAACAGTCCTTTTTCCTCATCAAAGGTAAAGGAAGAATCGTGTACCGTTAAGATTCACTGCAAATTTTCAATTAATTACTTAGGTAAAATAAGAACTCTCTTGCTCTCCAGTGCTGGAAATTATAATTTTCTTATTCCTTTTATTAGTTTTGGTTCGTTTTACAAACCTGGATTAATCTATCTGCATTATACCCTGTCAAAGGAGATGATGCGAAATTTTACAATGAGGAACTGTGCACTAATTTCAGGTAATCCATCTGAGACATTGAAGGTTTGGGTTTTTGTTGTTTTGTTTTTGTTTTTTTTTTTGTCAGAGTATTTAAAACTAACACTATAAATTAAACATAAACATGATCACAACTCAGCTTCCACTTACCATCTCCTGGAGAAGACAGGCCGGTCTGAATGGGAACACTGTGGCTGTCTCCACATCTCATTCCTTTTCCTCTCCTGATTTCCAAATCCCCTGATTTCCCGTCCCCACCCAATTTATTTTGATTAATACATTCAAATGGCCTGTAATTCCATTTTCCAGGTCTTCCTGCCAACTTACTGCCATGTCACCCCTTTTTCCAAGCCAAACCTTGTCCTTTGGACAAACTTCTGTCATTGCATTTGCACCCATTTCTTCTTCCTGCCTGCTTGGGTACCATCAGCAGGAACATGGAGAGCACCGGAAAATTAGAATTCCAGTGCTTGGCCAAAGGGGATAAGAGTAGTTAAGAGCACAGACTTCAGGGAAAAAATTGAAACCTTGGCGTGAATCATGCTCAGAAGATACCTCCAGGAGTTCCAAACAAAATCTTGACTGAGGAGGTCTGAAATAAGGTTGCAGAGATTTATAGTTTTCCAAATTTAACCAGTTTCATGTGAAAATTACAGAAAAAAAATGCTTCCTAGTCCTTTGCCAGCTTTCAAGTCTGTAGTCCAAAGCCTGGAAGTGCTATAAGGAGGTGGTTAAAATGCTATTTTTAAAGGAGAAAAATAGTGTCTTTTACCCTAAACTTTTTCAAAATGGTTTTTGTGGAACCATTGTTGCTGGAAGTTAAAAAAAAATTGTATTTCAGACTCAGATAAATATCTGCCCTGGAAAATTTCAGCTCAGGTAGTTAAGAATATGGAATCATAGAATCAAGGAATATCTCTGGTTGGAAGGGACCCACAAGGATCATTGAGTCCAACTCCCTGCTCCTTGCAGGACTACCTAAAAGTAAACCATAGGACTAAGAGCATTGTCCAGGCGCTCCTTGAACTGACAGGCTTGGTGCTGTGACCCCTTCCCTGGGGAGCTTGTTCCAGTGACCGACCACCCTCCCAGTGAAGAGCCTTTTCCCAATGTCCAACCTGAACTTCCCTGACACAGCTTCATTGCATTTCCTCGTGTCCTATCGCTGGTCACCAGAGAGAGGAGATCAGCACTCTCCCTCCGCTGCCCCCCCCGTGAGGAAGCTGTAGACTGCCATGAGGTCACCCCTCAGCCTTCTCTTCTCCAAGCTGAACAAACCAAGTGACCTCCGCCGCTTCTCGTAAGTCTTGCCCTCGAGGCCTTCCATCATCTTGGTCACCCTCCTCTGGACACACTCTGATGTCCTTCTTATACCGAGGTGCCCAAAAGCGCACTCAGTACTCAAGGTGGGGCCGCACCAGTGTGGTGTAGAGTGGGACAATCACCTCCCTCGGCCGGCTAGCTACGCTGTGCTTGATGCCAGCTATGCTGTGCTTGACACGCAGGACACGGTTGGCCCTTTTTGCTGCCAGGCACACTGTTGACTCATATTCAACTTGCCATCAACACAAACCCCCAGATCTCTTTCCACATGGCTGCTCTTCAGCCTCTCATCCTCTGATTTGTTCATATAACCAGGATTAACCCATCCCAGGTGGAGAATCCTGCACTTGCTCTTGTTAAATTTCATACAGCTGGTGATTGCCCAGCCCTCTAGTCTGTCTAGATCTCTCTGCAAGTTCTCTCTATCCTCAAGGGAGTCCACAGCTCCTCCTAGTTTAGCATCATTGGCAAACTTACTGAATGTACATTTGATTCCTGCATCCAGATCATTTATGAAAACATTAAAGGGCTCTGGCCCTAAAACTGAGTCCTGGGCAACCCCACTGGTGACTGGCTGCCAGCCTGATATAACCCCATTTACTATAACTCTTTGAGCCCGACCCATCAGCCAATTGTTCACCCAACATATTATGGACTTGTCTAGCTGTGTGCTTGACATTTTGTCCAGGAGGATACTGTGAGAGACAGTATCAAAAGCTTTGCTAAAATAAAAAACCCCCACATCCACTGGCTTCCCTTGGTCGACTAGATGGGTGACCTTGTCATAAAAAGAAATTAAGTTAGTTAAGCAGGACTTTCTCCTCATGAACCTGTGAAGACCAGTAACTTTAAAAGTACATGAAAATTGTCTCAAAAAAAAAAAAAAAAAAAAAAAAAAAAGAAAGTATTCAGCAGTCCTTCCTATAGGAATCTCCAGGAAAACTGCTTGTAATTCTCATGTTCACCATCATGCTGATTAATGCTTTATTGCATACAGACAAGCTATATAATTTAATGAATAGTGCAATAGGCATTTTTCAAAGAAAATCATAGTAAGAATGTTTAAGATTTTACCATCACAGGAGAGCTAAACAAGATTCTTCATATCTGAGAGTATCAGAGAAGACAGGCAGGCTGACAAATTATTGCCCTGATTAAGGCAATGATACCAGTGTGGTGCGTTGTTTGCAGGCAGACTGTTTCCTTTAAATAAGTCTTTCCTGACCTTCACAGCAGGTAAGAGTGATGCTTGCTTGAGGACACTCCGTGTGAGCAATTCAAGGAAGCTGTAAAAGTCCATGGATCCAGACCCCAAGGCTTGGAAAATCCTCTGGTACTCTAATGTTGTATTATAGAAATGCCCTAACCATTCACCTCAGGAAGGACACAGGTTTCAGTGACCCTAGGATAACAGTCTGTGCCCCGTGGCGTTCTTAAACCAGTCCACAGAGAGTGTGTGGTCACCTTGTCCTCTACCTGTGATGGCGTTAGCTGTCAAAACCTGGAAACATGGCAGAGTTAAAGATGATATATGTGCAGATGTGAATCAATCAGTGCATGTGGAATACCTACCTTTTTATTGGACCTCAATTTTCTGCTAGATGCTTCAGCTGTGGCAATTATCTGTGGGATTTCCCAATTCCTGACCCAGGGACCAGAAAAGCATGAAGCTCACTTGTAACCAAATATTCCTTCTCCTGACTAACGTTGTGCCAAGCACCAGTAGGAAGCAAGGGACTACTGGTAGATATTTGTCGATACATATGTGTAACAGGCAACATATTGATCACTTCTATATATCAGGCTGTGTATATAATAATTTTAATATAATCAGCAATGACAGATATTCATTCTATAAAGCTACACTTACAATATTACTAAAAAGTCTACTGTCCGTTGATTAACATATCAAAATAATATTACATGGTGTATTGTGGTCTATCGTATGCATCCACAGAGGAATAGTCTTCTCCCTTACACCACTATCCTGCATCAGCATTCGTGAACTAGAAGCCTCCAGTGTTGTGATAAAATTGGACAGAGAGGTACTACGGTACATGATTCCCTAATTTACCCCAATTTATTTTGTTTTGGATTGGCTAGTCCACAATTAGTATAATGGCATTTGTTTATGATAAGAGGAAAAGAAAAGGGGTTTTAAAGAGGCAAGGTCTTTAATTTTCAAAGCCAGCAAAGCTGATACAAATTATACCAACCAAGTGAAAAGCAGAATAGATTTTTGCTACTGCAGATCTTGGAAATCTCCCTCATATATGGAAATCTGTATTGATAAGTGTGGGTAAATATTATATGAATGATGACTTGCTAAGTACACTTAACTACTGTCAATATGCACATTACATAGATGCCAATATGTGAAATACTTAATACCCTCAGCTCCTAATACAAGTGGAAATTGAGAATTAGTGGTAATATATGCAAATCTTTTTAAGATCAAGCATAAAGTTTGGCAATGTTTAACCTTGTCTTGTCTTCCCATTGCTCCCTGAAATGAAAAGCCTAAAGACCTACTTCTTTTTTAATTCCTCTGACATGGTATTTTGGCAGTCTTTCCCATCTATCTGGCCTGCATGCTATTTGGATATACTAGTGTTGAAACGTATCTGATGTTCAGCACATAATAATTTTCTGTGGGGTAACTGGAAAGTGCATTGAATTTTCCTTGAGAGACTTGCTCAAGGCATGGATCATATTATCCTCTGTAGCTATGGGGAAGCTACAGCTAAAATTAAGTTTTGTGCTTTATTTTAAGGTTAAAAAACACATTAGAAGTAAATCATTAATCCAAAGGAACTCTGGTCGTTGCTATTAATAGTAAAGTAGATGATCTATAATAGAGATTGTATACCCGAGTTCTTAAAATAAACTCAGTGTGAAAAAAATAGCGCTCGTGCTACTACTGTTGGTGAGGTACATTCCAAGAAACAGCAGGCTGAATTCTGCCTTAGGATCATACTTGCTGCAGGCGAAGACATCTCCTGCTCAGCTATGCAAGCTGGCAGGAATCCCACCCTAATGCCGCTCCGGTCTGCGTCCCTCAGTTGCGCTGATAGAGCAGAAGCAGTTTATCCAGTATTTCCTCTTGGATCAAGGGTTTGTGAAGGGGCCAAGAGTAGGTGGTATTTCATCATCTATTAATTTTCCCTGAAGGGACTTGCAGCTGGAAGTGAGTTGTGTTACGAAACGTTAACACATTCCCTTCCCAGAGTTAATGGGAAGATCAAGGGGAAATTCTGTCTTCCTCCAAGTCCGTCTTCTTTTCCCATCCAGCCTGGACTTGCACCACATCCATGCTGCACAGCACTGGGAGAGTGTAAAACTATGACTTCTGTTCCATTTGATTCAATTTAGAATAAAGTATCATTCAGTTTTACATAAAAATAATTTCAATTGGATTTTGATAACTTTCCTCACACTGAAGAACTGCTTTTCCTATTAACAGTTTTATTTAATTCATTGGAATTGAATTTATGGTGTAAGAGATCAGTCAACATGACAAAGCATCACAAAATCAGACTTTAACATAAGAAATCTTTTTGGTTTGTATTTACATGGATCCCACCCAGTAGGCATCTTGTCCATGGGAGGAGCTCTTAAGCATATCACCAGACAAGAAAATACCAATAATAAATAGTTACAACATCTACACTGGTACACTGGTAGAACATCAGCAGGACACTGCGGTGGCATCACAGGAGCTCTAGTTTTCCCCAAGGTAAATAAAAGCAGGTACTTTGGCAGCTATATTACCTCTCTGTGAGCCATGACAGGAAAATCTCATTCAGGCATCTAAGGAAAGCACATTTGTGAACGCTAAACTAATACTGCTTTTTTGAAGCTACTCTTGCTACCCATACTTTTGCAGTAAAGCTCCCGACTACCTGATCTTGCTCTCTGTGCCAGTGCTGCCACTTGTTCTTGTAGCCAGAGCTACCTTACATAGCCATGAACTGGCGACCAGAGAAGGGCTCAGTTTCCTTGAGAAGCCATGAAGAATCCCGGCATCATTTTTCTCTCTGTTACAGACTGTTTGGAAATAGTCACTTCAGAATTGCAAGTGTAAACGTGGGCAAAAAAAATCAGAGAAAGTGGAGGTGGAAAACTGTATTAAAATCATCATGCCTCTGCCAGGGAAGAGATGTAACACTTAAGGCATGCCCAAACTAAAACAGCAAGGAAAGAGGAAAATTCATGCTTCAAGCAGACTGCTTTTCCTTGCCAAACAGTATTGCAAAGCGCTGCCTAATTAGCTATCTGCTATCACCCACATTATCCTTCAGATGCACTGTTTGGCAGGCTTCTTCCTGCCCCTAAGTACCAGTTTTCTCTAAGATATATTAGTTTGCATTTTCCAAGGTCAATCTCACTATATTTGCTGCCCGTGTTTGTAACCACTCTTTGATAATTGGTATTGCTACTCTCACTAGCGGGTTAGGCACTTCTGAATCCTCACTTCTTATGGTATTTCCACAACACTTCGCTTTCCAAAAAGACATGTAAAGGAATATCACTTCTCTTTCATCAGATTGTCAGTCCACATATCACATGCAGTATCATGAACATTTATTCACTAGTATGATTTCATGAGATTCTCTACCGGTTTTCTTACTAAAATGTAAACATGTTTTATGATTCTGCCAATGTCTGAAAAATCAAGCTATTCTAGTACGATTTTTTTCAGACACTGAAGCTGTTTCATCGTTCATGGCTTCATATACACTCAAGGAGCCCAATCTTACCTCCTTTACTTACCCAAACAGTTCAGTGGCACAGCTTATGAGAATGAGCAGAATTTGGCCCTGTTTACTCATTTCACCCTGGTTAAAAAACATGCAAATGTTGCTATCATCTGGCATCTTCTAACACTGAATGCTTAACATGATTTTTGGAGGAAGTTCACCACTTAACTGCCAGTGAAACCAATAGCTATTATGCACCAAATACTTCACAACAGCACCGACAGATCATAAAATATCTTTACAGAGATACTTTTAGATTTCTGTACCCTTAGCACCATCCTTCATCTCTGACACATGCTAGAGGAATCTGCATGACAACAGATCTGCCCATATGTCCTGTATTTTGACCACTCCTGCCTGGTGTAATGCCTCCCAAAATACCCATACAAGCCTGTTCTAAAGCTATTTTTGCCTAGCTGCTGTCATTGTAAGGAAGGGCAAGGGTAACAGAAAACAGGACTTATTGGTGTTCATTTTGGTGTTCTTTATTGGTGTTGAAGCCAAATGTGCCTTCAAATCTGAGACAGTATCCAGAGGCAGCATTCACAGGTTTGTCCTGTGAAAAGGGGCTGTAGTCCCTCATTAGCACTGCCTAACGTAGCTAGTCCAGCCCTTCTACCAGTTTCAGCTGTCTGCGATCCAAGACCTAGTTCTGATAGCACCAGCTCCGAGAAACTTCTGAAAAAATCACTCCATCATGAGCAAGTACACAGAGTTATGCAAGATAAGAAAGCCAAAATGGCAGTGGGTAGTTTTGAGATGTGGATAGTTAGCAGTTCAAGGATTCAAAAGGAAAAACCACTGCTGTGAAAAGGTGTAAAATCCTAAGAGAAAAAACAGGTGGTTGGAAGATGGTGATGCAGCAATGATCAGACAATTACAAGGACAGCAAGGACTTTTCCCTGCATGGTTGACAACTGCCTGGCCAACAGAGACTCACTGCTTCAGCAGAAAGACAGCTTCATGAATGTCACCTTCAGAGCCTCCCAACACTGTATGTTCACTTAGGTGTGAAACCGTGAAAACCACCACCTTTTAGCTGTTGGTTGGGAAATTCCATACCTGCAGACCTCTAGTTTGTCTTTGCCATGAGCTTTTATTCTTCACTGTGGATATTAGTCATATGATTTAGTGCTAAAAATGGGTAATATAATGCAATGTACTGGGGAGTACTTCTAGAGCATGGAAATCATCATTCCTAGATCATCTTGACATGCAGAACTGGGAATCTTCTGAGAAGATCTGAGAATCAAAGGAACTAGCTCAGACTTGATCTGTCAAGAAACTGATGAGGAGCTTTATCTTGTAAAAAGGCAAAAGAAGAGAATCTGTAAAGTGCAGGAATGATAACAGTTTCCCGTGAATTATATTATTAAGGCCTTTAATAAAGAACAGATGATGTTTCAATGATTATGCTATATTAATGCTTTGACAACGATGAGTTTCTGGTTGTATATTAAATGGATGTGTTAAAATGTGATACATAAAGCACCTCCTTTCCTTCCACGATTCTGTAACCGAAAGAAACCAACAAAGTGTTTTTCTCAAACTTCCACACAAAAATTACCATTGGAACACAATTAAACCTCAGAATTCAGTCCCAAAGGAGTTTGATAAAGATGTGAACAACAGGGTACTCTGACCTGATTTTTTGGTGTCACCATTGCATATACAAACTAAAAACCCCAATTTCACTCAAACCTGTATCAGTTTGAAGTGCATGGTGATCCAGTAAACTGCACAGGTTAAAGATCTTTCACCAACTAATGAAACTGTAGTAATATTTTATTAAAACATTTTTAAAAAGCAATAGAAACATTTTATAGAAGTCTGATAGTATGCTAGTATATAACAAAATTAATTCCTTGAGCACCTGAAGACAATATGAAAGTCAACTCTATGTCTCACAATGGTTTTGAGCAGTTCCTGTGTTCAGTGCAAAGACCCATAGAAATGAAGATGGTACAAAATCTTGAACTGAAGAGTACTACATACCTCTTGTGGTGTTGTCAAGAAATGCGAAAGAGAAATTGGTCGCTTACTGTGGTCAAAGACTCACTCAGCAATGAATTGCCACTGGGGATGCTAATTCTACCTCTGCCTGAGAGCCTGCCTCATTTAAGGTTTCCTTTTCATCTTTTTCTTATCCAGCTTGTAGGAGTAGCTTATCTTTTGCAATGAGACTGTACGGGATGGTGGAATCTCCTATCGGACCTTCCTGGGCCACTCATTACATAGCAGTGTCTATCCCTGGCCGTCCCTGCGTGGCCATTTAATGCCTTCTCTGCGGTTCAGTGTTATCACGGGCTAAATCACGTGAATATTTAACAGAGTCAGGCCACCCAGACAACAGTTTCCAGCTGGGAAAATCAAGACTGACCGAATGACTGGGTAGTTAGTTAATAGTCAGGTACAGATTTATGCTTGGTTTTACAACGTGTCCTAACAGCACAGCTCGATGCAGTATAAGAAATAAAAAGAAAGCCTCTCGTTTGATAGATTTCTTATGCTTCCTGTGGGTTATTTGTGGGGTTTTTAGGTGCTACTCATAATGCTTCCAAAAACAGTTCGGTCCCTTGCCCAGGGTAAAGCTGGGCTGCAGCATGTTCCAGTGAAAGCTAACCTCGAGCTTTCAGCTTGCAGAACCTTTTCGCCCGCCGGTCCGGAGGAAGGTGCCAGCCCACGCACACTCTCCCATTTACGACCCCCCAGACCTCGGAAAAGCGCGCTGAGGACCGTACGTAAGTGCTTCTCCCCCGGGTACCGCCGTTTGCTGGGTACGCGCTAACGAGAGGCGGCTGCTCGTCTAAAAGCGGAGAGCACGGGGAGAGAGAGGGGAGGGGAGGGGAGGGGACCCCCGTCCCGTCCCGTCCCGTCCCGTCCCGTCCCGTCCCGTCTGCCCGGTCCCGCCGAGCCCCGCGGCGCGGACAAGCGCCGCCGCCGCCGGCCGCGCCCCCGCGCCGGGCACTGAAAAGGGCGGACGGGGCGGAAGGGCGGCGCGACTCGCACCGGCTGCCGCGGGGGGAGGCCGCCGCCCGGCCCCGCACCGAGGGCTGCCCGGCAGACCCGCCCGCCCGCCGAGCACCGCCACGGCGCCCTCTCCCCCCCGCCGAGCGCCGCGGCCGCGGGCCGGCGCCCTCGGAGAGCAGCGGCGGCGCCGGCGGCCGCGGGAGCCCCCCGGCGCCACCGCCGCGGGCCGCCGGCGCCTGGGCCCGAGGGCACCATGACCGTGCTCAAGCTGTCCCTCATGGCCTTCAGCTTGGTCTTCTGGGCGGCGGGGCTGACCATGCTCATCGTCGGCCTCTGGGCCAAGGTGTCCCTGGGCAGCTACCTGGCGCTGTCGGCCAGCGACTGCCCCAGCGCCCCCGCCATCCTCTTGGCCACCGGCGCCGCCGTCATCATCTGGGGCTTCCTGGGCTGCTTCGGCGCCGCCACGGAGCACCGCGGCCTCCTGCGCGCCTACGGCGCCTTCCTGACCGCCGTGCTGGCGGCCGGGCTGACGGCCGGGCTCTCGGCGCTCCTCTACCGCCGGAACGTGGCGCAGGGCTTCCACGAAGGGCTGCGCCGGGCCCTGCTCGCCTACGGAGAGGATGAGGGGACGGCGGACGCCCTGGATGCTTTGCAGCGCACCTTGTCCTGCTGCGGCGTGGAGAGCTACCGCGACTGGCTCGCCTCGCCCTGGGGGCTGCAGCAAAACGGCTCGGTGCCCCTCAGCTGCTGCCGGGCCCGCCGGGGCTGCCAGCGCCGCCCGCCCGGCGCACGCGGGCTGCACCGCGACGGCTGCTTCGGCAAGGTGTCGGCCTTCGTCAGCAGCAACATGTTCTACCTCGCCACGGCTGCCCTGGGCCTGGCGCTGCTGCAGCTCGTCGGCGTCGTGCTGGCCTGCCTGCTGGCTGCCCGCATCCCTGCCCGCCGGCTGGGCATCGCCGCCCCTCGCTGAGACCCCCCCCCCCCCGCCCCGGTCCTGCCCCTTATCCCCTCCAGCTCCCTTCCTTCCCCCAGTCCGGGGTGCACCCCCTCGGGCAAGTCCTCCCTTCGCATCCCCCACTTCCACCTGAGCTTCCTCCTCCTCCAGACTCCGTTCCTCCCCTGGGGCCTGTGTGAGGTGCGCCAATGCTACAGGCATCTCCACAGCCCCTCAGAGCTGGGAAGGTGCCTCCTGGCCTGGCCGTGTCCCCTGCAGGGCAGCAGGCCCCCACGGCCCCCCTGGAGCCTCTGGACCGCTTCCGCAGAGAGTGGTGGCGGCGTGGACAGACATCACCCTCTGGGGCAGCGGGGACGCCTGCGTCAAGGCCGACCGGTTTTCTGGGTGATGTAGACATCCCGAGGCACTGAAATGGGGGCCAGGAAAGAGGAGAGGGTCTGGGGGAGCAAGAGAGGTGTCTCTCAGCGGGTGACAGCGGGTGAGTGTTCTTCTGAGACTACTGGAAAATGATGGTACTGGAAAACTGCTGGGGCGCACAGGGGGCAGGTCTGGTCCGGGGACACCCAGGTAGCCATGCCAGCAGCTGCCATCGGGGGCTGCTTGAGAGACTGCCCAGCAGCGTGCACCCCACGGCCACAAAGATTTCCTGCCTTCGCTGTGTGCACGTTCAAGCTGTGTGGCTGCCACGGGTGATTTTCCCGCTGTGGTGTTTCCGATGCTGATCTCCATCTAAAGGTGGAGCTGCAGCTCCAAGTGCTACTCCCTCCTTCAGGACGTGCCTGTCGTTTTAGCCAGCGGGTCGTCGCTGGTTATGTCTTTGCAGGGCTGAGAAGACCTTAAACCTGGGTCCATGTCGTACAAGAGGATAGCAAAAGCTGTAGGATCAGACCTGACTAGGGGTGGCAAGAGGAGGGAAGGGCACATTGCCCTTCTGAAGTTTCTTTTGGACTTTTGCTGTTAACTTCAGGGTGAGCGGAACAGACTCTCTGTCTTATAGAAGGGTTTCTGAAAAACAGCCCTCAGACTCTTTGATATTTTTCCTTTTTCAAAGGATCTGTCTCTGAAATGTGCCCCCACCTACGTTTTTGAAGCCAGATCTATACAACTTGAGAGTAAACAGAAGACCCCAAGGCTAGCCCTGGGTGCGTGTACATCAGACAGCAGTGTAAATCTACAGGGTTTTGTTTTTCCTGACAGTTCTGAGCTTGCATTCGGAGCTTTAGGAAAAGCAAGCCCTGCACTTTAGAGGGTCCTGAACTTTCAGAGCTTCATGCCCCCTGCTTCTTCCCACTTCCCTAAAACCTGTGAACTGGACTTTAACACGTTTCTCTGCCTCACAGCACAAAGACATGCTGAATACCCCCTTTACCCAGCAAACTGGGGCAGGAGGATTTCAGAAAAGAACCAAGAACTACAAAGGAACTCCAGGATGTGGCGTCTTTTAGGAACGTGACAAGCAAAGCTGTGGAGAATGGTCAAATGCCAACAAATATGAGCAGGACAGAAAATCTTGAATGAAGAAGATGACTGATAGCTTCACAGGGGCACTCTCTTGCGGGAGGGGGCACTAGCAGTGAAGCTCTGCTGCCTGGGCGATGAGTGCATGGGGTGAGGGGTGAGGAAGGCTTGTCTCATTTTCTTCCTTGCTTGCCTTCACTACTTTTGACCACATTTCTGTCTTTCTCTTTTCCTCCCACCGAAGAGCGACTGCTTGGCTGCAAGGACAAGTCAGGCAGAGCCTCTGTCCCACCGGTGCGGGAGGCGAGAGCCTCTTCTCCCGCTCACTTTGGGAGATGGAGCTAGCCCTGCCCGCTGGGGCAGCCGTGCCCGCTCACCCTGGAGAAGCAGGCAAAGGGAGAGCAAACTCATCGCTGCCTCTCCGCGGGGAAAACCGGGTCAAATGCAGAGCTAACTGTCCTCCTGCTGTTTAAATCCTCACAGTTTCTATACCTAAAAGAACCCGGCCTTCATATTTCTTTGCTTCCCCCCTGCTGAAAATAAGCTTCTAGGATTTTGTTTGACAGTGCTCCTGGGGGTGAAACCAGGGCAGAATGTGTAGTCACTTGGAAAGATTCTGATTTTAGGTATCTTTACTGCTTTTAATGGTTTATACCATTTAAAAATACCTGGAAATGCTACCACTTCCCTGTCTTTTGTGATAGTGAAGCCTTCTTTTATTTTCTCCCACCAGTCTTCTTTTCTGGGAGCAGGATTGGTTAATTCTATGGTGAATTTGTTTCACTGGCAGGATTGTAACTTTTTCTGACCAGGGAATAGTGCTGCAATTTGGCCTGCTAGTAATAGTCAACTTGCTGGACTGCTCTCATGAAGGTGCGGTATTCCTGCAGAGCAAAGCAGGCTTGTCCAGGGAACATAAAGAGGATACCCCCCACTTGTATTAACAATTGCACAAGCTTGATGGTAGTTGAGAATGTTGAAAAAACCCAAACCAAAACAATGTAAATGGGTGTTTCTGTGGAAAAGTGACATTTTACTCTCCACGTATGCAAAACAGTCTAAAGTTTAAATGAAGTTTCAGCTGAGGACTGCTGAATCCAGAATGGTATTTACAAGTGAAAGTCTACAAGGACCAGCAGGGAGTATCCAGCACTCACTGGAGTCCAGGCACACAAGCTGATTTTACTAAATTTATAAAAATTATCTTTGCTTATGGAAATAATTCCTTGGGGGTCAGTTCTCTCAACCAAAGCTCACAAGATCAAAAGTATAAAAAGAGAAACTGGGTTTTCCTTTTTGGAGAGCGATTCTAGTCCGCATGGATGGAGCTTAGGATTCTGGACTGACAGTTATGTTGTTCCTGGGTGTTAGCTGTGGCTTTATCTTAACTCTCCCTTTTTTCAGATATTAGGTGGCTGTTTAACTACGATAATCATGTTTCAGGTGAAGAGCGCAATGTAAACAGGCTTCTCAGTCATTTGACTATTCATCTGCATAAATGAACTCTGGAAATGTGTTGGGACTCTCTCTTTATAGAGAAAACAATGCTTAATTTTTCAGCGCTGATGTTTATTGTTTTAGATAATATAATTTTTCATTTTTGTTTGTAAATGTCCCTGTATTAACACCACTTTTTTTGGAGTTATGCACTAGTGGAACTCCTGTTATTTTCTGGAAATCAATGTGATGTTGTGCAGTTTTAACAATGGGCAAAAAGTATAGTTTGTATGGGAAATGGTACTTCAGAAATAAAGTTTACCAAGTGCTATGAGCAAAACAGGTCACTGTTTCGAATCCGATTCAATATTCGTATTTCTATATGTCTCCACATGGTTCAGCTAAGTGCAGGTGCAGTGGAGTGTACACAGAAATGTAAAGACAGAAGCATGTTGTGCTTTTCTTATTCAGAAGATCCATTAAAGAAGGAATAGAGCAGGCATTGTGGAGTGTGTGGGAAAGGTACATGGAGTTGCACTGGGTTTATTATAACAGTCTTCTTTATTGGAATCAATAAGCTCTGAAAATTTACAAGAATATGGCATTGCTCTTTTTTTGCTCCACTGATTACTAAAATTATTTCTGATCCTGACCCTGATTACTTTATATGACACATAGCAGTCAGTCAGAATGAAGGATGCTGTTAAAACACATTCGACCAAAAACCTTGCGTAAATATTTACTTCAGTGGATTTGTTGTGTTTTTAAGTTGCTAGGAATATCAAAATAGGAATGATAAGACCAAATTTTAAGCATACCGGTGCATGTTTGTATGGTGGCCAGGCCTGAATCTCAGGACATCAACTTAATGTAATGAATAATTCAAAATGTAAACCATCACTCTGCACTCTTGGCCTACACTCACTGAAACAGGATAAACCTTGGCAATGGCCACGTGAATGTTAAGTATACTTATATCACCAAAGATTTAATGGACTGGGTGTGAGTTTTAGTTGAATGTTTATTGCCAGTTCCTAGAATAATAGTAAACAACATTAACTTTTGTAGATGTATGGAAGAAATGTCATTTGTCTCTAATTCCCAGATTAGCAGATTCCCAGTAGCTGTTTCAATTGTCTTGAATTCTTTGTGCTCAGTGACCAAATTTTAATTTAATTTTTAAAATTGGCTAGATTTGACATTAATTTTGTTCTGGATGGTCAGAATGGCTGTAACTGGAAAATGTTACACCGGACAGTACCATCTACCCTTTGCTGGAATACGTATTTGTTTACTGTCATCCTCTTCAGCGTAAAGTCACTCATCAAAATGGTATACTTTAATAAAAGCTCATCCGATCTTTTACAAAAAACTAATCTCAATTTTAACCTCACTGGTTATTTAATCAATTAAAAACCATACCAAATTAAGTATAGGAGCAAGCTGTGTTGCAGTCATAGAAACAGTAGCTCTGTTGTTTGGACAAACTGAGATTTAGGATTAACAGGGTGGTAAGATTAGACCCTTGTTATGAAACAAAGACTATTTTATAACATGGATCTAGAATGCCAAGAATATAACTCTTTAAAACTTCAAAAGTGTTTTGATATTTTGTCCAACATCAATTATTTACTGTACTTGTGTGTAGCTGAACTTCACATTACAGATAACCAGAACTAAAAATGGCCTTTATAACAGATCATGAATTTTTAGAGAATGGCTTTCCTGGGGTCAGAAAAGTTAAACAATAGCAGTAAGACTGGGTAAATCAGAGAAGAAAAAAGATTTCTTTTGTTAAAAAAGAGTTTTCATGTTTATGTATTTACCTTATTATAACATTATCTTCTTTCTTCTGGAGAAAATACAATCACTATCTCGGTGACTTCCACTGTTAACAGCTGATATTGTATACAGCCCTTGACAAGAAGAGTACTCATCTATTATTTCCACAGATAAATTACAGTAAAGATGCCCTTTTTCATAAATCCAGCTACCTACAGGAGATTTTGATAAATCAGATAGCATGGGAACAGAGCTGGAAGTTCAGTGTTTTCCCAACTGAATATTTTGGGTTCCAATAAAAAAGGCACATCCATGGAAAGTTTGGGCGGTCAAGTTAAGAGTCTTAGCACAGTCTTGTTCTGAAGCACCACAAAATATTGGTCAGAAACTTAAAACAAGTCACACAACTAACAGAGTCTCAGACTTTCTTTTCATCTGAAATCTCGCCAGCGCAGAAGATAGCAGATATCATCAGGAAGGTAGCACTGGTTTTGATACTATATTCGTTTGATCTGTGCTGGCATCAGCATGGAACAGAGTGAGTCAAAGGATACTCCTAACTTAAAAAGACCTCTGTATTTTCTAAAGGTATCTGTAAGGGTCAGGGGAACATCTGTAAAGATGTTACTCATCCAATCCTTCCCCTTCATCCAGCCACACACTTCTACCCCAGGGAGCTTATCAAAGCCACAGTCACTTCCCCATACATCCCAAATTCTGGCTCAAATAGTTAAAGTATTTATTTGTGGGAAGAGATTTTTTTTTCACCGGACAGTTCTCATTGGTTTTTTTGCACCCATATTGTTTCTTGGGCTTTTTTGTCCAGTGCCAGGGGACAAAGGACTAGCTCCAGTCAGAAGTACAGCTAAAAATTAAGATCTGACTAGAGACGTGAAGGAGGGGAAAAAAAAGTGCCTAAAGGTGAAGGCAGATGTGGTGACAGTGAGACTGCAAAGGAGGAGAAAACAGCGGTAAGTTCTGCCCTGCCATAAAGAAACTATTTTCTGAGCAGAATTTAAGCATGAACTGCGAAAAGGCTTTAACTGTGGGTGAATCCCTTTTGCCATTAGCCTTCTGATACATGTAGTGTTTACTTTTTAATGCCACTGTTTGTGCATCTTGAAAAGTTAATTGGAGTCACATCATGTCCTTGAACGTTTCGCTTTTCAGTATGGTATTATGGAAAGACATGCAGAGCAATCTAGAGGGCAAAAAACCCTAGTGGTAGGATCTCCTGTGGTTCTTTGTTTCCTTCTGTTTTAGATGCTGGCCGTCTTTGTAAGGTAAGATTTTTGACACCAATATGTTAATTGGCTAAACATACCCATCTGTGTAATTTTACTTCAGTTTATACTTCACTGGTCGTGCACCCATTATGCTTCAACATGGTAAAATTACATGCTTCTAGCCAAATCAATTTGATCGAAAACCATAAATTTCAATCTGTTCAATATGCCATTGTAGTTTGCTGAGAAACTGGTTAAAGTATCACAATTTAACCTTGTTTTCTTGTGCCCTCTACTGTCCTGATCTACTTTCTGGGCCAGTAAAATTCAAATATCAAAGGACATAGTGTTCCCATGTTATCAAAGAGAACACAAACACAGACACACATTTTTCAGAAGCTCTGTGTTTATTGGTCAAATATGTGGATTTGCTTGTGGATGAGGCAGTGAGAGAAAAAAAAAGGAGCTATCTAAGGTACATAGCGTTCTGTCCTTGACATTAACTTTCATTTGCAGTACCGTCTATTGTAGAGAAGAAATCTTTTGTTAATGATTTTAATCCATGTAATAGAATTTAGTAGAGAATCTTATCTGGGCTACAGGATTAAAATTATCAAATTAAACATTATTTCAAATGCTCCAATTCTATAAAGATTTGTCTAATCTGCTTGAAGCGATTTCTGTGAAGCCTTGCTTTTCTTGTTCTCCCATTCTGCTAATGTCTAGAGTCATCCTTAGGCTGCCTTCACAGCAGCAAAGTTTTCAGTTAAGGAGTGTTTGAAGCTTGAATCTTAGACTATTCCCATTTTGTAAATATTACTCCTGTTTTATCATATTAGGGCACTCAGACTGATACATTATGAATACAATATTTGTGTTTGTTGGCTTTGAAGAATATGTTGAGCCTTAGGCAAGACCACAGCAAAATAAAGGGAGGTGCAATGCTCATGCTGACCAAGACAGGCAACTGGTGGAAACTGGAGATTTCTTGGAAGAGTATCATATTACATCCTAACATTGTAACAAATAGGTCAAATACTGCTTGGTGATTCAGTTACCAGATTGCCCAAAATAACAGTCCTACAGCTCTATTCTGTCTACACCAGATGCATGCATTTTAAGGTATCAGCACTTTAAAGCAGTGGTATGGTCTCATAATAAAACCTAAGGGATCTTTCATGTTTAGTGTTAATCATTTCTGATGGCTCCACTTCTTCCAGGTCACAAAGGTGGGGTGCTGGGAATATCCCTGGTCAGTTCTAGGACTGACTGGAGAGTTGGGATTGATGATATCTTGGCTAAATTGTCAGCATCAATTAGAGTAGTCCTACTGCTTTATTCTGAATGCATCTTCCAGGGCTGTTTCTCTGCTGTTTGGTTTCCTGACCTTGCAGACAGCACTATGTAGGGTGCCTGCTACCTTTCAGTAATTTACAGTCAAAGTAACTAAAGCGGTAGTGTTGGGAAAATGACCTGTGCAATATAGTGCTCTACTTTCTGAGCCTTCAACATCCCTGCCATGATATAAAAGAAACCTCTCTAGGTGGTGGATGTCTTTTATATTGTTTTTGATATTTGTTGTTGTTTACTGAAAGGGTAATAAATATGTCTTTTTCCATGAAAGGTCTTCCACATGATAAAGCTTCCCTTGGAGGACTGGAGTGATGGTGTCCCTTCTGCTCATATCAGCTCTGCTGTGCTGAAGTTTGCAGCAGGAATCTCTTCTCACATAGCAGCTCACACTGAGAGGGGACTGCCTTGAGTAAGTAGACGTTGGAGTTCATCAGCACTTCAGTTTCCTGAAACCATCTTTTTGACAGGATGCTTTTCTCAGTACTTGTGCTGGAGTCTTATGTCATGTTCCTCAACATAGTGTACTTGTCTCCCAGTAATCCCAGGTACTGTCATTCTTGCCTAGGAGCTCTCAGAAGAGCTAGAGGTGGAGGCTTGCCACCTGCCATAGCACCTTGAGTTTCAGTGCAGGGTTCAGCCAAAGTAGTCATGAAAGAAAAGCACAAATTCAACAGCTAAATATACCTATCTCATGATTTGGAATGGATCTGTTCACTGAAACTGGTAAAGAAAACACGAGGATGGCTAGGTAATAAGCAGAATTGGAAACTCATTAATACTGCAAAATTTCCCACCAGTGTAGCATGTTCACACTTTCTTGACTATCTTGCCCTTCCAAGACCTGTCTCTGTAACTCCACTTCTTATTCACAGAGTGTTGTTATCTGTAATGCTCATCTCAGTTCTTAGTTTTCTGCTGCCTTCTGGGTCCCTTGAACCAAGTCCTCTTTCTTTTCTAGCTTCCCACCCCAGGAGTCAAGCAGCCCTTCCAGGTCTGAGCTCCTGGTTGGACAGGTTTTTGAAAAGAAGCCTCTTGATCTGCCTGGCTTTAGCAACAGCAGCTTTCTAGCACTAGTAGTCAGCTTTATGTTTTTTAACTATAGGAAAAATTTGGTGGAAAGTCATAATTAAACAATAATTTCAGATAGCTATTTTTCTATTAGATAATAGGTATGTCTTACCAAAGCAACCACCACCACCACCCACCTCCCATATATCTTCTTTGTTGGCTTGATGGTATTGTTTGTTGTTGCTGTTTTGTTAGAATGATAATACTCTGGGAAACTTAGGTAGAAGCTAAACTAATTATTTTACAAGGAAAATAAGTGGGTTTGGACCAGCTCTAGTGATTATGTTAATAATTTAATTAATGAAGTTTAGAAGGTACTATTGAGCAAACTCATCAGAAAATAAACATGTCATCAGATGCTTCATGGAGAAAGTAGAGGTAGAATTCAGGTCTCTGTTCCAGATAGACTCCCAGGAAATGAGCTTCATGGTTTGAAAGCAGAATAGAGATTAATTTTAAGTCTCCTGATAGAGGGCATTGAGACATACACCTGGTTAATACAGCTGTCCCTAACAACTAGAAATGGAAATGTGAGTGCTGTTTTGAAGCCAGCTTTCTAGCATATGTTGTATATGTCATGCTTTCAGTGTGTCAGGCATGTCATCCTTTATTTCCATTCTGTATGGTGTTTCTTGTGTGCTTATGGCATTCACATTTATTTATTACTCAATTTTTGGCTCAAGACACTTTTCATCATGTTCTTTTCCTTTTGTAGAAGGCTTAGCAGCAGTGTTGAAACGCCATTCTGTCCCTGCAAGTGGATCCAGTAAGATTTCTCCAGTGCTTCCTATGTATTTCACCCTTAAAAAAAAAGACAGACTGGATGCCATCTAGAGGGACCTTGACAGGCTTGAGAGGTGGGCCTGTGCGAACCTCATGAAGTTCAACAAGGCCAAGTGCAAGGTCCTGCACATGGGTCGGGGCAATCCCAAGCACAAATACAGGCTGGGCAATGAGTGGATTGAGAGCAGACCTGCGGAGAAGGACTTGGAGGTATTAGTGCATGAAAAACTGAATATAAGCCAGCAATGCACGCTCACAGCCCAGAAAGCCAATCGCATTCTGGGCTGCATCAAAAGCAGTGTGGCCAGCAGGTTAAGGTAGGTGATTCTGCCTCTCTACTCCACTCTCATGCGACCCCACCTGCAGTACTGCATTCAGCTCTGGGGTCCTCAGTACAAGAAAAACATGGACCTGTTGGAGTGAGTCCAGAGGAGGGCCACAAAAAGGATGAGAGGGCTGGAGCATCTCCCCTATGAGGACAGGCTGAGAGAGTTGGGGTTGTTCAGCCTGGAGAAGAGAAGGCTCCAGGGAGACCTTACAGCAGCCTTCCAGTACTTAAAGGGGGCCTACAGGAAAGATGGGGAGGGACGCTTTAACAGGGAGTGTAGTGATAGGACGAGGGGTAACGGTTTTAAACTGAAAGAGGGTAGATTTAGATTAAGTATTAGGAAGAAGTTCTTTACTGTGAGGGTGGTGAGACACTGGAACAGGTTGCCCAGAGAAGCTGTGGATGCCCCATCCCTGGAAGTGTCCAAGGCCAGGTTGGATGGGGCTTTGAGCAACCTGGTCTAGTGGAAGGTGTCCTTGCCCATGGCAGGGGGGTTGGAACTAGATGATCTTTAAAGTCTTTTCCAACCCAAACCATTCTATGATTCTTCACTGAGTTTACACTGTGCAATATCTTGTTTGCTTCTAATTTATAATGTGAAACACAGATTAATCATCTTGCCCACAGAGCCTTCTATCATATAAAAAGCATTGCTTGCCTTTAAGCCATTAATTTTTCTGAGTTTGCTCATCTAAGATTTATTAATGTAATTCCCCTGATGCTGCTTCCTCTTGAGCTTTTGATTATGACATTGTAGTACAATCAGCAGAGTGCTGGTCAGCTCCTTAGTTGTTACATTTTTGGGAACTGCATTTCCTTTGTTCTTCATACTGGTTTTTATCATATTGATTATTTCTATGTGGTGTTTACATGTTTCCAGGACATACTGTTCTGCTTCAACTGAGATTTAAAAAGCATTTGACACCCTAAATGTCAGATCAGTTATTTCATATTTAACTTGATTCAAATTAGTGCAATACTGAGTCCTGGGACTCTTTTCCAGAGCTGGTTGGCACAAAGCTGGAAGCCATTGGGAACTTAAAATAAAACTGCATTCGCAAAAGCAGAGTCCTTTAGGTTCTTTTGGTTTATAACACTATTGATGGAAGCCTATGTACATGAGCATAGAAAGCATGATCGTGCAACCTATACGGTAGTGTGTGCACATATCCATATATCTTTTGGCCCAGGCCCAGCCATTAGACATGACTAGGCTGGCAGAAACAGAGATATCCCCCTCCAGGGTTTCAACCAGGTTTGCTGTTTTTCCACAGCAGGGCCAGGACAACCACTAGAAATGGAACAATTTCACCAAGGACGGTGTTAATTCAGATTAAAACACAAGGAATCAGCCACTGTTGCTCTGTGTTTTCTTTGAGGGCATTCATCCTCCCGGAGCCTGGAAGGTCCACGCGGACCAGCCCAATGCAGCGAAGGGTGCGTGGTCAGGGCAGCTGGCACTAACCCATCACATATCAGCCCACGGAAAGTTTGTGGTGTGCCCTGTTATCAGTGACTTGTGCACTGCTGATGGCAGAAAGGTCAGACACTGCTTAATGAAACCATGAAGCCCAAAGCCCATGTGAACCTGTAAACTTGGGTATGGGAACAGAGAAGATGTCATTGCTGCTGGTACGTGTGCCTACATAGCACACTATGGAAGTCTCTCTGCGAGCTCTGTGCTCTTCTTGCTCAGATAGAAGCCTTATTACTGAGAGCAGCGTCTTTCTGTGGCATTTGGTGCCTGGCTCCATTAAGGTGCCTGCGTCTGATCAGGGCGTAGGCTGTGACTGAAAGGAGGTTGTAGCGAGGTGGCTGTTGGTCTCTTCTCCCAACTAACAAGTGATAGGACAAGAGGAAATGGCCTCAAGTTGCACCAGGGGAGGTTTACATTGGATATTAGGAAAAATTTCTTCACCAAAAGGGTTATCAAGCATTGGAACAGGCTGCCCAGGGAAGTGGTTGAATTGCCGTCCCTGGAGGTATTTAAAAGATGGGTAGATGTGGTGCTTTGGGACATGGTTTAGTGGTGGACTTGGCAGTGTTAGGTTGATGTTGGACTCCATCATCTTAAAGGTCTTTTCCAACCTAAATGATTCTATGATTACAGCCAAGGTGTTTATCAGGGGGTGGTTTCATTCAGTGCTGAGTTCCCAATAACTAACATAACTTAGCACAAACCCCTGTGCAACAGAAACAGCTGAAGCAAAATCTTGTGTTCTGACCCAAAAGGAAAAAAAAGCTTAAAGTTTAATACAGGATTTCAAATATTTATATCCAATCTGTTAATAACACTTATTCCTACAGTTTATGAGATGCTTTGCAAGTCTCATCGTTAGCTATAGTGCACCTCCCATCTGAGATAAAACAAGTTTGGATTTTTTTTCAGTTTTGTTTAAGATTGAACAACCTGTATAAAATATAGGTCCAGGTTTACTCTACCTTTGTTTTGTCAGTCATTACACAAATCATAACTAGAACCATCAAATCTTCTCTTTTATGCAACTGGTTTGTAAATCATCCCTTTGTAGATCTAAAGGATACTGTGTTCCCAAAAGTAGTTGCCTTATGGAAATGACACTATGAACTTTCTGCTAAGGCTGTACTCTTATTAAAAATGCCATGTTCTTTAAACATACATTAACTGAGGCCAAAGCTTTCATTTCTTTTGGACTTCAATATTGTTGTATTAATGCTTATGATCCAGAAGTCATTAGTAGATGATATTAAGAGTACTGCCCCAGTCCTTTTCAAAAAGCTGTTTGATGGCACTTCAGGTTTGCACTTTCTGTGGAAAACCTAGACATGACATTATTGCTTTTTCTTCCACAAGTTAGTATAGATTTACAAGCCACTGAGTAAAGGAAGAGGTAAAAAGGCAATTTTGAGGGATTCTGAGGAGTGGGTGTATTTTTAGTAAGTAAAGAGTATCTTGACGTGTCGTTTCCCATCTGGCATTTTTCATCAGTGTTTCACAACACTGTGGTTGTTCCATGACATACCACTGTCCCACTCAGAGACAGGAAGATGCTTTTAAACCCACTGTTGGGGAGAGTCAGAGGTCCCTGTGCAGGGTAGAAAGTGAACACAGACGGAGGCAGGTCAGAAGGGCTAAGCATATGGCAGCAGTGGTCGGTAAGAACTGCAACAGCGTTTAAGGGAGATGGCTGAGTTCAGGACGTAGAAAGGCGAACTGTAGGACTCTCCGGTTGTGACGCATGGCATTTCCTGGGATGCTGACTCCAAGGAAGCAACTTATGAGAGCAAATGTCAATCTGATTGACTGGCCTAAACTGGGGGTTTTTCCTCTCAGGGCAAATTTCCTACAGTTCAAAGTGGGGGGAGTTTTCCTACATGCTTCCTGACACCTTCTCATTCAACAAAGCTGGTCTGACAAAACAGCTGGCATCTCTAAAAGCAGCTAGCTGTGATACAATGTAGTAGCAGAAGAAGAAGGAAACAGAGAAAAACCCTCTCCTTATTCTATTGCTGCCAGTGCTGGTCAAAGCAAAGTGCTCTTCTTCAGTCATTCTTCCCAATTTAATCAGTGCAGTGCAGTGCAGTGCAGTGCTGCTGAGCTGTACATGGGTGGCAAGAGGGAAAATGAAGTGTTTGCGTTTGTCTTGCTGTGGAGCAATTGCCTTGGAACACATACCCATCTGCAGGACAACAAGGAGAAAGAAGACCTCACTGTCCATCCCATCACAGCTGCCCAAATCCATGCTGATTTATGTAGGGCTTGTGGGAGCAGTACCCTCCCAGTGATTTTACAGCCTTTGGTGCTGTATTTTTATAGTCTGTATAATCAGATAATTCCATATGGAACGGGTCAATGTCATGTTAGCTGTGCCGTGCTGGCACCATGAGTGATCATAGCTGATGTATGGGCTGTTTGCTGACATGGGTGAGCAAATGTTCAGAAATAAGGAGCTAATGTGAAATGGGAATGTTAACTGAGGACATCAATTCATCATTCTCCTTGGGATTACTTTTGAAGTCCGCTGCTCTAGAATTTTGTTCCATTTTCAGCTTTGCAGAAAAGGACCTGGCAGCTGTGGAGGATGAGTTGAACAAGAGTCAACAGGGTGCTGTTGCAGCAAAGGTGGTCAACCACATTCTGGGCTCTATTAACAAAACTGTAGCCAGCAGGACCAGACACAAGATTAATTCTCTGTCTCTGGCACTCATGAGGTTGTGTCTGGAGTACTGTGTCCAGTTTTGGACAAGAAAGAGTTGACCAGCTGGAACTCATCTGGCCGAGGCTGAGGGAGCTGGGTTTTTTCAGCCTGGAGAAGAAAAGGCTTGGTGGGACATCAAATTGCTGTCTTGACCTGTCTTGTGGCAAGATTTCAGGATGCCCAAGATGCAGTTCTCTGGGTATCAGAGCTGTTTACATTTGCAGATCCTGCACTCCTGTGTTTAATCACACAGTGGTCACTTGTGGGAACTGAGACATGTCACACTTTAGGTCTGAGGCAAAACTGAGGGGGAAAGAACAACCGTTACATGAGCAAACTCAGTGTGTAGGATATTGCCACTGGGCAGTCAGTGCATTGCACCTCCAGAACAGATCCTGGCAATCTATCTTTACTTGCAAGGAAAATGAATGCTTAATTTCAGTCCCACTATGTCAGAGGCAAGCAGTGATTTTTTTCACTACCTTATCCAGCCATTTCAGGACAACTCAGTTAATACTTATGTCCAGAGGTTTTGTACATCATTCATCATCTCCTATTCCTATTCTCAGGCTGGGCTGACTGATTTGAATCTGTGCTGAGTGGAGGCACTTGGGATGAAGTGGTATGAGTTCCTATTGTGCAGTTGTCCTTCCCTCACCCATTCTTGAGGAGGTTTTCCACTTAGAAGGGACTGAAGAACCATGGCATAGCCAGGAGCAGAAACTCAGAGGAACCCAGGACAGACATCCCAGCTGGTGAGTCCCTATGGCTCAGTGGAGCACCATGTAAATCTGCCAGCCTGGGTTGCCAAGCTTTCTGGCAGGTCTGTCCAGCTGGGGCAGAGGACACACACTGGCATAGCTAACCCTGCTTCTGATTGCCGTGATGGCTCCCACAGAGCTAACTGAAGCATCTCTGCATGCCACTTCTGGGGTTTACTCACTGTGGTTACTAGCTTGGATGAGTCTGTACTCATTGTGTACACCAGTCAAACCGCTGGTTCATAGAAGGACTGAATGAAACTGCTTGAAAATTATAACCAAATGTTAAACAATAGTCACTGAGTAGTAACAGATGTGACTAGGCCAGTCAAGTGTTATTAAGGCCTTGCCTTGGTATGCAGCAGCTTTTGGACTAGAATAAGGCTAAACACAGTCCTGCATTTTTATTTTCTATATCATGGGAATGTGTTACACACTCTGAAGAGACCAGGATAAATGGCGACTACAAATGTGTTAGAAATTCTAACCTGGTAAGAGAAACTTGATCTTGAAAATATGCTGCAATGCTTTTCGGCACATTTGAGCTACATTTTGTTTACAGCAAGCTTTAGTAGAACGATTGGATGCTCGCATCATGGTACTGTACTTACTAACAGTATGCTCTGAGGTTATAGCTGGGTACTTTTATTTGTGTGGGCACATTTCAGAAAGCAGGAGACCAAAGGTATCATCTCAGGAGGTACCCTTAGGCACTCTGCTGAAGTACACTGCCTGCTGGGACAATGCTTTTTTGGAAATAGGAGTTTTACAGACCCAGTGGGTAGGTTTCCTTTCAGTTAGGTCCTTTGTGCAGCAGTAGGCTGCAAGCAAATTCAGGGAGTAACATTATTGTTGAACACTGACATTAAGCTTGGCCCTGTGAGGGCAAATGTTGCTCTGAAAAGATTTATACCTTTCATGTATACATTTGTGTACACGTGCAAAATAGGAGGCAGTGATATAGTCACCTTTTCTCACATGTTCAGTGCTAGGCACTTTAGATGGCTGTCAAATGCTCAGTGAAGATTACTGACTTTACAGTGGCAGTAAATGAAAAAAAAATAAAAATCACTGATGTCCAGAATTAATCATTCATTTCTAAATCAGTTTTCATGTGGCAAAAGAACATGCAGTGTGAGAATGGCAGCCTGCACACTCCTAATCTTGCTCTTTGTCTCGTGATGCAAGTGGCAGAGCTCTATCTCTAATACAAATAAAATGAGATTAGTATCTAGAGGGCTTTGTGAATTGACAAGTACTTGGAAAGACAGTAAGTACTAAGTTACCAGTACATTGTTGGCTAGTAATGTCTCAAGTCCCTATTAGGAAAAGGGTTTGGTAATATGGACATTTTCTACCTTACTCACAGTTCTATGCCAGAGGCATACAGGACACAGGAAGAGCAGTAAGAGACATTTTCTGTGTCAGAGAGAGCAGAAGACCAGGCACATGCCCATGTCTCATGTAGACTTCAACTCTTGTGGACTACAAAGAAGATGCTGAGAATGCAAAAGGGAACGGTTTGGCTGTTCTGGGCCACAGGTCTCCCTGGGAGCGATGAAGAGGTTACTGAAAATCAGAGTTGTTCTGACAGAATTACTCTCATTGATGACATATCATCTGACACAGTGCTTGAAAATCTGGGATGCTCAAAAATGAAACCAGCTCAAAGTACAAGGCACCATATTCCTAATTTCTTTACTGTCTGACAGTGCCCTGCTGCATTCACTGAGCATAAGTAAAGCTAAATTGTGAAATCCAGTTAGTACTTTTTTGGTAGGACATAAGAAGTAGGAGAAGATAAATACTTTAGCTCAATATTTAAAATTTGGAACAAATAGAGTAATTCAATAGGTTAGTGGAACATCTCTCTGAAAAAGTGATTATAGAACACTAGAGAAAACATCAATATTGTGTAACTTAAGTTTATCTTATTAATGCCAGAAACCTTTTCATAATGCCGTTATGTAATGATTTCCTGGTTTATTGCTTGTATTTTAAACAAACTTCTGCATTCAAAACGTGCAATTACCAGCTTCAAAATCCTTTTTTTTTTTTTTTTTTTCATAAGTAGGGCACATAAAGTCCTTTATGTAAAGAACAGACAAGAAGTCAGTTGTTCACCTCATGCCCAGGCATCTCATTTCTGGGCATCTTATCTTATGTGTTTTATAAAGCTGACTGTAAGAAAATGTTTGCACTTTGACAGGGCAGGTATGTCACTACTATTAATGCCATTTCTGGCAACCAGAACTGTACTATACAGTTTCGTGCTAAGCTGTTGTTTCCTTCCCCTGCAAATCTCCACCCTGTACCCTGTGATGATACCATGAATATAACTGAAGGCTCCAAATACCAAGCAGATGTGGTAAGTTGGAGAAATCACTGCAATGCCTGGCAATGCTGCTTCTCATTCAGATTAAAATGGTGCATGGGCACGTTTTCATAGAAGGCCCTTTTCACATGTTAAAAAAAAGTCAGTGCTTGACATAATTGTATTAGATATTAGAAAGTTGATGTGAATTTTTTGCTTGATGCAAACATCGGTCATCTGCAGTTTCTGTGTTTGAAAAGTAATTCTTGTCTCCCTTTTTAGAGACCATCAGGCTGAGCAATTTTTAGTCATCCAGTAACTGCACAACTTTTGGTATTTATCTAATAGGCAAGACTGGACTGTTACAGATTGATGGTCTTATGTTGATTTTCTGAAAATGTATTTATTGATGTTATTAAAAAGACAGAAATGCCTATATGGCTGTAGGCACTCCAGCAAGTTTTTAACAATGCAATGGACGTAGTGAAATCCAAAAGGTAGTGGATATCAACCTAGCAAGTTGGTTTTCAAAGGGCAGATCAGGTGGCTGGATGCCATGCCGTATCCTTTGGGAGTTGTGGGAAGCCCCTCCAAAGCCCTGTAGACCAGAGGCAGACCCTAGCTGGCCTATGTAGACCCAAACCACCACCATTTTTCTGTTTCATTGGGCTCAAGTTAGGCTCTTCCTGTTTGTGTGTTTTTACTTCAGGTATTTCTTCCACCTAGAGATGAATATCTTTTCTTTGTTGCTAGGACTTTCCAGGCTGATCCAGCTTCGGGGAACTTGAGCTGTCCTGAGCGAATGCCAGAAAATGTCCTTTAATTTCATGGGTCACTTACGCTTGTGTTCAGGCGTGACATGATCCAATACCCATCATTTCAGAGACTGACCTTGCCCATCAGAAAATATACAAGTTAAAAATGTTTAATCCTTCTTGCAGCCAGAGACACAGAGACCCGAGGGAAAGACTGGCTCCGGCAGTAATATGTTTGCTGCACGCTGCGGATGCATCCTGCGCGTGGGCTGAGCTGCCGGCTGCCCTCGGTTACCTTACCTGGAGCCACGTATGCCAGTTGTGAAACCGCTCTCCTGGCACATTGGTATAAATTTGGGTTGTACAAAGTCAATATTTTCCAAAAAGGAGTTTAACTTTAGGCTGATTCAGCAAAGCCTGCCTAGAAAAAGCTGTTTAATTTCCCTGGGAACTGTTGGTACCCTGGATCTCTATAAATGTACTTATTCAGATACTTTAGAGCACAAGAATGTGACAGAGTGTACGGAGGTGCTGACACTCCCGAGGAAGTGCTGGCTTGGGCTAGTGTGGGCAAGCAGGGACCCGTGGGGCCCCACGGAGATGGGCTCGGGACCCAGATCGGCCCAACCCACAGTTGCAGTATCGTGCCTCAGCGAGCAGTTACGCTGCTCGGCATTTTGGAGGTAGCTCACACGAAGCCAGCCTCAGCGTCTGCCTTGTGACTGCCCAGATCCTTCACATCATCTCTGGCCCTTCAGCAGATCTGCTTTTGTCTGTCTGTTCCACCTCATCCGCTCCTGTCCCATGGTGGGAATTCTCTGCTGCCTTCAGTCCCTTAAGCGTTCCCGTGGGACTTAAAAAGAGATGCTCTATTAGCCTTCAATCCCAGGTAATTTTCACCAGGTGTAATTACAGCCTGACTTCTCTCCATTCCCCCTGAAATTTTGCTTTGAAATTGTCTGTCGCTGCTTCTTATTAGAAAAGCCTTTTCACTTCACTCGGGGTAACTGCACTTCAGAAATGAGTAAAGTGATTTCTAAATGCAGCTTGAAAATGCTTTCAGCTGAGGGTTACTCTGGCTTTTTTTTTTTTTTCCAGACAAAATGCAGTAAATTGTTAGTCAACAAAGGAGGTGGAAGTTGAAGCTTTATGTGTAGACATCGGAGAGGAGTCTGGCTGATGAAAGGAAAGGTAAAATAATTCCTTCTTCTTTGAAAGCTGACCTTTCCTCCGGCAAGGTAAATCCAATTACAATAACTGCACTGATTTCATTGCAGTACCACTGGGAGCACTCTAAATCCATAAAATAAATTAGCATAAACACAAAGCACACATGGCAGGTATATGGAAAACTGTTCCAAGTTCTTTCTGTGCAATATTAATGTGGTGTTATTTATCAAAGCCGTGAGTGAAGGCTCACAAGTGAGGGATGAATGTTTTTAGCTACATATGATTTGTGATAGTAAAAGAATAAACATTGCTGCTTACTGCTAGGAGGATGTCTCTTTGCAGAAGGGTTAGTAAAAGAAGAATTTCTACTCCTTGTCCATCACTGAGATTAATTCAGATCCTATTCCACAAGCTTTGTGGAAACATATTTTCTCTATTTCTGTCATATGCAGTTGTGATAGTTTTGCATTTAATGTTGCAATTTAAAAAATTTAATTTCTTCCTGACAAACTGATTATAAACCTCTTGGTAGACAAGGTTGTACAACATGTGCAAAGACGTGTCAGTATGTTGGGTGATAACAAATGGATAATAACAAAAAATGGGTATGTATGAAAAAAAAATCAGATAAATGACCATGTCTGCAAGTTACTTGCAAGTCCAATGTTATGATTATCTCTTAATAAGAAATTACGTAAAAGGTGATTTTAGCTTTAAGCTGTTAAAAAATGTGTTTGTTGATTCTTAATTCTACCTTCAGGCAAGGCTTGAATTTTAATTGCTGTCATGGGGAAAATGTATAACTAATGCAATATGCAATTAAGGTATTGTTTGATTAATTGTGCTTATAGTTCATTTAGGAAGCCTGTTATTGATACTAGTTACCAGGATAACGGCTGAGGTTGTTACAAATACTTAAATACTTGTACTAAATGGTAAAATCACCCATAAGCAAGTTAACGAATTATAATATTTTATCTCCTCTAATGATATTTGTAATGGATTCTGTGAGAATATTAACCAACAAAACTGGACATCTAGTGAGTCTGTTCAGAACTGGTTAAATCACATATGAAATGTCAGCTTTCGGATTAATTTGTCAGAGGGACTAGAAAGTGGCTCCTTTCTGAACCTTTCATTTCCACCTCAGCCCATGACTGTGATCAACGGCAATTTTGAAGTTAATGGAGACATTTCCACGCGTGTACTGAAGGTACCTCCTGTCGACGCTATTCAAGTCTCCTGGGGAGGGGGGGAGCGGGAGGAGCTGGCGTGAGCTAATTAGAAATGCATGTTATGTGCTGCCTGTAGAACTGCTATGCCACCCATACTTACCGCGTGCCCCGGGCATCGGTCGGTCAGCCTCCGGCTGCGCAGACCTGTCGGGCTCCCGTCAGGCAGCACCTTTGAGCTCAATGCAATTCATACTGCAGATCCTCATCTTGCTTCCCGGTTTAGTGAGGTATCAGACTTACCGGCTAGAAAATCTTTCTTATTGCAAGATCCTTAATGATCAGGACAGTTTTAACAGTAAAGCAGAGCTGGTGCTGAGAGAAAGAACCCCACCCTACTTCAAAACACTGGACCCTAAGAAGAAGAGAAAATCCCTCTACTTCAATGTTTTTATCCACTGATCCAAAATTGCCAAGCACATTTTAATCGTATGTTTTTCTAGAAAATGTAAGAACTGAGCTGAATTCCTCACTTCGTATCATCTATGGGAAGGGAGTGAAATTGTTGCAGTCACTGAATAAATCAGTGTACCTGCCTATACTCACATAGTCCACCTTATAAGTCTCAGTGGTGGAGAACCTTCTTTTTTTAATGCAGCTTCAGACGGTAGCCAGAACATTGCTGGAGTGGCTCCTGCAGGTGAGACAGGTATCTAATCCTCGTCTGAGAGCCCCAAAGCAGCCTGGCAGGAGCCTGATTTCTTCAGGCTTGCACATGCCATTGGCTGAACGAGAAGCTTCAAGGAGGGGGATGCAGAGCGTAGGTATACCCCAGCCTGTGTTGCTACCTTTGAATTAAAAAATATTAACCCCCTCAGAGAAGGAGCAGTTATGCTTGCCCAGATGAATCTCTTTGTGTATGGTAACTCAGCTGACAACAGACATGTTCATAATAAAACCAGACAGGCAATAATCTTAATATCCAACAAAACCGATTGAGACCTCCACCTCGCAAACCCCTTTCCCAAAAGCAGCATCTGTTATCCACACTCTTCAGCACTGTATTGAAAGGGGGAAGAAAAGAGAGGTGATGCAGGAGGGTCAATAAAAACTTATTTCATAGAGGAGTGTTGCAGCCTGGCATTTGATTTTGACATTTAGTTTAGCTATAGCATATAGCATTTCTTTATTTTACCTGTACAGTCTAACAGAACAGGTAAACATACAATTTTGCACAGGCTGCTTTTATGATGGGAAAATGCAAGCTGGTTTTGTTATGTTATCACTGAGTTTTCATTTAGTAATTTCATGCATGTGCCTGCTGTCCTCTCTCTTTTGGTCTTGTACATCCCTTTTTCTGTGCACGTCAGGTGTTTTCATCCCAACATTTTTGCAGGAGATGGAGAAAGAGCACTACTTGAGCAAATAATTCACAACTGTGTTTTTATTTATTTTCTTTTTCTTCTGACATGTACTAAAGTAATGAGCTCTCAGATCTTTCTGGCTAACTTTAATAAATAAATCATGAAAATAATTTAGATTATGAAAAATGTCCTGTGCCAGCTGTGTCTGAATAAAGCAGTTTATATTAAATTCCATCTGAATTTCTATGGCCTGGGATTAGTGGTTCAGTTAATGCCACCGAAGTACAGGCTTCGGCTGACCAAGTTTGCTGTGGTGAAGGGCACTCAGCAGGTAGGTGGCCTCTTAGTCACAGCCTTTCTGAGGACAAGGACCGAGACATTTGCTGCCTCTGTCTTTGCGGAAGATGAGCGAGCCCATCCTGACTGCCCAGCAGGACTCAAGCTTGGCAAGACAGTGGGAACAGCTCCTGGTCCAACCTAAGTGATTGCAAAATAAAAGGTCCAGGCTAATGTAGAGGAGAGTTGACTCCATTGCGTTTGTCAAGCTTTTGTCTTTGAACTCTCTAATTAAAAGAAAAGGATTTAATATATCAACACAAGGGCAGATACATGTTAACATTTCAGAAGGCAATTAAGGGAGCTAGCAAGAGGAAGATATTTTAACAGAAACATTTGGAGCTAATGTATCATTGGAATAATGGTTCTGCTAAATATTAGCAATTATTTCTCCGGGAGTAAGAGATAATTGGACCAGCACATACACATTACCTAGTGCACAGAGAAAGTCGATTAGCTGATTGCCAGCCTGCTAACAGAATCAATGTTATCTTATTCATACATTTGCTGCTTGATTAACATTCAGGGGGAAGCAAATGGAAATGATACCATAAAATCCTCAGTTTGCATTCAGGTATAGCAGCTTCTATGCCATAAAATCTGTATGTATCAGCCATCCGTGCTAAACAACTCTTGTCAGTACTCCTCAGGAGCCAAATGCTTTGGGGCTTTATTTCGGCTATAAATCTGCAGAGGAAACATCATTAAAGCTAGCTGTTTGTGTAGTCATTTATTACTCCGAACCTGATGGATTGCTCAGCACAATCATAGCTTATTTGGACACATTTGGTATCACTTATCACATGGTCTTTGGCTTCCTAAGCAAAACCAACAAATGAACATTTAAAACTTCAACATTGCAATGGAGACATTAGTGTTCCTGTCTCTAAGGAGTTGCCTACTGGAGTCAGCTCCACAGAACACAAGAAGCTGGTGGGGAAGGCTAGGACACGGATTTAGGAGGTATTCCAGTTAGGTACTCTGGGGTAACAAGCCTTGTATATGTGTCCATCCTACAGTAAAGCAAAGCTTGCTCTTCAGCGAGAACGGGGCATTTATTTAACATTTAGCATGGGGCAAGAGTATGCACACGCATAGTTGCCACACAGAGGTAGTTAATACGCTCTAAATCCATAGTCTAATTTTACTTCATGGTAGCTGAACGTTACTACTTTCAATGGGCAAAGCTGAACATCACGATGGCTCATATGCATAATCTTACCCTCTGGGCAGAACTCACCTTGCACATGAACTGGTAAATTCCACTGAGTTTGGCTGTTCAGATCTAGTGAACAGTATTAGCTCCTGCTGGTCCTCCCTGTTTTCTTCACTGCTGGTAGGGGAAACAGTTCCGCAGCCTCTTCTGTGCCAGCTGTGCTGGTGGGCTGCAGCCGGGTAGGTGCTCAGGGGACGCAGAGGCAGAGCAGGGTGCTGCACAGCCAATATACCATCTAGGAGTAAGGTGTCGTGAGGACGGCTCGGGAAGGGACGATACGGGACAAGAGAGTATAACGACACCATGAGCTTTGGTATTTTGCCTTGCAGGAGCGGTGTGTTTTGGAGAAAATTCCCTGATGGACCTGCCAGCTGCACACTGGTTCCTTTTGCAGAGCAGACCTGTTGTGAGTGCAGCTTCTCCAGGAGAAAACAGACCTGGAGGCTCCACCTGAGGTACAAACCAGCCCCTGATAGCGAAATAAGGGTCCAGACACACGGCAGGTCTCACATGCGTGCCTGGCAGGAATGTTTGGTCCAGAGCAGCACGCTAAATGTTGCCTGAATTTAAACTCCTAGACCACATATACTGGAGCAGTGGGGAAATCAGCACTGACTGCTTTGATTTACTGATCTGCTCCTATGGCACTGCATTACTGGCTAATGAAGAAGTAGCCAGTGAAACCTAGGCACAGTATTTGTAAGAATTGGCTTTAGAAGAACAGTTTTTATGTGCAAGGAAGTGCATAGTAGAGAAAGAGGGCGGAATTTCAGAGGAGGGCTCAGTCGACAGGGACGCCGCAGACTTTGGACTTTGGGTGAAGGGGAGGGGAGCAGAAATAACTTAGTGACCTGCCCAGTAAAGGACAAGCACTGGCTGCATGGCCTTTGGCTGTGTCTTACTTCCCGGAGGATGGCTGTTGCCTTTGGTAGCTCTGGGCCCTGACTCAGCCGCTTTCTGCTCATCGTCTGCTCTCTTGTGAAAGCCAGCAGGTCAAGCGATCTCTCCCATGCCCCTGTGCATCGTATAGCCAAGGCAGCAGATCCGTGGGCTTTCATTTTGCAGTGGGTAAAGTTTTGGCCTGCAGAAACAAAGAAGTGGGCAACCCTCTGAATAGAGGGTGTGTTTTAATGACTAAAAAGTTGAGGCTGCTCAGTGCTCGCTCAGGAGCCCCCAAGTAAGGGCAGCTCTAAGCCCAGGCAAGCAGGCAAAGCTGCCTGCGCAGGAGCAGTGCCATGGCTGTAGGCTTGCTGGCTTCTTGGCCGGAGCTGCCATTGTATTACTGGGCTATGACAGCAGCTCCCCAGTGTTACTGCTGCCCAAACACTAGGTAGTAACATAAAATAAATTAGCAAGTTATCTCATCAGAAGTCTCCTGCCCTGATTTTGCACATGAAACCTGTCATCAAGTATCTTGCAATTCACTGTTAGCTCAAACAACAAAAATTTAAAAAAACCCTAGTGATTTACACAGCTTAATTCACTACAGAACTTACAAGACTTAATTATACAACTTAAAACTTGCAGAAATTAGATAAACTTTTATGGATTTTGGTTTCAATGCTTAGGGTAAAAATCAAAAAGCAAATTCCCATTTGCAGTGAAAATGACATTCCTATTTTAATATGTATTTGCTGAGGAAGTCAGTACAATATAAAACCATAAAGTTTTAATTATAACTGTGTAAAGCCCAGGGCCAGAACCTCCAGAGGAGATACTTGGTCTGCTGGGAAGAAAAGGAGCATGCCTGCAGAGGACATTTCATTTGCCAGCCCACATTTCCTCTAGTGTTTCCCAGAGATTCAGTGTAACATAAACCTGTATTTAGGTGGTAAAAGGGAAAAATAAGGAAAAGAAATAGCTCTTGCTTTAGGTCCAAGTGTGTCCTTCCAAGACTTTGCTCTTGGATCTGCCCTTGGTTCCCATCCTGTGGTTACTTTAATATTAGACTTTGTTTAAACAAAAGGACTTAAGACAGGAGACCAGGCCTCCCCAGAACTTGAGTAGAAACTGACGATTTAGAGCAAATTAGGTAGTGGCAGTCAAAGCCAGCAACTCATAAGTAAAGACAGGCTTGCAGAAAAATACTTTGACTGCTGCTGTGGGACATTCTGACAAATCTGTGGGAATAAGATTTAAACAGACTTTTGCAAAGATCCTGGAATATAGAGGGAAAAATACATATCTGCATATATGCTTTATTGCTGGCTTTTCCCATGTTGATGCTCTCTTTCCACAACAGAAAGTCCCTTGATTTCACGTGGTCTGAGAGGAGTTTCCAGGAGAGCAGCCAGGCTGTGAGGGAGTCTGGAGTCAGGGGTCTGCATGATGGCAGAGACCTTAGGGGTGTCGAACGCTGTTCCTTTTGCAGCCACCACCTGCCTAGCTGAAAGGTTATATACCTTGTCCCAGCTCTTAGCTTTTCCTCCTAGGAGAGATGCTCCAGTACCTCCATGTGAGAGACTGAATTGTTCTCTCAAGCTATTTGTCTCAAAGATTGTTTGTTGTGAGAGACTGGACTGTCATCTCAAGCCATTGTCTCAAGGATTGTTTGCTGTGACGAGCCACTTATCCCAGAGATGGCCTGTTTAAGCAGGACACTCCTCTGTCCAGAAGGACAATTACCAGGCCACTGAGGCATCCAGGGGAGGAGACAGGCCGGAGCCAGTGAAGAATGTAGAGACTACCATTCTCATGGAAACTGTAGTCTTTGACATAAGGTACTGGTTTCTGGTGTTGACCACGCGAAGGTCGTGTGATAGACGAAACTTGCAGTGCGTGAACAGTGCACGAACAGTACGTATGTGCATGCATCATTGAACTATGCCCTATAAAAAAACCATGGAAACAAGCCGTGGTGTGCACCCACCACTGAAGAATTGAAGACTGAGGACCAACAGGACGCCGCTGGATCCATGGTGGTGACTATCCTTGCAACTCTATCCCGACTGCTTGCTTGATTTCTGCCTTTTCTTCCATTCTAGCCTATCGCTACTATTTTCTACTTTTGATAATAAAAGCTCTTTTGGGTATACGGCATTTGACCTCATTTGTGTCTTAATCTCTCTCTTGGGATCACATCGAAACCTTCCCCGACATTGGATTGGGACACTCCACCATTTTTGTGGCCCTTCACTCAATGTCTTCTTCCCAGGTGTTACAATATTCTCTGCCACTGCCTTGGAGTCATTCTCATGATATTTAAAGCTTTTCCCAGAAGCTCCTTTGACTCTTCTGCCACTCTAGTTGTCCTGTGAAGCATCCCTTGGCTCTGCTGGGATACGTGGTTCCTCAGGCTCTCAGCTCTGTTGTTTTGGACTATTTCTTCCTTATATCTAGTCTGAATCTACCCTCTTTCAGTTTAAAATCATTACCCCTTGTCCTATCACTACACTCCCTGTTAAAAAGTCTGTCTCCATCTTTCTTATAAGCCCCCTTTAAGTATCAAAAGGCCACAATAAGGTCTCCCTCCTCAGAGTCTTCTCCAGGCTATTCATTTCTTCTATACAGCTAGTCACTTCTCTACATTGTTTAGGCCTTTCCAATAACAGGATAAATCTGTCAACATGAAGTCCGCAGGACTGTACATAGAGGACAGATAGTACAGAGTTTTCTTAGCCCCCATTGCGGCACATCCTTTTTCCAAGTTTGTGTGGATGAGCACATCCATCACTTTGCAAAAGAAGTTCCTGAACTGCTCTCAGAAGCTCTTTCCCTCTGCAGCAAAATGCACCCATCTGTCTCTGCTGTGCGCCCCAGGGTCTGGGCACAGGCTTGTTATCCCAGAGCAGCTAACTGCGGTAAACTGCCATGGTTTTATTGACATAGTATAAAAGCAAATGCTTTTGCTCTAAAAGCAAAACCCGCTATAATCTTTTAAGCATGTAATTTTTCTTTACAGGCAGGCATCTGCAGTGGAGGTTATGGAGTGGTTTTCTGTCTCATTTCATGCAAGACACCAGATTTTGCTTGTGAATCATGCATTCCTCTTCCAGGGATTTATTGTATTCTGTGCACTCCCTGGATGTGTTTTTGGAAAGCTAGACTGGTGAATGCTATGAACCCTGAGATTATAAAGCAAAATTATTTCTAGTTAACCAAAAGAGTCAGGAAACTTCTTTGCTCTCAAGCCCAGCAGGAGGCCCAACAACTTCTTCTTTCAGCTTAAGCTGGCTCTGACTCCGGGCAAATTAATTCTGTGAACAAATAGTATGTCAGTAAAGCATTAAGTCAGAAGCATCAATAACCACTGAGGGCAACAGGATAGGCGGGCCAGCATTTCCTTGAATCTGACCGGCAGACCCCCAAGATCCTCATTGGTGTGGCAGAGTCGTTCATAAATTTTTCTGTTTGTACAGTGTTGCAAAACAGCTAAGAAATGCTTTAAAACTGTTCAGAGAATAGCAAAAGCTGAAAATTTGTTGCTTGTAAATAATGTACATAGAATGTTTTCCCATTAGTTACAGTCTGTTTACAGATGGAGTGGAATATCCCTCGTTAAAAGCCAGAAAATATTGGAAGGTGTCTGAAAAATAATTGTCCTGTTTAAAACTCCCAGTGTGCTCTGTGGCTTGTATTCTAGCAGAACGATTTTAATGAGAAAAATCCATTGTTTCTTTAAAGCAAAACATTCCTTGATCAATATTCCACAATGTTTCTGGTAGAATAAAAAAAGTGTTTTCTGCTAGGAGAAGAATTCAGAGAGCTTTCCTGCAGCACCCAAAACCATCCTCACTTGCTTACGCTGGCAGGCAGGGCAGTGCCCTACCTATGGCATGTTCTCAGCTTTAGATTAGATAGTTTAGACACAGCCTAAGTAGCTTTGGGACAAATTGTTTCACTTGCCTGTGCGTCAGTGTCTGCGTCCGTAAGCTGGGGACAGCAATGATGAGCTCTTCTAGAGCTTCTTGAACTCTCTGACTGAAAGGTTAAAGCTGGGTTTTCACTATTCCTCTCAGTACTCCTCTATGACTGTGATGTGAAGGGAAGAACGTTCCCCTACGCAGCGCTAGGTCAAGTGTGTGTAAGGCTGTCTTCAGTTTTCAGTGAGTCAGTGGCTTTAGGAGCCTGGGCTCATGCTCTCAGACTTAGCTTTTCGTTAGTGCTCCTTTTGATGCAAGCCTGAAAGGGCAGTGACAAGCTTTCTTAAAGCTAGAGATGGAATACCCTCAGTACGGCATCTCTCTCTTACAGAGAGAGCCTGTGAGCACTATCCCTGCTGTACTTTTAATTGGCAGATAACCTGGTGGCTGGTAACCAGGGACAAGCGACAGGAACTTCAAGTCTGCTTTGCTTGCCTCTGGGTCCAACGCTGGCTTTGGGAGCCAGCTCTGGAGATACAAAGGATATGCAAAATAGCTGTCAGCTATACTAACCGCATCCCCAGCGCAGAGATAAATTCTGTCCTGTATTTTGGTGCCAAGGAGTCATAGGAAGCACCGCCAGAAAAGGGCTCCCAAGATCAGGGCCTGACTCACTGTCAATATCAAAATATAAACTACCCAGCACATCTGACTCTGCAGGGAACAGAGCATCCTCCCCAGCATGCCGAGCATCAGAAAATCCCAGCAGAGTCAGAAAGACGCATAACGTTGCTGGTTGGGCCTAATGCATGACAATGGGAAATGAAGAGAAAAGACATGACTAAGTAGAGCTTATTTACACAGCAAAGTAGAGAAGATGAACATTTCTATGCCACAGATACATATTTACACGCATATATAGAATTTGTAGGTATACAGTTGATATATATAAATCTCTGTGTGTGTATGTGTAAATGTTAGTAACATCAATACTAAAAAGCGTTATTGCACTAAAATATCCCAGCAGAAGCACTTCTCTAGCTGGCTGTGAGACAGAAATGGCTGATCTCCTGCTGGGTTTAGACAGCCTAAATATAGCTTCAAAAGATGCTTCTGAAACACTTGTCTCTCCTGTTTGGTTGTCAAACGTACTCTGAATAAGAGTACCCCCAAGAAAGGGGTTTCTGTGCTCTCAACATGCCGTCCTTTTCCCGGTGAAGTAAATGGGAAAGCAGCCTTGGAGAATGTGAGTCATCCGATCTGTCAAGCTGAAACCATTAGGCAGAGAAGGCAGATGGAGATGCTAATGCGATTCAGGCTAAAGAGACATTTAAAAATGAGGCTGTCTCATCTTTCTCATCTTTGGTCATTCAGTTTAGGTAAGTTCCTCTGGGTGGGTAGGACACTACCATTTTCCTTTGAGTTCAGCAAGGCAGTGTTTGCTATGTGCCTGCGTCAGTTATCTACCCCACATCAGGCAAGACTCACTTGCTCTGCTTGCTTGGTCGGCGAAATACTGTGTCTGGTCCACCATCCTGCCCTTAGCAAGCAGTTAGCGTGTTAACACTCAGGGCTGGGCGCCTGACATCCGCAGCCTCCGGCTTGTGAAAGAGGATAGTGCAACGCTCCTGTAACACAACAGGTGAAGATGAGTAAAGTGGGGCTTCCCTGAGTTTAGCTTGTCCCAGGGATGAGGAAAGCTATATGCTTTCCTTTCTTTCTTTAAGTTGGTCCAATCAAGTCTGATATTGATTTCTACAAGGGCACCAACAGATCCTGAATCAATAGAAACCAGCAGCGTCATGGAGAAAGTGTGCAGTGTGCCCACACAGACTTGAGTCCTGCTCTTGAATGAATAGGAGACGTGCTCCTTAGTGGGCAACCCTTCCTGGGAAACACCACCCTCGTTAGATCAGTACGTATACCTGCCTGAGAACCCAGCCCTGCATTTCTGCATAATGAAAATCTCTCTAGTTACTGAATGTTGCTATTTTCAATGATGTACTACACAAAGTTTGGATCTTTGGTTTTCAGACATAGTCTGCTTTGCCTGACACTGGTATATATGTATATTGGTATATCACTTTAGCTACAGACCTGTACAGTTGACATATTGCTCAATGTGTGATACCAAGTGGAGAGCCAACAGACAACCCCCAAAATTTCCCATGCATTTGTAACATTGACAGCTGAGTTGCTGCAACCAGGAAGAAATTCACCATCCTGCCTTCTGGCAATTGAAAGTACAGTGGCATAAGGGAGTTACATCTCTTTAAATCTGGCATCAGGGTCCTATTCTTTCACTCTGCTTTTATGAACAGGTTTCTGATTTTCTTAAGGTAATTTTCCATATTTTTTCTAATTTTTTATTGGTGTTCAACAAGTACTCAACTATAATGGTTTTAATTTGCCGGAAAAATTAATTCTAACTACAGTATTAATCTGAGTGAATAGGATGTAACGGACATTTGGCTTACCTCCAAAGTCTCTATGTGCCATTGCTTTCAGGTGACTCTGAATGGATGACACTGACCCATCAGGCCAGGCAGAGACCTTGCTTGCAGTCCCGTCACGGGTGATGCTCCATTCCTAGGCTGCCTTGCTGCAGAAAGCTTCCTCCTGTACCTGGGGTGGAATGAGGCCCTGGCTACGCAGGTGCAGATTTGTTATTTAAAAAGTCACACCAGTTTATCAGTCACGCAGGCAGTGACGCTGAACACCCCGCAGCTTGTGTTTGAGCAGGTTAGAAGAGGGGTGACCAACCCATGGCCCTGGAGCCACAGGCAGCCTATAAACTGCTCAAATCCCTGCTGGTTCCATGGCTGCTTCACGCAGACAGCTCTGCTGCGGGCTGTGGGGGAACACTGACGTCCCCAGGGCTGGAAGGGGAGAAGCCAGCAGGAGCTGTTGCAGCCATCATCTCCCAGCTGCCCTGGACCGAGCTCCGTGTCCCCCCTCAGCTCCACGCCGCCCCGTGCCGAGGCCTCGGGGTGTTACAGCCAGGTCCTTCGGCTGTCCCCAGTGCCCCCTCCCCTGTCTGTGCTGTGTGTCCTGTGGCCTGCTGCCTTTTTGGTATGTGGCTGTTCAGGCCAAAAAGGCTGGGCATAACTGAAGTAACGTAGGGGGGAACGGTGGCTTTACATGTCCTGCCTACCGCTTGCGATAAAATCCCACTTGTACGTAACTAAGCTAGGAAGTAGTACACATTAAACTATTCAGAATAATAGGTATTTATTTTCAGTGCTATTTTCGTTAAATATTGGTATAATATATCCATGTCTGAGGTAATAAATTAAAAATAAATTCAAGATTTCAGTCCCATATTTGTGCTGCATATTTTTTCTACCATTATACATAATTTTGAAGCAAACACACATAGTCCATAATTCTGAATGCAGCTAGGAATATTATTTTAGCACAGTCACTTTTTGTTTCACTATAATTTTGCTGATAATGGTTATTGCATGATACACTTTTAATAGCCGTTTTAGTTATACTAGAGTTTTCTATTAAATCACACATACCGTAGTTATAGGAAGATGGGCATGAAGATGTGCTTTGAGCCCAGGAAGGCAAATATTGAATCAGAGTGATAGCACATACTGCAGGATTATTGTCTGCCTGCACTAGAGCCCAGATCCAGCAAAGCCATTTCAGTGTGTGCTTAGCTTTAGACATATGAGTCGTTTCAGTGCCATCCATGGCCTTAAGCGTTTGCTGAATTAAGGACTAGCCAAGTCTGCAGACCTAAAATCAGAGACTTCTTTAACTGTGTGTTATTTGAAAACAGTTTTGCTGGTTTCATATTCTGTAAGATATTTTGTAACAACCTTCATAAGATTTTTCGTATCAGTGAAGCACCCTTGAAAGTTTCTAACCTGGTTCATAAATATACTATGAAAAAATAAGCAGCTACAATGACTCTCTTCTACACATTTTGTTAAAAGCAACACCCGGTTTGAAAAGTTATTAAAGTAATTTTTCCCATGGTAAAATATATTTAAAAAAATAAACTCTTCATTTCATCATCTTCCATCAAACATATAAGCTTGTTAAAGGGCGGGGCATACCTCAGGTATTTTCATTTATAAATGCAAGAGATTGAGTGTATCAATCTTTTTGCACTTAAATGCTGGTGGTAGTGAGGCCCTTTCAGCTAAGTCTCCATCAAGCCCAACATTAGCGAGCTAAAGAAACAAACAAACAAAAATTTTGCTTGCATATAACTTTTTCATAATCCTGAATTGAAAAAAAATCCTCTCTGCTTAGAAAAGAACTCTTATTTAACTGCTGCCATTAAAAGAGTTTACCTCACCTCCATGTTGTTTTAACTTTAATCAGTGATTCTGAATGCAAAGGATTTAAACACTCACTAAAATTACTGTGGCATGCCATCAGACTCTTAACGTTCATAAATTGTGCTAATCCCTGTTTAAATCAGGAAACTATAGTTTCGAGCTAGAGCTAATGGTTGTCTGGGCGTTCAAGGTCTATTTCCACCACGTTTTCTTTATTCTATTCTGCAAATGACTGACAGTGCTCATGATGTGATCCTGAAAAACCGTTTGGCGTTATTACCAAAGCTATAGTCTGTGTGAAAACTCCCCATGCTCATGCAGTGAATTGCCTCGTAGGGGGGACCGTGGCCCGCACTGCCGTGGTCTTGGGCCTGGCCACGAGGGCTCGGCTGTGCAGCCCGGGGTCTTCAGTACTCCACCGAGCTCACGATTGCCATGGGTTCATCAAATGTTGCCAACCTTATCTGCTTCGGGGTAGGGATGGAGAGAATTTCCCCGGTGTCAGTTGGCGAGTGAATACCGTTGTCTACGATGTTTGAAACGTCCTCCTCGTGATCCTCGTACAGTGTGTTGATGTGCAGCAGAGGGTGGGCTGGGTTGCAGTTCAGTGCAGGTGTTGGCTCTGGCTTGACTTGGTTCAAAGTCATGCTCGTTGCAGCAGCGGTTGTGGCTATATGGTTGTGGTTACATGTGACAAAAGCCCCAGCAGCAGGCACAGTTCTGCATGTCTCAGATGAGTATAGGATCTCTTTTGCAGGATGAGGGGTGTCTGAAAGAAAACAAACCAGCCAGTTAAAAGACAGGTAGTCTTTCACCCTTCCAGTCCGTCAGAGAGGAGTGTCCTGAACCAATACAAGTCACTGGCAGTTTTGCCACTGATTTCAGTGGGAGCAGGATGGGACCCAAAAATGAATGGTCTTGGGACCCTTTGAGAAATCCAACAGGACTGTTTCAAAACAACAGGGTTGTAAGCTCGGGGAAATAGGACAAACAACAAATGGGTTTTGTAAATCTCGCTCTTTTTTACGCATGCTCATGCTTCCTTATGTGGATGGTATTTTTGTAAAATGAACAAAAAACAACTGAAAAGTATCTTTTATTCTCCTCTACAGTCTGGCAGGTGTTTTGTAAATGTTATGATTTAATGTTTTGACAAATGTTATGACTGTTGAAATCCACAGGATGGAATACAAAAGGCACTGATATTTCCAATGGGAAAAACTAGTGGTTACACATTGTAAGCCACTTGTCTTTAGAAAGAACTCAGCAATTTGACATTCACTGATGTCTCTTTCCAGAAATTGTAAGTCTACCTTACCTGATGGACTGCAATGTAGGTCTAACTCAAAAGCAAAGCTGAAAGTTTTTAATGGGAATGGGGATTAACAGAGCCCCAAAACTACAGTAAATATTTTTTGCCCTTAAAATATTCAAGCACTGATTTAGATAAAGGTAATTGAGACCAGAAAACCCCAGTAGTTTTGAGGAGTTGAAATCAGAGCAGGTGACTGGATAAGGAATGCTGTAGAATAGCTCACATGCATATTGGGGAGTTGGAGGGCTCTAAGGAGCATAGGGATTTGGAAGTGACAGAAACTTTTATACCTCAAATCACTTCTTTGCTGGGCAGTGGGGTGACGGTAGCTGTCAGTCTGTCGAAGCCCAGAGGGAGGTCTTAGCTTGTAATGAGATGAGAGCCATTGCTTTAAGTATGTACAAATCTTTCTGTAACTTCAACTGCATACTGCTTCTTTCTTATATCAGTAGCTTACAAAAATAAACAAGAAGATATCTACCTGTCTATCAGTTTATCTACTGATCTATCACTTTTCGTAATGCTCACATGGCTTTCCCCATCACTCTAGCACCTAATAACTATTGATATATTTGAAACACTCCTTTGAAGTAAGAAAGAGACAGGATTTCCAAGACACACACAGGAAACTGGGGCACAGAAAGAGCATCTCCTGTGAAGCCACATGGGAAGAGAATGGCAGAATTCCTGAACCCCTGACCGGCACCCACACTTCAGACCATCCATCCTCTGGTCCACATGAGACAAAGGATAATTTCAAACATCTCTTGTGTGAACAATATCAATGATCTAAGTTGTGATTTCCTGGGTGACAAACACATGTCAGCCCCTAAGAATTGGTAGTTAAAGAGATTTTTTTTTCTACAGGCAGCTTTAACTGCCATTAGCACAGTTTCTCACACACTCCTAAGTGGCTATCACTGGTCAGAATACTGGTCATCTACCATGGCAGTTTCCATATGACTTGAAAATAACGCAGGTTTGAAACGTGCTAGGTGCTGGTGGAGCAGGAAGGGTATCATGGAGGCCAAACTCTCCTCATTTCATTGGCAAGGCATGACCACATTTGTAACTGTGAATATATGCTTACATTTGAAAAATTACCTGCACCAACAGGCTGCAGGCTGTTTTGTACAGCTCTAGCTGTAATAATCCTTATCCTCCATATAGCTGTTAAAGAGAGAGAACCTCTGTTTCTGAGGCCTACAAGCCCTAAGATTATTAGCTATCCCAAAATCTAGCAAGGTAGGTCAAACAGTTCAGATAAGCTTTGATTTCCTGAAGATAGCTATGCAAATTATGGTCTCTGGAGGTGGTACGGGCATTATGGCATACTGTACCTTTGAGAGAGGAGGTAACGTGTACTACGACATTCTCTTCCTGGTTTAAAAATCCACCTTCTTGGCTTTTTGACGTAGGCATCGAGGGGATGGCTTGAATCTCTGGCTTGGGTTTTTTGCTACTAAGTATATATGGATGAACATCCAAGGAAAAGTGTCGTGTGTGTTTTTTTTCACTGCTTGTGCTTGGGATGGCGTTTGGCTCCGTTTTATGAGTGGACGATTGCTGTGAGGTTTTTGCAGCAGACTCTAACAAAGGAGCTATAAGGCTGTCTGTTGCTGTTTTTCTCCGCACAGGCTTCGGTTTTTCAGGTTTATGGTTTTCAACCTTCATAATGGCTAACTGTTCCTTGAATGGCTGAGGAAGGGGATTGGTAGTTGGGATCCATTTCATCTTCTTCCTTGGTCTCTTAATGATGAGCTGCTCATTAGCATCAATGTCTGCTGGATCAACGCTTGGGTCTATTGTTTGGATCCCTGAATCACGCATGGTTGGAGTGGCATCATGATTGGACTGGGCCAACGCTGCAAGCAGCTGGCGTACCACATTGTCATACATCAGATCGCTTTCATTTGTAATAAAATCCAGACGGTTCAATGATTTTATGTGGTCCCGATTTTCATTACAAAACATGGCCAAAATATTGATATCACAAAACTGGGACTTCTGCCACTGTTTCTTGGTCTTTATTCCAACTTTGTTCAGTTTATCAAATATGAAGTTAGACTTGCGAAAGATGAAGAGGTGAATTAAGTTGATGAGGATTATCAAGTTCATGAAGCATAGGAGAACGATATCTACACCAGCAATAATCCGCTGGAGCTGGACAGATGGCAGTTTACAGTTCACTCTGATGTGCAATTTGGAGCTGCTTGTTTTGTCTGGAGGCTCTCCTAGTGCACATGTAAATTCATTTTGCTTCTGTGTAGCATAGTAGGTGGACAAGTATGTAATTGGTATGATGCTTAAAAAGATGATGAACAAATGTCTTGCAAGATAAAGCTTAGCTAAAAAGTTACTTCGTCCTCTTCTTTCCAGGTATTTCTCAAACAAGTTCTGCTCAGGGCTTTTTTCCTTCTCTGCATTCTCAATGATTTCTCTCTTCTCTCTCTCGGTGATCCCCGGGCCTTTGGACTGAATCTGTTTCTCTATTTTGGGTGCCCGCCCTTCAGCTGCACGGTGGTAGCAGTTATCGATCTCCTGAAGCAAAAAATTAAGCTCTGAAGTCAGTCGGGTAGAGGCCAGAAATTCCCAGCCCAGAGCTGGAATGTACATTATCCCAGCAAAAGCCAGCAGTGCATAAGGTAGGAACTTATGCTCAAACAAGGAGGGCCAGTGGCTGGCATCAACTCCTGGCAAGGCATCTTTTAATTCTGTCCAACAATATCCTCTGGCATACAAGGCTTGATCGCGGGTGAAGTTGTGTGGTGTATAACAGTATATTGGCTCCTCTGTATAACAGAGAGAAAAGTCACTGCTGTGCATTTAACCTACAAAAGGAGCTCTGGAAAATAAACATTTCAAATTATATCAATTTTATTTTATTGTATCTTTACATGACCGTTAAGCCCTCCATGTCTATTAGACAGCTCAGCCTGCGCACATCTTCACAAGCCCTCAGGCAAAACTATTTACCTGGAAGTTTTAGAATGAACCTGAGCTAGAAAAGTCAGCAAGAAATACATGTTTTGGTTTAATTACTTCTCTGAGAACAATATCCTAAGCAACTGTGACCTAAACTCTGTAAAGCTGAAAGACCTGATGTCCACTATACAGTAGCTGAGGATATGTGCAAATGCTGAAAGGCTCATTTAGGTGAAATTTAAGGTGCATCCCAGCTAAATATTCTTCTAAATAGAAAAAAGTTAGATGTAGTTGAAGGCAACGTTTTTAATCCTTATTAATAAAGTCCACTCACTGGATATAGTAGAAAAAAATTAAAACTTAAAGACATACAAGCATTTAGTCAACTGTATCCCTCCCAGCTAACACTCTTGAATTAAAGTGTGACTGACCAGGACAGAATCTGGTGTGTTAACTGTATTTATCACTATGAAAATTTAATTCTACATTTGAAACTGTAACATTGTTTTTTACACAATGTACAATCAAATGCTGGAACTCGCTGTCATATAGTATTATGGAAGAAACAAATACTGTGGATTAAGAAAGCAATCAGACAAAGTAATGGAAGAAAAAGTATAGCAAGGATTATTAAATACCCAGATAGTGATGCAATTTTTCTCTCAGGACATGTTTAAGCCACAGGCTGCTGGAGGGTGGAAGGGTTTATCAAAAGAAGTATGCTTGTCTATTTTAATGCTCCTTCCTGAGCATTTGCTTTTTACCACCATCAGAGACAGGATGTTGGGCTAAAAGGACTTTTGTCTCGACCCAGCAGATAAGTTATGTTTTTATACAATTACATTTTTCTAGCAATATATGAAAGTAAGATAGAAAAACTTGTGAAAGCTAGAACAATATTAATTGCCCAAATAACAATGACCATTATCAAAACACCTTCTTCAAAGAGGAAGACCATATTTTCATGTTTTGGCAGGTAGTACAAACGGAATATATTTTACAGAGTTCTGGTATACCTTTAAAAAGCTTCCTAAAATGAGACCCATAGGAAGAAGGCATGTTTGCTTGAATTGAGAATCGCTCAAGAACACCAAGCTCGCTCCAGTTCTGAACGCAGTCTACAATTCAGATCAAGAACAGCTCACTGGAAGAGAGTGGTGGTACTGTTCTCTTAATAATACAAATCATGAAGAGAAATAATAAAATATTATGTCGTTTGAGAACAATAAATAAAATATTAAAAATTAATAGGCAGGCAAAAACCTCTAATCCTTCTGGCTTAACAGAGAACTCCTTACTTGACCAACTACTTCTCATATGTGAGCAAATCAAAAGCATTTACTAGTTCTTTAGTAAAATGTTGAGGTGTAAACCTCTTCTGTGACCTACAGAGATCTACATGCTGAGGACTGTACAAAAATTGTTCTGTTTTTTTTTTAAAAAGTGATTCAGTGAGGATTCTTTTCTAAAAATACAACCGATTTAAACAGAGTTGACAGAATAAATGATGTTACCCAAGATAGCATGTAAAGTGAGTAAGCCCTGAAAGTTCTTTAAAATCACTTTTGAATGCTATTTTAAAATGATCTAACTTCAACCTCAGAGGAGAGCTTAAAGCAGTCTAATGTTACACAGCTTCCCATTTAGACTATTTTTGTGTATTTACAGCCATGTGTTACAAGAAAAATGCTCACTGACTCTTGGTTTCGGTAATTACATGCCCTCCCAACACCACCCGTGAAGGGATGCATACAAATAATTTCAACTTCTACTATCAAAGAGTTACTCTATGATTTCCCAGGAGGCAAAGTAGATTCCTATGTGAAAATGTTCCCATGGGAAAAATAAAGGCAAAGAAGCGTGGTGCATTTCTCATAGGCAGAAATATTTTTAACTGGGTGTCCCTGAGCTCAGTAGAATCTGCCAATATGAAACCTAGTTTCCTGTGACATACATGGGTTCATTTCTCCTAGGTCTCAACACCATGAATACTTGGGAAGACAGCAACAAGTATTCATACAAATCATCTATAAGGATTAGTTTTGGATTCATGTATCAGTTGTTACTACCAAATAAACTGTGAACAGTTCTCTTCACTGAGACCTGAAAGCTAAGGTGACTTCTGCCAAAATTGTATCTATACCACAACAATCAAATATATATTTATTTTATAAATAAAAAAAGAGAAACAAATCAAAATGTCTCAACATTTACATTTATGTTGAACAGATCACTTAGAGACTAATTCTGCACTTTCCATTGCCACTGCTTCAGTGAAAAAAGTCTGAAGAGCTTCACAACTCTGGTTTGGACTGAACAGGTTCATTAGAGGCTTCAAAAATGGGGCTGCCCAGCCCAGTAAAGAAAGCAAATGTCATTTTACAGGAATTTGTTTGCTTTTCCTCTGTTAAACACTTTTTTAGCTGCTCCCATTGCCTGGTAAGTTGTGAGAGATCTCTAATTTGTTGGGATAGCTGAGCACGGTGTCCCATTCTTATTCAATGTTTTGTTATTTGTTGATGCTAGTCTAGTATTTTCTTTGCTTATTTGTTAAATTAACATGATTTTCATTACCTGCCATGTAAATCCCAAGACCCTACAGATGAAACCCAATCCTCAGTGAAGTCAGTGGGACTTCTGATAACTGATTGAAGTGGGGGCAGTGGGGTTACAACACAATTTTATTCAACTGTCATTTTCTAATATGTTTGAGCCATACTCACTGTCAGTGAATGCCACTAATTTTGGTAAAGTTATTCCACAGGGGAGTTTAGCTTAACCTTCTCAGCATAGGACTTGACTCACAAAGCATAGCATCAGGCTTAGGAAACTCATTCATCTAGAAAACGGTCCAGACAACAGAGAAGAGAGGAATACCCTTCCAGACAATGATTCAAAGCAAAAGACTAAATTAGCTGTTGCCTGGAGGAGCCTGTCTCTCTTCATTGACAAGAGGCTGCCAAGGAAGACTGCCACTAGGTTTGAGTTAGCTTTTGTGAATGTTACTTCTTAGGCGATGGCAGCATTTCACCTGGCATTTAACACCATGAAGGTGTTTGATCCCATCATAGTAGCGTATGGACCTGCTTCCCCTCCACTGCAAACTGTGTCAATAAGGAATAAATGAGAAAGAAAAGCACCATGTCAATAAGTAATCTTGTTTGTTATGAAAGGTGGCAGTAACAGAGAGCTGGATCTCAACATGCAGATCTGATGAGGATAGGGGAGTAACAAGTTGCTCTCACACATATAGCTCACTCTAGCTGTGAGGACCCTACTTAATGCAGTTTCAAGAAGGCACAGCAGATGTACTTTTTTATTTTACAGTGTTCTCCTGATAGGTAAGTAGCATTAAAAAAAAAAAGCTGTAACAGTGTTAAAATCATAGCTCTGACATTGGATCATGCAATAGAAAAAAAATGTATTTGCTTTTAACTTCATATTCATAAATATAGAAAGTTTCTATTGATATTCTTATTTAATCCTGAAAATCCTTGGCAGTTTAGGAAGTTTCTTTTTCATATAATCACTCCAGCCATCATGAAATGCAGCTTTTTCCCAAGACTTTGCAGTTTAATTGCATACGGTGTAACTGATTGTGTAGGAAAAGACAATAGAGTAAGCTGCTGTAAAGAAATTTTTTAAAAAGGTTAGGGGACATTATTATGGCTGAGTGGATTGGTCATCTTCTCAATATTGTGTAGGCTTAAGCCCATAAATATAATCTATCCCTCCACTCTCCTTGATAGCTACATTCTTGTGAGCCCAAGAGACAGAAATTCCTACCAAAAAAAAAATGGAGAGCAAGGTCATCATCTCCAAAATAATATTTTGCCAGTTGCAAACAATAATGAAAAGGTGGTTCAGGGTGGACATGTGTCTGTGATTTGCACATGTGTGCATCTGTAGCAAAGGCAAAAAAAAAAAGTAAGATAACTAAGCTGCCATTGCTATTGGTGGCTGGAATACTAAAATCAACTTTTCTGCATTAAATGTCATGGCTTACTGCAAGATTTTTAGTTCTGATGCTCAGAGTGAAATCTTAGTAAGTTCAAAGTCTGAAGGTCTGCCCTTAGGTTCACTGACACAAATATGTTAACTGCATGCCAGAATATGAAGTTCAACACAGTTTCAGAAAACATCACTAGGAATACCTAAGAACAAACCCTGTCTTCAGTAATACTTCCCTACAGTCACTGTAATTCCAGGAAATGTTCCTTTTGAATAATTTTTAAGAGACTAAGTAACCCTGTGCTAATGCTGTGCAGAAATAATTACTACATTGGAAAAAAAGTCCTTGACGTTAATATATTATAAAGTAAATTATACTTTATCTTATACTGACTTGAGTATAAAGATGCATACTAAGAAGTTTAGCTTCCCTTTTTTCAGTACTATTGGATGATCACAGGAGCACTACATCAGAAGTTTTCAACAGTTGTACATAAATACATTGTATTCTACCTACTATGCGTGTAAATAGCTTCTAGAAATCCACAAATCTATTCTCATGGATAAGGTATGAGAGATATCTCACTGAATTTTTTAGACATGCAAACAAGATGAAATAACACAGAATTACTTTAGTTGTGTAATATAATTGATTGTGTTATGCCACTTGAAAAATTAAAATCCCTTGGCAGCTAATTTTTTTCCCATGCTCCATCCTGTACCATCTCATCCCATCAGTTTAAGTACTACTTAAATGGAGAAAAATGACTTGCAGGAAGTACTGTGGCATGCTTTAGGGGAATGAAAGAGAGTGCATGGTTGTGAAAAGATAGCCAGGGTAGGGAGAGGGGTGAAGGAAGGGGCTGTGCTCAAAAAAATCTTCAGAAAGAATCCAAACAGAGAGTATGGAAAGAAGGAGTGAAGGCAAAGTGTGGAAGCTAGGAGCTGCCGAGTCTGCTGCCTGTTAGTAAAGGCTCTGAGAAATGCTTGTGGGATTCCTGCAGGCACAGGCTCCCACTCCTACTGTTCCTAATCCAAGGTCAGCCACGTCCTTTCAGTGGTTCCTAACCTCCATATACTTTAGTATATATTCAACTGCCCTCTTAAAAAGGCCTTGAATGAAACACTGTTTGTCAGGCTGCAAGTGCTAGGCATGAAAATGTGTTAGATAAATAAATCTCCTGCTTAATTTCAACCAGGAGATATAATACTGTAAATTCTGAAATTCTTCAAGCAAGGGGCTGGGGTGCTGAGGTTTAGGATTGGAACCCCTGTGAAACTTCCCACTGCAAAAATGCATCTCAGATCTGGAAATGGACTTACCAATGGAAAAATCTGGTAACTGCTGTTCTAGACCATTCCCTGAAGTTATACCCTAATGCAGAATCACGGAAATGCTGGAAGGAACCTCAGAAGTTACCTAGCCCCACATCCTCTCAAAGCAGGGCAAAGACTGAGTTCAGACCAGCTTGATTAGGGCTTTGTCAGTCTGAAAACCTCCAAAGATGGGCTCCACACAAGCTGCCTGTGCAACCTGCTCCAATGCTTGATTGTCCTCAAGGTGAATTTTTTTATTTCTTCACGTCATGTCCAGCAAGAATGGCTGATTCATGCAGGAGTAATTTTTTTCACTTTTGAGAAAGGGCCATTTCCAAAAATGAATGCGATGGCCAGTAGCACTAACAACGTATTAGGTAAAATATGGCTAGAAGGCTATCATTGAAATACAAGTGGCTAGAGCTTGGGCCTCAGTATTGCATCTCAATCGAATGACGAGGTATCAACAGCATAGCTCACCAAGGAGGCTCTGTGTGTGCGCATTTGCCTATGTATAAAAAAAACCAACCTTACAAAAAAATGTGAGCTGGAGTATAGTACGTAGAAACGACACTGTCAAGAAGACATGGTGAAGATGTAGATATGTATCATTCTCCATTACCTTTGCAAAGTTAAGTTTTTACAAGTCTTCCTGGAAAAGTGAGTGAATTGCATCTAATACAAACATTCACTTGCCCCTTTAAAATAAAGATAACAATGCCAACCTCTTAGTATTCGACACACTGTAAATAATTAGACCTGCTCCCAAAAAGACTTTACTCACTCCATGCATTGGGCAGCTCCTTTGAAGCCAATGGGATTACTCACAGTGCATAAAATTTGGCGTGTGCACCTCTTTTTGAAGAACTGATGCTGTAGGGGGGTCAGTTTCAAACTTTTAAAATACTATTATGAGCAAAAGTTATTTAAATAAATATGGACAACACATTTACAATGCTTTTGGTAGACATTAAAAAGTAAGAAAGGAAAACATTAGTAATAAACAGTATATGCCCCTATATAAAAAGGCAAATGACTTTTCACACCTATTGTATTCCCAGTGAAATAAAGTATATTCACCCAAAGCAAAATATAAACCATAATAATAACTTGTGTATGTCTCCTGTGACCTTCAGCTTTTAGAATTTATTCTGGAAAAAGAAATCACACCTCATTAATCTTCCCACTGAATTGCATGATTTCAGCATTCTAGTGCAGTAATTCAGTAATGCAGAAGGAATAGCACAATTTTCTAACAGCAGACAGAAAAAAAGATAAAAAAGGAACCCAGTTTTCAGAAAACATAACTAAAAAATGAAAAAAGATGAAAATTCTTGTGCTTGCTGCACCAAGACAAAGATAACTATGCCTCTTGTGCAAAAAATTCTTTGAGGATCTAGAAGTAAACATTCGCCCTGACCGCCATGGCCCTACATTGGATATAGGCCCCAGAAGAGGTGCTTAGCTGCTGCCGAACAGGCTGGATCTCCCAGCTCCTGGACAAGTGCCTAAACTCTTATGCTGGACACCCGAGTTAAGTATCAGGTAAGTATATTGATAAGTGTACTTACTGAGTTAAATATACTACAGACTCACCCTGGGCCTAGTGCTTCCTAGCAATCGGCTTTCTGCCCTCTTGAAGAGGGCTGCTAGATCATCCTCATGCTGGTGCCCAACCTGCCTATAAAGAAAAGCTGGCATTCCAGTCAAGTTCTCTGAAGCACTCCTTGTACGGTCCTCTCCGCTTGACTCTAAGGAGAAATTCAGCATTTAGGTAGAATCTCTGAATCTCCCTGCCCATCAGATGCCAGAACACAAGTTTCTAACAGCCAAGATAAATGAGAAACTCCCTGAATTCAGCAATAAATGCCAGTATTTGACAAGGGTAGTCCTTATCATACTGCTCTCCTTACATTGTGTCACATACGTGTAAGCAATCAGACATACATGCCTCATTCATCTTGGGTACTAAAAGGATTGCACAAGAAAGCAGGTAGCAAACTGTTTATTTTGAGAAACAGAAATAATTTATTTAGTAGTTTTTCGGCAATTTTTAAACGGAAAAGAAGAAATGTCCTGGATCCTCTTCTCTCTGGAAAAAAAGAACAAAAAACATTCATGTTACTGAGGTTGAAAAGGTAGTCTAAGGAAGTATAACATTATCTAAACAGTATACAGGTTTTCCATCTCAGTCACGCAGTCCACAAGGAGTATGTAACTCTCTACTTTGAATGTGATTTTAACAAATGCTGGATAATACCCAAATCAATTCACAGCCAAAGGAAAAACTCCCTTAATTTAACTGGTTTATTTCAACTACTTTATTTAAAGGGTATTTAAAGGTTAGAAATTAGTACAGCATGAGGATGGATTCCTGAAATTACTTTTGTGTACCAACTGTAGTCTTACAGTCCTATTTAACTCACCAAGTTTACTCATATGAATAAGAAAAGAAAACATTCATCAAACTAAGCCTTAACTTAGCAAGCTAATTATTAAGAATTATTACTTTTATTAAAACAAAAAGACAATACCTTTACCTTTCTTAGGGAATATTCTTTCCAAATCTGAATATAGGTTCCATGCCCATGAAGTCTTCCTAAGGTACAAATTTCTCCATGATCAACAAGGTAAGGTATAGCCTTTTTTGCCCACTCTCTGAAACCACTTGTCCTGTTTAAGAAAAAAATCTTGAAAAGAAAGTCCCTAAAGAAATGAGACAGGAAACCACTGCTGCTAGTAAGTTTTACTGGCCTATACTCTACAAGGATTAGTCGTGATGGGTGAGGTGTAAATAAGCAGTTTCAAAGACTGATAGGTAATGGGTTACCCACAGGGGTAACTGCAATGTAAGGGCAGCACCAGGTGTTCCCGTATTTACAATTTGGATCTTTTTTCCTTGGAGGACTGCTGCTTGAAGTGCATATATTTTGGATCTGCAGAATCAATAAATTAGTAATGCACTTTCCTAGTGTATATATAAATTTACAGAACTGTATTCCCTGTATGTAATGAACATTGGTCTTCTAAAATTAGCTGGTATGCTGAAGTTCACTTACCAGCAATGTGAGGCTTAAAGACTTGTAACGCCTGCCCAGGTTATTCAGGAGAGAAAGATACCTACTCCTACTTGGTTGGTATGTTGAAGTCTGTTGGAGAAGGTTATTCCAGAAATGGTAACTGTTATGCAGAAGGTGCAGAAGCACCTAAACGAAATCCCTTAAGCTGCTTCTATAGAGGAATATTTCCTCAATAATGAGCTACCATCTATCATGTGACGGCCATGCAGTATGGTGGTAACATCACTGGAAAGAGAGCATATTTATAGTGACTGTACTGTTGAACATCACTAGGAGCATTTCTTCCTGTGCTCAAGAGAGCTCTGTGAGAACACAAAAAACACCTGGAAGGAAATTATAATGCTTGTATTTGTACATAGAGGTGTGTTTCTGTATTACAATGTTGCTTTGTATTATGTTAAGATTTGAGGGAAGGTTAGATCTGAATTTAAAAGAACGTATTCATCAAAATATAATTAATGAAATTCAGCCATGCAGACAGTCCTACAAAAGAGATCTGAATAATATTTACTTCTAAATTTAGCACTTACATGAGGAGGTGAGTGGAATTTTGGTGAGGTACAGATCTTCTGCATAGGAGAAGTAATGTGTGAAAATAAATGTTTTAATGTTTTCCAAAGATCAAAAAAACCAGTTTAGGGCAATTCAAAAATTCCCCTCTTGAGATGGAACCCCAAAGCAACTACACAAGCACCCAGACACTATGGTAATGTGGACTAGAGTAACACCTAAAGTAAACTGCAAGAACATGTAAATGCCAAAGTGAAGTGAATTATGAAAATCCAGTGAAACTGATGATACATAAACAAGGGTGGCTTCTTATGTCAAGAGTCAAGCACAAAATACAAACACAGGAAGCAACAGGAAACAGCAGGTTTGTTCTATTGCATTATTGTTATTTAATGGCTAGAAATGAAAAAGATGGCTTGTATTAAGTACCTCTTGGCATAAACACAGCACCTGGAAAACTTCATATTGAAAAAGAAGAAAAATGCCAATAGTTAGCTCATTAGGTAATAATGTTATTTTAATAACATAGTATTTAGGAGGCAGAGATGGCTGATCTATTGCTTTTTGGAAAACTGCTTCCTCCATGTGTAGAGAAATTGGGTTTTATAAAGTATCAGAACTGTTTTGATCTATCACAACAGAGCCAGGAGAATCAGCCCCCCAAGGCTCCCAGGGGGCTCTGACAGTTCCAGTGTGGAGGTCTCCTGCCCTCCTGAACAGGTCATGGATCCCACAGAAGATAAGGTACCTCAAACTCAAAATGCTGAAATAATTACTTCAGCATACAACTAAAATGCTCCAGAAATAGTCACTGAGCTCTAAGCTGCAAAAAACACACCACGCATCTCAGCACCTGGCTCCATCACTGCTCTGGTAACTTAGAATCTGCAAGACAGACATGGTGCCGGTAAAGAAAGTACAAATCCCCAGACCTTGCTATCATAATGAACTGCTGTCTTTCCCAGTTCAAATTCAAGAGTATAATACATGCCTGGGACAAAATCCCTGACAATGTAAATATCTGCACTGATTTCAGTGTTTTTCTTAGAATAAATCCTGTACTGTGAAACAAAGGGAACCTCTACAAGAATCATGCTGGTCTACTGCAAAATTATTCAGCTTTTGTAATTAAACGTGTATACCTACTGAAGGTGCCCACTGCAGTCATTTTTAATACTGACAGAACCCAAGGAACTCAGTGATGACGCAGATTCTTCCTGAAGAGTTTTACAGTTCTAAGAAACAATACAAGCTGAGATTTCTTCTAGATCATGGTTGTATAATTTCCATCTAGTTTAGGGAGAAAAAAAGGCTCAAATACTTCAGGGTAGCTTTGAAAAACAGTCTCGACCTTACTCTTATTTATTCACAAGGTTTCCTCTTGACAAAGGTGAATGAATTAAGTAGTTCTTAAACAAAAATATTTTTGACCATCTGTTCAAATTGTTGAAGGTCTCTGAAAGCATGTAGTAAGCTAAATCTCATGCACATTTTGGACCTCTTCACATACATGACACTTGAGAAGATGAAGGGCCTAATAGTGCAAACAGGGTCATTAAAGTCCATATGAAAACAAGATGATGTATATGTGTCAATGAAGTTTGAGAAATGGAATTCATGACAGAAAAATATCTGTAGCCACTAGGAACTGCAGTGGAATGATTACACGTGTGAGACTCATGCATTTCCTCAAGAATACCTTTCTATTTAACAGTTAGCTGTGTAACTGCAAATCTTTAAATGATCAAAACTCACGGGGAGCCAGCTCACATATCTTGTGCACACCTCATGTTTGTGTGTGTGCGAACTGCCCTTACCCTTTGGGAAAAATTCCATCAGCAGAGCAAACAGCCAGCAGTTGAACTGCAGCCAGCCTGTGGTTGCTTGTACGATTTCAGTTCTTTTTAAAAATACATGATTAGAAAGCACTTAAACCCAAGTGGTACTGAGACACTCCTTAAATTCTCTTTTCACTGCTAAGACCACTTCAGAACCAATTTCTGCACTGGTGTCATCAGGTACATAAAACAATCTGGCCCTACACTCTTAGCACTAACAATAGTCACTTGGAAAAACGTCATCTTCACTTTCTTACTATATGTGGCTTTAAGTTCAGTTAAAGAGAAAAAATGGAAAATAAGATCAAAAGCCATCTATCAGATAAGTCACCTAAGAAAGCGTATATAAATATCCTGCTCACAGCTTGAAACAGAAACACAAATCAGAAAAGTTGACCAGAAATACAAAATAAAACTCCATCTCATAATACAGAAATCCTCAACATATACTATTTCAAACATACTGTAGGGTGAAATGCATAAAAAGACATTGAACTCACGCATATACTGTATTACACAGTGAAGTAAGCATTGCTTATGCAAATGATTACAAATCAGGAAATAAAACATAAAAACTTGAACTGACCCTTCAGTCATTTAACTTACTGTCTCCTTCCATTACTTCCTCATGAGAATTTTCTAGCAGAAGGGTGGTAGAGGGCTGAGCTACGTAACTGCTAAGAGACATAGAAATACAGTATTTATGAGCAACTTTTTGGTATTTTGTAGTCACTGTTTTATAAACCTAGCAATAAAATCAATGCCAAAGCTTGGCTTTTGACTAAAGTATAAAAATTCAACTGGATGACTGTTTTGCTTTGATTTAATAAAGTATTGGTATTTAACAACTTCTGAGGGAAAAGCAAACATGACTGCAATACGGAAAGAATAACTCACTGTGAATAGAAAGCACGAGGCACTATACAAGAGGGATATGACTTAGCAATCCCTGTAATTGACCACATCAGTCCTACAGCTTTTGAAAGTTTGGAAACCAAAATATTTCAATACTGTGAAGATAACACATAACAGAAATAGCAACGTATTCTCCTTTGGGGCCCACCACTCTCTGGTCCCTTACACAGAGAACCTCCCACAGACGTTACTGATAGTGTTGCTTCTGAACACAGCACAACACTGAACCGGAATATTCAAACCATTTGCTTACTAAAAACATTAAACAATACAAACAAAGTTGGACATCACGAAAGCCAAGTATCTCTTCATCTACTGGATTGTAGCACAGTGTCTTGCAAGTTCTGCAAATGCCATGAGACGCTTCGCTACAAAAGGCTGCCACTCGCTGCCGGTAGCATCGTTGCTGGTCACAGGGGACGGAATACAGCACTTGCTGACCCAGCAGCATCCTACCTGTGGCTGTGGTTTGTGTGTAATAGTTCCATGGTAAAAACCAGGATAGTAGAGGAAAGGATGAAAAACACATGGAACATCAAACAGACCCACTTCAAACTGGTAATGAATGTTGCAGTCTAATACTCCTCATTCTGTGCATTTTAGAAAGGAAGTGAAAGTGTATTAAAAGACTAATCACTTTTTATCTAGATCCATACTTCTCCAGACTGACCATGCCTTGACAGGAGATACTGAAACATCATAACTAAAAACAACTGCTGAACACCAACACGGAGACTATAGCTGGACTAGAGCTACCTATCTTAGAGCCTTACCTACTAATATTTAATTAAAGTTTGGTGTTTTACCATTTTTTTCACTAAATATTAGCCTAAGGGTAGTCTGCTTCATCAAGGAAACACTTTAAATACTTTATTTAAAAATAACTAAATAGATAACTAACTAACTAACTAAATAAAAAGAACCCCAAAACCTTTATCGTGGGAAAGAAAACAATCTAGCAGGCTCCAACACAGCTAAAATGGAAGGACACAAGTGACACCCTATACTTACAGGCTTACAATTTGCTTCTCCACCAGCCAGTACCTGGTATCGTCACCTATTCCTGCACTGGGACAGTGCAGTACTACCAAATCTGAACTCTCCATTCATATTGGTTGTATTTTACTTCTAGTTTGCACAAGAATAACTAACTGTTCAAGCTGCTAGGGAATGAAAAGTCAGGCTTCTGGATCTTCAGGTATGAGAAAACAAACCTCTAACGAGTCAGATACAAACACGGACCTTTGCAAAGCACTGCATATACATTTGCATGAGTGCTCCAGCAGATGCCTAAGGATATATAGGGTGTGATAGGGGTCATGTCACTGTTCTGACAGAAATTCAAACACACTGGTATCCATATTTAAATAAAAAAATTAACTGCTATCTTTAAGGCAGTAATTTCCAAACAAAAACAGAGCAAACTGAAGTAAGTTCCCTTGGGACTACCAACTGTGTGCACTGTTATTCTCAACAAGGACATTGCTACAGGAGAGGTTTCCTTTAGCCTATGCTGCCTTCTGTAGGCACCTTCACCGGGGCTGAGAGCCCCGTGACTCCAGAAAACCAATTATACTTAAATACAGATCCATCCACTGGGTCAGAGAAACACGCCTCCAAAACTTTCCTTATTATCCTCAAGGTCAATGTACACTGGCCCCTAAATACAGGATGTCCTGGTTTTATATGAAGTCTGTCTATTGGTGAGTTTTAGAAAGGGAAACAATATTCATTCTTCTCTTGTGGGTGCTCATGTGGGCTTTCTTTGTGTGGGGTAGCTGACTATTGCTCCTAAATGACTTTATGATGATCTTATGCCCAGTATAAATATGGGACATGGATTTATTTTAATTAACTTTCTAGAGGCATCCTTTCTGGAATCGCACTGGTTTGCTTGAAAAACATTAAAGGAGAATTGGGTGACTCAAAAAATAATAATGTAGGAGGTTAGCTGAGTGACTTTCTTTTCTCTTATGAAACAAAGTTTAGGAAGTGCAAAAAAAGGCTGTATGCATTTCTTTGCAGAGGGGCCAGTGCAAGAATCGTATCTTACTTCAGCCATCAGAGTGAAGTCCTGTTGCCATTGAAATCAATAGTCAAACTCTTACTGGCTCCTTTGCAGTTTGAATTTAATTCTCAGGAGCACATCCTAGCGATGCATATGCCCTATGGCTTCCCTCTGCAGAGAGCTCGATTTCACCCAAAATGCACTGCCATCTCGTAGTGAAGTTTGGAAAAAAAAATTTATCTCCCAATAAATTTTGGTTATGTTACAGATTCATTTATAGGGCAAAAGTGAACCAAGGATGACAGCCCTTTTTTTTTTTTTTTTTTTTTTTTTTACATTGAGTCAGACTGGAAGGATACTGTAAGCATCCTGGGCTGCATAACAAGGAGTGTGACCAGCAGGTCGAGGGAGGTGATTCTACCCCTCTACTCTGCTCTGGGGAGACCCCACCTGCAGTACTGTGTTCAGCTCTGGGGCCCCCAACATAAGAAGGACATGGACCTGTTGGAGCAGGTCCAGAGGAGGGCCACGAAGACGATCAGGGGGCTGGAGCATCTCCCCTATGAGGACAGGCTGAGAGAGTTGGGGTTGTTTAGCCTGGAGAAGAGAAGGCTCCAGGGAGACCTTACAGCAGCCTTCCAGTACTTAAAGGGGGCCTGCAGGAAAGATGGGGAGAGACTTTTTATCAGGGAGTGTAGTGATAGGATGAGGGGTAATGGTTTTAAACTGAAAGAGGGTAAATTTAGATGAGATATTAGGAAGAAATTCTTTACCGTGAGGGTGGCAAGACACTGGAACAGGTTGCCCAGAGAGGCTGTGGATGCCCCATCCCTGGAAGTGTCCAAGGCCAGGTTGGATGGGGCTTTGAGCAACCTGGTCTAGTGGAAGGTGTCCCTGCCCATGGCAGGGGGGCTGGAACTAGATGATCTTTAAGGTCCCTTCCAACCCAAACCATTCTATGATTCTATGGTACATGTAATAGAAGAAAAGCGCAATACCTAATTTAAAGCCTTTTGTAACACATTAAATTCAGCTGGATTGTGATTTATTCAGAAAATCAGCATAGTATCTGCTAAACAACCAGCTCTTGCCTTTTATGCTACTAAAACAGAAATTTGTAATTTAGTTTCTCCAAAGTGATGTAAAGATCAGAAACCTCCAATACGAGGACAAACAAATCACTTACATGAATACCAAATGCATTAACCTAAACAACGACTTTGCCCGTGGCACTAAAACACATAATTAACTAAATAACTTTATCTTCACCCACAGGCAAACTACAGCGTACAATATATTATACTACAGACATAACGATTTTTAAGGTTGTTAATTATCATCTTTTAAATAAACAACACACTTGTTCTTTGTCCTGCGCTGTGGGGCTGAACTCTGCTTTCATACGTGCTCCATGGCAGTCTCTGACCCCAGAAGGCTTAGCACGGCCCTGGGACGCCCAGGCCTCCTGGGACGGGGGGCCTTCTGCACACCCCCGGGGCAGGACGCCCACGCCGCTCGGCCAAACAGCTCTCACTACACTTGCACTGGACTGTACAGTTGCTCTTGACTACGCTTTAAGCTACGCTTCATCCCACACACGTAAACTCAAAGGTAGATCAGAGAAGTACATAGGCTTTTATCTCTTCTATGCACTAATCATGCAGGCTCTTCCAATCCAGAGCAAAAAGTTTTGTGAGAAACCACTGCTTTTTGATCACTACACTTTTAAGTCTCAAGTGCACACACCACTGTTTCAAGAACTTTACCAACACTGATTAAATAAGACGGGATAGACCCCGGAAAAGGGGGTTGTTGTCAGTTTAGTGGCGTGATGATAGCTTTCCATGGCTTGCATTGGATATCATAAACAGAAGTAGGAATAACGGTAAGCGTCAGTTTTTATTTCCTATTCTGAAGAAATAACTGATGCACACAAGGGCTCAAAGCAAAGTTTGGGAACATATTTCGATATTCACAGCCAAAGGTGCAGCAGGAACCTTACTCAACTTTGCCAGCAAAGTTTGCACTTTTCTTACCTATTATTTAAATTGCACACAGGGAGCAGTATCCAAAGCAAGCAAACAAATACAGATTTTTGAAAGATCAATGGCAGTGCATGGGTGAAACATAACACAAACTGCAGAATCAGGAATAAGTATGTATCCAGCTGGACTATTGTTATTACCACCCTCAGTGTCTCTGGACAAGCCTGACTTAGTAAAGAAGACAGTTTTGTAACAGAGTATAACACCTGATTCAGGTCACTTTAAAATTAATAGGAGTTTCGCTCTTGAACTCTGTGGAAGCAGAATTGAATCCACTAATCCTGAGCTCTTCAACTCCACTCCAAACAGGAATCTATTTAGCTTCATCAGACCCTTACAGTGTTTGTGTTACATTCCCTTGTATCCTTAATTTTTTCCTTTTTCTCATATTATTTTTCTAACTGCAGACCATCTGAACAAACACATGGCATCATATGACAGAATAGGGTTGTCCCACATTTTTCCAAAGATGTAAGGGTGTTTTCTGTGTTGTCTTGGAAGCTTTGCCCTGGCAGGACACAGTAGGTTACTGCCCTATATCTTAGTGGGTCAAATGAGCATACACGGTTTGTAAGTAGACACAAATGATACTGCTTTTGATACTTCTGAAAAACAAATTTGGAACACGACCATCAGCCTGGAGAATAGTCTTCCACAGCATAAAATAAACTCAAATGCAGAAATTCAGTAGACACCCTCTCTTCCACATACTTGTGTGGACCACAGTTTAGACTTGCAGAAGGACGTCCACTGTATTAATCTGAGTCTCTTAGACTTGAGGCTTCCTCCACAATCTGCAGTCTCAGAGGATTTGTTCACACAGAACAAGTTACTGCTGTCTGCACGAGCAGTGAGTCATCAAAGGACTTCTGCTGGGAAACTTGAACAATGTAGAGGAACACACATGAAGGGGCACGACCTTTCCTGCCCCCAAGGTTATCTTTAGGCATGCTGAGGTTCAAACCCGTACATCTCAAACAGTGTGAAGGCACATACGTAGGTATGCAGTCTCATGAGCTTCTGCAGGATTGCCTTTTTCCTAGTTCACTTCTCTACAAACCAAATAGAGGAAGGGATCCCCAAGCTTTTGCATTCTACAGAGGATCACCAAAGGTGACCTTGAATCCTGCCTTTCAGTTGCTATGAAGAGACAGTTTTCAGATGTTTAGCAAGCTCAGCATGCCCTGAAAATACGGTCTCTTTGAGATACTTCTAGATGACCATCCAAAAAATGAGGCTCTTATCATTAACTGGCTGCAGATCTTGAGCTATACAACTATGTTTAAAAACTGAGGTAGATCGAAAAAGTTTTAACTATAATTAAGAAAAATCTCAAGACTCCATTTGCCAGCAGTTATTCTTCTAGGTAATTTAACTTTATCTTATATTGAAAACGAGTATTAAGGATACGTAAGTGTTGGAAGTCAATCCCAAGGCAGCGTGCATAGCAAGATCCTGATGCTGGTATGTTTAGACTGATTGAATACAGCCAATTGCCACTAACCTCACAACCTACAGACTGCCAGGTCAGTCCTGTATATTAAAGCGCTAATAATTTCACATGGAGCTTCAGTATGGAGCTTCAGGGAACCTTAAAAGCAGTCATGCACTGGCAACTACAGTCATCAGGCCTATATTTCAGAGAGTAAAACCATGTTTACATATCTGCTAATGGCCTAAAAGGCATCATAACAGTTTACTGGGTCAGTAATTTTCAAGGTTCATCAAAACCTGACCTTCCTAGACTGGAAAGACTCTGCACTGGCGGTGACGGGCAATCAAACCAGGCTTTTTAAACTGTTACCGGCTGTATGCAAGATGTAGGCCCTCAACAGAAACAGACATCAGTGACTTCCGCTGTCACGATATGGCAAAGCAGAGCGTGCGTGTGTCTCCATATATCGCATCAGTCTCCACGAAAGCATCTGCCTCTCCCTAGCAGGCCAGTTAAACGCTCACGTTGTCGATGCCTGAGCTGACGTCAGGACAAATGCTCGAAGTCAGCCAGGGCCCAGCTCAGGACCTGTCCAGGATCCACCTCGAGGAGGATAAAACCGCACCCCGTGCCTCCCACACTAGCCCTCAGACGCTGCAGGGCCGCGGACGCCTCCCCGCCACGTCGCTGCCTGCAGGTCAGCGACGCGGGGCCGCTCGCCGAGCGGGGGCGGCCGGGGCACCCTCCCCACCGGCGGGAACAGGCACTCACCCGCCCGCCCGGGCGCCAGGCGGCGGCGGCCGCCCCCTCAGCGCCAGCGGCCGTTAGGGAGCCGTTAGGGAGCGGCCGCCGGCGCGACACCGCCGCCCCCCCCCAAGGCGCGAAGGCGAGGGGCGGCGGCCGCCTCCTCCTCAGCACAGGTGACTGCTGGGGAGCGGCCGCCGCCGCGCCGCCGCCCGCCAAGGCCCCAGGGCGAGGGGCGGCGGGCGCCCGCCAAGGCCCCAAGGGTCCTGCTCGGCAGCCGTAAGGGCGCGGCCCTGCCCCACCCCGCCCGCTGCCGGCGTCCCGCCGCCCTTACCGGCGAAGTTCTTGGTGAAGACGAGGGTGACGAGGAGGATGGGGATGAGGACGGTGCCGATGGTGACCACGCGGTCGAAGGGCAGCTCCAGCTTCAGCTGGAGGAGCAGGGCCGCCAGCGCGCCCGCCTTGTCGTCCTGCTGCCCGGGCAGGATGAGCTCCTTCAGCTTCTCGCCCGCCAGCAGCGCGGTGGCCATGTCGGGGTGGTTATCGATGATGTGTTGCATAAGCGGCGGCGGCGGGCGGCCTCACGCCGCCGGGCCTCCCCGGGGACGGGCGGCGCGCTGCGGCGGGCTGGCTGCGGGCGGCCCCCGCCCGGCCTGCGGGGACAACACCGACAGCGGTAACGGCGGGGCCGCGGCCGGGCTCCGCCGCCGCAGCGGCACCGCGTTGGGGCCGGCGGGACGCTGCCGCTACCCCCGGCCTCCCGCCGGGCCCCGCGCGGGGCTCCCCGGCCGACAGCCCGGCGGGGGCATCCCCCCGCTCGCCCCCCGCAGCCGCGGGGAGAAGCGGCGCAGACGGGCCGGAACAACGCCGCGGCCGGGCGGCCGCAAGCCCCGCAGCGGCGCGGCGGCGGCTGTGCAGCGGGAGGCAGCCTCCCCTCTCCCCGGAGCCGGGCGGGGAGGTGTCCGCGGGAGGCGGGAGACGAAAAGAGCGGCCCGGTGACAGCCGCGCGAGTTAAACGCTGCCTCCGCTTTGCGATTCGTGCCGTACAATAGCGGCGAAGCAGCCACGCAGCAAGACGGAGCGGAGCTGCCTCGCTGAAGTGCTGCGGGCAAGGAAGAGGGCATTTACCTGGCGACTTCGGTTCCCTCGGTTCCCGGGGGGTGGTGAGCAAAACCGATGACTTGTAAATAGGAGCGGAAGCCGCAAATAAACTTAGACTGGACCTTCCTGCCGGAAAACGGTCCCCGCGCCTCCACAAGTAACGAAATCGCTCCGGATTCGGAGCGGGAGGCGAGTGATGGGTTGACGCGTGTTACTGCAGCGGGTGGCTGGCGCTTGCATGGAAATGTCCGCCTGCACCAAGCAGCAGTAACGTGCGGAGCAATTCAAGAAGGGGCTCGCAGCAGCCGTGGGGAGGAGGAGGAGGAGGAAGAGGAGGAGGAGGAGGCGAGAGCAGCACCGGAATGAATTGCGGGAACGCAGAGGTCCTTTAAGGTTCTAGAGTGAACAGCTGGAGCCTGCCGAGCTGGGAGCAGCGGCCGGGAGCGGCGGGGCCGCAGGCAGCCGGTACGGGCACAACCCATGCGAGGCTGCGGCGTGCAACACGTTGCGGCGGCGGCGGCGGCCGCGTCCCCGCAGGAGCCACCGCGCGGCGGCAGCGCGCATGCGCCGGCGCGGCTCGGGGGGCGCGCGGGGCCGGGCGGGCTCGGCGGCCGCGGCCGCCCGCTGAGGGACGCCGAGGCGGGCGGGGGGAGAGGAGGAGGAGGAGGGCGGCGGGAGGCCCCGGAGGGGGCCTGGAGGCAGCCGGGGCGGGTGACCCTGACGGGAGGAGGCGCGGGCTGCCCTCCCCTCTCCTGCCCCAGGCCGCCCCGCAGCGCACACAGGGGAGCCCAGGCCCCGGTACGGCGGTGCCTCCCGCAGCCCAGTGGCTTGTGAAGGGGGGGGGGGGGCGGCCGTGAGGGAAAGGGAGACCCTCACCCGAGCAGGCTGTGCCCTGAAGGACTGGAACCTGCGGGCACGTCAGGATTTAGGTGCTCCCGTCAGAAAGCCTTCCAGCTGCTCGCTTTTTAAAGCTCATGTGGGGTTAGTCATGCCTGATAAAGCAGCCCGAGGGGTGGAGAGCTTGCCAGAAAAGCAGAGGGCAGCTTTTGGCTTGCCTCAGCCTAATGGGGTTCAGGCCTGTATCTTCACAGAGGTGAGCAGGCCTTGCTGTCCATCTCTGGAACGGGCTGGGAACGGAGCACGTATTATCACTCTCTGGGCAAAAGCTGGACCACACGGCATCAAAGGAGGACGTACGTGCTGCATCCTAGCCAGCAGCTATGGCGTTCAGACAAAAGCTTCAGGTCACAGTTCCTCTTTCTTAAGTTGTTTACAGATTTTATATTTAGCAGTACTTAGATGATAACCAGAGATGCGCTTAAACAAGTATCGCTGTCATTTCTCTCAAAGATTTGCAGTTGTCATCTGCAACACAGCATAAGTAAGGCAGAGATTTTCATCTTTTCCTTGAAATTTCCCATTCCGCAGACACTGTGAACAATATGATGGTCCTGCTTGTTATTCAAGTTTAAATAAATGGTGCAAAATTAAATAGTACTTCTTGGCAGGGGACCTTCCATCCAGGGAGGGATGTAATGAGCAAGGCAAGAGGGATGCCCTGATGGTGACAGCCCTGATGAAGGATCCCAGGCAGCAGACACAAAGCTGTCAGTGCCACATGCTGCTGAAGAGTACTGAGAAGGCAGGAGAGCCTAAACCTGAAGCTGTCACCATCACTTGTTTCATCTTCCCTGCTCCTCACCTTCCATAGGCTCTGTGGCTTGTTGGTCCTCTGTAAGGACCAACATGCAGTATCTGCCTCATGGGCAGAAGACGGGGAAGAGAGGTACCATCTCAACAATCCTTCCTACCTGCGGTGATGGATGGATGCAACAAATTCTCTTGCCATAGCTGTATTTGGGCTGTGCGTGTATTTTACCAGCCCCTAACATACTGGCTATCCATTCCAACAACAAACAGCTGAAACTCCTTATGCACTTGTTATTGCTGCTGCCAGAGGGATGATACTGAGCAAGGTGGACTGACAGCCTGAGGCAGTACAGCTAATCTTCTGCAAAAATTTTGCTCAGACTTTCAACATCATAGTCATTTTACCATGCTTTTCTCTGCTGTTGACAATCTTGTCCTGCTTATTGAGAATGTTGCTGAAAGACCATTTTCCTAATCCTCACTTTGTCATCTCCTTTTTGAATCCTTTCTTTTGCCCATCCAGTTATTTAATTCAAAACAACTGCTTGCTTTTTGCTTTCAGAGGCTTCCTGTGGTATTTCTCCTCCTATCTTCCCCTGCCTAAGCCCTTACCACTTGCCTGCTATGTAGATGCTGACTCTAGATGCTTCCTTGTGTTTTTCCATGAGGAAATAATGCCAGCCTCTAGCAACCAGTTCTGAGGAAGCTCGGTGTAAACATCTACAAACTTTAAGAACATAGGAGCAGCCATCCTGGGTCCCTCTAGTCCCTCATTACATCTCCAAGTGTGGCCGTAACTGGACAATTAAGGAAGTGTAAAAATGAGGCAACCTGTGTTGATGCCTTTTCCCTGCCACTGTCCCATCTTTCAACTATGTTCAGGGCATTTCCTGAGCTTGTGATGGTGTAATAACCCCCAAAAGGTCTCTTCTCACAGTATTCTTTCTGGTCTCCTGTTGGGACTGTGCAAATTTCTGGCATCCACAGCCTTTTTGTTAAGGAATTCCACAGGCTTACAACCTGTTGTATCAACACCACTGTTTGTTTCAGTTTCTGTTTGTTTCAAACATAATTTAATTTGATGGGCCCCAGTTATGGGAAGGTATTTGGATCAATCCCTATTCATCTTTTCCATGACGCATATGCTTTTGTAGACATTTATTGTATCTTCCCCCTAAATTATATCTAGTTTCACATTTAATATGCAAGGAGTCCTACTGGCATAGAAAAATAACCATAAATCAGACACTCCACTTTTAAAATAAGTATGACATCCACAAGTAATTTAAATTTCTCTTTTGAAGCTTACTTCATTATAATACCATTATTTGATTTAATCATATCGATTTTGTAATCTTGCTTGGCAAGATTATGTCTGTATAGCAAGCCAAAGAGACAGTCAAGATGGAACAGTACTGTCAGACCAAAACATGTGGGGAAACAGAAACGTGTAGTAGGGCAGAGACTGGGACACAGAAAATTACTGCCATAATTTACAGACAAATACCATAGCCAAGTTTCTCAGCAATAATATGCTGGCATGTATGCTGCTGGATAATCTAGACAATAAGCAGGCTGTGATAATAATCCTGTGCTAATAAATATTTCACAAACTGCTGGTAGGGTCAGAAATTGATTTACAGATCAAAGTGGAAAGTCATGTGAATGAATTCTAATTAATTCTAACAAAAGATCAAAAAAGGAGTATTATTTTTAGACAGTTTGAATAAATCATTTGGTATTATCATACAGACTATATTGATTCTTCAAGGTAAAGTGTGTGGCTTTTTAAAATCTTGTTTTCTGAAGTTCTGAAAGTTCAGAAATTTAAAAGCAAATGAGTAAAAGTGAGAGATTGATTGCAAATTCTGACAGGGAGACCTGTAGCATCTAGAATATGCCTTCTAAGCAGAGGGTACACTACCTCTAGGTGCAGGGTGAGATTTATCTGTTCAAATGTGAAGGCATCTGAGCTAGATGTTGCAGAGCACTATTCCTGAATCATGTAGGAGGAGAAATAACTAAAAGTAATGGTGCAGTTCATGTGACAAAATGCAGAGGTCCTCTTCAAAATGAGATGAATCATTTCCACATTGTAGGTGTCCAGAGTTTACACACGAATCCCACTCACTGTCTCTTATATTACAGTTTGTCCCAGCTTAGCCATTTCCCCAAGGGCAACTGCGTGCTGTCCTTGTCCTTGTCAGTTCCCAGTCACTTGGGAATTGCTGCCTTTTAATCTGGTGGTTTTAACATCAGTCACATTACCATGAATCCTTCATGCAGTCCCCTGGGGTGTCTTTATGGAAAGGATGCAGCTTCTCTGATAACATCGTCAAGGAGCAGAAGGACTGAGAAGCAGCTGTGGGGTGTTTCTTGCCTTCAGCCGAGGCTGTGACTCTAATCCGTGTAGCCCTTGCCCCATCAGCCCACCTTGGGAATTGCATCGCTCACCAAGCAGTGGTGTGGGGGCAGCGTGGCCCTCGCGCAGACCAACTACTCCCATGGGTGCATGGATGCTTTTGCTAGGCTAGGTTTGCAGTTAGTGCTGCCACAGCTCTGCAGGTACTGCTGTCTGTCTACGTGAGCAGCAGTCCTGCCTTTGGTGAGAGCAGTCATTCCTTTGCAGATGCACCCAGTAAGACGAGACTGTGTAGGGTTGGCAATGGGAACTGCCAGATGGCAGTGAGCTGTGACAGTGGGTCTTGGCACTGAGGTGAGGGTTTTGGCAGTAAAGTGAAGCGAGATGCCGGATGATAGTGAAAAGTGGCAACTGGCAATGCAGCCTGGCTGTGGCTGCTGGCACCGAGATGAAGCTTTGGCAGTAAGAGGAGAATCTGTGCTCCCTGTCAAGAAAAAGTGACTCTTAACAGTAAGATGTGATACTGTTGCTGACAGTGGTGAAGTATTTTTTGCAGCAATGCATGTCCCCTTGCTAATGGATCTCTTCTGGGATTGTTTAGGATAGAATAGACTATTTCAGTTGGAAGGGACCTACAACGATCATCTAGCCCCACTGCCTGACCAATTCAGGGCTAACCAAGAGTTAAAGCATGTTATCAAGGGCATTGTCCAAATGCCTCTTAAACACTGACAGGCTTGGGGCATCGACCACCGCTCTAGGAAGCCTGTTTGACCACCCTCTCGGTAAAGAAATGCTTCCTCATGTCCAGTCTAAACCTCCCCTGATGCAGCTTTGGGCCATTCCCTATCACTGGATCCCAGGGAGAAGAGCTCAGCACCTCCCTCTCCACTTCCCCTCCTCAGGGAGCTGTAGAGAGGAACGAGGTCGCCCCTCAGCCTCCTGTTCTTCAAACTAGATGACCCCAAATTCCTCAGCCGCTCCTAATAGGACATGCCTTCCAGCCCTTTCACCACCTTTGTTCCCTCCTCTGGACTCATTCAAGGACCTTCACATCCTTCTTAAATTGTGGGGCCCAGAACTCCACACAGTACTCAAGGTGAGGCCACACTGATGCTAAATACAGCAGGATAATCACGTCTTTTGAGTAGCTGGTTATGCTGTGTTTGATGCACCCCAGGATGCGGTTTGCCCTCTTGGCTACCAGGGCACACCACTGACTGATATTGAGCCTGCTGCCAACCAGCACCCCCAGACCCCCTTCTGCAGGGCTGCTCTCCAGCCACTCCTCTCCCAATTTATGCTTGGGCCCGGCATTACTCCATCCTAGGTGCAGAATCCTCCATTTTGACTTGTTAAATTTCTTCCCATTAATCATTGCCCAATGCTCCAATCTATCTAGATCCCTCTGCAAGGCATTTTGTCCCTCAAGAGAGTCAACAGCACCTCCCAGTTTGGTATCATCAGCAAACTTGCTAATGGTGCATTTAACTCCTGCATCCAAATCGTTGATAAATATATTGAACAGGACTGGCCTTAGAGTTGAACCCTGAGGAACACCACTGATGACTGGTCGCCAGCCAGATGCAGCCCCATTCACTGCAACCCTTTGAGCCCTGCTGTTCAGCCAGTTCTTCACCCAGTGCACCGTGAATCCACTCATCCCACAGTTGGACAACTTGTACAGAAGGATGCTGTGAGGGACAGCATCAAAAGCCTCACTAAAATCCAGAAAAACTACATCCACCACCTTCCCTTATCCACTAGGTGGGTAACCTTATCATAGAAGGATATCAAATTAGTTAAACAGGACTTTCCTTTGTGAACCCTTATTGACTGTGCCTGATGATTGCATTATTCTTCAAATGACTTTCAATAGTACCCAGTATAATCTTCTTCATAATTTTTCCAGGAATTGAGGTTAAGAGGTTAACTAAGACTAAGAGGTCTTCCCTGGGTCTTCCCTCATGCCCTTCTTGTAGATTGGAATAACATTGCCTAGCTACCAGTCAGCAGGGACCTCCCCGGACTCCCAACACCTTTGGTAGATGATCAAGAGGGGTCCTGCCATAACATCCACTAGCTTCTTCAGAACTCTGGGATGAATCCCATCAGGCCCTGTCATGGTTTAAGCCCAGCTGGCAACAAAGCACCATGAGGCCGCTTGCTCACTTGTCCCCCTGTGGGATGATGAGGAGAAAATATAAAGAAAAGCTTGTGGGTCAAGACAAGGGCAGGGAGGGATCACTCACCAATTACTGTCATGGACAAAAACCAGACTTCACTTGGGGAAAAAAAACCGAAATCAATTTCATTTGTTACCAATCAAATCAAGACAGGATAATGAGAAGTAAACCCAAATCTTAAAACACCTTCCCCCCACCCCTCCCTCCTTCCCAGCTCAACCCCACTCCCAGTTCTCTCTCCCTCCTCCCCCCGGCGGTGCAGGGGGACGGGGAATGTGGGTTGGGGTCGGTTCCTCACACCTCATCTCTGCCGCTCCTTCCTCCTCAGGGGGAGGACTCCTCACCCGGCCCCTGCTCCACCGTGGGGTCCCTCCTGCGGGAGACAGTCCTTCATGAACTTCCCTGGCGTGGGTCCTTTCTGCAGGCCACAAATCTTCAGACACAGGGTGCTCCAGCGTGGGCTTTCCCATGGAGTCACGGACATCCTCAGGGGCATCCACCTGCTCTGGTGTGGGGTCCTTCACAGGCTGCAGATGGGCATCTGCTCCTCTGGCGCACCTCCTCTCCTCCTTCCTCACTGACCTCGGTATCCGCAGAGGGGTTCCCCTCACATCCCAATCCCCTACTCACTGCAGGTTCCCCCTCTTAAATCTGTTCTCCCAGAGGCAATACCGCCATCACTGATGGGCTCAGCCTTGGCCAGAGGTGGGTCTGACTTGGAGCTGGGGAAGCTTCGAGCAGCTTCTCACAGTAGCCCCCTCCCCCACTACCAAAACCCTGCCACACAAACCCAACGCAGGCCCCATGGACTTGTGAACATCGAGCTGGTACAGCTGGTCCCTTACAACGTCAGTGAGCACAAATGGAAAGTCACTGTTCCAGCACTCGTGGTCCTCTGACTCAGGGGACCAGGCAGCCCAGTCTTACTAAGACTGAGGCAAAGAAAGCATTGAATGCAGCCACTTGTTCTTCATCCCTATTAGCCAGATGACCATCTTCAACAAGTATCGGTCCAATATTTTCTTTAGACCTCCTCTTTTTTTATGTCTCTTATCCTCCCAGTCCTGCAGCTCTCTGGGGAAACCTATTCAACTGGACCTTAAAAGTTTCAGCTCACTGTGCTGTATATTGTTTCTCAAGTAGAAGTGGGTGATTGAAAGCAAATTTTGCTCCCTTCCATTCAGATGAAGTGAGAAGGTCTGAGGAGATTATACAACCGGCCTCATTAAAATGCTTGGAGAAGGAGTACTGATTCCAGGTCCCTTTCCCTTTCCTGTTGGTAATACGTTCAAGCAAAAGAGGCTCCTGCAGGTGGCAGGAGATGGTACTGACCCTGCAGGGCTGCTGGTGACAGCAGGGTGCTGGGCTGGCTGGCTGCTCGCTCTCCCTTCTGCTTCTACTTCAGCTTCTCCCTGCTGTGCAGAAGAAGGAAGAGATTGCTGCAGGAAGACATGATGTGGCCTGGGCTCTTTCCCACTGCCATTGTCTGCCACTGTGTCAGCAGTGCAGGCTGTAGGAGACTGATTTCTGCCTTCTTATGTCCTTTCTTGCTTGTGTCCTCTTGTGCTAAGAAAGGCCTGTGGTGAGGCTTTGAAGTAGCAAGACATTCTCTTAGTGACTTCTGCACCGTCTGCTTGCCATGTGCAGGGATGTACTTGGATGGGTGGAAGCACTGGCATGTGCAGGGCCACACTGTGAGTAAGAGCTCTGCTCAAACACTGGGCTTCAAAATCAGCTAACGATGCCGTGGGAACTAGGAGGGCAACTGAAACTGTTCAAGGGCAAAGAGACTGTGTGAGCACAAAATGGGTTATTTCGTTGCTCTGGTGTGCATGCTGTCTCTGCATAAAACAAGAAACTACTTGGCTTAAACAGAGTTAGCAGGGAAGTCAAGGCTAAACTAAGATAACATAATTCTGTCCAAAAAGCATGTGGTATAGATGAAATGTAACCAGGTTGAACGAAAGGATCTGAAGGGAGTCTTGGGAATATCTAGATAACAGTATGAGTAATACCATATTGTATCAAAACTGCCTAGATAAACAGTGCTAGAAACACCAAACTGGGATGTGGATGTAGCAGAATTGGGACCAATGAGGAAAAAAAAAACCTAGGGCCAGGTCATTAAAGAGGTCCCACTTGTCTGGGATGAGTCTAGGCAGAGAAAGGGAGGTGCAGAGATGGTGAAAAAGTGGGCTGAGGGAAATAAACACTAGGAATTAAAATAATTAAATAGGAAAAAAACAGGAAATAATGAAAATAATAGGCATTAGGTATAATGCAGTGGAGAACAAAGAAGGGTGGGATATTCTGGTTGCAGAAGTGTGGACACCTCCAGTGGTAAAGCTGACCTGTGGCCCCAAGTCCCCCAGGATGCTAGACAACACCCTTGGGACAACCCGCTGGACTCTCACCAGGTCTATGTCCAAAACACTTGGCGTGCAAGGGTGGGGTAGGAAGGGATGGGCTTGTGCCCTAATACTACGTGGAGAAGGGAAGGCAATAGAACTGCAGTGTGATAGAGCTTGCATGCGATATATACAATTTCTTCATAGTAATATAATTGTGAATTACTACTACTAACAGGCAATATAACTGTAACACAGAATTGTTGTGTTTGTAGTGATACAGTTGTGAATGAGTATTACTAATATTAGACATTTGTTCCTTAGCCAGTTAGAGTATTATCAGTCTCTTAGAGGTGTGTTGATTAATCAATAAATGTCATAACCGTTAATCAGTTACATCTTAGGTCTCCAATCTAAAGGAACAGTCAGAGACATAATATACTATGATCATTATTTTAAAAGCCATTTTATATGCAAAAACCTAAAACCATTTCATTTCCTGAAAACTTCCCAACTAGTTATCCACAGCAACCAGGAAAATGAAACAGGGCATACTTTTGTGTCCTTTGATGTGGGACTTTTTGCAACATTGACCTAGTTGTTGTGTTAAAGAAGTTTGGCAGAAAATAAACCCCCTTGCATTCCAGCTTATCCTCAGATATCGGAGGGGCTGGGGACGGCTAGGTTTAGATGCTGAGTGAGGCCCAATTCAGCACTATAAGTCCAGTCGTGGTCAATATATTGAACTATCATGGTTACGGATGCACAAAAAGCACACTGTACTTTCAATTTAGTCATGTTCAACGAACTAGAACAGCCAGATTTAAGGAGTTTGGTTGTGTTCAACGAACTATCATGGCTAGATTAATGAACAGTACAGTTTATTAAAGCAATAGGAGTACAGGTTCTTTTGGATTATCAGTGATAGATACACTGTCTGCAAAGCATGTGCAAATAATAATATAGTTGACTACAAGCACACTAAATTATGGAAAAATGCTATAGAGATTTCTGAGTTTCCTGGGGAAGCACTTGGTATAACCGAGGGTTCGAATCTTACCCAATAGGCATCCCTGTGGGGGGGAAGAGAGGTTCAGCATGTCAACTGATCCCAGAAGTCACCGATGTCCTTCCGACTTGTCTATGATGGTATCTTCCCTAGCATTCCTCCACTCTTAAGCCCTTTTATACTATTTTCTTATTTTTAGGTGGAGCTTGAGTGACTCTAGTCATACATACCTTTATTATGATTGGTGTAAAATCTCCTCGCTTTACTTTTGAAGGTATATGCTAGAGAAAATTCAGACTGCATGCTCAGTGAGGGGTGGTTGCACCTTGAAGGCAGGTAGGTTTTGGGATGGAGGTGTGTTTTGGTATTATAATGAGATTATAATGAGCAAAGTTCACCCAGAGAACATGATTTAGCACATCACTACTCCAGAACTGGGCACTTCTGATATAAATCAGAAGTAAGGCCATAGCATTGACAGAACCCCATTGTTTCACTTCCTTTCTTCAGTGGATTCAATGCAGGGACCTTCCATTCTTGTTCCAGTAGTTCCAGTTCTCTGTCCTTGCAGTGCTATCACAGAGCCTGGCCGTGGTGTCTCCACTCTGCTCCACCCTCCGTGTTGTTTCTCAGAGTCAGCATATCAAGCTCCCCTGGTGTTGCTAACATCTAAGGTTGCAGGTTATGCTGCTTAGGGAACTATTATGGAACAGATTTCGTGTATATCCACCACATCCCACCCTGGAGGTTCACCTCCTCTTAAGAGGGGACATATCAATAAGTCACCTCCAGCAACCATTCCACACCTAGTGCTTTTATTCTAATGTCATATGGCATTGATCATTGTGGAGTCAAGAGAACTTACAGTGGTGCAAGCCAAAAGGCTGTCTGGAGTCCAAATGTGGATGTTTTGTGGGGGCTCAATACTGCGGCTGAAGACAGCGAGACATGGTGCTGAAATGTTTCAGCAGCAGGGACTGCAGCTGCATACAGATTGCTCATGGTGGGAAACGCATACAGTATTGGAAAGGTTGGGTTCGACAGTGCATGGGACCTGGAGATGAAATTACCAATGTGAGACTGAAGACACATTCAGACAGAGCCCACCGAAGTACAGAAACTAATACCAAGGGAAAAAACAAAGAAAACAGCATCTTGAAAATTTATTTGAATTTAGTTTTGGCAGTTTGTATTACTTCAGCGGAGACTAAAGACATAAATGCATTGTGTATTGAGTTGATGGTGTCTTTATACTTGTATCTTTCTGTTGCCGGAAGACAGCTTGTTTCTTGTTTTAGTCTCTTGCTTCAAAATTTCAAATTCTGACAAAAGAAAGCAAAGCACATGGTTAACTGCTTTGCTCAGTACAGATTGCAATCAGCAACATTCTTTCAAATTCCACTCTGAAGCTTGCAAAGTAAAGGCTTCATCCTGCCAGGCAGTGGTATTAAGTATCACATGGAAGGCTGTCATAATTCCAGTTCAGTGTAGCAAGGAGCATTTAAAGTTGAAGTAAACTCCTAATTCAAATGAACAAGGAAGTACAGATGAGATGATGATGGCTTTTTTTTTTTTCATTAAACCCTAAGTGAAGGGGTAAGAGCCCTGATTTCTGCTGCTAGTCCTGCTTGTTTTGGGCATCACAAGCTAAAATACGTAAGTATCGTTAGGAGCAAGGAACAAAACTCTCCAGGACTCATAAACTGCTGGGAGTCCTCTTCTCGCTGTGCTACACACAGGTCGTCTATTGCTTGTCCCCTCTCCCTGGTCCCATTAATCTAGCACTTAGTGCTGTACACTGGCTCTGCTTCAGCAGGACAGACAGAGAACACTGCTGCTGTAGCCTATTTTGTAGCATGATTAGGCATTTTATTGAGAAGTACAGATTCAAATTCTTCAGGGTGAAGAGGACCTAAAGGTCAGATATTTCACTTCCCAGGGAAGTGCTCTAACCCCTAGGATACCACGTTGTCTCCTCTGCTACAGGATGTCAGAATTTTCTTTAATGAAAAATAGAGGAAAACGCTCATGTTGTAATTTTACAGTTGCTCAGAGCATTCAGTTATGCTCAATTGTTGTCTTGCTATTTCTGTGCATCAACCTTCAAATAAATGGTATATTAAGAGGAAGGAAGGTTTTAACCTTACATCTTGACATACGGAAGTAGTACTGGAGGGATTCCTTCTCTTGTTAAGGAGTTGTAGCTGGGTGGGTTCTGCATGGAACTCTGAGATCTGCAAGATGAGCTGTGCTGCCAGAAGGCTGAGCATACTGCTGCTCCTCTGGAGGGAGTTTAGGAAGAGAGCTGTGGAAGATACTGCCGCAGAGGCAAAAGAGAGAGGCCATGTTCCAGGAGGTAGAGAAATGCAGGAGGAACAGAGCAGAGAAGTTTGCACACGTCTGCGGAATAAGAAGGAGACAAGTCGAGGTTAGGGAAAGCAACGCTGGTTCACAACCACCCTAAGCAACTTCCAGCACGTTTTCTTGTGGGTCTGTGATTCTGTACAGGGTTATGAGTACACAGCTCCCCTCTCCCTGCAGCGTGGGTTGGACCTCTGTGTCTTGTTCTGGAGAGATGCACGTGCCTTTCACTGCAAAGATTCCTTTGCAGATACTTAACAGAGAGTTAAGCTGGCTCATTTTTGCTACCACAGAGTGAAGACGATTCCAGGGAGACGGACAGCTCAAGCAAATGAAGGGGAGAAAGAGTTCTCATCCAGGTAGTCTCTAGCCAGCCCTGCATCACATGTCCAAGTACAGACATGAAAGGGAAAGGAAATGAGAAGAGGCAAGGAGGTAAGTGAAACTCCTTCATTTTTCATCAGTTTTTGTTCATGCAGGTCGCAGTCTTTTTGATGGGGACCATTAACTGTTATTATCAATCAGGTGTTCTAACTACACAACTATTTTAACCCCATTGCATACATTGGCAAAATTAATACAGGTCATTGTTTGTTTTTAACACTTGGTATTGTCCATTTAATTGTAAGGAAATGAGAAGGAGCAGCTGTGCCAACATATTATTAATGTATTTGGAAACAGTGAGTAATCTACACAGTTCAATTATAGGGATCCCCATGTCCCCAAGCCAGCAATCTCAGAGATTTACATTTTAATTGATATTTTATTCTGTGAAGGAAAATAAAAGCCCTCAGCTACCTAAGTCCTTACAATTAATTAGGCACAAAATACTCCATAAAGATTAACAGTGCCCTCATCCCAGGAGCGCTCTTAAAAAAAAAAAAAACCACCCAAAAACCCCCACCCCAAAAGGGAAAAGAAGCACTTTAAAATCTGTAAACTATCAGTACAACATGTCTAACAACAGTTCACAATGTACAAAACAGCACATGTATTTGCAGTGAGTAATTACTCATTAGAATTGTCAGGCGTGGCATGAATTTGAGCACATATGGCATCCCTAATTTCTGTTGCCTGCTTTAACCTTAAGTCTATAGCTCTTATGAGGGCACATGGTTTGGCTAAGGGATCCACCAGAGTGTAGGCTCCGTGCCACAAAAACATATTTGCCTCTAGTTTTCCAGTTACAGACTGTGACAAAGGCAAGTCATGGCTGTATGTACATGCTTTTGCAATCTTGACATCCAGATGATGTTCAAGCCAGTGCCGTTTTACTTTTGTGTTCCACATGCACAGGCCAACCCTACCCTGAATCTTCTAAATGTACTCGACTGCAAAGTAGAATTGCTGAGAGCCCATTTCAGTACTTGAATAGATTTCTTCAGTTATGTACCCTGGCCCTGAAAGGCTAGAGTACCTCCCTTGCAGCCATGACATCCTCCAGACGTTGTGGAGCCATTACTGGTCATCCCATGTCAGCAAGGCAGTATAATCCCACCTACCATGCTGCGTCTTGTTCTGCTGCTCCTTAAGCGTTGATGGATGAGAACGCAGCATTCATCTTGTTTGCCAGATTTATCATATGCTCCGTGTTCAGTCTCCATACTCAATGCCTTCACATAATGACGAACTGTCTCTCTGATCTAGTGTCCCAAACCACAATTGCCAGTAAACACAGAACCAAACAGTGTGCAGGCCCTACAAAGCCATATGCCTTGGCAGACTAACACAACTTCTGCCCTTGAGCCTGCTAAGAAAAAGCAAGTCTCACAATGCACCACAGGGAAGTGTCCTCCTGGGAACAGCTCTGCATTCTCCCACGGAGAGGGTGGATTTGCCCCTACCAACTGCCATAAGACCGCTAGGCACAGCAGGAGCACCAATAACCGTTGATTGGAGCCTGTCAGGCACGACAGCATGTGTGGGAGCAAAGGGAGTTTACCGGTCTCAAGCTTGGCATCCACGTGTGCAGACGTGTGGATACTTCCTAATACGTTCCTGCCTCATGAGGTCAATTATTTTTTGTATATCGAGTTACGGGGGTCAGGCAGCCTTTCTCACATCTGGCAGATGCCGCTGGGTATGAATTTGGGCATTGGCCTATCCTCAAGAGATGTTCCAGTGTAAACTGAACCAGATACTGGAAGGACTTAGTGTCCAGAAGACTTCAGCTGGTGACATGCTTCATTGTTAGAAAAAAATATCACAGAAAAGGTAATGCAGAACCAGAATACAATCTTTAGTGGCTTTTGCTGTGTAATGTTTGCAAATGGGCACATATGAATGGAGATTTCCTGGCATTTATTTCCAGAGGTGGGCATATTTTCTCATGGATGCCAAAACATAAATTTCTGGAACAACGAGATTGGATGAAAACTCCTAATAAAACCAGTGCTTTGCCTAGTTAATAATAAAGCTGTTTTTAATAATAATAATATAGCAACAAAGAGAATGAGTTAAAATAGAAAATCATCTGGTTTTACTATTCAAGAACTCATAATCATCTTTTCCCCTTTGAATGAGCTTTGACTACAGCCTATACATGAATATTTTGGCTTAGTTTCAGCTCAGAGATTTAGAAGTGACTGAAGTAAAGAGCTGAGAAGGAAAAATTCTCGCAGCATTTCTCAAAAAATTCAGAATCCCAATATATATGAGAGAAATAGTCAATTCTCAACAGCAATGATCAATATTGGTGCTGCAGATATTACCCTATGCAGCACAGTGAAAACATGTTTTTGCCCCTGTCAGAACCAGCTTGAGTCCAGCAGCAGTAGGCAGCATCTGCATTGCACCCTGCGGTAGTACTGCTGCGTTCCTGTGATTTCCCTGACAGAAGCGCATGAAGTCTGGCACAGATAAGAGAGACTCCTCACAATTTCTACAGGCACGCCACGCCTATTACCTGCCCAGTCCTGTATGTCCTGAATAAGTCAGGTTTGCTATGTGCTAGCAGGTTGTCTGTGCACTAACACAGTGTTTGCATCCACAAACCCACAGTGTCCCCCGCAGTTGCAGTTCTGGTCTGCACAAGTCCAATAGTCTTTTCTTCAGGATGTCCAGCAGCTGGGTCTGAACCATCACTGCAACCAAAGTGCCCAATGCTTGGAAGTAAGTGACAAACAGCGAAGTCCTTCTAGTCCATCCAGTAGCCTTGTCCCAGCTCCCCACAGGGCTTAGTAGCTCAGGTGTAGTGTGGGACAAAGGCAAGAAACCTGCCTGGGCTGAGGAACAGGAACTCGTTCCCCAGGAGTCTGGAGTGCTGGGCAATGCCATGCGGGGTCATTAGCGTGACTCTCGTTTTTGCTGTCTGCATCTGCGTTATCTAGATTTTAGGGCTATCTATCTGGAGTATCCTAGCCTCTTGTGCCCTTGAACCAAGTAAAACTACAGCTCAGAACCTGAATAATAAATGTATTTTCTGTAATTTACATCCTCTGAGTAGTTCTATTGACTTAATGTTAAAATGGTGCGCAAGCAAATTTGATGCCCAAAATTATCACAAGGCAAACTAAACTGATAAAGGTTTGAAGTAATACTAATTCTGTCTTGTTCCAGAGATAGTAATTATCAGTCCTCCAGTAAAGGACAAAATTGCAAACAGATCCTCCCAGATATATTGTAAGAAATTTCTGCTTGCTTCAGACAGTTTTGACAAATTTAGTTTTTTATTTGGCCTTATTTTATTTCTCTTATTTTAGAAGATTATTGAAGAAACGCTTTTCACCTTCCTATGAGAAGGAAAGGACATGTGTGAAGAACAGGAATTCTAATTAGGTGCAAGAAAAAAATATTACTGTAATGGTGGTCAAACACTGGAAGAGGTTGCTCAGCGAAGCGGAGTCTCCATCCTTGGAGCTATTAAAAACCTGACTGTACGTGGCCCTGAGCAACCTGACCCTGTTGGACGGGCTCAGAGCAGGGGGGATGGACTAGATGATCTCCAGAGGTCCCTTCCATGCTAAACCTATTCTATAACCTTATGTTACATAGGTAGTATTTCATGTCTCTGTTACATCTGGAAAGATGCCCAAACCCAGAAAGAAAACACGCCCTTGAGAGCTACTGTGGCGTTAAGTGCTGTATAGCTGCTGCAAATCATGTCCCTCCATTCCTGGCTGCAAACATTTTGCTTTGTAAGTGATGTCACCCATAAGAGCTATTAGGGTAAGATTACATACATTTACTGAAGAGCTGGATTCTCATCTATCAACAAAACAGGTTTTCCTTGTAATCCTATGAATGTAACTGATGTAGCCTTGGGCAAAACATTTTTAATTCGTGTGCTGTTCTGTTAGTTTTGGCAAACCTGCACATGCTGCTGGTTGTGTCCCTCGTTCTGTAAAACCTGACACACTTCCTTAATTTTATTGTCCTACAGTCAGCCATACTAAAAAAAGTTTAAATATTCACATTAGTAAGGCTAAGCCACTGCACACATGTTTGCAAATGGTCTGCATTTGTACATTGTTCAGCACAAGCGGGCTGCAGCCTGGCCGAGCTCTTGCTGGGTGCTGCTGTCATCTAGGTGTAATAACGTAGAGGTCTCCACTATTAACTTGACTGTACTGAGCTACTTACATCTGAACAGAGAATATCAATGGTTGAGTAATTTCCCATTATGCTGAATTTATATTATAAAATACTGATTTTGGCATAAGCCCCTACTGCTGAAGTTAGAGTATGCCGAAAGCTATAAGCTGAAGTTATTGATCAAATCCCTTTTGTTTGTGGGGATAAAGACAAGTGGCAAAGTTCCTTATATAAAGTTAGAACAGATGTGTCCTGGTTTCAGCTGGGATAGTTTATTTTCTTCCTAGTAGCTGGTACAGTGCTGTGTTCTGGATTCAGTGTGAGAATAATGTTGATAACACACTGATGTTTTAGTTGTTGCTACGTAGTGCTTATCCTAAGTCAAGGATTTCTCAGTTTCCCATGCTCTGCAAGTGAGGAGGTGCACAAGAAGCTGGGAGGGAGTATAGCTGGGACAGCTGACCCAAACCTGCCACAGGGATATTCCATACCATAGGATGTCATGGCCAGTATACAAACTGGGGGGAGTTGGCCAGGAGGGGCAGATCGCTGCTCAGGCATCGGTCAGTGGGTGGTGAGGAATTGCATTGTGCATCACTTGTCTGTCTTGGGTTTTATCTCTCTTTTTGTTATCTTCCTTTTCACTACCATTATTATATTTTATTTCAATTAGTAAACTGTTCTTATCTCAACCCACAAGTTTTACTTCCCCCCCCCCTCCCCCCCGCCTCGATTCTCTCCCTCATCCCACTGGGGGAAAGTAAGTGAGCAGCTGCACAGCGCCTAGTTGCCAGCTGGGGTTAAACCACAAGAATATGAAACCCTAACAGCCAAACAGATCAGACTGTGGGGAGGGAGGGTAAAGCTGTCAGTCATGATGCAGAAAATGGACTTACACTAAATTAGCATTTTCTTTGCAAAGTAGCAGGAAGATAAAATTAATATATTGCAGTAAGGGGGAGATAATGATGGAATATAAAGTATCTACTAGAGCTTGTTAAAAAAGAACTAGTCATGTGAAAAAACCCACCAAATTAAGGGAACCTGTTAATCTGCAGCCAGTATATTAAGGAGTTCATTAAAAAATAGATCTGAATAATTTTGAACTTAAACAACTGCTTGAACCCTGAAGAAGTTCTATTTAGTCTGGAAGAAACATACCATTTTACCCATAATTAAGATGTATGAGTGCCATGACATGGGGAACTACAGGCCATGCAGCTGGCCCCGAGGAGAAATCGTAGAGACCATGCTGTGTACAGTATCATAACTAATGCCAATCAACAAGATAAGGGCAGACACTGCCCCAGGTTGAAGGCTGTGGAATGGATGTGGCTTCTTCCCAACCCTGCTAACGTCAGATCACGTAATATTTTCTGCTGGCAGGAACCAAAGGCTTTCCAGCTCTGCCATTGTGTCGCTGTAGCTTCTTCTAACTGATGTATTTTGCCGAGAAGCCGAAGAGAAGATCAGGTGTTACACCAGGAACCCAGAAATTCACATTCGAAGCAAATTGTATCAAAAGCACTTGGACAAAATTATAAATTTGGTTGATAAACTCTGAAATAATTATTTGATGTAATAGACTTTTTGAAGGCATTTATAAGATATTTAATATGTACTTACTTTTTGATACAGAAAATCACAGCATATGAATAACTTTTATGCTGATTCACAAGCTGCTAGATATATGACAATAACAACAGCATAGGTATTTGATGGAAAAAGCTTATAGGCTTAGATTATTCAATAAAGATTCTGCTGGAGCAGAATTAAATTAGTATATAATGAAGTTTTCACATTAGAAGAAAAAGTCAAGTAAAAAACAGTCAAGTCAAGCAAGACAGATAGTATCTGCAGAAAAACTGATGCTGCCCTTCAGGCATTCAGCTTAGTATCTGTGGGCTGTAGTTGTTCATCGTGATCCTAAAACGACAAAAGGAAAATTAGTCTTTGCAATATTAGGTCATAATGTATTTTCTTATCTGAATGTAAGATAAATACACATTTTTGATTACTAAAAGAAATGAAGCTGGGAAAAATTATTAAAGGAATATCATAGTGGCAACAATCTTTAACAGTTATCCTGATTAAACCTACAAAAACCTATTATCTGAAGAAAGAAATAAGGTGCCAGTGTAAACGTTGCTCTGCATCACCCAATGGCAAGCAGGAGTAACGCTACCAAAGTCTAAAATACATGGCATGAAACTGCTGGCAGTGGGAGTTAAATCAGGCTATGCATTTTCTTTAAATGCGATGGATTTGATCAGTCTGAGGCACTCCAGAGGGTGTGCGGCAATTTCGTACTTTGCTAGGGAGAGGGAGGTATATGCCTCCCCAGGCACTGCTGCCGCAGATGATGTTGGTGAGGCAGAAGAATTGCGAAGGTACCTGTCTCATTCTATCTGTGCTAATGGAACTGCTCGGGTGTTAATGGATTATTACACTGCATACATTTACCACAAAATATGCAGGCAGCTGTTCAAAAATTTGCATTATATCTGTAATGTTCTGTTAAAAAGGGAGAGATTCGATGAGTACCTGACCGAAGGTCATAATTTAAAGGTTTTCAGCCTCAATGCATGCAAATACACACTGATGTAAAGACAATGCACTTACTGAAAATTTTATTTTCTTTTATTTTTTAAATTGTATTACCTCCTGAGCTTTTAATGGGATTCCTTCCTTTGCAGTCAGTGGAGAGTGGATGACGTCCTTATACAGAACCTGTATCTACACTACATAAAGCAGTTGCTTTTCAAAGCATCAAAAACGCTCAGTAAGAACTTGGCTTTCCAGATGCAAACAGTACACAGATATTTTTTAAGAGAAAATGCTTGGGATAACCTTTAACTGGAAACTGGGATGATTTAATTTCTCATGTTCTTAACCTGTTCTGCAGTTACCAATCTTTCATATGAGTTAAGTAAACTGACAACCCCACAGGTCTGACCGCATGGAAGTTGTGGGTTTGTTCACACTTTTAACATACCATTAGTCGTCTACATTTACATTCAGACACTCAGGACACTGAGTCAACATCTTCCTCAAACATCATGAGGCTTTCTGCATACATCCCAAACCTACTGCACAAAAAGGAGATGTGGGAAAAAACCCTCTTGAAATAAACAGATGTACAGTTTCCCTTTGCTTCTCAAAGCAGGTTCAAAAAGTCTGTGAAGTCTATGAGGTTACTTACAAGCTTCAATTACATTATTCTTTGAGCATGGAGTGCTCAGCACTGTCTAGGAAAATGCCTTAATTTCAATGGCATTGCTCACGTGAGTGAATTTACTTCTTTGTGTCTAGGCCCTATCTTCAGACTACATCAGATAATCCCTTGAGGAGTTGTTTTGTCATTCAGCTGAAGGCTTACTGACAAAAATTTTATTTGGAATTTTGGCTGAATACAGATACCTGCTACCTCAGGCTTGTGGATTACAAGGTACAGCTTGCTACAGGTTTCCAGCCACAAGTCCAATGCAAAACCTTCCATTATAAAAACCTGGAAATGGCAAATTCCTTTTACAGTAGGAGCACAAGTAATTACTAAAATAGACATTTTTGGAACACATTTGCTCCAGGGTCTCAAACATAATTTTACTTTGTAGGAAGTAACAATGAGCTTGATGCACTGCAGACTAACAGAAGAAAAGATAGGAGAATGTACTTTTAAAGCACTTCATTGTTTTCAAGAGATTTTTTAAAATGTACCTACCATGTGAGGTAAGAGTTGATTTCCAGCTGGTTCTTTGAATAATTTACTCTTAAAATGTTTGAAGCATCATTTATAAAAGGAACATGTTTGAGACCACATTAATGTGCAATTCAAACCAGTGTCACCAGACCGTTCACTACCGTATCTTCAGGTATGGTGTATGTAGGGCTGATTCTTGTTCATGACGTGTTAGTCCTTCCTCAGTATGTTATGACTAGAGGTAGCACTCTGCTCTTGCCTGGCAATACACAGAGTGATGCAAACACTAGGACATAAGAATGAAAACCAGAAGGGAAAGCTATCTTGAACTGTTAACACTTCTTCTCATGCTGAGGAAACAATGTTAACTTACTTTATTTCAGGGTATCTCTACAAGAAGGCAGCAGGACAATAAAGATTGGCTTTTGAGTCCAGACCAAATCTTGTTGACTTCAATCCCAGGCAGATCTGCAGTTTAATCTGGGTAAAGATTACATAGCAGTTTACAAACAACAGCATTAATCTGTCTGTAATTATTTTTATTTCTTCTATTAATAAATTATGTAAAAATTAATTCTTCTTTTTTGTAATCTGTTTCTTTCCACGTGTACTTCTGCAATGAGTCACTTTTTAAAAAAAAAAATCTGTTCTTTAAATTTTCTCTTGCTAGATTTTTCTGTGGTGGTAGCAATGACTCCACACAGATGAGCTTCATGTACAGGGCACTACCATAAAGGCCATATATGCTTATAGCACACAAGCATTTTTAAGACTTAATTTCAGGACATGCTGAAGTACAAAGGGGTAATACTACAGTTACCCTTTTCAGTGCAAATGAGACTGTAACATTCACCTGGTATGTACTGGGATGACTTATTACCTAGTTAGTGGTACCTAGTATAACACACTTTAAAAAAAGCTTGGTAGTATGATACTGCAGAAAACTGACTGAAGACTCTGGCAAACAAGTTGCTTTTAAGAATGGGTGGTGGCTTAAGTAAAATTAATGAACACCCTGAGAAAGTCAATTGCACACTATTTACTAGCCTATTATTAGCAATTCCTTTGGTCAGAAGTTAAAAATCGCCACATCTGACAAACATCAAGTCTTAAACCAGGCAACTCCAGCACAACCTCAACACTACAGAAATTTGGACAGGTCAAATGAGTTGCATCATCCGTCAGTGTGACAGCAGTACAGCACATGCTGAACCTGACTGCTTCTGCCCACGTCAGCACCTGTCCCTTCCAGCATGGGCTGTTGGGCCGGTGACAGAAGTAGGGTGCCTACGAAAACCAGCATGCTGTTTTCAAGGGTGGAAATACACATCTGGAGGGTTACAGGGCTGATAATTACTGTCACTATCCTTTTTTATAAGCAAGACATGAACAGTCTTCAGAGAGCTCTCCCCAGAACAGAAATGATAGAGGTGAAAATGCCTTTTGTTTGCTGTCCTGTTCCACACAAAGAATGTCTTCATTTCAGGCACTCTACAGGGAACGTTCATGCTGGATTTCTTCTTCTGCCTCACTTATCCCGTCTGTGCTGTTTGCTCACTAATTTAAGGGAAGCCAAAAGGGAAATTTTCAGTACCCTTCTGTCCTCGCTATCCTGTCCTCTTCATTGCCCCAGGGCACGGCTATTAGCAACAGAATGGAACCCACCACGAGGCCGTTGGCTTCCCTGAAAAATATTTTCAGCAAATCGCCAAGAGCTGATAATATGCATATTTTTGTGCTTCTCCCCTCCACCCCGCCTGCTGCCAGGGATTCGTATGGGTGCTGCTCTGCTCTGCCCCAGATGGCCTGGCACACCCGGTCTGTGCCGAGGGCAGATCCGTAAGTGCTGCAGTAACCGCACCTGGCTCAGGCAACCACTGCTCTGCCCGGGCTGTGCCATGGACTGCCGCCCGGCCACCCTCCCTTGCCCTGGGGACACCAACCTTGCCCCCGGGCCACCCTGCTGAAGAGGGCCAACTGAAATAACACAGGTTGCAGCAATTTGGCTTTTTCTTTGGAGCACATTTCTGTCTTACGGTCAACATGGTACATGTGGTTGCTTAAAAAAAACTTGCTATTAAGGACAACCCCACTTCCCATTTGCCCCTTGCACTAGCAGGGCTGCTCTTCTGGTTGCTATGACCCCTCTAAACACACTCAAATATTGTGATAGCGATCACCCGGCAGGTTGACAGTGACTGGGATCATCTTCCTGGTACTCATACAGTGACACATTTTGTTGCTTTTCAGACATATTATTTAGGAATACCCAGATCTCTTGTGGAAACACACACTTCTGCCAAGTGTCATTGTACTACAAGGCACATTAAGGGAGAGCTTTCCATTCACAAAAAAGCAGCCAAATACCCTAGCTGTTATTGAAGCAAAGTGTTTTTTGGGACCCTAGTTGTATTGTATGCCACTAAAGACATGCCCAAGCATGTTAAAACCTGACACACAGGATATAGTTCACGGACCTCCTCCCCGCATTATCATCTGTATGGTTTTATGGAGGAACCGAGAAGCCACAAAGCACTACTCACCCAGCTCCCTCAGCGACCAGCTAGAACAGCATCAGCTGCACCTTCAATACCCATGTGCAGATTCAACGCTGCTGCCACATACCTCTCCTTAAGGAGAGTGCTCATGGAAATATTTCTCTATTATTCATCTCCATTATTCATCTCTGCTATCTTTCCTACTCTGAATTTCCATTACTTCTCACCTTCCCTTAATTTTGATACTGTTCGGATGCACTTTCTTCACAGCTGAAAGAACTACAAGGAATGAACCATGAACCACAATATTTACATACTTTTACATTGTGCATACTCCAAAGTAAACAGAAAAGTGGCAGTATTTTCCTTGAAGATGGTAACTGAATTCTGTTGTATTAAAGTGTACCAAAAGCAAATGAAAAAGGACCCAAGTTCTGTCCAGGACTTTCCTAACGGGAAGTAACATTCCCATGTAGACAAGGTATATATTTGAACAACTGCTGAACTCACATGTTTATTTTGCATCACAAACACTGTTAACTGTTCATTCGTTTTAAAGTGAGCTAAGATAATTCATGCAAGTCTCTTGGACTTGCAGTGTGGGTGTGATTTGAGGAGTGCTGTCATAATGAATAGCTCTCCCCATTTATCAATAAACCAAGGTCTTTGGCACCAGGCTTTTGTAAATTTAGATTTACTGACAAACTTAGTAACACTGTACTTAAATAGGCCTTAATTTATTCTCCATGTGATCACTGTTGTTAATGAGAATAGTTTGATGTCAGTTGCACTTAACACCTCAAGTTCACATACTTCCTCACATTAAGATGTGCTGAGCTTTGCCATCATGACTCAGAATTATTCTTCTACTAATGCAGCTTTTCAGTACTTAGTGATCACTGAAGCATTTCCTTTTGTGCTACTATATTCCACAGTAAACCAGTTTACCTCTACATCAGCAACCTTTACTTCCTCAGCAAGAGAAAAAAACCCCCAAATTCCAGTTGTGTCATTTTTCTGAACATCGTCATATCCCCTCTTAGCTACACTGCTTTTCATTAACTTACAGAAGAGCTGCTTCCTGTGCTTCTGGGAACAGATGACACAGGCAGCTAGGGCAGGTTTCCCTTCACCTAGCTTCAGTTACCCAGAACTTGCTTGTCTCAGTTTCTAGACTCGCTCTCCAGTCAGTGGAGAGGGACAGGCACCTTCAGGGATTAATTTGCATATTCTAGACACATTTTAGGATGAAGTAAACAGCCTTCCAGAGTAATTTCTCTCCATCAGCTAGAGAGGTAGCCTAGACAATCTAAATGAAACACAACTCTCAGGCATTTACATTGCCAAATGTATACGCACCAGATGACAGAAAGGAATTGTCTGTTTAGTTCTAGCAGTTCCACATCATCTGCACCTTCCAGTTAGGGAAGAGAAGTCATATATGAAGAGCACTGAAGAGAAACAAGTAAAGGTTAGAAAAGTGACTAATTCTGGTGGAGGTTTTTGTTTGTTTTTCTACGTTTATATGTCATTGTTTTTGTTTTTAAACCAAAAATTGTTTCTGCATTTTCCCTTTATTGACTGTATTCTTTCATTAGCTATAGTCTCTTCTGGCTCCTATTTTTTTCTTCCTTGACATTAGTATTCTTTCAAACTATTAGTTCTAGACTGGAACTATTAATCTGTGCCTTTCGGACAAATTCTAAGCCTTTCCAAATTTAACATTTCAACAGCACTTTGTTCTCTATTTAAATAGAATTCTTCATTCCACAGTCTGCAGTTTGACTTCTGTCCTTCTACAGCACATCACCTCCTCACTTACTGTACTTCTGTGAGATGCCACAGTAGAAGCATTTCCTTTTGCTCTTGTAGAATAATTCTCAAGAAACTGGTACTGAAATATCTTTAAAGAGATACTGAGACAAAATGACACTTAAAACTGTAAGAAAATTTAAACAGTTCAAAAGGATTATTTTACACTCCCACTCTTCATCATGTGCTGGAAGAACACCCTTCCCCACAGCCTAGAGGCACACTGAATTTTCCTTACCATTACTATTAAAAAAAAAAAAAAGCCAATTGTTTAAATAATCAGAGTATATAAATTTTAACAAGGCTGGTAAAACTGAGACAAACGAATTGTTTCTGAATCTATGAATAAATGCTGTTCTCCTCTTTTGTTAGTTGCAAAAAACCAATACTGCTTTTTAAAAGAGTCTGTTTCTTATTAAGATTTAGAATACTCATTATTCTGCTATCTGAGCTCCAAAATGTGCAGCACAGTATGCTTGACACCTTGAAGCTATTTTATTTAAAGAAGAAAAGCGTACTAAACTTTCATAATATTGTCAAATCAAGGTTGCAGAAGACAGTAAATAGCATGTGCAGTTGCCTGCACACTGAATTCTATTTCTTGCCCTATCGATCTAATATTCTTAGTGGGATAATAGGCCCTATGGAAAAAAAACACAATCACACAAAGTGTTGAATACAGGTTGTAACTACAGCCTCAGTTTTTTTCCCTTCAGATGTAGACTAACTATTTTTCAGGAGGATGAATAACAGAGACTCCCACCCGCCTTTATCTGGAAAAATACACATAGCATATCTGTGAAGCCTGATCAGCGTGGCATGAGGCAGCATCCAGCCATGCATGTGTCTTGGACTACCGAAGTGGTATGACTTGAATAATTAGGCTCATGTCAGAGGCCCACAGTTTGATCTTCAAGATGTTGCTATTTACTTGGCAGGGATGTAACTTCTATTAGATAAAGCACAGTTAAACAGCTGTTAGGAAAAAAAATGTGGAACTAGCAGAAATAACAAATGAAACATATAAAAATACTTGCCCAGCAACTCCTGCATCAATCAGTGACTTAGTGTGGCACGACCTACAGTGCACCAGCGTGGACAGATGAACAGCAGCAATTTAAAGGGAACTTAAAAACATTAAAAATAGTCAGTAGAAGACTATAATAAGCAACACGAGGGATTGCCACTCTTAATAAAGCCTTCATATTCTAAAATACTATTAGAAGTGCACACTTTTCCTTTTACTTGTGATCTAAATGCATCCACCTACAAGTTAAGGTACTTTTTTCAAAAAGCAAAGGCCATCCAGTGAGGGAACTCTTGCTGCCACAGTACAGAATTCAGCTGTTGGAACCACTGTAAAGCTGAGACAGCTACAACATGTAACAGACTTCTCAGACCTTTGCTACCATTTGAAACATACTGAGAAAATGACAAGAACCCATTTAGTGTGCACTTGAGTACTACGCGCTTTGTTTCTGGCAAGAAAACCTCTGAGGTTTTTTGATGGCTTGACTGGTCTTTCAAAGGTTTTCAAATTTCAGCTCTTAACTGCTTATGTTAAATGGCTCAGGCATTGTCTGCTTTACAGACTACCTCTTTCTCAGTTTCTTGCTTTTCTTAAGCCCACAATGTCTAATACAATATTTGGAGGGAAGTGAGGAAACAGAGAAATCTGTAATAGTGTTCCTATGTTCTCTGACTTGATGTACTTCTGACATGCTCCTCAAGACGTGGTGGAAACCCTCTGTCTGGCTTTTGTAATTTTTTAGTAAGGCAAGGAATTAATAAATCAGAAACAGCTGTGACAAAGAGTTGTTTTTTGGTTTTTTTTTTTTTTTTCTTTTTTTTGGGAAAAGACTGTTCCTGTAAACAGAACTGAGTAACTAGAACATGGTTTTCATGCAAAATAAGACTTAGTTCAACTGTCTATTTCTTTCAGAGACTGACTCAACTGACTCTGTCATTGCTACTTTTGCATGCAGCAGCTGATTCTCTTTCTTCACATATCCCAAAAGAAACTTACGTAACTATCTGTCACAGTAAAAAATGAAAGATGATTTTAACCAATATCAAGATCTCATACTGTTTTCTCCCCTATTCCTCATTCCAGCTCATCAGGCCATATGTCTTCATCAAAGAGATGACTAGAATATTGAAGCTAACACCTCTGGAACAGCCAGCTCTGCCTGCACATCAAGCTGCCAGAAGAAACTGTTCTAAAGTTGCAAACACTGTTTAATCCTGTACAATTCCGATAGGTAGGCCTCTCTTCAAACAAGGTTTTCAGTAGCAGCTGGGTAGGCAGAAAATGAGAAACATTGCAAGAGAAGGAGGAAGACAAAGTCATTTCATATCACACAGTACAGCTTCTCAGTCATTAATAAGCAGCAGCACACAGTCTGAGGTGAAAGAGTTAGAAATAAAATGTAGTTTTAAATGCATAACAATAGAAGCAGGAACAGAAATCCCCCCTCTCCAACATAAAGAGAGTGCAAGCTTGCTTTGTGCTGCCATCACAACGAGGCATAAGCACTTCTCTGTAAGCACTTTTTAGACTGTCAGAGGCTATTCCTAGTAACTCAGGGAAAAGGTTTTTATTTTTTATTTTATTTTTTTTTAAATTTTAATTGTGGACGATATGAGTTACAGTTAAGAATAGTTATCAGTGAAAAAAGTATATGAGTTCCTCCACTGGCAAAACGTACTTGTTGGATGAAAGATTTTTTTTTCTTCCCTCAAAAATGTGTACTTGCCCCTTAAACTAAGAACTCTTCCAGAAAAAATAAACACCACGTATGATAATAGGCATTTATCATTTGACTTTTGCTGAGTAATAAAAGCATAGTGTTCAAAAATAAACCAAGTAGTTTTTTATCTTTGTAGAAACTGGTGTCAACATGCAAACTATTATGGTTAAAAGATTATTAACTTGTAGCTATTAAGTATGACAATAAAATCAGTCCTCTGCTACTTTGCTATGCAGAGGTCATGGAAATACTGATCGGAAGTTTTGGATTATATCTTCCAATAAAGTAAGCATCATCCATCTCCACTACAATCTCTTCACTGTTCTCTGAAGACAGCACAAGCACACTGACAAAGAGCAAGGCTGGCAGCAAGTCCAAGCAATGGTAGGTCTAAACAGTGTTTTGTGAGATGTGGTACATCGTAACACAATCCTGAAGCAAGAGGTCTTTCAATAGGCAACAACTAGGACAGATTCTTAGTTAAACAACTTCCTGAGTTTGATGTAGAATACTGGCATAGCATCATTGATGCTGGTATTTTCAGCATCATTCTCCAACAACACAAACCATCTATCCTGGGCTGCCATGAGTGAAAGCAACTTAGCCAGCATAACTCCATGCCAAAGAGGCTGGGCTGAATACTCCAAGTGCTGTTCATAAGCAGCTGTGGCTCAGACTAGATACACTCACACAGTGTAGTCTGGGTGAGAGGTAGTTCTGGGTTGTCCACACCATGTGTCACAGTACAGTGTACCCTACGTAGTATCTGGCTTTGGTGTTTTATCCCATTTGCCATCTTGTAAGTTGCAGTATCTACATATTGTGCATTGCAGAGGAAAATAGTACAGTGCATACCACTGGAATGGAATGGAAGTGATGGTAATGGCTTTAAACTGAAAGAAGGTGCATTTAGATTAGATGTAAGGAAGAAGTTCTTTACTGTGAGGGTGGTGAGACACTGGAACAGGTTGCCCAGAGAAGCTGTGGATGTCCCCTCCCTGGCAGTGTTCAAGGCCAGGTTGGATGGGGCTTTGAGCAACCTGGTCTAGCGGAAGGTGTCCCTGCCCATGGCAGGGGGGTTGGAACTAGATAATCTCTGAAGGTCCCTTCCAAGCCAAACCATTCTGTGATTCTCTGAGTGGACTGTAAACAAGCAAATAAAAGCTTGCTATCTTTTTTTCCCCTCCATTTGTTTCTCTATAGGCTATAGTCCTACCCAAAAGACTTCTGTCTGTTACAGAAAGCTGTCTTGTTGTACTGACAGTTCCTAAACACAGTGGCTAGTTGTCCAACTATTCCTGAAGTGTTGTGTGGAGAGACTTAGTCATCAATGAGAAGACAAGAAAAACACTGTTTAAGGGTACAGCACAGTACCCAATGAAGCTGATAGCAGGAATACTGCTAAGCCATCAGTTATTTTTATTTTGTCAAAATAAACCAAGATACTTTATTCTACAGCATATTTGTAGAAACGCAAAACGTTTCCCCTCCCCCCTTCAACCCACTATCTGAGGTATTGTTTTGACATACACCACAGCAGATAGCTAGACTGCAGTAGAAAACCAAGGAAATCCTGTGAGATCTCAGCTGTATATACAAAGGCCTTAAGAACTAGAAGTAGGGTTTTTAAGTATGCTTGGCTTAAGATACTCAACATCAGTAAAGTGGAGATACTCATGTATCATTCCAGTTCACATTCTGGATATATTACTGTAACAGTCCCATAATAAAATTACAAGACACATATATGTCCTTGGGATGGTCCAGTTTTAGGAGGCACTACAGAAGTCTGAGAAAATTGAGAAGCTGAAAAAATTATAAAGTAAGAAAAAGCTAATGTAAGAGTTCATCAATTTCTTCTCTGAAACTTGTAGGATTCAGGCATACTGTTATAGATTCAGGCATACTGTTCTATGCAGAGGCATAAAATTGTACACATTTTAAACAGAAAAGCAATTAAGTTGCCACTACTATTGTATACTGTTAAATTTCAACTTTTTCGCTCCTTAAAAAAAAAAAAGTATTAGAAGTCTTGTTTGGAGAAATTTCCAACCATTTCAGAACATGTGCCTTTCCCTCAGGACAAAAGGTGCTGGATTTGCTCATTACCAAATTTATGTTAAATATTCTTAATTTCAAAACAGATGAGGACTGAATGCATCTTGAACACTGAAAAACTAGTCACATCTGTCAGTTAAAGGGACTACGATAAAAATTTTGCTTATCTTTGCACAAACAACAATTTTGATTAAAAAAGAAAAAAAATGTTTGATCTAGTAGATAATACTCCTTTAACAATGCATTACATGTTACTAGAAGGGACATGTTTAAATCAATCTTCAAGCAATTTTCTTTAATTACAGTACAGTCACCTTAGACGTTTCCCCTGCACCCCCCCCACCCCGCAACCCCAAATCCTTACGGTCGTCAAATATGTAATGCAACATTTAGAGATACATACAATACCAAAGTTAACAACAGCTCTTATTTAATAGTTAGTGCTTAGACTCTTCTTATGGGAAGAGAGAAAATACAATTACATTACATGTTATTATGTCTACAGTACTTAAGACTGCAAAATCAAATCTTACTATGATATGACAGGTTGTTGTGTTTATCAATCTTTCAAATGATTACTAGCTTTAAAAATATTATAAACTGATCCATATCTAGCAAGGTTAAAGCAAAGACCAGACACTCACTTCTGCAGGCATTCCAGCTCTGAAGGCAGGTCACAACCTACATAAACTCTATTCATTAAACTGTATTCTAACAGTGCACAAAAACAGGGATCCTACAAGAGAAGATTAATGTTTAATTTAAATCATGCTGCTCTGTGAAGTTAATTTGCAAACAAATTAACATGGCACATGAATGCAGGAGATTTAATAGGATCTTTTCCAGAAACAGAACTCTACAAATGGTGCAAGCATGGTGTAACATGGGAGGAAGATACCTACAGCTGCTGTAAGTTACATTTGTTGCACATAGCTGTAGGGAGACTAAACTTTCTATTCAGACCATTTCTGGAATACTGCTTTCCTTCTTATCCAGAAAGTCAAACATAACATCTTAGCAGATATTAAGAAAAACTCACGTTATTCCTATGGAAGGACTGTGCATGGGTTCAAAAGGAGACTGCCTCCCTGGTAGGCAGTTATATTAATTGGGAACAATCACTTCTACCACCCTCCATTTAAAAAGTGAAGCAACTGCATTTTGTGAAGAATCTGATTGCATAAGATTATTCAGAACATGCTTACTGGACTTGCAGGCTGCTGGAGAACTTCAGCATTGAGGTTCTGACCTCTTCTAGACAGAAAAAGGAGGTAGGAACCCGTATGTACAGATCAGCATTACAATTTCCTTTGTGCTTGGAAGGCTACTGTGTAGGTGCCTGAACAGTCCGTACTTATAGGAACCTATGGAGTTCAGATATTCCCAAATGCAGACTGAGTACAGCGTACCAATTCTTAACATAATCTGATGTTCCCTCATATCAGATTAACCCCCCAAATCATTCATTTACTGTGGCAAATACCACATGCAATTCAAAGATATAAAAACAAAACTTACTTTCACAAGAGCATGAGGATTTCCCACGACAATCAGCAAAGCTTTTGCTCTAGTAATTGCTACATTAAATCTCTTCGGATTAGAGAGAAAGCCCAAACAGTACATGTCATCACCAAATAAGCCTTCATGAGATCGCACCTAAAATTAATCATGGATAATTTTAGAAATAGAGTAATGAGAAAGCAACTTACCTAGCCATAGTGTAACCTTAACATAATATTTGCTTACTGCAGCAATCCACAGCTCAATGTCAACAATGCACAAGTTAGCTTCATAATCCAAATTTCAGCTAGCTAACTATTTCCCACTATCGGCTTTCCCACAGAAGGTCTATTCTCCAACAGTCTGCTAATGCAACTTCAGCAATTTCAAGAGAATGGTGTACTAGTTTTAGTTTAGCATCAGGACTATCCACTGTAATTTGAAACACAAGATACCAGAATTGCTTCATAAAAAAAAAAAAGTGATTTTATCTTGTCAGTAGAAGAAATGCTAGAGCTGCTGGTATTCTAGTTTTTACAGTTGAATGACAATTCACAGTGTGTCTTTCTGCAAGTCTTCTTCAGTAGTCTCATCAGTGTGCTTTGACTAGCTTAGAAAAAACAGCCAAAGCAAATAGTGTGCTGTAACTACTGCTCATTAAATTTCACCTCTCTTTCATCTATATTTGAACCAATTTTTCATAAAAGAAGATTTTCATGACCTAAATAATGAGTTCTTATAAACAGGAGCATAGTACATAGTTAGAACTACTTTAAGAGAGATACAATGCTGGACTGAAAAGCTATGGTATGACACAGAACAAAGAAAGTAAGAATAGTACCACTATGAAAATACTACAAACTCTTCTCCCAAGCCACAAAAGAACACCCAAAACCCAACTGTTCCTCCGCCCCAGCATTCACCCTGCTTTTCCAGTGATCCAGCACAGATTTTTACTCCTGTCCAGGAGTTCAGTGTGCCTACAACAGTGCATATTTGATGGATGTTGTCTCACAACATAAAGGATTGATATCACATATCCTGGTAGCAAGATGCTGTCTGCAAAAAGCCTCAGTAGCTGTCAGCTGACTTATCAGCTGCTGCTTACACTTCTCAACTCCACACTGACTTCTGTTTAAAAGCACAAAGAACTGTCTCCTGTCAAGAGCCCCAGCCAACAATCTTACATGCTTGAGAAGACAAAGGACAGAAAAGTAGGACATAAAGAACCTGCTGTAGTTTTTCCCTTTACAGGGCTTTCATGTGAATTCAAACACCAGGGATATGTGCATGCACTGGCATAATATCTAGCATTTAGAGAGGGAACTGGCATACACCTGCACCTAACCTCAGCTCAGCCGCCAAGTCTTCTGAAACCTGATGTCTCAGCTGCTCAGAGAGGATTTCCACACTCTAGTTAACTGCCTGAAAACTATGACTACATCTTTGTCTGTCATCTGCAGGTAACGTGCACTGAGATCTTTCAGAAAAAACAGACGTCTGCTGAAGCACACTGATCATCAAGTTTGCAAAAGAAGGTGAGAGACAAGGGCTGCCAGCTTCCAAATAATAACAGCAACTCCCTCCCAGTACTCTGTGACACAATCTTCTTTCCCCCTTTGTCAAATGCAAGGGATGGGCTCAACACAAATCCACAAACATCATCTTCCCAAACGTGTGCATCTTCCCACATTTCCTGAATGCTCCCTTTTGTCAGCACTTTTCTGAAAGACCCATTTATTGCACAGAGCGAAACTAAATACCTCTGCATTTTCATGGTTATCTAAAAATCTCTAGTGATGCAGTTTACGCCCCTATACCTTCACATTTCCATAGATGTGGTCAACCAAAACCAACTGTGAATAAAGGAGGTGATGTACTATTAAAATGATAGCCTGTGACTAGCATACTGCTGAAGTAGAAACACAGCATGTATTATTTTTTTTTCCCAGACCCTTTCTTCAAGGCATTTGATAGCTTCAGATTCAAAAAGCTAGCACCTTTACCAACATCCCTATAATACAACCAGCATAGCACTTAAAGTGCACCATCAAGATGATCAAGAAAGACTACCAAGTGCTCTCCTACCAATGCAAAATGAATAAATTGTGATAAAGGGTATTCAGCTTCTAGGCACAGTCAGCATTGGTGTCTAGAAAGTCGTCAGCTGTATACCATTAAGTGACAATTCTCAAACTGAAGTTGAAAAAGAATGAAAGAACCTACATCAGCTTTTTAAAATCAAATAGCAATTACTTTTTAATACTGTGACTTGCACAGTTGTCTCTCTAATATTTATAATGTATCCAGTTTCCATTCTCCCTATGCACACTTAAGTGAAAGGTACATTATCCACATGAAACTAAAATAAATTCAGCACGAGTATCTACAAAGGTTTAAGGTTTACCCCAAAATCACAGATGCTGTACTGTTTCATGCATTTAAAAATAAGCTCTGTTTTCAAATACTGTGACAGACTGACAAAAACATAGCTTTCAAAAATTTATATTTTTAAAAGCTCAATATCAAAAAGGAAACATGGACAATTAGACATATACAAAAACTCTCCACAGGACTGCAACAAATATACATACTGTTGATAAGATGATAACCATGTACTCCTGCCCTTGAAACTCTTCTACTGTGCCAACTTTAATGTCTGCCAAATCAATACTTCTCAGAAGAAATCGAATTTTTTCCACCTACCAAGAAGAAAAAGTGTTTGAAGGAATTTATTTTTACGTTTGAGAGTATATTACTTCAAAACTGAAAACATACTGCAATATACAAGTATGTGATTTAACACAGGGAATGCCTACACCAAGCTTAGCCATCATCCACTACTAAGGTTTTAAAATAAACTAGTAACTTTTCCTAAGTAGTATCACACTTATTACACAACTTAGAAGGTGAAGCACTCACTACCATCATTTAAACAGAAATCAACAGATTTTTAATAATCCAGATTTTAATGAGAAGAACAACTTAGATCCATCAACCCTCTTCTTCCAGTGTGCATTATATCCAAAACCATGCTTACCACAGATGTGGTAGGGCAAGCAGCTTCCCTCAGCCCCTCAAGACTGTGCAGAGATTCCACCTTTGCTTGCCAGCTCCATCATGCAGAGTGAAAGACAGAGGTGAGATGTGACCTTAAGTACCCTCCCCAAAAGAGAAAGGGAACAAGGAGTCTCACGCACTGGAATGGTGGTATGCATGGGATCAGTTATTACCATCTGCTAAAAGCTGCTTGGAGACTATACCTTAAGTGCTCCAAGAAATTTACCAAGAAATCATGCCTGGCTAAGCTAAGGATTACAGTCAATGACTACTTTCTAATCAGTGTTCCTGCAATACAAGGTGACTTTCTTGAAGCAGACGTTACTATTATATATCTTGCATCATAGGCAGATGAAGGACATAATCATATTAAATGATGTGAAATGTTTTAGGGAGTATAAGAGGTTCAGTCACATCAATACTATACATAAAGATTTGAAAAATAAACAGCAACTGTAAGCATAGGCAGGTGCATATACCTGACCAGTAGGATCAGTACAGGCAGAGCTCTAATTTGCAAGTGAGATTTCTTCAGAAGGCGTTGGGCTTTTCCACATACCTCACAGTGTTTCCCCCAACCCACACATGCAAAGCCATGAATACTGAGATGTGAACATCAAGAAAAACCAATATGCACACTGTCCAGAGCATCCTCTGGAAATGAAAGGAGATTTAATCTTCTTTTAAAATGAAAGCAGACATCACATACTTAACAGACTTGAATATAAATAGTTTGAAAAATAAAAGCACAGCATTTGAAGTTGACATTCTCTACAGGTTTAAATAGCAGCACAAACGTCAAGTCTGACTACAGGACAGGTAAGAAGTCCCAATTCCTCTAGTTTCCTCAAAGCCATAACAAGGTGACATGCCACCTACTTCACTACATTTCCCTTTTGTTCCACTCCTCAGTGCAGAGAGTGACAGAATCAGATTGCTGTTCCAGCTGTTAGATAATAAATTCTTGACTTGCGCTCTTTACTCCCAACAACTGAAAAAATCTGCTTCTGTCTCCAAAACTGCAAGCAGATCTGTCCTTTATCATTTCCTGATTTTTAAAACTAAAAAAAGTAGAATGCCATTACTGCTGTCTTTCTCTAGGTTTAGATTTCAACGGAAACATCATTAATGATTGATAATACACTGTGTAATACGACACACAACAGTGAAGTTTTGAGATATGCCTCCTTGCTTTAACAAACCACAGCCACAATGTGAATGTATTTCACCACAAGATGAAATACAGCAACTTTGAAGTTCTTAGGCATCAGTTATACCTGTTTACGATATGGTGTAATCACTCCAATATCAGTCACTGACACTGCAGCATTTTCATTTTTAGCAAGGTGGCAACAGTACTGCATTACTTGAACTGCTTCAGTTGGATTAAACCATGAAGGACTGTGACCTTCACGTGTTTCACTGCCCTGTATTAGCGGAAAGGAAACAAGATGACAAAGACTGGGTGCAGAAGTGACTATATATTTATTAATAGATTATTCTTATACATCCTAAATGCAAAAAAAGTGATGTGATGTTATATACAATTTCTCCTCTTTGCTATACACCCTTTCTGATGAACAAGTATCAGCTGACATTTTATATTGTTTTTTTTAAGCTGGAGAATTTATGATAAGAGTACTTTAAGTGTGCAACAAAGGAGTTCAATCTCAACTCAGAATAACATGTTAGCAAGCTGGTATCTTGGTTTTGTGCAAGGTAGAAGAGTTCAAAACCAAGCATCTCCAAGCAGTGGGTATTATCACTTTTTACTAACTTCTTGGAAGACTAAAGAAAAAGTTTTTTCTAAAGTACTATTTTTTCCCCTGCCTACTTAAGCCTTAATAATCCTCTAGTTTTAGAGGCTTGTATTCACTCTAATGTAGCAAACTCTCATCAAAAGCAATCTGAAGGCAGCTGAGTGTAGCCCCATCTTGGTCAATCTGCTATGAATTTAAATTTGTACCAAAATGTCTCCACAATACACTTCAATGGACAGCTGCTCACATTCTTAGCAAACATTTGACTTCAGTAGTTGTTTCTAAAACCAGATGGTCAGGAAGTCACATTACTTGCAAAAGAGAGTTTATTTTTTTTTCACATTCTTTCTAGAATTCATTCTACAGAAAACTCATCTACAACATCAGCAAACTTCTATCAGACCTCCTTATTCATACCTTCACTACATCTACATTTTACATACCCTTATTCCATGAAAAATTAATGGAAATCCCTTCCTGGGCAATTTCCCCCAATGCAACAAAGAAGTTACTACTGAAGTGTCTGCACAAACTTCTAGCTCCTTATGATAAAACAATTTAGATGGCAAGGCAAGCAATGCAGAATGTGACCTGTAGTTCTTTACAAGTTTTGTGATCTGCAAAGACAAAAACCAAAATCTGTAACAGGTAATTATTCATCAGACTTCATAGTACACAGCTCCCAAGCAGGTACTATCTTACCATCCTCTAGCATTTAGCTCTTCTAAAGCTGCCGAAGAACTGTATTAAAGGCAAAAACTGCAGGTGTGATCTTATATAAGGAAGTACTAAATAAAAGCAGTTTTGAAGGACCACCTCCTTCCCCTCCAAAGGAAAAAGAAAAATAAAGAAAAAAAGAACAGAACGTACATGATAGATTAATTGGTCATTCTCCAGTTTCTTAAAACATTTGATCTAAAGGCACATTCTCTTTTTTTTTTTTTAAGAGAGTCAGATTCTTTTCATGGGGTTTCCATGGATGTAACGTTTTTCTGAGGAAGTCTTGACAGGCAAAAAGGGACCATCAGAATAGCTAATAGAAGCTGGCCTTAGAAACCAGAAATGTATTTGTCTTTAAATGACAGAACGGCCATAAGGAAGCATTCCAGTCAGCAATAACCAGCTCAGAAAAAATATGTCCTGTAAAAAGACTAACATATGATACTCAAGTCCAATGGTATCCCTAAAGCCCTCACACTTCCTGCTCTCTCACTGTGCCAATTCTCCTTAAGCATTGTATAACGAACACAACAATGAAAAGTTTGCCCTAACAGATTTTAGGAGGAAGCATGACAGGTTTTTCGGTAGGCTGAACCCAACCTAAAGCATAGGGCCAAACACTCTCACTTTCCCCCTTAAAGTCTGCCATCAGATTTCCTCCCTCCTCTGCTTACATGGTCACCTAGTCATCTTTTGCTCTCAGTTTAATTCTTCAAATATATTACCACAAGAATGGGAAGGCAAGTTAGTAAGTTTAACTTTAATCCTATATTTCAGATTCAGATAATCTAAAGCAGCTGAAACATCTGTGCTCATTTATGTACTATGCTACCTCTGCCACTTAACATAGACTTCAGGTACTTCACCATACAAGAGTTTTGGGAAGCCATCCTTCAGAGGAAGAGGTGATAAAGAAACAGGAACAGTTTCTTTTTTCCCTTCCTGAAATGTGATGTTTGCAAAATTAATCTTTATGTTTAAAGAGAAGGCTTTGTTTATCTTTTTATGTTGAAAGTAAAAGGTCTACTTGCTCATTTGTGGAAAATTAAGAAGTTACGGTAAATGTGGACAATGGAGATGGAAGAGAATTTTAAGCCATTATTTAGAATTCTGCTTTGTGCACATATTTGATTTATTCTGCTTAAGAATAGAGAACCCCTTCAAAGAAGGGTTTTAACATGCTGGAGGGCTCAGCATCCTTGCTATTCAGATATATATTCAAAATAATCAAGCTCTCCTAGAGAACTAAAGCTCAAGCTAGACTTATCACTAAGTATCAGGGAGCAAAAAGGTGGTAAGGAAACAGCAGGAACCACAGTTTCTCCTTTTTTCATTTAGATGAAAAAATTAATTAAAATTGTAGTTTTACTCACCAACAAAGGATTATATGCTCCACAGGCACTAAAAGCATCCTCATCTCTCAGATATATCTCTCTTGATGTCAGTCTTTCCAGCAAGGACATATTTAATCCAAAAGTCAGTGCAATTTTAGATTTTATTACTGGCCCTAACTGCTTTGGATCTCCAACAAGAACTATCTGTATATGCAATTAAAAAAATCCATCTTGTATTAAATCAGTTATTAAAAAATATAGTTTCAATAACAACATACACACTTCAGAATTCAAAGATTAATTTATATCAAGTAGTCTGCTTTCCCCCAAACAGTTTGTAAAGAAGTGTTAGGCCTAGGACAGAAGTACATCATTGTTTTAAACTAAGAAAGCGAATTTTTATTTTGACATCTTCCACACACTGAATCCTGTCCTAACAATGTAGGCTTCTTTTTGATGTAAACCCACTTGTTTAAGTGTGGGAAATGGATATTGTGCATGAATAAGATTTATTACAAGTACTCAGAGTTCCATACTCATTACTAGGAAGTGGCTTGCATTCTACATCATTCAGAAAAATAAAAAACAGTAAACCATAACTTTTTTCCTTTCAGTAAATGATGTTAAGAGAACTACCTGTCCATTAGCTTCTGAAATCAACCCAATAGGAATCAGGCTCTCTGGTTCATTTGCTTGCCCTGCCTCATCCAGAATCACATGAGTGAAGTGTCCAAGCCTAGAATTAAATAATATGAACCCAAAAAAGGGCTGTTTTCAGATTAGTTCATTCTGCCACCCTGTGGTTGACCTCAGCAATTCTGTTAACTTCCTTGTCAAGTGTGCCAGGCAACTCCACACACACAGAGCAAAGATGGCTATTTTCAACACAGAATATACAAAAAGCAACCCAGTAACTTTAATTTGCCATTTGATTTCGCTTACACACTCAGGTATACACAATCACTGGTTATCTTAATTAAAGCATTGTTTATACTACAGTTAAGACACTTGGAAAAGCTTTCGTTTTTCTTGATTTCCTTCAGCTATTTAACTAGAACAATGCACTTGATATAGCAAAGACAATCCCCAGGCTTTGTTTCTACCAAACAACTCGAGCCAGTTAGGCTTCAGAGTGTCCTTTTACAAAGTTAAAGTCAAAGTGGAATCTTTAGTTAACAACACTTGACATGGTGGTTGTTTACAGTTAGTAAAGGTGGCTTGATAAAAACCAAATACAACATAATTTTTAGTGAGATAATCATTTTAAGCCACAGTGTTTGTCAACAGCAATATAATTTCCAAGGCTCCCACTGGTAGTGGAGGAGAAATTATTGTGTCAAAAATGTGTAACATTATTCAAGATAATTCTTAAATTTACCACGGAGAAAGTCTCTGCTGAAACATTACTAAAACCAAGTGGTCTTCTAGGATGACAATTTCAAAATAGAGGCACATGCAATAAACTGTATTAAAACAGCTCAAATTACAGTACATAGGGTATCTAAAAACTCTGGGTTTTGTAGCATCCAGCTATCTCTCTGATATTCATATCCATAGTACTCTACCGTGTTGCTGTTTGATAAAACATTCCTGCACTGCTGCATGTGGTAATTATTATTCTGAACCACAATGCTTTCTGAATATCATCACCATCTTTGCAGTAAGGTTTCACCATGTCATCAATTTGCTGCAGAAACAAAAAGGTATTTTGTAAAACTAAATGCCGCTCTAAAACTAGACATTTTAATTTGAATAAAAAAGCCCACTGAAATCTATTTTAGAAGCTGAGCAAAACACTTAGATTTAGACCTATTCAAACACTGAAATTAATTCTTCATTAATTTGCCTAAACAAATCAGTGTATATGCAACACATCTGTTTTGCCTTTATCGTAAGGATCAAAATTGAACATATGGATGTTTCATATACATATTTGTATATATATACAGACATATACACAAAATGCACACATGATGTGTGTGTACTGTATAAAGATGACAATCCCACTTGCTTACTTTTCTGTGTAAGTAGTCTTAATCTGGAGTCAAAGGCTTGACTTCAGTAACACATTCTAGGATTGCTTTGTAAGTCAAAGCATCTTACCACATTAAAAACCCCACAGATATGTATGTGCTGCTTGTGGAGTTAAGCTCTGCAGGAAAGAGGTTAAGATTCTATGCTCATACAATCAAATTAAGGACCATGATCAACATTTTCCAGTTAATCTTCTGGAAAAGCTGAAGTAGTATGTTCATACTTTGGATCCTAAACAAGCCTAACCAGCCTAATAACCACTGATAGTTACATTACTAAATCAGTATTTTAAGATCAAAATATTAAAATGGAAATATTAAGTGGCAAATATCTATAATATTTACCTCTGCTGACCTGAAGCTAGCATTAACTCGGACCATAGCTCCCGGTTTTAACAGATTGCTTTGATGCAGCCGTAAGCAAATCAGATCTGTTGCAGCATTTGATGGCGCACAAACCAAAATTCGACTACCTGGTAGAGTATAATGTATCTACATTAAAGAAGAGGGACATTAAAAAAGGTTATTTAGAGAAGTGGCAATAGGTCAAACATGCCCATTTTTTTTCACTGAATACAGAATCCAGAAGAGTTTTGCATACACATTATAGTCATCTATCCTTTTGCAGTTCAGGAACACTAGTCTTGACATTCATGACTAAGTACTCTCAAACTGAGTGTGCCAACAGCAGAATTAATTTATGGATAACATACCTGTGCTTCATGAATATATTATGCACTACTATATTATGCACTACTGGAATCACAAATTAGATACTATTCACTAAAGCTTTAAAGACAAAGACATGAAGACTTAAAAATAAGCCATTCAGGAATTCTGTTAAATTCATAAAGATCTTTCTGCTTTCACGGAGCTATAGAAAATGATCTTAAAAAGAGTATTTTGAAAACTCCTTGGGAAAAAATATGATGGTACTTACAGAATTGCTATAAGTCTTCCAACACTGAAAAGATTAGAGATCACTGATTTGTCATCCACCATTACCTGTAAAATAGCTTCAATTACTGTTAATGTTTTTCCAGTTCCTGGTGGTCCAAAGAGAACATAAGGTGTTGGACGACATTCACCACTCAGTATCCTTTTCACTGCCAGTTTCTGTTGGTCATTCAGCATAGGATTGAAAAATTCACCAGCTCTCTGTTTAAGTGGCACAGTTTCACCAACTATAATCAAGATAAGCAAATATTAAAAGTCCACGTAAATATTTTTTTAACATATGTAGATTAAAGCAGTTCCAATTCACATTATGCTTCAAAAAGTTTTCATTTTCCTTATGTGGTAATAACCAATGATTTTCTCAAAAATTCTGACTTCATAGAATAGCATGTAGAAAATAAGCCATTAATATTTCAGAAGTGTATTGGATCTTTAACAAAACTGAAGGCCAGAAAAAGAACTGTGATTACATAACCCAACAATCTGTAAAAACTAATCAGTAATTTTAGCATCAAGCTCACCTTTTTATCCTAGAATAGCAAAATTTCAGTAACTTTCAGTAACTGGTACTTCAGGGATAGTACCAGTACTAGATGACCAGTAGTAAGTCATGACTACAGAAATTTTTTTTTTTAATTCTGTCTGAATTAGTCTAGCTTTAGCTTTCCACAGCAGAATCTTACTAACCCTTGGACAGAAGTGCATTCCAGGTAATCTATTCCATATTTCTTAAGGCATCCTATTGCTACAGAGTGATAAAATCACCCTCTTTGGCAATTAAGTACACTGATATTTAAAGTCACACGTTCCAGAAAAGCATAGCAATGGTCTAGGCTTTCTGAAAACTTTTCTAAAGTTTTAGCATCTTTGGCAAAGTAGCTATCCCAAGGATGAGACACAGCATCCCAGTAACAAGTTGGAAACTTTGAACATGACCAAAAGTTTTCCAGTAAACAATGGGGAAATGATAATTTAGTCAGTACAAAATATATCACTAGATGTCTGCTGCCACCTCCCTGGAAGTGTTCAAGGCCAGGGTGGACGGGGCTTTGAGCAACCTGGTCTAGTGGAAGGTGTCCCTGCCTATGACACAGGAGCTGGAACTAAGGTCCCTTCCAACCCAAACCATTCTATGATTCTATGAACTGGAGATGTTTAAGTAATCCACAGAAAGACTCTAATGAGACTTCCTGCTAGCACTGTTCTAGAATTTGTCTTTAAAAAGACAGAGCACAAGGACATCTAAAAGGTATCTTACTCAGCCCTGGTTTACTGAAGTGGTTGCAATCCTGAACTGTCTATACTTGAATATAAAGTATTAAAGTATACCAAGTTGGCTTGTTTGCGCAGCTACTTTTATCGCATCTGTTATGTTCATCTCCCTTGATGCCATGTATTTTGCTTGTTGGTTCTGCAGTTTTTTGACCTGAAAACAGCAAGTGAAGATAAATGCATTTACAACCTTAAGATGACAGGAAACCATCTTCACTAACACTTTTGAAGCTGCTAGGATTTAATTTTTCCCATTAAATAGCATTATCCCATTAAATAGAATATCTACTGTGAAGACAGAAAGATAGTAGAAGGTGGTGCTAGGAATTCCCACCTTTTAAATTTAAGACTTCTAGAAGTTTGGCTTATGTTAACATTAAACATTTATTTCGCAGTCAGCCATGGCTGAATAACTTGTTTCCTTCCACAAAAGCTAACGTTCACACTCCATACTACTAAGCAAGACGATACCTCTTTCAGATTGCAGCATGGAAGAAAACCGCTTTTAGGGAATGGGTGTTTGCAAGGTTCTAGACCAGATGCCTCAATCATCTCATAATACTGATCCTAATCCAGTAAAGTGATAAGTGTTAAAGGTTGATTACTCCTCCTTGTACAGGACAGAGGTATCATCCAGGTACGTTTGCTGCTTCCCCAGAGCCAGGATGTCATGGAAAGACTGCAAGGCTCATCTACTCCTTCTGGCTACTCCTTTTGCTGCTTACCCATGTGGATAAGTGACACCTTGAATAGATCAAGGGGATGATCATATAGCTCTGGGGTAAGCATGAGGGGTCCAGGTGATGTTCTCCACCACACTTCTAGTCAAACAGAAAGGCCCCAGCAGAAGCAGGCATCTTGCAGAACAATAACTAGCTGTGCTGCTGCTCTCACCAGCACAGCTCTGGGTCTATGTGCAGAAGCTCCTTGACTGCACGTTATTAATTGCAAAACCAGAGACATGTCTGAGTTGTTCCATCCTGCTGTGGTAACAGCAATCATACTGTCTGGTGGACTGTAACAAATCCCCACCAGAAGGAAGACAACATGGATGAGACTTCTGACAAACAGTTCACATCAGTCTCCTGATCACAGGTTGTGCAGCTTCCTGGAGATTTCAATCATTCACATACCTGCTGCAATTTACCCAGGAAATGTCTAGAATTTCTAGACTGAGTTGGTGACAGCTTCCTAACGTAAATGGCTGACATACTGATCAGAAACAACACTCTACTAGACGTGCTGCTCATATACAGGAAAGAGCATGTGTCCATACGCCAGCTTTTGTTGCAGAGATTGCAAGATTGGAGGAAGGCTAAGAAGGTAAAGCAGCGGAGTCAGAACTCTGGCAGTTCTAGAGCAAACCTCAGTTTCTAAAAAATCACCAGGCAAAATCCTCTGGGAAGCTACCACATGGGGAAAAAGGTGCCCAGGAGAGCTAAAAGTTACTTATTGAGTGTTCATAAACAAACCATCCTGTTGCACAAGATCATCAGGAATTTCAGTAGAAGGCCTGCTTAGCTAAGCTTGTAGCTTCTTGATGAATTTATAAAAGCTTAGTACAAGCAGAAACAAGGACAGGCAAAATATAAAAACACTGCTTGGACAATTGGACAAAATCAGGAAGGTCAAAGAGAACAAAGCACAGCTGAAGCTAAAATGTGGCAGGAACAGTGTAATAAGAAGGGATTTAGCAAGTGTTGTGGTGGAAGAGAGACAGTTCAAGGATTATGGAGGCTCACAGATGGGTAAGAGAAGACAATTTATTGATGGATGATATGGGAAAGAACTCAATGTTCTTTCTGCCTCAGACGCAGGGCTCCAGACTCCTGTGCAAAGTAACAGTATGGGAAGGAAATGGACAAGTAACAGAAGGCGAGGACCATGCTACAAACTGCTTAGAGACACTGGATAGGGTAGATGTGATCCACCACGCTGATTCAACTGTGGACACTGCTGCCTATTATCTACAATAAAAACATAATCATGACAAGCCAGGGAATGCCTCTGACAGCAGGAAAAAGCTAATATTGCTCCAATTTAAGATGGACAAGGAAGATCTGGGGAACTATAGCTCATCAGTCTCACTCCAGTCCCTGAGAATATCATGGAGCACATTCTTCCAGATTCCATGTCCTTCACATGGTTGGAAAAAAGGGTGACCAGGAATAGTCAACACAGCTAAACCAAGGGGCAGACCTTTCATGACCAAGCTGATTTTCCTCTATGACGAAGAGACTGTTATGTGGACAGACTACTACGTGGACAAAAGAAAAGCAGTCATTGTAATACTCCTTGACTTCAGCAAGGCTTTTGAAATGGTTTACTTACCACATCGTTATTTGCAGCCTGAGGACATATTAGCCAGATCAACAGACAGTTTGATGAGTTGAAAATTGACTGAACTGCTGGGCTCAAAGAGTATTAATCAATAGTTCGATACTCAGCTGGAAGATGGTGAAAAGGTAAGAACCCCAGGGTTGCTGTTGGGACTGATATTATTCAGTACCTTCGTTAATGACTACAATGAGACCAAGTAACACCCTCAACAAATTTGCAGACAACACAAAATCAGGAGTCATACCTCAAATGCCTGATGGTGCATCTTCAGTTCAGAGAGACCATGAGAAACTTGGCAACAGAGCCAACAGAAAACCTCATGAAATTCAGTAAGGAGAAGTGGAAAGCTCCACACCTGGGATTGAATAACTGTGAACTAAGATAGGTCGAGAACCTGCTGACTGAGTAGTAATCCTCAGGCCCTTCTCAAGATCCTGGGTTACTGTGGATGCTAGAACTGTACATGAGCCAAAATCACGTTCTTGTTATGAACGGGAGAACCTGAGAGCGCTTGAGTTTTTAGTTTGGCCAAGAGGAGGTAAAGAGGCAGTCTAATAGCCCGTGACGGCTTAAATCAGAGAGTTACAAAGAGACAAACTCTTCTTTGTAGTCACATATGATATAACAATGGACCACATCCACAAGTTGCAGATGGAAGATTCATACTGGGAATTAGGAAAAAAGCCTTGAGTGGAGAGGTAGTGAAACACAGGTTATGCAGAGGCTGTGGAACCTCTAGGCAAAAATAAAGAAATGCCCTCCTCATCCCCCCCAAAGCTAACTTGATTTAGTGTTGGTGACAGTCCTGCTTCAAATAGGAAGGAGGACTAGGGAACCTGCTGAAGTCCTTTCTAAGCCAGATTTCTACATTTTCTCCATATAATTTAACTAGAAGTTAAGAAACCTTGGTAAACCTACTCAGAACAGGATGATTACCTTCTATCATAAAATTATTTCCTGCCACAGTGACAGGACTTAAGTATCTACTCAATAGTAGCTACAAAAACTAGTCTAAGGCAAATCTGACAATTCCAATTATAAATCATACAGTTTTTTTATAAGCACTTTCCATTTGAGATGGGAGTGTTAACTTAATAGTATCAGTTATCATAAAATCCCCTGTCCCCAGGCAGCAAACAAAAACTGTCAACAGAAAGCAGCAGAATACAACTTTGATTCTTTGATACTCCACATTATGCAAATCCTTTCTAACAATAGCTGTACAGTAGGTGTCTGTTACCAATCTGAATGGTATTCAGCATTTTAAGGAACATTTACAGAATAGATACCTTATGTTCCTGCTGGGAACATTGTTCAAGGCCACCATCAACACCACAATACTCAGTAGCATTCTGGGTCTTGATAACTTGTGGTGATTGTAAGACAAGCCTTTCTGGAAACAACACTTCAAATTTGAAGGAGAAAGAGAAAATAGAGAAATTTGAAAGCCACACAAACACTGTGTATGTTTCACTGACTACATTACTGCTGATACGTCAGCTTGCTCTGAGTTGCCAAAACTGGTTTATTAGAACTAAAAGTGGTAAAGACCTGTGTGAAGGTCAGACGGATCGTTCTACTCAACCATAAAACAGGAAATCAGTGCTTTTTAATAAATTCTGAGGTAACACAAAACACTGCCATTTCATTTGCTATTGTTTTAAGAGTATGATTTCTACAGTTCTTATTGGCTCAAACAGTTCACAGAAGTTTGTTTCCACTCCTCTCCCCGTGATCACCAACAGATGAAATCATTCTGATGACACTTACTCTAGATTCAGAGAGTTGTTTGTAAATAAATAAATAAATAAAAATTTACAGAAAACTCCTCTAAGAACAAACTACAATGCATTCCTCTCAGTATGCCCTGATGTGAAAGCAATATAAAACACAAGACTCCCAACAAACAAACTCCTCTAGATAGCTTAAGTCAACTGAAGTGTACCTTTTTCACCCAGGTAGATAGCTTGCTCAACTGCCAAATGGCATCGCCTGCTAGTAAGCCTGTTATCAGAATACAAATTTGTAGATTAAAGTAAAAACTTACATTTCCATAAACTACAACAGCATACACCTACAAAGTATCTGGTATTTTTTTACTATGCACCAGTGCATATAAAAATAGGAGTTTTATATAAAAAACGCTCTTTTTTTTTTAAAGAAGCATCTATTGAGAAATACGCTGCAGAAGCATCAATCAACAGCTTTGCTATGAATAATATTGATACATACATTCTCAAGCTCTTCAGTGAGAAAAAGATGGCCTAGTGTTCCAGACTTAGACAGTCTTTCAAGGAAGTTCTCTGTAAAATCAGCTTTGCACAGAAGATTAAGTAACTGTATACAGATAATAACATCCCATGAACAAAACAAAAGTAAAAAAGTATGGGTGGTTAACATCAGCAATTTTTTTTGCTTAGTCTTGCAGCCATATTAGTATATTTTTTTTTCTTAAAAAAAAAAACCCCAAACCCAAGAACCTCCCCCCCCCCCCCCGAAAACAAAACACTCACCCCCCCCCCCCCCCCCCGCCATTTGACTGCTTGGCTTTGGTGCAATCATTTAGAGAGGCTTACGGTGAGAATTCTTTGTACATAGTGACTACAGTTGCAGTCTTTTACTAATGAATGTAGTGGCAAAGGTGTGTTGAGGGAAAGAGGTGAAAGAATTGGCAAGATCTTAATTATGTCCTTCTATCTGCATCCACCAAAACAACCAATTGACCATCATGTATATTTTAGAAGTCACTTTAGTAGAGAAATCATTAAATACTACTTTTTGGAAACTTATAAAAATACCTGCAGTGAACAAATTCCACATCCATGGGTTCCAAGTTGTAAGTCTGTTCAAAGTCTGCATTAAATTTAAGAGTAACATCTTCATTACATATCTGTTGCAATGATAAAAAAAAAAAAAGTCAGTTTACTAATGAAGGTTTAGTACTTTAAACACAAAGAAGCATCTCTGAAAGCATTGAACACTCCCCCTCGCCCCCCCCTTACCCCCCAAAAGAACATCTATATTTACCTTCTATCAACATATTGCATATCTAGATTATGAGTGTTTTCAGAGCAGGTAAAGATTATAATCTAGAAAGAATAGGGAAGCCCAAGACGTAAAAAAATACAGTAAAAATACAAAATCACCACTCAGAATGTAGATAAAAAAATCTGGCTTCCTGAAAGTCAGGTTAAACTAGTCTTTAACTCCATGAATTGCCAGCTTCCCCTTTGAAACCTGTGGGCCACAGTATTTTCAACAGCACATACACCTTGCTTACCTCAGTAATATAGGCAACGTACTCTATTATATGCTCAGAGTAGACCTGACTTTTCAGTATCACCTTATCACCTAATTGTAAACAAAGTTAAAAGGCAACATACTGTTACAAGGAATAGTAAAGTTCTCACCACACCACTTAATTTCTTCCTCTTTTGCATGGTTAAACATCTAGCATCCTGCAAATTCCTAAACTAACTTCAGCAAAGTTGCTGTATTCGTGAGTACCTGTTCTGAAATGCCATATGCAGTTGTATATTACATTTTAAAAGGCACCTAATATTGACGCCATCAGACAACACCTCCTGAAAACAGTATCTTGCATATTATTTGAGATTCTGAATTCAATTGTAACTACTTTCCCAACTTTTGCTTTTGATATACCTATTGTCTTTTATTACTACATCGCACACTTTATTTTTGCTGAAAGCAAAGAACAGACACATGCAATACTGCTTCAGACAGCAGTCACTGTAATACTCACACTGAGACACTAACAGTGCAGTTCACCTGTCTAGTAGCCCAGATTAATAACTCTGTGTTCAAATATATGAAAGACTTCTTTAAAGAAATGAATAAGCAATGGAGTTTGTATTGCACTGAAAATATTGATCAACATGCTTTATCTCACATTAATTACTACCTGTAATCAGGCGAGGTCTGCCCTCTTCTACTCCTGGCACTTCCAATACTAACAAGTTCCCATTTCTTTTCAAAGTAACCCCACTCATGTTAAAGTCTTTCATCTCCATTTCTGCATGGATTTCTTCAAGCCACAAGAGAGTAGAAAAGTTTGCTTTATAATTATCTAGATTAAGAGGCTGAAAAACAAAACAGTATACATTACTGTTGTAACTTCTACACTAAAATATGGAACCCACTATTCTTAACATTATACAAAACACCTCTTAAAACAGACTGCACAGCAACTGAGTTGCCAATTAAGGCACCTAAATACATGTATCTATACACTTGCTAATATTCTAAGCTCCCCCACTAGTCAAAGTAGAATTAGCATAGTCCTTGGAGCTCAAATACAATAGCCAGTCAGCTACCAAGTCTCTCCCTGCTACAATGGCACTTTCAACATCTGAATTCAGGGGCAGTCTACAAACTGAATTCTGTGCTCAGCGATCCCAGAAAGCAGTACACTGCCCAGAGGTGGGTGAAGAGGTAGTCATTTCAGTCGTGGCCTGACTGATGATTATACAACTTATGGCAAGCTGGAAGAACCTGAACTTTCTCCCTCTGAGCTTAATGCATCTCACTGATGAGGTATTCTCTAACAGTACAAAGCTCTATCTAAACAATGGCTGATAGCACAGAATGCTTCCTATTTGGTATCTTCTCACTCAAATACAAGGCGAATGAGCAGTGCTTACTGGAGCAGACTTAAAACGGTCACCAGTACCAGACAGATCTTAAGGTGTGGTTAAAAAAATTTACCATTAATGGCAGGCTTTCAGTATAAAATTATTTTAAACACTACAGAGTTTTATCTTCTTTTTGAGAGAGGGTCACTAACCTGCTATCTTAATGCTGTGATCTCAGGTTTTGTGAGCTGTTTAGAAATCAGACAACAGCCTTTTACATTTTTGAAAAATTAGTTATCAGTCCCAGTTAAGTCCTTAAAAAGTTAGGGAAAAAAAAGTGTGTTGCAGCAATGTTCTACCAGAAATCAGGACAAAGTTTTGGAGGAGTAATCACTGTAATACTCTTGTTAGACTTCAGGTTTGGTGGTGTTTTTTTTGGTTTTGGAGGTTTTTTTTTTTTTTTGTTGTGGTTTAACCCCAGCCAGCAGCTAAGCACCACGCAGCCGCTCACTCACTCCCCCCCACCCAGTGGGATGGGGGAGAAAATCGGGAAAAAGAAGCAAAACCCCCGGGTTGAGATAACAACAGTTTAATAGAACAGAAAAGAAGAAACGAATAATGATAATGATGACACTAATAAAATGACAACAGCAATAATGAAAGGATTGGAATGTACAAATGATGCGCAGTGCAATTGCTCACCACCTGCCGACTGGCACCCAGCTAGTCCCCGAGCGGCGATTCCCCGCCCCCACTTCCCAGTTCCTATACTGGATGGGACGTCCCATGGTATGGAATACCCTGTTGGCCAGTTTGGGTCAGGTGCCCTGGCTGTGTCCTGTGCCAACTTCTTGTGCCCCTCCAGCTTTCTCACTGGCTGGGCATGAGAAGCTGAAAAATCCTTGACATTAGTCTAAACACTACTAGCAGCAACTGAAAACATCGGTGTTATCAACATTCTTCTCATACTGAACTCAAAACATAGCACCATACCAGCTACTCGGAAGACAGTTAACTCTATTCCAGCTGAAACTAGGACTTTTTTTTTTTAATGTATTCTGAAATCACTATACTTGCTGGAAGAATTTGAACAAGCCAATAGTGAATGAAATCTGAGGATTTTTTTGAAAAAGTTTTGAACAACCAGAAAAGAAACCTCTGTTATTGCAATAACTTAAGAATTTCTGCTTTCATTTGCTATGAAACAACTGCTGGACTACTGTTCTGACACCCCCAAAACCCCTTTCCAATGATGCCTAAAAAGTGAGACTGAAGAAGAATCTTTGTTCAGCTTCTGTAATATCCCCCCAGCAGTATACTTCTACTTCCTTTTCCGTTTGTCACGTTTACCCTTCTGTACTCTTGTAAGCTTGGATTCTGTGACATACTGAAACCCACGGAAGTTATGGAATACAGACTAAAGTCTTAAGTCTACTTGATAACAATATTACATCATCTTCTATTACACCAAGGGCTATACATTTTTGATAAATTAAGGCCAGCTTGAACAAACACACTTACATAAAATATACTTTCTTACATAAACCTACAGTTGCATACCTCTGCTAGGAAAGGCTGAAAGGTCAGTATGTCTAACTTCTGCTCCACACACCTTCTTAAGTCATCTGGTATGGTATAATGCGGGAGAAAGCTTGGCAAATACTTTCTGTGATTTCTAAAACAAAAATGTATGACATATCATTTAGCATTCTCAAATTAAGTTATGTGAAAAACAGCTAATGAACATGCCACATCACCAAGGCTATAAAACCAAAACACACACATGACAAACCCAATGATTTCTTCAAAGTGACAATTGAGAAGTTTGCTATACTGGGAAGAAAGGTAGAGTGTTCCAGTTACAGATTATTTGAAAACATCATTTGTCTGCTTTTTCAGTTTAGGGATATTTTTATAACTAAGCAAATACTATAAGTATAATGGAAGCTTATTTGCAAAAGGAAAAATTCTGAATGAAAGATAGGAAGCATTTATCAGATATAGATGTCAAAGTTGCTTGAGGAGTTAAGAAGCTCTCTCTGAAAACTATTTCCGATTTTCCATCTTTTTTATTAGTAACACTATTGTTATTTGTAGATTACTATGCAACAGCGTTTATCTTGTTTATCACCACATTATATAGTGGGAAGAGCTCCTGTTTGACAAAGAAATCAAGCAGTTCGTTACTAAAACAACCTCTTTTATCAGTAATGTCCACAATTACCTTGTTTACAACATACATGTATAAACACGTACAGACTCTCCCAGTTTCACATTTTCTTTGTGAGTGTTGTAGAACAGGTACTGCTCTATTTGGTATTGCTGTATTAGGTAAGTGTTATTTTTTTTGTCTAATTCACACTACCTTCTGTACTTAGGGGCAACCACTGTTGTTTTCCTTGGCTGAGGTTCTGCAATAATTTTAGGCTTTCTTGGAGAAAATGGTTCCACAGGTGCTATTAGTAATTCTTCCTCACTTGTTACGGTGGCTTCAATATAGCGTCCAACAGTAAAATCAGAAAAACCAAGCAACAGGAGTTCTCTACTGTGTCCAGGATTTCTTCAAGTAAGCAGAAGTTATGTTCTTAAAACCATCATGTTCACACTTTATTTTCCCCAGCCATAAGTATTTTTTTAAAATAAAATTGTAGATTCTTATTTCAGTAACATATGAGAACTGCTCACTTAGGGTAATTCCTCTTTCTTACTCCCCACCCCAAGTTCAATACAGGTATCGTAAATAATAATATATATTAAAAAAAAAAAAAAAAGTCTCAAAATCCCTATTTCATCAAAAGCTTGGGTAAAGAGATCCCTCCCCTAACATACTAGGCACAGAATTAAAATAATTCTTTCACAAGGAATACCTTGGAATTACTGTTACTGAAAAAGATTAGCAAAACATTTCAATCAGAGGAAACTGAAGCATATCGCTTCACTGCAGCAACAGCTTTGCTCCACCTTGCTTAAGGCTGCTCAGAACTGAACCCTAACTGTAAGGGCATCAAATGGAGAAAGTAGGACAGATCCTATGTTTCTGAAAAAGCACACTTTATATGTGTAAGCAGTGCTTGGGGAGTGACAGAGGGGGGGAAACCCCCCCCAAAACCCAGAGAGAAACCAATCTGAAGAAACTGTTCCAAGGAACTTAAGACAAGAGATCGAACACACACCACCTGTTCTGAAATCCCTTAATGAACTCATCCCAGCACTACCCAGAGCCCAATTCTCTCCTTGGCACTAACTCTATGGTCCAACACTGTTACTATGTGTCTGAAACAAAAGCATCCCAGTAGAATACCAGCTTACTTTCTCTTTGCCAGGAGTACCACTTTTTCATATCAACTAGCACTACCTGCTCAGGTTAAGCTATAGCCTGGTTTTCTCTGATACATGAACTCAGTGCAGACACTGAACTGTCCAGATTTATAGTCTAAATTTTCAGTCTCCATGGTCTCTTAAGTGGCCAGCAAGCACTTGTTACCTTCATGCTGCTGCCTCCATGGAATTTTGTGTGGATTGTTCCAAATTATTAGAAGATTTTCAGACTTTGTGGTATTTACAGATCTACAGTGAAATATAAATTGTTCTTTCCACATGCCTTTCTCCACAAAGGCAGGCCATGCTTGCATCTTATTTTTCAAACTGCAGTTAAAACACTCTCCTAAGAAAATTTCTACCCCTTGCCTCAGTATTCAAAATGGTAACAGAAGTAGTTTGAAAGTTAATGCAGTGTTACTTTAATGAATGAAACCATTTGACCTTGATTTCCCCTGTTCAACTTTCAAATTATGATCATAAGAATCAATGGTTGTGGTACACAGTTTGTAGAGCTACAGCTGGAAGTAACTGAAAAGTACATGAAAGTAAGCTTTCCAGCATGAGGTTCCTACTTGAATACTGAAAGACCTCACCCAAACCCACTTCTTATTCTTAACTAAATCCATGAAATATTTTGTACAGCAAAGTATTTTTGTTTTTTAAGGGTTTTCCAAGATCTACAAACCACTTCCTCTATTAATTACACCTTCAAGGAAGAAAGCATTTTTTTTTTATGTCAGCATAGGTAACCTGCATTTAATATCACAGGACAGTGAAGTTTAAGATCCAGCCATGCAGCAACATGAGTATGACATCAGGGTACCAAGACTGGAAGAAACGTATCAGACATAACTCAAATTCCCAGGAAATCTACATTAGCTCTAGTGCTCATGGAGCAATGGGTCTCCTGAAAAGAATATAGCCAGCTGTAGGCATTATCTTCACCTTACTGTGATTTTTTTTTTTTTGAGAGAAGTTATCTACTCCCACTATATTTCTTCATTTACTACTACCATTTTCTTTCAACAAAAATCAGAATCAAGCATTAAAATGCTAACTACTTTCAAGGTCTAATATAGGATTCCACATCATTTGCTAATATGTACTGGCTTACTTTATCCTACACCAAACAGAACTGTGCTCAGAATAAGGGAACTATTAAGTCAATTTTTATGACTTGTTGCCATTGTATCAGTCAGAACCAATGGAAAGAAATACTTACACAGCTGTGCATATGATCACTATGTATGTTTTTCCACCTGGTGGTATGAGAATTTCTCCAGTAATATTGACATGCTCTATTGGTTGTTCCACATCTTCTCTTTGCTCATGTCCTCCATTATGTAGATTGTCATCTTTCACCAAGGAAAAGTTTTCTTTTGTCTTTGATAAATTTGTATCCTGAGAATTAATTTCTTCTGTAGTAAACACATTATAATAAATTCTGTTACCACAATTGCTATGGCTAGCACAGGCAAGTCTTCTCAAGCAACCCTACAGGTCTTCTAAGGAATTAACACTCAGCATTCAAATGTTAACATTTCACTGTACCTGGAATGACTCCATTCTTCATAATGGATGTATTATTCAATGACTCATATGTTGTTCCTCCACTGTCGTTATATGAATTAATCCCAGCTTTTGAGAGGTTTTCTTGATTTATTGGAAAAGATGACAGATATGCTTCTGGACTATTCTCACATTTTTGAGGACTCTGAAGACTGAATTGCTTGTCTTTCACCCATCCAGCTAAGCTGCAGCTGATTAAGGACTGTGGTACACTCCCTTTATTCCTAGAAGTAGTTATATAATTAATTACATAATTAAATGCATAGTTTATGTTCTTGGGAAGCTTAATTCTACCTGAAGTCAAATACAACTGTCTGTAGCAGCTTAGTTCACTATTATTTCATAACTGCTAATCAGGAAGAAATTGCACTGCTGCTTCTAACTCATGAGAACTAGAACCTCTCCTAAATGTTAATATTTCTAGGTCATATCAACTACCATATGAAGCATACAGAAATACCGTGTGTAAAAAAAAAACAAAAAACTATGGTAACTTAAAATTTATCACTGTGTAACTAACTCTTAGGATATGTAGTTACAAATAGAGGGTATTCAGGTGTGACTTCATTTGAGCCTGTATGCCCAGATGTGAAAAAAAACCCAACAAAACCCAAGAGAAAACCACCAAAACAAAAAAAAATCCCTCAAGGATACACCAACATCATTCTTCAGCATCCAAGTTACCCCCCCCCCCCAACAAAACAAAAAACCTACCCCCCCAAAAAAACCAACACCACAAAAAAACACCACCAAAAAACACTTAGGAAAAAAAAATCTGGTCTGCTTTTAATACATGAGTATGCAACAGTCCTCTTGTTCTAAGATTTTGAGAATAGCACACCTGCATTTTAAATTAAATACACTTACAAGTAAAAACATTTACTTTAATCCTCATTCTCGAAAGGATTTTATTAGGATTGAAAAGACACATAGGACTGGGGAGTCTCAAAGCACTATCTGCAAGATAGGTGCTCAATAAAAAGACTATCCTGAAGACACCTAATTCAATATGAAATTCTCTTTAATTCCATAGTATTTGGGCGTCACTTGAAGACCATGAACCACAAGACTCAACTATGAGAGGCTTCTGTATGAAAGACAGGTTTACAGACTAGAGAATGATGGAAAGAAGAAAGCTTAGAAAATCAGAAAGGCTTACTCTATCCAAATGATCATTCTTTTAGATTCCCCCTGCTTCAGAGTTCCAAAATTAGTCATTCTTGATACTTCCAACCCTCCTTTGTCTCTCATTAAGTTTTCATAAGGCTCATCCAGACTGACTCCATTAGAGTGAGATTGTCTGTAAAAATAATTTTTAATTTTAGCTAGTGATTTTGAAACACAAATAGACTCAGCAAATATCTTTGATTCAGCACAAGTTTAAGAATCACTATACCAAAGCATAGTCACAGTATTTAGGAAGAAGCAGGTGAGGGTGAGAGGGTTCACTTTTTCTCTGCTATTTATACTTCCAGGACAATGAGATTTGCTGCTTAGATTGGTAAAGGTAATTAAAAACAACAAGCCTTTTGTCAGCAGCACAATAAACCAGCACAAAACCTTGGATACAAGGCTAAAGTGATTAAGAAGCTAGCTACTCTTTGCTGAAGAACTGAATCAAATTGTGGCTGAAGCTGTTATGGATCTGTTTGGGAGCTGAACCAAGTCACAACAAAGAGCAGCTCCTTAGCAAGAGTCCTGATTAGCACTGGAGCTGAAGAGGTAAAATGACTAGACTGGAAGTGTTTCTACATGTACCCCAAGCACTTATTTATGTCTTCTGCTTACTACTACAATCTGAAAGCAACAGACTGAAGAAGAAATTGAAAAAAGCTGAAAACCAAAAAGCACTCTTAAAAACTATCACACATACTACTGATGAAAAATGCCTATGAAACACAAGTCACATGCTCTTTCCTGAGACAGTGACCGTAACTAACCTCTCAGTCTCAGCTACCTGTAGAAACCATTAAAAAAAAAGTTTCTGTTGTACAATTAAGAAACTATTCAGTTAGATAAACTGGCACTAAAATAACTTGGAAATATTTTAACAATCTCACCAATATTTACATACCCTAAGTATTCCTTAGTTATCTAATACAATAAAGTGGAAAATTACTGCAGCTGTTCTTTATTAGCTACATGAATTTACTAGCAAAGCCCACTAGATGTCTCCCATTGCAGCTCAGGCTGCCTCAATTTTTTGATATGGTAAGAAATACACTAAAACTGAGAGATCAACCCTAAGGTCTACTTTTGTAACATTACTTTAGTAATAATTTTCCATATAAAATCCATCATTAAAAACAGGTCCAACTGAAAAAATAAATGAACAAATTGTACTGTTGTGCAGAGTGATGTAAACACCTCAAGCTCCATCTAGGTACAATTTAAATCTATTATATCCTTTATCTCCAGTGAAAACAAACATCTTATTCCATTCCTTGTAGTTCCTTTGAGGACATATGTACCGCCCTTAGCTATATTTCCTAGAGATCAAACAAGGCAAGTTCTCCCAAAGGCTATGTTTGAGAGGTATCTGAATGTCCTTTTTGCTCTCCTGTGGACTTTCCAGTTGGTTGATAGCTTATTTTTGGCCTGCAGAATCAGGCTTGGTAATCCTACCAAGGCCTTGTTAGCATTGAAAGTGACAGATTTTACAGGTAATAGCCCTATTTATATACATTTGAGCAGTATTTGTGTTTTTCACAGGACAGACACTTGAACTCACAAGTCAAACTCCAGATCTTTCCTGCAGAATTGCTACTGACTAGTTGTTGCCCATTCTATATTTGTGTAGTGGATTATTTCACAAAATTTTGCTCCTTCTCCATACTGAATATCATCTACTTTTTCCAGCCTTTTCTGCAATCTGTCCAGATCCTCCTCACATCACATATGCCATCTAAAATTCCTGCAGAACCTCCCAGTTTGATATTTGCAAGCCTACTGAATGTCTATTATTGAGATCATGGAACTATTATTTTAGGACAGATATCTGAAGAATCACTAGAACTTAAGCAAAATGGATTAAAGAAACATCCATTTTACATCAGTTTTGCTGAGAATGGTTTTCAAACAGTAAAGTCCTCACTAGAAGAACACAGATGAAAGGAAACACAAAGTCAGAGCATGAGCTTGGCATTTTTCTAACATAACCATGCAAAATTCCTTCCTTGCCTAGCAATATCCCTGAGCTCAGCTGCTACTAGTTTTGCTCCTCCAGTAACCACAGATGTCTCCACCTTCTGGAAAGGAAGAAAAAGCAAGGGCCAAAACATACCACACTGATCTTCCCAATGATCTATCACGCCTTCTAGTCAACTAGTGAAGAATTCACAGTATTTCTTGCTTAACAGATGCAACGAATTTAAGCTGTGTAATTACAATTCATCTGTAGTTTTTATTAAGTGGAAAGAGAATTAAAGAATGAATATTACCCATCCTGGCTGACTGGCACCAAGCAGAGAGCTCTCCAAATATAACACGACTGATTACTCTCCACCACAATCGTGTTCACTAGATCATGTTTACAAGGTGAATAGCCATCAGGAAGTCTCAGTGAATCCAAAGTGAAAAATATACTGTCATCTACTGTACCACTTCTTCCACAGATGCTGGAAATGCGAACCTGTAACAGTTTGTTATTCAGTGTTACTTGGTATTATCTGCTTAAGCTAATAGGCATACTACCACTGCATAGTTTTTTCCTACAACAGTCATCCTAGCATTAATAGAGCTGCATTCTGAAGTTTCAGTTATTCATAGGAGATGAACGTACAGCCCTAACCTAGAATCACCGTGCTTGTCTTTAGATTTAAAAGTGTAAAGAAACACAAATACTTCAGGTAAGCATTAGGTTCCACTTAAGCGCATACTACAACATGTACATTTGACTTAATCATGGTATCTGTCTTGCAACTTACCAACTTATCTAATTTATACTTCAGTACTAGCAGTCGCAAGAGAAATTTTTTTTCATGTGCTCGACATGCAAATATTATTCAATATATTACAGTTAAGTCAAATACAATAAACCTAATATATGTATTCCTAGAGGGAACAAATATTTTCATTAAAATAAAAAAGGGACAACGGTTGTTTTTAAGCCAAAATACTTGGCTAAAGTAAAGTAAACATGATAAATTTCACAGTCATTACTTAAAAAAAAGTTTGAAAATCCACACATCCTCATTACAACCAATGTAACTAAAACAGTAAGCATCCAAATCAACAGTTGGTAGCCAGTAAATAAGTTACTCTTCCTGTTCTAACCAAAATGTGTATGCTTTTTCAAAAAGCTTTGTTATTTTAGAAATAATCCTATAAATGGATGAGTTGATATGTTTTATCTTTTAAATAAAGAGGTGTTACAGAAGATCTACCAATATTAGCAACTTAAAACCATCTTCGAAAGCCCAGTGCACACAAGATTCCTCTTGCCAAAACCAATGTGCAAAACATTTACCTTATCTATTTGCTTATATCTCAAAGGCTTTACAGCAACTGCTTCACTGTTCCATGTTGTTGGGTTAATAAAATATTTCGCTTGCACCCAGTCACCTTCACAAGGTTTGAAACCTATGCAAAACAGAACATTTTTCAATTGCTACTGATGACATTTACATTACTCCCATACACAACCAGTTTAAGTTAAATAAAATGACCAGCCAGAACAATGCAGTATTTAGACCCACTGAGTTCAAAGGTCTCTTCGCAGTTCTTCCCCAGTAGGTTATGACAAACTACATAAGAGATGCTAGTGGAAAAATACACTTGCTTACATGTAACTTAGGCTTACATGACCGTTTGCAAGTTATGCTCAGTGAGAATGAACAGGTAGCTTTCTTCACCCAAATCCCTGTATTTGTTTCACTACATAGACTCTATGAGAACTTTCTTGGGATGTGGACTGCAAGTTTACCAGAAGATATTTCTATTGTACATATAAAAAAAATAATTAAGGAAGAGCAAACAAGAAAGCCCCAACACACCTTCACAGACGTCTTCCATTGCAAAAAAAGTATTCTGATTAATATAGCCACCATCCTTAGAGAGAGAGGTAATATTGCCAATTAATATTTTCATATTTAGTTCAGAAGCATCACAAGTAGGATTGGACTCTCCCCACGTATTCTGGGCTGCATCCACCTATTAATACAAAAAACCCCAACATTCAAACAGCTGATACTTAGAATTGTATGTTAAACATACATTCCTACGACAAATATCAGAATTTCAACTGCTTATGGAAGTCAAGCTCCTTATTCTATACTCACTGTAGCTCTTAATTTCTGTACACAAAAACATGAATAGTAAACAGTAAGTAACTTTTCTTAGAAGTCTGCTGTATGCTGCAACACTGACAACTACTATAATTACATGTTGATTTGTCAAATCTTTCTCATGCTTCCCTTGCTTTAGGTTTACTTAAGAATTTTCTTCATATTGACAAGAGGACTTTGCCCCCCCCCAGCAATCTGATTGTACACAAGTGGAACTAGAACATCACTAGTTCAGAAAGAAAAAAAAAAGTTTTCAAGATGCTATTTATAAACACTATGTATTTCAGACTGCCCCTCAGTTGCTCTTTAATAACCCGAATAAAAAAAAAAAAAACCTCTAAAGAGCTGCTTCTTACAGACTCTCCGTATCACCATCTCAAATGTAAGTTTGCCTACTTAAACAGCCCTCTGCAGAACACAAGCTACAAACTATCGAGGTATACAAACCATTTTTTCCGCCCAGCTATTTCGGGGCAAGGATATAGCATCACTGCTCTTAATTACTAGAATTCCTAGAACTGTGAGTTCTCTTCCTTGGAGGCACAATTTTCACAAAGAACACTTACATTATAAAGCAAGAAGAAACAGTTCAAACGTTAACTGCTTTGTCTTGATCACAGGGATCCTATTCCAGATGCTGAGGTCCCAAAATAAAAACTGGTGAGGGAAGCTACTTGGACTAGCCCGTGAGTCGGCTCCTTTTACAATGGAGACTTGCTTAGCAAAGGAACTGGCAAAAAAATTCCACATGAAAGTACTTGCTGAAAATTTACATAGTGTTTATGCAGGCAGACTCATCCTTGGCTAGGACAAGGACATGTTCTATGTACCTGCTGTGGTGGCATATATACCCATTGCAGAGCTAACAGCAGGACTGGTGATATTATCCCAGCACACTCCATTGCAGTGACCAGAACAGTGTACTGTTCACTTTAAACAACACTGTGCTGTTTCCACAAGTGAAATGTAACCCCAACAACAGGTGTACTAGTCTAGACTAGACTAATTACAAGTCTAAATCTGTTTATTTCAGAAAACTTACAGAATACACTGGCCATTACCTAGCACATACAGCAAAACATGCCCCAATTGATAAAATATCCTAGTTTTTTTTGGAAATCCTTATGTAGTTTTCAGTTACCAGATTTATGTATTTTGGAGTGATGACAATATTTCAACAGTATTGTGAAAGCTGTCAGTCAGAAGGAAAACAAGGAAGGAGAATGAAGATTTAAAGTAATTTATTTTTTGACTGTGTGTGTGAGTACTATTTTACCAGCAAGCACTGATATTGCTTGCTGGACTTACAATACTTAGTTTTCACATAGGAAAGTCATTCCACTTAAAGAAAATAAAAAGACATAAAGTTATCTTACTAGTTACCTGGTAAGACACTAGGTTTTTTGATAGCACTAGAGCTGGTAATATTTTAGAAATGAGACTTCTCTTTCACTTTCCTTTTATGTTTCATTTTAGATCATACAATAAAACTCTCTTCCCCGCTAAAATTCTTTCCTCAGTTTTATTTAATCAATGAAACTGCATTGGTTTCAAAATGAAATGGATTTGCTAAGAAAAACTCCCCTCAAAATTTTGTATCTAATTGGAGTTCATTTTACAATTTAGTGTTGCTCTCTTGTGTAGTTCTAATCTTTAGTATGAAGCATCTTTCTTACTTTAGCCTTCAGAAATTGTTCTTGTTGCTATTTTGAGTCAAAGGAAGGACAAAACAGAGAAAAATGGAAGCATGCAACCTTTTAAATCTTCCTGAAATAAAGTATTAAAAAACAGATGCCTAACAAACCCAGATTAAAAAAAAACAAAACACCCAACTGATTGTTAACTGCCAACATCTCAGAAATAGTTTTCATGAGATCGTTAGTTATTACTACATCAGCAACAGAGCTTCAAAAAAGTCTAAACAAGTAACTCTACTGCATTTCCTCAGTAGTCTACAGAATTCAAGAATACAGAAAAGTGCATCTAAACCTCCACACATTACACAGAGTAAAATGCAAATCAAGTTAGTCTTCTGGTGTCTTTATCTTCTGTCTACTACTCCTGCTTGAGAAGTCACATTTCTAGTCAACTTCATTTTATCAGACACAGTACAGTTACTGCGAATTCAACCATTAGAGGAAAAAAGTTCTCATAGGTATGCATTTATTTTAAGCTTACGTCCAGCCTCTAGGGAGGAGTTTATCATGTTCAATTCATTACTTTGGCAAGAAAACTTGTCTTCCCCCTTAGCCTGGCATACATCTCATGGACTATTATCATGTTCAGATGAAAAGCATATTTATTATTGACAAATAATGATTACAGTAAAGGCTTCCAGCAGGCATTCAGCATCTTTGCATTGGTTTCCTATTTATATGTTAATTAGATAAAGATCTTTCCCTAAGATTAACAGCTATAGTGGCTGATGAAGTTAGAGCTTTGAATCCTAGGGAGACTTTTAAATTCAACACAAAAAAGGCGAGAAATATAATAAAGTAACCTTCCAGACTAACACCTGTACTAACGTGTTTTACAGGAGGCAACCCTTTCTCACATTAAAGACCAACCTCCACTTATCCTTCATCCACACAGTCATACTCAAAGTTAGACCATTACAGTGATTGGAACCGTATTGTACTAAACTGCTCAAGTGAACACTCACAAACCAGCCTGGTATATGGTCATTCTTTACAGAGACTCTACTGGCCTTAAGTGCAGCTCTTCAAAATCTAAGTATCATCAACAGGCAGTGTTAAAATTTTTAGTATACTTCCAGTCATAGATGTGTATGTGAGCTTTATGTACATACAACATGTGGCCTCCACAATATGCATCCTTTTTGTAATTTTAATTAGATGTTTTATGCAACAATGACACTGGCAGTTAGGTCTCCTGCACATCACAGATACATTGTAGAGGACTCTCCAGATGTACATGACCCCCTGGATTTCCAAGTGCTCAGTAGTTTATGGAGTTAGCCTGACCTTGAGACACATGGAAAATTAAAACATGTGGGTCAAATCCTCAAATTTTGAGGGGGATAGGGAGCAAGGAAGAGAGTACATCATACAACCTTGCTTTCCATAGATGTGTCAATGCCTCTACTGATATTCAGGGCCTTACTTAAAAGCCATGAGGCTCTTTTCCAAAAGAGTGCACAGAAAAATCCAGTGGAGCTTCAGCTGCTCAAGTTTATCATCAAGAGAAGAGCCACGTCTAACAGAAGAGAAATATAAATAAGAAGTAACCCCATGGTGACAGATGAAAAGTATTTTTAAAGGTATGTCTCTGCTTACCATTAGTATGAACAGTTTCAGGACTGGTCAACAGACTAATTCTGAAAAGTGTGCAGTACATTACCAACTGTAATTCACTCTATTAATATATGCCACCTGGTACCAACAGAATTACCAAATGTGTCAAAATAGTACAAACTCACTTCCATATGACAGACAGCTGGTTATGTCTGGACACTGCTGGCAACTGACCAAAATGCCTCTGAAGTACCAAAATCAGGATGGTGCATAAAAGAAAGGCATGAGGAATCAGAAATTCTATATGCTAATCGATGCAGGATTTTGATCTCCTTTTGACAAGTTATGTATCATTTGCTAATTTAACATAGTAATGACAAAGTCTTTAATCTGGTAACTTACACACTTATTAAACCTGCGTATCAGAACTTTACTAATAAGATTACTAGATACATTAGAATACTTTGGCTAATCATTACCTTCCTATTATCTGAAACATGATCCATGAAGCCACTATGTTTGCCGATTACATTCTTTATAGACAGCATGAGTTGATAAGATGTTTAATTATAAAACATCCATTTACTAGATAACACAAGTTAACTTTTAAACTACTTACACTGTTGTATTGGGTTTGCATGGCAAGGTTTTGGTAGCTGGGGGGCTACAGGGGTGACTTTTGTGAGAAGCTACTAGAAGTTTCCCCCATGTCTGACAGAGCCAATGCCAGCCGGCTTCAAGACGGACCTGCCGCTGGACAAGGCCAAGCCCATCAGCAACAGTGGTAGCACCTCTGGGATAATGTATTTAAGAAGGGGGAAAAACCCCATGCAACGGCAACTGCAGCCAGAGAGAGGAGTGAGAATATGTGAGAGAAGCAGCCCTGCAGACCCCCAGGTCAGTGAAGAAGGAGGGGAGGAGGTGCCCCAGGTGCTGGAGCAGAGATTCCCCTGCAGCCCGTGGGGAAGACCATGGTGAGGCAGGCTGTCCCCCTGCAGCTCATGGAGGTCCACGGTGGAGCAGATCTCCACCTGCAGTCCGGGGAGGACCCCACGCCGGAGCAGGTGGATGCCTGAAGGAGGCTGTGACCCTGTGGGAAGCCCACACTGGAACAGGCTCCTGGCAGGACATGTGGACCCATGGAGAAAGGACCCCACACTAGAGCAGATTTCCTGGCAGGACTTGTGACCCTGCAGGAGACCCACACTGGAGCAGTCTGTGCCTGAAGGATTGCAGCCTGTAGAAGGGACCCATGCTGGAGCAGTCTGTGAAGAACTGCTGCCCGTGGAAAGGACTTACACTGGAGAGGTTCACAGAGCACCATCTCTTGTGGGAGGGACCCCACACCGGAGCAGGGGAAGAGTGAGGAGTCCTCCCCCTAAGGAGGAAGGAGCAGCAGAGACAACATGTGATGAACTGACCCCAACCCCCATACCCCTTCCCCCTGCGCCGCCGCAGGGAGGAGGTAGAGAAAATAAGAATTAAAGTTAAGCCTAGGAAGAAGGGAGGGGTGGGGGGAACTGTTTTTAAAATTTAGTTTTATTTCTCATTATCCTACTCTGATTTGATTGGTAATAAATTAAACTAATTTCCCCAAGTCAAGTCTGTTTTGGCCGTGACAGTAACTGATAAGTGATCTCTCCCTGTCTTTATCTTAACCACAAGCCTTTTGTTATATTTTCTCTCCCCTGTCCAGCTGAGGAGGGGAGTGAGAGTGGCTTTGGTGGGCACCTGGCATCCAGCCAGGGTCAACCCACCACAAGTGTGATTTGTTCTGTACAGCAGCTAAAGCTTTGGCTCAGACTTTTGGTCAGGGTGAGTTTATTACATGAAGTACACTAGTCTAGTGCTGTATTTAAAGCGTAATGCAGCTAAGCCAAGCAGATACAAGCCAAGAAGATGGGTTCTGTACCACCCAGTTATCAACTGCTTTTGCACTGCTGTCAGTCTTTGTCAGGTAGATTATCATAGGCACCCAAGAGTTGAGCCTATAAGATTAAAAAAATTACAGTAGTTTAAAGTTTTGACAAAGTATAGTCAAGCTTGAAGTAGGTTTACAAATGAAGTGTTAAGCAAGAAAGGTACTGAAATCTCCATTTTTATAACTCCATGACATTTAGTTGCTGATTTTTAACAAGAAGTTTTGAAATTCACTTCTGTGCAAACAAGAGTAAACTAGCAGCCCCTGCTTTTATTTTCTTTTCCATTCATATAACAATAACATAAAATTGACTTTGAAGCTCAGAAAGGTTAATACACAGAGATTTGAACTAGGTATGATTAAACAAATTCTGATGCAATTTTATCAACCAATAGTTTCATACTCACTACATCTAGACCTATATTCAGAGAATCAGTATTAAAGGAACAACATTTTAAATGAGATAGAATAAAATAACAATAAAAAACCCCAAACAACTTATACACACTAGGTAAAAGGCTGGCAATTTCTACTATTTTGTAGAATTTGGAAGGCTAGAACTATAGTAACCTCCAAAAGAATGTCTCAAGGGATTTACAGAGAAAGTGAGCCTACTATTTTTCTTCACCTCTTACCCTGATGGCCTTCAAGCCACCTGATGTTTTATCCTCTTCAACAGTGGCAGTAACTTCCTGTCCAACAGTCAGAGGCATATTTTTTGTAACAGCATCCTTTGTGAAGATTATCATGTCATCTATCATCCCATAATCATGGCAAAATCTTGTCACTACTCCTTGTACAGTTTTTAATTCTTTATCACCTGCATCCAGAGGAAAAGCATTGACATAAAAACAAATCACTTGTTTACAGAACTATGCAACAGGTAATTAAAGCTACTAAAAGTGCCATCCCTTCTATCAAGAAGTCATTCTCTTGTTCAACTAACAATACCAACAGGTTCCAACTAATTAGTTTCACATTTCAGTCTTGAAGTCTTATGCCAAGTTATGGTTTCAACCAACTAAGAAAGCTAGTTAAATACAAACTACATTGTAAAAACAACATTCTTTAAGCTGCATGAGAAAAATCATAGATTATCTTGAGTTGGAAGGGACCCACAAGGATCACAGTCCAACTCCCTGCTCCTTGCAGGACTACCTAAAAGTAAACCATAGGACTAAGAGCATTGTCCAGGCGCTCCTTGAACTGACAGGCTTGGTGCTGTGACCCCTTCCCTGGGGAGCTTGTTCCAGTGACCGACCACCCTCCCAGTGAAGAGCCTTTTCCCAATGTCCAACCTGAACTTCCCTGACACAGCTTCATTGCATTTCCTCGTGTCCTATCGCTGGTCACCAGAGAGAGGAGATCAGCACTCTCCCTCCGCTGCCCCCCCCGTGAGGAAGCTGTAGACTGCCATGAGGTCACCCCTCAGCCTTCTCTTCTCCAAGCTGAACAAACCAAGTGACCTCCGCCGCTTCTCGTAAGTCTTGCCCTCGAGGCCTTCCATCATCTTGGTCACCCTCCTCTGGACACACTCTGATGTCCTTCTTATACTGAGGTGCCCAAAAGCGCACTCAGTACTCAAGGTGGGGCCGCACCAGTGTGGTGTAGAGTGGGACAATCACCTCCCTCGGCCGGCTAGCTACGCTGTGCTTGATGCCAGCTATGCTGTGCTTGACACGCAGGACACGGTTGGCCCTTTTTGCTGCCAGGCACACTGTTGACTCATATTCAACTTGCCATCAACACAAACCCCCAGATCTCTTTCCACATGGCTGCTCTTCAGCCTCTCATCCCCCAATTTGTATGTATAACTGTAAAATCATAGTATCATTTAGGTTGGAAAAGACCTTTAAGATCATCGAGTCCAACTGATAACCTAACACTACCAAGCCCACCACTAAACCATGTCCCTAAGCACCACATCTACACATCTTTTAAATATCTCCAGGGATGGCAAATCAACCACTTCCCTAGGCAGCCTGTTCCTAGGCCTGACAACCCTTTCAGTGAAGAAATTTTTCCTAGTATCCAGTCTAAACGTCCCCTGGTACAACTTGAGGCTGTTTCCTCTCGTCCTATTGCTTGTTACTTGGGAGAAAAGATGGACACTCACCTCACTATAAGCTCCTTTCAGGTAGTTGGAAAGAACAATAAGGTCTCCCCTCAGCCTCCTTTTCTCCAGGCTAAACAACCCCAGTTCCCTCAGCCACTTCTCACAGGACTTGTTCTCTAGACTCTTCAGCAGCTTTGTTGCTCTTGTTTGGACATGCTCCGGCACCTCCACATCCTTCTTGTAGTGAGGGCCCCAACCAAACACAGTATTTGAGGTGCAGCCTCACCAGTGCTGAGCACAAAGGGATGATCACTTCCCTAGTCCTGCTGGCCACACTATTTCTGATACAAGCCAGGATACTATTGGCCTTCTTGGCCACCTGGGCACACTGCTGGCTCATATTCAGCCGGCTGTTGACCAACACCCCCAGGTCCTTTCCCACCAGGCAGCTTTCCAGCCACTCTTCCCCAGGCCTGTAGCATTACATGGGGTTGTTGTGACTCAAGTGCAGGACTAGGCACTTGGCCTTGTTGAACCTCATACAATTGGCCTCGGTCCAATGATCCAGCTTGTCCAGGTCCCTCTGTGGAGCCTTCCTACCCTCAAGCACATCAACACTCCCACCCAACTTGGTGTCATCTGCAAACTTACTGAGGGTGCACTCCATCCCCTCGTCCAGATCACTGATAAAGACTTTAAACAGAACTAGCCCCAATACTGAACCCTGGGGAACACCACTTGTGACCAGCCACCAACTGGATTTACCTCCATTTGTTGCAATTGAAAACAGACTCCGAAGCTGGTTGCAAACGAAGACCCTTTATTGAACAAAACAAGTCCTTTTATCTACTACTTGTGGCCGATGCAACAGCCAGCAATCATAGGCAGAAACTTTCCAAAATTTTCCACTCAGCAGCAACTATCTTATCTCTACACAATTCTTGGTTCCGTGTTCTTTCAGCATGATTACTTCGCCGGGAACCTCACTGTTCCCATGGCTTTCTGCCAACCAGAGCAATAATATCATTATTTTCACAGGTGGTCACTGAGTCAAGTGTTCCCACATCTATTCACCACCACTCTTTGGGCCCAGCCATCCAACCTGGTTTGGTGGTTTTTTTTGTTTGTTTTTTTTGTGTTTTTTTTTTTTTTTTTTCCTAAAACACAAAGTGTACACCCATCTAAGCCATGAGCAGCCAGTTTCTCCAGGAGGATGCTGTGGGAAATGGTGACAAAGTCTTTAATAAAGTCCAGGTAAACAACATCCACAGCCTTTCCCTCATCCACTAAGCAGGTCACCTTGTCATAGAAGGAGATTGGGTTAGTCAAGCAGGACCTGCCTTTCATAAACCCATGCTGACTGGGCCTGATCACCTGGTTGTCCTGTACATGCTGTGTGATGGCACTCAAGATGATCTGCTCCATAACCTTCCCCAGCACCGAGGTCAGACTGACAGGCCTGTAGTTCCCCGGATCTGCCTTCTGGCTCTTCTTGTAGATGGACATCACAAGCGCTAACCTCCAGTGAACTGGGACCTCCCCAGTTAGCCAGGACTGCCGATAAATGGTTGAAAGTGGCTTGGTGAGCACTTCTGCCAGCTCCCTCAGTACCCTTGGGTGAATCCCATCTGGCCCCATAGACTCGGGTATGTCTAAGTGGTGTAGCAGGTCGCTAACCATTTCCCCTTGGATATGGGGGCTTCATTCTGCTCTCCATCCCTGTCTTCCAGCTCAGGGGGCTGGGTACCCCAAGAACAACTGGTCTTTCTATTAAAGACTGAGGCAAAGGCAGCATTAAGTACCTCAGCCTTTTCCTCATCCTTTGTCACTGTTTCCCCCCGCATCCAATAAAGGATGGAGATTCTCCATAGCCCTCCTTTTGTTGCTAATGTATTTATAGAAACATTTTTTATTGTCTTTTACGGCAGTAGCCAGATTAAGTTCTAGTTGGGCTTTGGCCCTTCTAATTTTCTCCCTGCATAACCTCACGACATCCTTGTAGTCCTCCTGAGTTGCCTGCCCCTTCTACCAAAGGTCATAAACTCTCTCTTTTTTTTTTTTTCCCTGAGTTGCAGCCAAAGCTCTCTGTTTAGCCAGGCCAGTACTACCCCATTTCAGGTGCAGAATCCAGCAGTTGAATATATAAAATATATATATTCAAATACCTCGAAAAATTTGTGATTAAAAAAAATACCTGCAAGCTAAACAGCTTTCCGCAAAAGCTTGGGGCCAACAACTATTTTCAAGATTTTCCATAGCAAAAGAAAGTTCTCAGCATAGTTTGCATGGGGAATCCAACACATTTAAATTTCTATACTGAAAAAGCAGGAAAAGTAAATAAACTATACAAATTAATTCTTCAAATTTCTTTATATAATATTATAGTTAATACACTTCTGAAATGAGATGTGGTGCTGTTTCTCTGGAGACCTAGGAGTTTCAAGTCTTTTGGATTAGAAGTAGTATCTACTTAGATATCACACAAACACTCACTCAACAGCACTGCAGTACAACTTCAGGCTTAAAGCTGGACTGAAGTATGCTAGTTTATATTTCTAGCATATTATTAGCTACACTCACAGTCAAGACTATTAATACAGTAAGTAATCTTTTTTGTTTTCTGTATTCATAAATATAAAAAAGCACTTTTTACTACATTGAGTAATGCTACTAAAGGAATCTTAAACGTACACCATTTTGGAGCCTCAAAACATCAAAGCTACACTATCACTTCCATTCTACAGCACAAGAAAGATGAAGGTTTATTTATTAAGACAATATCACAGGGGAAAGCCCAAAGCATCCACCATCCACCACCACAACACTCCCTTTACACGTCACTCCATACTCTAAGTAGCAACAGTAATCTGTCCTACTCAGGAAACATAGCAAAAAAAGTACTGCTAGGAACCTTCCGACACCCCCTGTAGTCAAAAAGCTGTCTTCTTTTCCTGATTTCCTTTCTTAAGGCAACAGGTCTTCACTCAGCCACACTCACGTGGGGGACGAGACCGCCAACGCTCTCAAGACTCTGAAGCTGCACACAGGTCCTGCAAACCCAGAACGGGCCCAGGAACTCCTACCTGAGGCCGCCCATCTCTCATCTTCTCTTTCCTCGTCACCTGCACGTCTCCAGAAGTAGGAGAGCGCCTTAGAAAAGAGGCCGAGCATCCCCGAGCGCCCCACAGCAAACACCTCCACTCAGCCGCACCCTTTCCTACGGCCACGTTTCAAGCCCCCACGCCGCCGCCGGCCAATCACGCGGCTGGCTCCTGGTCACGTGAAAGAGCGCACGCCGCGTGCCCTGGGGCGGTGCTAGGGGCCGAGGCGGCTTTTCCCGCTGCGGGCGCGCGCGCGGGGGTTGGAGCCAGCCGCTTCGCCCTGCACTGCGCTGTGGGAGCCGCGCCGCGCCGCAGCCCGCGCGCCTCGAGCGTGACGTCATGGGGCGTCGAGCGGTGGCAGCCTACTTCCCTCGCGCCTTCTCTGAGGGGTGTTGCGCGCCCCCCCGCCCCGCCGTGAGGGGCCTGCTTTCCCGCCCCCCGCCCCGCCGTGAGGGGGCTGCTTTCCAGCCCTTCGCCCCGCCGTGAGGAGACGGCCCTGTGAGGAGACGGCCCTGTGAGGCACCTTTGCCCGCGGCTCGGAGGCGACGGTGTCCGTGGAGCCGGGGAGGGGCGGGCTGTTGTCAGGCCCGCCGCCTCCTCGCCACAGGCGGCACAGGGCCCTCTCCTGGCAGGGCCGAGTGGTGGGGACTGTTGGCAGAAAGGAGGGTGAGAGGACCCCCTTCGGTAGGGTTTCAGGGCGGCAGGGCTTGAGGAGACATTGAAGGTGGTGGGGTGTGGTTACCACAAAAAGCTTAAAGCAAAGTGATGGTGATGCTGTCTGGAATTGTGATTGTAGTGTGTGACAGGTTTTCTGGGTTTTTGTAAGCAAGGAGTCCTGAGCACACAAAGCCCACAGGTAGGCTGCCATCTCACCTGGGCTGAGGGTATTTGGTGCGCTTGTGTGGCACCGGGAATAAGTCAGACATGGAGTCTGTCCAGTGTGGTAAAATGGAGTGCGTGGGAGAGTATGTACGTGCTAATGGTGTATTGTTGAATTGCTATGCTCTCAGTAGCAGCCAGTTTCAAAATGATAGAATAAGCTCTAGAACACTGTAAACTTGATTGACCAAAAAAATATGTATTTTTGTCTTATCAATGTAGGAGGTGCTGTGGCTCTAGAGGAAACAAAATTTTATTGACTGTTGCTTACCATTTCCATAGTTGGTATTTTTACCAGTTCTCTTCACGCAATGCACTTTTAAGTATTTTGTGTAAGCCCCCTTTACATTTTGTTTAATAAATAGTGTTTCACAAAGCATGGTATTTGAATTGATGAGCTCAGCATCCCAGTAATTTCAATGGGAACTGCCACATAAGACTGTTACAGGAGATGGTTTCAGGAAGTTGGGAAGAGCAGTGTATATTTTATGGGAAACTACTTTATGGCTGTTGTAGAAAGGCAGCATAGTCTTGTGATTAGATTCTGAGACTAGAGTAGCAGTTGACTTCGGCAACCTTTTATTTTCTACTCGTATGGTTACCTCAGCATTATTGGGCAAAAAACAGCTTAGGAGTGCATTGCAGATTGTTTAATACCTTTATAGAGTTCTATACAGTTTCTAGACCAGAAGAAATTCTGGTTGCCAGTAATTACACACAGGTTCCAGTGTCTTGCTCTGAAGTGACTGAGGTGATGCTATTGGGAGGAGAAACGTCCATAAGTGTGTGTAGTAAGTGGTCTTTTTAGAAAAGTGCTGAGGGAGTGACAGCCTCCACTTCTAGATACATTGATTTAAAGCATTTTAACTACTGTTTTCTTTCACTAAGATTCATATGGAGTGCAGGCAGAGGAGTGTTGGTTGGCAAAAACGTGACAGGTGAATAAATTGTTTTTCTGGAGGAGTGATTATACATGCATAAATTCCTGTCTGAATGTCCTGTAGTTTGTAACAGCCTTCCCAGGCTGTGCTTCTCAGGAATCTTACTGCAAGAAAATGGCCTAGGCAGAAAAGATCAGTATTCAGTCTGGATGTCCTTTAAAAGTAGCTCCTTTAGAGTAGAAACTGAACTGTGAAGTTTAAGTGTTTTCATTGACACTGATGCCAAATGCAGAGGATACAGTAACTGTGTCATGAACCTCTGTGCAAAAAGGAAAATGGCAAATACTGAGAAGTGCACAGGAAAAGAGGCAGAAGGAATTTCAACATAACTTGAGGAAACACTGTAGTGCCTGCCACGCTTGAGAGGGAGGTTTCAGGTGTAATACTGGCTGAAACACTTGGAATTGCGAATAAAAATTTCTAGGGTTTGAGCCCTGCTTTGTTCAGTGGTGCAGGACGTTATAAATTCTTTTTATTCAAAGAGATTAGATCAAGTAAATACCTGAATATCCCACCAATTTAGTGTAAAAAATAAGTTGATCTCCCTGAATTGGTGGAAAGAGATAAAATATGATCCTGTTTTTTTATCTATGGTAATTTGTGTTAGAGCAAACCAGTACCTAGCATTCATTGAAAAAGATGTGAAGTATTACCCATTTTCCATTAAACCATAGTCTTTGAAAAGTTACAGATAATGGAAATATTTGCATAGTGTTTCCTCTGTGAACAGAGGAACAGAAGGGCTTAATTACTTAAGACAGTTTTGCTTGGCTACACAGTCTATTTTTTCCTCCTTTTCTAACACAGTTTTACAGCTGTGTCTAGTGCTGTGTATGGTGTATTAATTTCCATGTTTCAGTCTATTAAAACAACTGTAACACTTCAATATTCTTTCAGTATTGTCTGGCATTATGAGAAGAGCAAAATCTGCAGTCCGTACAAACTGAGAAGTAGTGCTGTTCTGAAGGTTTTTTGGCATACTTTAAAGGTGATGCCCTTCAGAGTACTGAAGATTTAATTGTGTCTTGGTTACAAGAGTGTTTAAAGTTCAGACAAAAGTCCCTGTCATTGCTGTAGCTGTCAAGATGCCAACATCTTCAAGATAAAAGCTTTTTTTTTTCCTTTGCCTAATAAGCAGGAGGACTGGATCCAATGTGTGCTGGCCATTGCATGTCACTGCTGCCTGCTAGATTTAAAATATGTTGTTTAGTCATCCTGGTGTTCTGTAAGTATGAATGTCAGCACGATTGAAGTGTGTCAGCACGATTGAATCTGAACGCTCTAGAAAACTAGGGTTAGTACAAAAAGATGAAGAAGAGTTCTACAGTGGAAATAATATTCTTGACAGGTTTCTAACCTAACTTTCTAACCTCCCAAACTTGTTGGGATACTTGAATACTTGAATTTTTATCTGTAGCTTATTCTAGGAGAATACTGCATTGTAAGTAGCTTTTGCTCTTTTGAAACAAGAACTAGGTTGTTGAATATTGTTAACACTGGCTATTATAATAACTAAAACTGGTAAACTATGAGGAGGGTTTTATTTAAGATGCCAAGTAAGAGGTAGTACTCAAATAAAAAAGAGACTTGAAACTTTTTAAATTCGTTGGTCTGATTTGGAAGCAGCCCTATGAGAATGTAGTACAGTAATTTTCTAGTGTGTTCTGTTAATTAAAATTCAGGAGGCATTTTCCTGTTCCCTGGCTTAGCTGAAGTTTTTGCTGTGCTTTTGTTCCATATCTGAATAGATGTTGTTGAAAGCCAAAGTGTAAGGGAGAACTTTTCAAAGACAGCATGACTCACTGAACGGTGAGAATATCACAAAGTGCACAGGCAGCTGTGTTCACAAGACTGTTTTAAACTGACAGTTAACTTTTCATTTGAAGGTAAGCATGAAGGTTTTTAACTGTTGAAAAATCTGCAATAACTTAATTCTAATATAAGATACTCCTCCAGGTATTTGAACAGATTGGCAAGCAGTGAGATGAATAAAAAAGGGCTAAGTGAACAAGAGAAATGCTTGATACTGGGTAAATTAGAAACAGTTTGCTGTAGCTGAGTTATTGTGAGTATATGAGTTCATCGGACTCATAGTGAATTCTGTCATTTTAGATACCTGATAAGAAATGTTAAGATCAAATGGAAGTTAATATCCAAACATGTTTAAATATATTTTCTGTCCTAGAATTAAAAAAAAAAAAAGAAAAAAGAAAAAAGCTTTGGTTATAGAGTTACCCTCAAACTAAACACCTCCAAAAATGGTTCTGAGATCTTGAAATAAAAGTCTGTTGAGGTATCATAGATACACAAACTTTCATTTTGTTGGTATTTATACTGTATTATTATGAACTGTGGCTATAAGATGTAATTTACTTACTGTATGCAAGTAAGTTGTTAGAATGCTTACGTATTTTGAAATGTAAATACAGCTCATTACTAAATATTGCTTTTACTTATTTTACCTTAAATAGACAAAATCATAGTTGAGCACTGATCTGAGTATGTGAAGGAACTAAATTGTATTTTTGTTTTTTCTTCATCATTTGCATTTCCGTTATTATTACTTAATTGCCTTTGTGAAGTGTTATGACCAGGGAAGAAGGTTACAGAGAAGAATTTAGCTATGACAGGATGCCAACTTTGGAGCGGGGAAAGCAAGAGAATGGAAATTATATACCAGATATCAAATCCAGTGACCTTCAGCTATCAAAGAGGCTGCATCCTTGCTTTAGCTACAGAACATGGATCTTTTCTTTGCTGATGGGAGTAAGTACTTTAAATGATACAAAATTTGAAAATGTAGGTAATGTCTCAGTGCCTAGTAAGCTGTTCTGTTTCACATCATTTGGGAACTCAGAATTTCATCACTGATAGTATTGAATATAAATATTTGTACAGAAAGGAACATATTTAACAAATTTAGAATGTAACACTTAATTGACTAACAGTATTCTTTGGGTAATTCTGCACTAATCAAAGATGCTATACGAAGGCTGATTTTTATCTTTAATATTAATCATATAGCATAAACGTAGAATAACTATGGTAGTGGTAAATAGCAACCAATATGTATGTATAAGCAGTGCCTTTTGGGAAAGAATGTAAAGTGTCCTCATCGTATGCATTCTTTTAACATATTTTTAATTGTTAATAGTGTTTTGGCATTAAAAATATGTATCGTACTTAACTGCCACACTCGTCTGTCAAGGTTCAATAATCATGTAGTTATTTGGTAGAATCTTCATGTAGGGAGGTATATACTTGTGTTTTTTACATGAATGTCACAGTGATTTGAATTTTTGTGTCACTGCTAGAATCATAGGACACTGATCTTGCATGTACATCATATGCTTCTTCAAGTTCTGAGCCAAGTTAATTAAAGTTCATTATAGCAATTAGAATTTGATCTTTTCTTTTTCTGTCAGTTTGTGTGTTTTGAAGAGTAATTTTTATTAAGAGCTAAAAAAGTTTCACTGTTAATGTGGTAATTACTTGGTTTTGCACAGTGAATAAAAGTATTGTGTTATTTTCATGGAAACAGCTGAAAATTTTTTCCTTTCTGACAATCTGCAAAACTTGGATTTCCTTTCATATGTACTGTTACATAAAAAGAGAGCAAAAGAAGAGCTGGCTTTCTTTACATTAAATTTTCTCAAAATTAATTGTCAAAAAGGACAACTGTCTTTAGTTTTTTCCTTTTTACTGAGTTGTTGTGAATGATTGAAGATATTAATGTTTACTGATCATTTGCTGAAGTCATATTATCAAGAAGCATGAATTTTATGGATAAATGAAAATGCAGTTTTATTAATAAGCTAATCCAATAAATTCCAATTAGATTTTTCTCCCAAGTATTATAGTGGTTCATCTCTCTCAACTCTTCTGAAAGACAGTGTCCAGAAAGGAAAGTCTGTATGTGGAGCAACAGAAGTCATACTGAACAGAACTGTCTACTTCAGGGAGCAGTTGCAAACCGTAGAGTGACATCAAAGTGGCTGCCAGTATGGGCTGTTCTTGTGCAGGAACAATTCAATATGCTTCAAGCAAAATTTCAAGTTGTGTTCTATAAATACTGTTCTTTCAGTCTGCCAGAACTCGCTGTGTGTGTGCTTATACACGCACATATGCTATCCTTATTTTCTGTTATTTTTTGAGAAGGACTTTTTAAAGACCCCCATAATTTTGTAACATGAAAAAAATGCCCCAATAAAACAAAAGAGCCATTCTGTCTGTCATCTTCCCCAGCCCCTTCAAAGAAATGCCTACTCAGAGGAGCAACAAGCAAAAAGAAAAAATGTTAGTAGAATACACTAATCATTTATTGCTGAGAGTGTAACTCTGATAATAATGAAATAAGTGGAATAGTTAGCAAGGGAACAGGAGGAGTTGAACATTTATGGGTGTGCCACTGGACCAAAGCAGGAAGAGAGTTTGGAGGGAGGCAGGAATGTAGGTGGAGGAATCTTTATCAGTGTATCCTAATATTATTTTTGTTACTGTGTTCTAGTTGGTAATTGCCCAGCAGCCCATACACACAATGAATGTTGGTGGTGCCAAGCAGAGAATGCAAAGTAGAGGCTTAGTTGAGGTTTCTGAAACATTTTTACTACCGAACACTGCAATTACCTTTTGAGCATTTTATTAGGTATTTGCCAAGTCAGAGCACAATGCTTGATTCAAACATGATTATATTGTTCGGTACTAAGTCTTGGTAACCAGCAAAACATCTTCTTCAGAACTCAGCATGTTTTGATATTTTTCTTCAACATTATTCACACAAACACTGCATTATTAAGTGTTCAGCAGTAGCTTAATTTGAAAGGAGTTACTGATTTCTATCTGACTAGTTGCTTTTTTTTTTTTAAAAATAGTTTTATTCATATTAAATTATCTTATTTGTTGCTTTGCAGACTTGTCTCCTTATTACTTCTGGATTTTCACTATATCTGGGAAATATTTTTCCATCTGAAATGGATTATTTACGTTGTGCAGCAGGTTCAGTAAGCATTCTTAATTATTTGCTGTGGCTGTTTGACAGCAAGATCAATAGTAAATAATTTTTGTGGGTTTATTGTCTTTTATTCTGTCTGTCTTTTTACTACTAACTTTCTTCCTGGAAGATTTAATTCTATTTAACAGTTCATTAAATGGGTTTTAATCCCATGGTTAAGGAAATGATGGTTGTCATAAAGACAACTGGTTTGTGCTACTATTTTCATTAACCAGCTCACCACTGGCATGCAGTAGTTATCTGCATGAATAGTTTTTGTGTGCTTGATTTAAGAAAATTTGCATTGTTATCTATTTAGGGAATTTCCTGGCTAAATGCTATCAGAATGTATTTCAGATTGTATTTCCAAGTATTACTTTTTAAGTTTATTTTGCCATAATATCCAAGTACTGAAGCAGACTAAAGTTTTCTTGAATATTATTATTTTATTAGTAAAATATGCGTTAAAGGTGTCTGACATTTTCTGAAGTCCAGTATTTTTTACTATATTTTTAAGACTCATATTTTTTACTGTATTATATATGCTTAATCTACACTTTAGATCTATATGCATAAGATAAGTATGATGTACTTGCTTTGTTCATGGCAGGATTCTGTTCTGTCATTGTTATTTTTGCAACTTGACTTCTAGATTTGTTTTAAATTAGCTACAAAACTAATGCTTTACTTTAAACAAACAAGTTCCAGGAGTTTCTCTGTGAATGAGTTGTCACTTATGTTTCTGCTAGAGGTGTTAGAATAAAGTTGAAGCAGTTTTTGAAGTTAGTATCTGCAAGATTAGTGTTAGTTACTGAGATGCCTCTTTTTTTGCCCCAAGTCTTGTCTCTTTGAACTTTGTATTTATGGGGAATTTCCAAAGATCTGGTAGATGCAGAAGGTTATCACGTTGGGTTTCAATGGCTTACTGTGGGTAAAGATGTATACGTTTGGGTGTCTGTTCGTGAGCAAGGTGTTACAGCTCCTACTATAGATAATGGAGTCAATATAGTTGGAAGAGCCGAGAGAGCTGCATAGCCAATTAACCACTAAGTGTCTAGTTTAGCATGAGCTGAATTGCTCTCTAGACTTTTTTAACCATCTTGACTAGTAGTAGGATTCAGTTGCTTAATCATAGTCATGCAGTGTTCTAGAGACTCTAGGCATCCAGGACATAAAAGGATGTTTTAATGATGTTAAATACAGGTAATTTAGGTGTTAAAGAAATGCTGCCAAGAATTTTAAATGTCGATATTAATCTAGTTACAGTGGTTCCATTGTTAAGCCATCAGCATTCAGACGTATGAAAAGGTAATTAGTAAAGAAATGCAGCATTTGTTACATGTTTACATGTTAAATAATGCATAATTTTTAATAGTTTTAGTTGAGTATATTTTTATTTTCCTTATTAGTAAGTTGTAACGTTATGTATTTGTGTAAAATAGAGTTGGATCTGTAATGGTACCTTATCTGTTGTGGTGGGGAACTGCTAAGGGATAGAGAAATTACTTTGTGAAACTTTTCTTTTATGCATGATTTTCCCATTTAGCTCTGTCCTTAAGTATAGAAACACAGTTGCTGGTGAACATAGTGGAGATCCCAAGCACAATTCTTAAAGTGTAATTTGACTCAACAGATCAGTTTTAACAAAGTTCTTCAGAACTGTGTTAAGACTGGCCAAATTTTAACTTACACAACCATGACTTTGTTTAAAAGAATGTGGAGGCCCAGTTTGGGAGTAGCAGTGTTTTTCTTTTCCTGCTCAAGGTTCTCAGGCCTTCTAGAGTTAATTTAAACTAACAAAGGCATGAAATGCCTCATGAAAGACTTTCTTTCTTTTCTTGACTCATCACATTGTGCTGGGTAGCTAGTCAGAACTGAGGGATATGGAAGGCATATTTAAACCTCTTGTAATCCTCAGATACCGATTGTAATTAATGAGCTCAGACAAGAGTGACAGACTTTCCTCAGTGTTTCTGATCTGTTTGTCTAAGTTAACTGAAATATGAATTCAGACCAAATAAATTACATGTATAGAAATATATATAAAATTCTTTGTGCAGAATATCCCACTAGTCTTCTCTTTTAATTTTCCTAGTGTATTCCTTCAGCAGTTGTGAGCTTTGCTATAGCAAGGAATAAAATTAATGTGGTAAGTATAAGATTTTATTGGCAGTTATATGCCCCCCCCCCCCCCGATTAAAATGAGAGAGAAACCCATTCTGAAACTGTTTTTCAGATACCCAATTTTCAGATTCTGTTCGTCTCTACATTTGCTGTTACAACAACGTGTTTAATTTGGTTTGGATGCAAACTTGTCCTTAATCCATCAGCTATAAATGTAAGTTACTAAAACAATTACTAATTAATGCTACATTTATCTTTGTTTAAAAAAGGGGGGGGGGGGATCAAATGTAATTAAATTGTTGTCAATACCCCAGTATTCCCACTTAGTCTGTGAGGAGAGATCATCTAGCAGTAACTTTACTTTTCTGAGTAAGACAAGACTGGAAAATTGACATTGGGGATGAAAACTTATATGGCTAAAAGATGCACAGTATAGCTAACTTAGAGGAGATTAATATGGAAATTAGTTTCCTGTCTTGTATTCAAAGTTTGAAAACATGAATTAGATCCTCAAATGTGATCCAGTTTGATCAACTGACTATTTTTCTATTGACTGTAGCAAGTTTTGTTGTTTTTTTTTTTTGTTTTTGGTTTTTTTTTTTTTTTGAAAGAGCAGGGTCAGAAGAGAAAATTGAAAATGAATTAGTAGCTCATCTGTAGACTAGTCAGTTTTTAGGGTTGAATTTTACTGAAATGAGAAGGTGTCCCAAACAGTTCTACTTCTAGGACATTTCATCATCGGATTAAGTACAATCCTTTCCTGGACCTTCTTCAATGGATAGTTTTGCTTGTGAGGCCACCAGGAAAGAAACTTTTGATGAACATTTTTCTTATACATCATCAACAAAGAGAATGCAACAGTTACATCATTTGAAGCACACATATTTCATGCTGGGAAAAGTTCACTGGTTTTGAGTCACAACTTTTAACATCTGTCTTTGGTAGTCTGAGCCAAACAGTAGAACTATAAGGTGGTTTTGGTTTTTTTTTTCTATAGTAAAATATTTCAAGACCTCTATACTACACAAGAATATTACATGTATGAGTAAATAGCATAGCAATAGGTATTGTCATTGATGAATGTTCATAATATACTATCACAGAATAGCGGTACTCAATGCAACTATGTCATACATTTCGTATGAAGGTTAATGACTGTTCTCATGTGCTATTGTTCAGTTCTTCTCCCCCATCATATCAGCTGTTGTGATACTAAATGCTCAGCAGTAATAATAGCTCCCTATAATAATATAGCAGATCTGAATTAGTGTTAGTAACAAAAGACTTTTCTAACAGAAAAACAGTGCAGAGGTGGAGTTTGCTTTGGAGTTATCTATGTTAGTTTAATATCTGGTTAGCTCCAGATTTCACAGATGTTGAACTTTCAAATTAACTGTGTTTACTTCCCCTTAGAAAGTGCAGTGTATTAGGCCAATACTTACAAACCTGCTTTTCAAATTGGGTAACTAAGTCTAGCTTCACATTTCTGTGTAGCTGGCCCAATTTTCAGAGAGATGGAGTACTGCAGTGAGTCGGAGCTGTGGAGATTTAGGACTCTGGACAGTCAGATCACTTGAATTCAAGTAGTACTGGCTTTAGATGTGGGCAGTTTTGCCCTGTGTTTGATGGGACAATGTCATGGCCCCCTAGGTCCTGTGTGTATCTCAGGACAGTTTACACCAGTCAATTCTTTGCACAGCCTTTGCTAGCTTATTGCTAGTGTAGCAGTTCACTCTTGCATTTGCCCCCTCAAGTGTTTTAGGCTGTTGGGGATGAATGAATTATGTGCAAGACACGGAGGGTACTGCCTTTTCCCTTCTTTTCTTGGTAGAGAGTTCCAATATTAGAAACCAGTCCAAGCATTCTGAGAGAAAACAGCAGAGAAGTGTGACTGGAGACTACCAGACCCTTTGCATCCCCTTCCCCTGGTAGACAGTATCACAGCGCTGTCGGAACAGTGGAGGGCTATGTCTGCCCAGGAAAGGTGGGCCCAGGGGACTCATTTTGCCACCACAATAAATAGTTATTTTGTCATGAGCCCCAGTGTGACAAAATCAATTTTGCTTATGCTCTTGAGAAGCTTGGAGCTGGCCCTGTGTGTAAGAGGTTAACTTTAGCTGCATACTTCTGAAGTGAGTAGTTTTTAGATTGCATAAAAATTTGCATTTTCTATTATTAAATATTAACAGCTTTTGTACTTTCAAGGCAGATCGAACAATTTGAAAAAAGAGATTATATTAGACTGGAAAAGTGTAAGTGACAAACATTAAATTTATAACAAGGCAAATTCTCTCTTTGCCAAATGTTAGTTATCTACAATAATATCCACATGACATCCTTGGTTACATGGTTTTAATTCTTTTCACTTGCCTATTGCATGTCCATACTATGTCGTTGATCACTGAATAAAGATAAGTCAGGATAACAGTGTGTGCAAAGCTGGCTCTGAAGCTTTTTTGAACCTTTCTGTCTTAAGAGTTATTCATGGTGCTGACTTGCTCTCCTCTTTGAAGGATACTGTTTCAGTGAGACAGTCTCACTGTTTGGCAGGTCACTGCCAGCTGTTTTCCACTACCCATGTGGTACAAAGAAAATGTAGAATACCATCTCTTTAACTGTTCTTTCATCATCATATTTATTTTCCCTCCCCATGGGAAACTGCACAAGAAAATAATACTAGGTCTGATGCAAAATCACTGTCAGTAGTTTAAAGGCAGTAAGACTCATAAAAAAAGATAAGGTTATCCAATTAAGACAATTCACATTTAACCTGCTCTCCTCCCCCTTTATAAAGGACCTGGGTAATACTTCATTAGTGTTAACTCATGTTGATGGATAGCTCTGTGAAATTCCTTTAGATGGGTAAATGGAATGCAAGATACAAGCCATGTCCTAGACTGTGGCTGTGTGACACCACTCCAGTAGGGTGCAGTTCTGTAGTTAGTACACTATCAAGAGGAATGATATGATGTGTCAAAGATGCAAACTGCCGCTGCTGCCACTCTGTTCCTTCCCAGCTCTTGGAGTAAGAAGCCTGATGGACAAAAATGAGTAGAATCTCATGCACGCTGGCCACTGCAACTGAAAGCGTTCAGAGCTTGAACAGGATTCAAATTAACTCCAAATTGAGTACACACATTTATTGTCTCCTTGCAAGTTCAGTGTACCTCCATTATAGTTGAGATGATCCAGTCGCTGGGACCCTGCCATACAATCTTGTTGCCTCAGCACAGATGGCTAAGGCAGGATTCCGTGGCCTGAACTTAGACGTCTCTTATTTTAAAAGTGCTGTGAGATATTCTGCCTGACTGCTGCTTCTACTCTGGATGGGTGAGAATCTCCTACCAGTCCTGTGTCATACATTCCATTCATGCAGGCACGTTCAATATGCTTGAGTATTTCATATGGCACTAGCAGCCAGTATAATTGAACCCCACTCCTAGTGACTGGTTGGCCAAGTAGCTTTTGGGGTTCCCTCTCTTGTCTGTAGAGACTAGGTCTCCACTGACACAATAGTGGAAGTGTAGGCAATGTGGGTGCACACAGATATTGGAGTGTAGATTTAGCTGCCTAACCGTAAGTGTGTGTCTCCATTAGGGATGTGCTGGCTTGTCCTGCCTTGCTCCACCTGCTGATGCAAGAGGGCATGTCTCCTTTAGGTCATCTGTCATTATTTGTCAGACCTGTGCAGATGTCTTGAAACACCTGTAAGATATCTTAAATCGTGTTAAAAGTATGCATTTAAGCAACTATGTTGAACTTTAAATTATTTAATGTTGAAATTAATTCAACCCTTTCATACAGTTTCAGTGAACCATGTTTTTAATACCTGCTGCAGGTTCAGAGCAAGTTGGATTCGGGTTGTACTAATCTACTACTTTCTACCCAGTTGCACTTGCATGTTCTTTAGTCATGGAAGAGGATTAGGGACACAACTTATTTGGTTCTCTGCATCTGTTGATAGATTTTATGTACAGTGGTAGTTGTAGAGAGAATTTTCTTTAGTGCTTAGAAATCTAACATTGAATTTCCATTGTTACAGATGGTATAAAAAAGTACTTAATTCTAGCTTTAGCTGTATTTCCGTTTAAAAAATAAAACCAAAACCACCTAAACTCCAAAACTGGAGATAAGATATTTTTACTTTGGTCTAGGGACATTGAACTGATTTTATGAGTGGAAGGCTCTGTCTGATATTCTAGACATGTCATACCAGAAAAAACACACTGGAAAGATAAAAGTTAAATTAAAGAATCTAATTTATTACTATTACTTTTTCAATTTCTGTCATTTACTACTTATAGCATTAAATGAGCTAGCACTAAATGAGCTAGTCATCAATGTAGTTACACTGGTTCTGGACTTAAACTTGTACATCTACTTGGCACTGCAGTGTATAGTGTGGCCTTGCCAGCCCACGTCAGTACCAGCAGTATGTGTCAAAACACGTCCAAATCATGGGAATTTATGGGCTCGATTAAATTGTTCTGCAGGCCATGTTTGACACGTCTTCTTTTGCCAAATAATGTCTTTATTCTTTATGCTAGCACTTTCCCTAGAAGCTTACCACTATGACATTTATTGCTGTTTGTGGCTCTAGTACAACTGTACAGTCTGTTGTGTACTGCAAGGCACATAGTTCCAATTATGATTTCCTTAGAAGGATGAATTTCAGTGCCCAAAAAAGCCTCTCAAATCTGCTACTTATAATCTTTTTCAAAAAACATGTGCTGCAAGATACGTGTCAGAGAAAAACTGAGATTTGATCATCTACAAAGCAGGTCTGACATAAGATAACAATATAATTCTGTTCTAAGTCATTGAACAATGGTTTGCTGTAATTGTATAGGTTCTGAATGGAGTCACTTCTCCCTGAACTTTTGGTACTTTGCCCAATGGCCTGACCTAACCACCAAATGTTTTCTTGGGCTGCCAGTGGAAAAACATGGTGTTTTTGAAGACAGAGGGAGATCCACTCTGCCTAACTTGTGTGCCTCTAGGAAATGATTCAGCCCATGTAGAGTAGGTATCTACCTCTTTTCATGAGGCAATAAGGAACCAAAGAGAAATATTAAGTATTACATTCACTAATTTGTCTCTTGAAGGTGAGCAATGGCAGGAGGACTGACAGCATCTGTGTTTTTACACAATAATGTAGTCTGTGAGACCTGCAAGACTTATGAAACCACAAAGAGTGTTCATCAGTGCTCTACTAGCACTAGGTAGAGCACATAGGAGTCTTGGCCCAGGTCTTTGGATTGTGTTTTCATTCAGCATTAGACATTGTATTGCACCATTTGGATTGCAGCATAGGGGCTGGGAGCCTGTGGCCCTCCTTCCTTCCCGCAGTGGATTGCCTTAGCTCCTGGGCTAGTTAGGCTTGCTCGTATTTGTCCTCTTTCTGTTCCTGTGAATCTTCCATGATTTGTTGCAGTGTTCTGATTTCACAGGGAAGGTCCTGCAAAATGCAAACGTGCCCAGCAATCACCCTCTTGTCATTAAGTGCTCTTCTGGAAGACAGTGATAAAATCTTCAGGCAGAACATTCCCATAAATGAAAGAAATGTTTCTTTCTTAGGTTAGGCATTCTGAGTATTATGTAGACAGCTAAGTGTTGTCTGAGAAATTAATCAAAAACCAAGAAAAAGGTTAACAAGATATCTAATTAATAATGTCTAAATGTCACAGAAAATAGCTTGCTGGATCCTGCTAGAACCCACCCCCTCCTTTATTTTTAGTATGGAAGTTGTAACTCATTTATGTCTGGGATTTTATTGACAGATAAATTTCAACTTGATTCTGCTTATTCTGCTGGAAATCTTCATGGCAACTACTGTAATCATTTCAGCTAGGTCTACTGAAGAGTGCTGTATGAGAAAGAAAGTAGGTACCCTTAAGGATTAAAAATGTCTTTTTTTTTTTTTTTTGGTGTTAAAAAATATTTGATTTTTCCTGTATTACATACATTGACAAGTTACTGGCAACTCCAGTATATAACTTCATATTACATGGTAAAACTAGATTTGAACAATAAATAAAAGGACCGTACTTAACAGTAATAGCCTCTTCTATCTTTAAGAGTGCAATGGGCCCTCTGCAAAATGAACTGTTGCTATTATACAGCACTGGGTTGTTTGAATATCTTATGAACAGGCATGGCAAATGTTTTATTTCTGTTTTGTAGAACAAAACTTAATGATGTATAAAACATTAGAATACTGTGATTTTTATGTGTGCAAGCAATGCCTTTTTGAAGCCTGAGGTGGAGAAAGTATTCATCACGTATGCCAGTTTGGTGGTATCTGGACAACAAATATTGGCTTCAGGATTTGGGGCTATAGATAAAATTTTCTTTAGTCACAAGTGCTCTCCCAAATCCCACCCTCATTTTTCTACAACAGTACTTCTTTTAGGTACTAATGAAGCAAACATGCTGCGCCATTTTGTGTTCCAGTAGAAGTATTGCTTGCTAGATAAAGTCGTGTAGTGTACTGTCCTCCTTCAGTTACTGTTTATCCACATCAGTAAAATCTGGAGGCTCAGGAAGAAAGTATGTATTTTGAAGGTGGAAAGGGGAGACAAGATGACCATATTTCATTGTTGAACAGTGGTTGTATAACAGGTCATCTGGGACTACCTCATTTGTTTTTAATGTGAGTGATGTGGTCTGACACTAGTGAACACTGTGGTGGGTCACTACCGGCTCTGATGGGCCAGCCAGACATTGCACGGCACCGTTAGGACCTGTAACAGGTACAAGTTGTACAGGATATTAGAAAGAAATGTATTGCTTTGTGTGGTTTTTTTGATCATGATTTTTTTATTCACCTCTAGAATACTGCACATGACAGTACCGTTGTTTTGAGCAATGTCAGCTTTCCTACTCGAATTCTGAAGTCATACTCAGTAAGAAAAGTATTGTTTTCTTTCATTAAATCCATTTGTTCCTTTATGTTTCAAAGTCCTAAGCTTCTTTAAAGCCACGAAGGGATCAGTGTAGGTAAGAGCTGAAAGAATAAAAACAGAAATGAGAGATATTTCTTAAAATGTTTCCTTTTAGAATATTGCAAGATAAATGATAACTGCTGTGTATAATAGGAAGGAGACTACTTAATGACTGAAGGATAAATAGTGTAAACTGAACTGTTGTTCAGTGGAGCTAATAAATGAGAGCATAAATATGTATAATGAAGCTGATCTTGTTTTCACTTAAGCCAGCTGGAGTTTTGCAGTATTTTAGATCTGAAAAACATTGACTTCGTGCATAGCTAATAGCATAAATGCATTTTTTTCCTTCCAGTGAGTTCCTTTCTATATGCAAATAGGAAATCTGGTGTTCAAATGCACTGTTAATAATTTGCGTGCTCTTCTTTGTTTTAGGTAATTGAGGTGATTATTGGAATTTCATCAGTATTTGGTGGAATAATTGCTTTGAATATGGATGTTCTAGTCTCAGGTCCATATCTTTCAGTAACATTCTTTTGGATCTTAGTTGCTGTAAGTAGTGCAAAATGAAGGTACTCTTTTAAAACAATGTCTTTGATTTTTTTTTTTTTTTTTTTAAATTTTTTTTTTCATTTTTGCCCTCCCTACTGGAATATTTATTTGGCCCTAATACTAAATGGCAATTGCTGCTTAGCAAATGAATTAGCGCTTCAGTATACTTAATATATTTATGCAATATGCTTGTTCTATTTTGATTTACAATACTTTGGTTCTTATAAAATGTTCTGATACATTTTCAGTCCTTAGTTCGGTAAAATGGAAATGAGTAATAAAACAAGGGTATTGGAAGTAAAGTGTTTTGTCAAATAAGTCCTAGGTTTTAGAATATTTCAGGCTGCAAAATAAAAAGTTGAGTTTAGTTTCAGCATGGTAGAATCCTTAGAACATCATCTTTAGCCTGTCAGCCTTAACTGTCTTAAAAGCCTGAGACTGTGATTGTTAACCCTTGTCAGTAGTAACAGCCTGTACCTAGGAGCAGTGGATTCATAAAGGATGCTGTGCTACCCTGCTTGCCACAGATTGAACCTGTTGAGAAAGAAGACAATGAACATTAGGTTTATATATGGCTCCCATGTCTGGAAAATCCCTCAGCATGAAGTGGAAAAAGATCACAAACAAGTTTTTCAGCATTCAGAATTAACAAAATTCAGTAGGGTTCATTAGGTTTTTATGTAGAGGTGTCAAGTTTTGAGGATTATTATATTTGAGCATGTGTAGGTTTAATGCATGATACTTGTCAAATGCAAATTAAATGAAGATTGGTTTTATCTCCATTTCAATAATTGATTCCTAATACTGTCATAATAAGTCTATACAGTTTTACCTTTTCAGGAAATTTAGGATGCGATCTGTGACTAGGGGGAATCACTGTAACTCAATTGTAATTTTTGTAATTTTCAAGTAGGTAAATATTGTTACGTTTTTTTGTTTAGTGCTTTCCAAGTGCTATTGCAAGTCATGTAGCTGCTGAATATCCAAGTAAATGTCTGGTAAGTGTGTAAAATTCTTGGGTTTTGTCACTAGAGTGGAATAATGCTAAGAAAGCCTGCCTGTGATAGTGGGCACTACTCATATTTGCTCACTTGTTTTCAGTTACTTCTACAAAATGTGACAGAAATATGTAGCATGAGTGTATGCTGATATTCCTGAAAAGAAATCCAGTAGTTTCTTTGGAGACTTAATTCCACCAGTGCTAGAAAAGAATTCAGAGGACTGTTTGTTGGGGTTTTTTGTTACTGGTTCTTTTGGAATGGATAGGAAAATGACGTACCTCACATGGTATGCCCCGAATTGCTCTCATGCTCCTGAGCTGAGGTCCCTTCTGTTCTGTCATCTGCATGACTAGCAACAAGGACTAAGAATATTCAGTAGAGTGTATTTATTCCTTGAATGTCCCAGATGTGTAGTTAAGCCTTCTTAAAACATCTGTGTTAAGTTATAATCATGCAACCATATTTAAGTCAGTAATGATGCATGACCACAACTGAAGTCAGAATTTGATCCTGTAGGGATGATATTTGAATGAAAACTCAGCTGCTATTGTATGGCAATAAATTTGCCTCAAAGCACTCAAATTTATTTGCGTAGTTATTTTAGGTTGTAAGTCTGCAATATCTGCTGTTAATTCTCATTATTTCATACAAACTGAACAATAAATGATAATTCTATACTGGGTCTTTAAACTGGGTATTGCTTCCTCTATCTGCATATGAAAGGCACTTTAAAAATCAAACAAAAAACCTATCATCCATATTAAATGGAAAATGAATTACAAAACAACTGTTTTGGCTAGGAAACTTAGTCTATTCAGAGCTTGCTTCTGTATCTCTGTGCAGTATGGATGGCTCTTAATGTTTGTCTCATATGTGTGATCTTATATGCTTTTACACACTTTTGTTATGCTTGCTTCGAGGAGATATAGCTGACAAACTGAAGTGTTAACTTGTTCTTATTCTTATTTAACATTTATTATCTTTTATTTTTTAGGTTGAGGTCCTGATTGCCATTAGCAGTGTTACCTCTCCATTGTTGTTCACTGCTTCTGCATACTTATCCTTCAGTATCATGCAAGTTGTTGACATCTTTAAAAATTATCCACCTGCTGTTAAAGTATGTATTTTTATGCAATTGGAAAATTAACATCTATCTATTACAGTAGCAACACAAGAATGAATTAGGAAGTATAAGAAGACAAGGTACTGCATTATAAAGATTGAATAAAATGTTACAGAAATTATTAAAAAACTCTTTATTTAATGATATAATTTTAAGTATGTTAAATCTATTGCCACCCTGGAATTATAGTTTAAAAAAAAAAGGGATATTATTCTAAAGAATCAGTAAGAATAATATGTAATATGCTGGCATCCTTGAGGTTTTTATAAATTTGTAGTATATAAATGAAAGATTCTAGGTTTACTTGAAGAATACATTTTTCTGTTTCTTAGGATGTCTACCAACAGTTGGGCTTGTAAGTTTACACCTGGATTCATTCAAAGCCTGGCCTGGGGCAGAGAAGAAGAAAAGTTTGCAAATCTTAAAGCATTTCCATATGTGCATTGCTGAAGAGCTTTCTAGGGCTTTACCGTCTAAGTGTTTATCAATCTGTGATGATGTTCAGTCCTGCAGTACCAAAAAAAAAGAAAAACAAGGCAGGTCCAGCCATGGTAACCAGGTTCAGCCAATAGTTCAGTGGTTGCCAGACAAGTCCATAGTAGTGAGGCAGATCCAAGGTCAGCCAGGAATTCAGGTCAACAGGGCAAGGTTGCAGCCAGCAAGGCACAGGGCCAGGCCCAGGCATAGCTGTGACATTGCTCGGGTCAGAACCAGCAGTGAGGCTTTATATTTCAGAGGATGTTTTCCTCAATTCTGTTCTCTTTCTAGAGGAAAAGATCATTTGGCAAATTAACGTTTTATTAAAAATTATCGATCTGTTCTACTTTGAGCAAACTCAGGCACTCAAATTTTAATTGAAGCTTCATGCTGAAATAAACTGTAAATTATAATTTGAGTTAATGAAACCTAGATACAAATCTCAAGAATATGGGGGTGAGAATGGCAGAAAATATTTTATTCAAGTAGTTAACATATTCATGTCCCTATTTTCAGCAGTCTTATGATGTACTCCTGTTGCTTCTGATGTTGATGCTGCTAATTCAGGCATGCCTTACTATTGGAACTGTAATACAGTGTGTAAATTACAAGACAAAAATGAAACTACATGATTCATCGTGGACAGCATCACAGGTTAAAAAACAGGAATACAGAACAACAGAGGTATGTATTTATAACCATTGTTAAATTTAAAAATCTGTATTTTAAAAGATTTTTTTTGATAATGTTTTCGTTACTTAATTCAGATCACAATTAAAAGCTGCTCTTTAAAACTGTGAAGATGTTAATGCACTGGTGAATTTTGTAATAAAGAGATAATATTTTGCTGATTAAACGATAACTGGAGCATGACAGATGCAATATCTGTATGTCTGTGACAAGTCCTGTTAAGAGAAAAACAGTTGTAATGTTAAAGCCCCCTTTTGTTCTTATTTGTAGTATGGGCTCCCAATTAAAGATGAGGTTCATCGTTGTACTAAGATAAAATGGTATTCCCTACTCCCCAGGATGCAGATCCATAATAGCTGTTCATATGTCAGAATGAAGTTACAGAAAAGATGATGGGCCTTGCATGACCATGTTCTAATAATGAGATAGCCATCTATTAAGAAAGGAATGGATTTTTACCCTTTCAATGTGAGCAGAAGTTTTGGGCTATAGAATGAGAGTGTTCGATATAGTTGTACCTTTCCACGGCCTGCTGTGGGGGAGTGAATTTACTAAGCCGAGTTAGTTCTCTTAAGGTCCCTAAGCTTTGAATGGAAAGAGTTAAGAACGTGGAGCGTAGGAACAACAATGGGCAAGCTGAGTGAGTGGCTATCTGTGCTGGACGGTATGAAGTAGTGTGCAGAGGAGGCTGCCTGGAATCCCAGGTCTCTCTGTGTCCTAATTACACTACCAAAGTTGGTCATAAAGATCAGAATTTATATTTCCCTCCATTTCCCTCCTGCACTTACATGTTCAAGCTATCCTTTCAGATACAGATTTGGCACATACTTTTTTTAGAGCATGGTGATGCCAATATTATATTACTGCTACCACTTTTCATGTAGTCATTCAGGGCTAGAGTGCTATTTCAGGGACTGATGGAACCCAGCTTTCTTCAGCCCACGGAGGTTAACTACATCCATCTCCTAGCACAGCATGGTAGCCCTTAGGCTTTCCTCACCTCTGCTGTACAGATCAAAGCGCTGTATCTTTAAAGACTAGGAGAGAGTAACTCAGGTTAGCTGAATGCTTACTGCATGGCCCAGCGCTAGAGTGCTGGATTCAGTCCCTGCTCTAGAAAGAGCATCTGCATTGAAACAGCACTAGATAGAAAGCATTGGGAGCAGGGACTGAAATTCAGTCAAGTCATTATACAGCTGGTAACAGAAAGTGGAAGCTGTGGATTTATGTGCCCTCAGGCTGCTGGGGGCGTTTGGTGTAGGTTGCTTATTTTCTGGATCTGTGTCCTGAGAGTTACATTCTGTATAAAAGATGAAGCACAGCAGCACTTCCACTGCAGCAAGTCACATTTTAGAGCATAGGTCATGGCATGGCTAAACAGATCTATTCCGGGGTTTATTTACATAATACATAAGTATTCCTAGTTTGTGAGTCACTGAGATATTGGGTGAGAGTTAAATGCTAAAAGGAGCACTTTGTCCGGAAAAGCAAAACCTTTTTGCTTACTTTTTAGTATTGAAACGCACAAATATTGTTACAGGTGAAGTTGTAGGTCTCTGGCTTCTTAGAAGTCTGTGTTCTTGGGCAAGAAGTTTGCTTGCATGTATGTAGATAAATCTTGCTTCAGTTGGACTGCAGGGGGCTACTTCTGGCTTTGGGTTTAGAGATTAAGGTGCTAGGGCTTTCAGTCACATTTTGGAAAAAATCTTGAAAAAATGACCTAAGTAACATGTTTAAAATAGGAATTTGGCCAAGTTTCTTTGACCCAAATGTCTCGAGTATTATACAGTTTACACTATTACGTTTTATATTGTAAATGTATACTATACAATATACAAAACTATACAATTTACAATGCACAGAATATTTTAATAGCTCTGACTAACTATTCATGTTTACATTCTCCTAGCTTCTCTCAGATATTTATTTGCTTGAACTTCAGTTTTTAACCAAACCATTGTTTCATGTTTCCATTTGTCTGAAATTTGTTTACTTTTAGGTTTCCAATAATACCTTAAAGGATTTTGACAAAGACAAAGCCTGGAAAGCAGTTGTGGTGCAGATGGCTCAGTAGTTTGGATTCTGCAAATGCAGCCAATACAGTACAACCCAATACAGTAAATCAACTGTTTGAATTAAGGCTTAAAAATTTTTCAGTTTATAAACAGCAATAGAGTTACAGCAGTAGGAGCCAAGGAGTAACACAGTAAATAATGTGTCTTTCTAATAATTTTGAAATATATTGATAATACTTTTAACACATCTGTCTTTTCTGTTGGTATCTGTATTCTAGTGTTGCTTTAGAACATACCTTTAGAAAAAAGGTAGAGAGTCACATGGATTTATGCTGATGGCAAAGTAAAATATGACTATGTAGTAGGCTTCATATATTTGCAGGAGATTGTTATAACTGCAGTTATGCAGTCAGTGTAACTGATAAATGCTTTTGTAAAGTTATGAGTACAAGTCATAATTGATATTTTTGCTTATACTTCACTTTTGT